>NC_136264.1:170885580-171588080 GCF_964187855.1 Myxine glutinosa
CGCCGCCACGAGAACGGGGACTGGACCTTGCACGAGTCACGCTAGTCTGATACGCCCGAGTGGTTTGCGTATCACTTGACTCGTGCCGTTAACTCTTGTTGAACCCGATTGAGCGGTTTTATTCATACAACGCGAAGCCCAATGGTCGGAAAAGACGGTGAACGGGCCAAATGGATGGCAAAAGAACACAGGTTTATTATAATGTACAATTTGCAATGATCAGGGCAAAGAGACACAGGGCAGAAACTTATCGTCCTTAACTTAATTCCCCGGACAAGGGCCCACTCACTCACGCGGGAAAAAGGATGAAGAAGGGATGCGCTCAAGCGCGGACGTTGGATGCCGTTCGCCCCGGTCAGCTCGTTGGGCGTGTTCCTGGGATGTTTGCGGCACGTGCAGGGAGCTCAGGCAAGGAGATCGTTGGCGTCTGTAGGCCCCCGGGAGAGAACGTCCTCGCAAGCGCTATTAACAGGCAAGCAGAGCGCAACGCACAGAAAGTTCGGAGCTTCAATCACACACCACAGTCTTCAGAATCCCGGGGACAGGAGAGCTTCAGAGACAGACAGCGCACTGGGAGCTTGGCCACAGAGAGAGACTCGATCACAGAGAGAGATCCAACCACACCTCTTCTCCGGGGGGCCCGGGGCAGGGTTTTATAGCCCCTCCCAGAGTCCCATTAGATTGTTTCCAAGCCCCTCCCCTGGCTGCCGTTGTTAGCCACTCCCCTTGAGCCTCCCCTTGGCTGCTTGCCGCTTACCCGGCCACTCCCCTTGTAGCTCCTCCCTCGGGCCTCCCAGACTTGTTCTGGGCGTAGCACATTGGCATTCCAGCCCAATGAGCACTCGGCATTCCAGCCAATGAGCACCTGGCATTCCAGCCCAAGGAACAATTAAGCCTACACTTACTGGACTGCTCAATGCATTCTAACACAGGAAAAGGAGACCTATGCTGAACATTTAATAAAACATAAACTGAAACTAAGTGAGGCGACATGTTGTGGTGCAACTAACTAAGCGGGGGGGCTTGCCTTTATTCTCAAAAAGTGCAACAATATATATACATATATTTTACATATATATATATATATATAATATATATATATATATATATATATTAATATATATATCTATAATATTTAATATATATATATATATATATATATATATATATTATATATATAAGTATATTATATATAGTAATATATATATATATATATTAATATAATATATATATATATATATATATATATATATATATATAATTATATATATATATATATATATATAATATATATGTATATATATATAATATATATGTATATATATAAATATATATATATATATATATATAATATATTATATATATATATATATATATATATATATATATATAAATATATATTATATATAATATATATAATTATATATATATATATATATAAATATACAATTTATATATATATATATATCTATATATATATATATATATATATATATAATATATATATATATATATATATATATATATATATACAATATATTATAATATATAATATATACAATATATATATAATATTGATAAATATATACAATATATATATATTATATATTATATATATTATATATATATATTGTTTACAGACACGACTTTGATGTTAAGGTGGGCCGAGCGGAATGGCCGTCGTGTCCGCACAAATTACCCGATTATACTCGACGTTGACGGAGCCGCGCTACGCTGGATCAATAAGGAAAAAGAAGACACCCGGCTGGGTTATAATGACAGACACCAATGTTTTCGATTCTCAATTATATTCGTAAGGAAAGGTTAGATTACAGGGGCTAGAGGTATATCACAGGAAGACAGGCACTTAGACACACTCTTATATTAACCCCGGACGGGACGACAGGGTAAACGGGACAAGGCTGACTCACACGGGGGTTGATGGCAGGAAAGGCGGGGTATCGATGGCTCAAGGTGCACTCTTGGCTCAAAGCAGGGTACAGTCCGGTCCAAAGATGCGGGGAGAGGTCACAGCGCTCGGAGGGGACGTTCTTTCTCAGGCGGGGTCTTTCTCTCTCAGCGATCGCAGGCAACGTTCTTTCTCAGGCGGGGCGCATCTGACTCAGCGCTCGCAGGTACCTCTTTCTCCAGCTGGGGGCGAATCCTCCTCTCACTTCCGGTAAGTCGCCACGTATATCCGGCGGGGGAGTGACACGCCCTCGGCTCGCTAGCGCCGCCCCAGATGGAATCGGTCCGCCCTTCTGATTGGGTGCGGGGGGTTACCAGGCTCCGCCCTTGAGGAGGAGCTGACAGCCAGCCCCTCCGTGGTAACCCCGTGGAGCGCGTGGTCAATGGCGCTAATCGAGCCGGTGTGAGGACGCATCCTCCCCCGCGCCGCCGCCATCTCTCTGTTGTTGTTGTAATTGTTGGGGAAGAAGATGGAAGGAGGTATGGGAAAAGGTCCTAAACTCACTACTGATGCCATATAATCACATTCTGGTGTCAACGAAGAGTCATAATTAATGGAAACGAGGCCTTAACTGACATAGATTAAGAATAACTAGCAAGATGTCCGAAAGTTGTCTACGTGTGGTGCGGTGGACCTGGGCACGACATTTAATGGGGGAATAAGGGGAAGGTCGGCTCTACTGAGTGTTATTTACATGCAATGGGACTAGGGAATGGGGGATTGGGGAAAGTTGGGGAGGTATTGGAGAAATAGGGGAATATTTACAAGCGGATATGGAGGCCAAATTCCATATTCGCAACATTGCACCCTTCTCTACCCTCGGGGCGTCCCGACCCGATAAATTTTTACCTAACTTTAGTGTGGCACGCAATGTAGTTCCCTCTACTATTAACTCTACCCTGAGTGCGACAGTGTTTACAGATATTCACAAATGAGTAAATATGTCCCCCTGCGACGTTGCACCCTTCTCCTCACAGAAACACACCCACAGGATAACCGAATCCGGAAAGAAATTCTCAAACTACACATACAGCCGGTAGGGGAGCATTATTTACAAGACTACGCTGCTATTTACACTACGGATCCAGGACCTGTTTTTGGAGGGAACACATGCAAGAGTGTTATGCATAGAAGAGAGCGCGCTTGCACAACATCGATACACCAACCCACGAGTGCTCTGTGGCCGACGGCCTTTAATAACGTGCAGAGCACCCCCATCCCAGCATCAAAAGCACCACCCCACCACCAATCGGTGGCAGTCACCATTGTTCATTGGAATAAAAATAAATTCGACAACCCCTAACCCTGCAGGTGTCTCTTGCTCTTCGTGTGGCCTTCAGTGGTGTTAATTAACAGTGGTTCACCTTTATGGCATAGGTGCCACGTTGACCCATAGGTCCATCAACGGGTGGTGCTTGGCCGCAAACGAACTGCGGTCCATTTGTGGGTGGCCACAAACATTGCGGGTCCATATGGTGTATCGATCCCGGCAGCAAACAGCGAAAGTGCAGGCCCACAACTGCGCAGCCAGCACCCTCTCTCTCCTCTCTCTCTACCCCAAAGCCAGATCCTCGGAGGTGGGAGACAAAAGAAGCAGACAAGTGAGTAAGGTGGTAAGGGCGCAAAAGTGCACGCAATGTAAGGTGATGCACACTGGGGGGCACATGGGAACCAGGTGAGACAGGTACGTTCCTATCGTACGCCCCCCCCCCCCCACACCAGGTAACCTACATGGCCCCTCCCTTACCCCTTACTGTATCCACAAAACACAACACTACCCATTAAACATCTACTTTACAAATCAACAAACATCCCTACTGTCTTCCCGTTCCTCCCATATACCAAATTCGTCTTCTCTCCCTCCTAACCAATCAAATTTGCCATTTTCAACTCTCATCAAAATTTGCCATCTTCCAACTGCACATCAAAATTTGCCATTACCAATTCATCATCAGTCCCTCCTAGGGAGGGAGAGATGGAATCACCCCAATGTCTCATCCACGTCGTGATGCGTCTCACAAATCCACAGCAATCTCATTTCTGCAACAAAACAAAGAAAACACAGGTGTGGAGTCATCATCATCACCACAGTAAGTGGCTGCGTATGGTGCGACAGGTTCATCAATCCTAACTATTTCCTAAGTGACTTTAACAATTTTACACTACCCGGGTCTTTCTCGCGCCAAACCATTGGCCCTCTTACACTATGGGTTCTAAAAACCAATTCCCATTGGCCAACTATGGTGCTTCTCAATTTGGGGGTCTCACTCCCCCGATTCATCTCCCGGTGCCCTCGCACAATTTCTGGGCTGTGGCGTGTACCTCTCCCAGGCGGGTCTACCCACCTGCACACCTCCACCACTGCAGTTGCCTCCGAGCTTACCTGCTCCCTTACCCTAACCTAACTACCTGGGGAAGGCCCTCTGGCACTCTCCCCACTCGGTGCCCTCTCTGGCACTGGGCTGCCCGATCCACACCCGGGATCCTCAGGCACCCACTCACAACTACCAGCTCCCAGAGCCCACCTGCGGCCTCACCTGGCCGACATCCTCACAGTGGTGGAGTGCCCAACCAACTACACTACACACCACTAACAGGCTACACGCCCAGCCATTTCCACAACACTAATGCACCCATCCACAATTCCATTCTGCAACCGCACCACAGATGCCAATATCCAACCACAATTTACCTATACCCTCTACCTAACACTTACACTACCCGCCCCGGGTATCCGTGATGGGGGTCCACTCTTCCCCCATCCACACCTTCAGCACCATGCACACCACTCCGTACCACTTACTCCAACTCTCTCCACACACCTGTACTTGCACACCTGTGCTCTCACACCTGGTGCCACCTGCACCCTTCTCTCCCCAAGCGCATTCGCGCTGATCCACACACTCACTACTCATACACTGCTCCACACACCTGTCCAGTTGCACACCTGTGCAATCACACCTGTTCAATTCTCACACACACAGCATCATCTCAGCTAACTACTCCCTTCTGAAACTTGCGCTTCCCAGTCGTCCCTTTAAACTATTGCGCTCCCACGTCATTATCATCCACACTAAACTACCTGCGTCCCCACTACAGGTATCAGTCACTAACTAAACTTAACGTTACCTAATGTCATCTTCTAGGGCCCTATCAATATAACCTAACCCACCCGGGCTAGTTTTCACTGCCATACACCCCATAAACTATAGCTCCTTTGCCCCCCCGCACATGGGAAGGGTGGCAGGGATGCCCATCCCACCACATCGGGGGTCTCTCACTACCAATTGTGCACATCAAATTTCAACAAATCAAAAATTTGCCAATCACTACCCATCATCTGCCAATCACTACTGCCAATCCTTTGCCAATCATCAAATTTTGTTTTTCTCTAATTTTGGGGGCCAAAACACTAACCTCATCACCCAGTCTACTCACTAATACCTCTCGGTGCGCCAATCCCTGTCCAAAGCCCGGCTGCGTAAAAGCCAAGCAATGGATGCTGGTTGTTTTGTGCCAGCGGCTGGATGCGTCCGGCACTCGGTGCAGGGACGGGGGCTTACCCGGGCCGAGATCCCACGCATCACCTCGGCGTGGAGCCATCCAATGTCCCCGATCTCGACCTGCCGGCACGTCTCAACAAAAACGTGGTCGCCATAACGACCCCTTCCTATCGGGCTGCCAGCTCCGCCTAGTGGAGCCTGGACGCGGCCGTTCAAAGCGAGGCCCGGCACGCACCGCGGGCCTAGCTTCGGCTAAAAGTCGCTCTAACCTCTAACCCGTGTAACGTCGATGCTTCACCTGGACGCTTACACCCCGCAGCCCGTTCCTTGCTCACACATCCAGCTGTGCCCATGCTCCTCGTACCCTTCCTTACACACCCAGGTACACCCATTCCACTCACAGCCTTGGTCACACACCTGACCACCGAACACTTTGGCACACATTCGTTGCTCGCACACCTCACCAATACACCGCTTCGCGCCCCCCTCCTCGGTCACCTCTGTGACAATCACAGGTGTGCCCTCATTCGCACACCCAACCATGTGCCTCACCACCAACTCCAGCGTGCATTCCCACTCACGCTCTACCATTCCAGGTGTGCATCCTTCCATCCCAGGTGTACATCCTCGCTCACCTGTCACAACCAACTCACTCTCCTTGTCACTCTCAATACTCTCACCACCACTCTTGACAACGCACTCACCCTTACTCTTGACAGCGCACTCTTTCCTCGTGCACCTGTCCGTCACACACCTTTTCTCGCGCACACTCTCCCGTTACACCCTCTGTAACACTCACCACAGGTGGACACTCTTCCTTACTTCTGACAGTGCACTCTTTCCTCATGCACCTGTCCGTCACACACCTTTCTCGCGCACACTCTCCCGTTACACCCTCTGTAACACTCACCACAGGTGGACACTCTTCCTTACTTCTGACAGCGCACTCTTTCCTCATGCACCTGTCCGTCACACACCTTTCTCGCGCATACTCTTGCGCACACTCTCCCGTCACACCCTCTGTAACACTCACCACACCGCGCTTCCACGTGCTTCCTCGCACACGCGCTACGACCGACTCACTCTCGCCAGCACACTCACTCCTCGGCGTGCACTTTTTCCTCACACACCCCAGAGTCGGACTTTCTCGCACACCTCCTCTTTCGCACACCAGACCTGTCGCACACTTCACCAGTGGCCTCTCACGAACATCCGGGTCTATCTCGACCCCCAAGCTTATTAAATCCCCTGGCGCATCATACGCACGACCATATTGGTCACCACTTACACCAGGTCTTCTTCCTCTTCGCTTCTCCTCCATCACCTGCGAATCCCTCATCCGGTTAATGAGCACATCACGATCCAAACACAGACTTTGGACCAATTCTTTCATCTCCTCTTTTATCTCTTTGTTATCCCCTCTCCGTCGCTTCTTAATTTCGCTCACCCCCTCTTCCACTTCTTTCTGTGTCGCTTTCAACCCTCCTAATACCGCAGTGTTCCTTTGAACCTGCTCCACTAACTCCGTCTGTCCCACCGTCAGCTGCTCCACCTCCTGCGTCAGGTCCTCTATGCCCCCTTGTAACTTTACAGTCCCCTTTCTCACCTCCTTCTCCATGTGCTCCTCACAGTGCCTCACCTCCTCGCGCACTCCTCCGACCTCCTCACTCACACCTCTTCTAATCTCCTCTCCCTCTACCCCATTTTTCACTCCCTCTATCTGATTCTCCTGGGCAGCCATTCTATTTTCTACCCCCATTAACCCATTTTTCACCTCCTTTATCCCGTTGTCTAACCCCTCTCCGGTACCCCTCGCTTCGTCCCTCATTACCCCCATCTGGTTTCCCATTACCCCCAATCGCTCACTCCGAGCCCTCGCTTCGTCCCTCATTACCCCCAGTTGGCCCTCCAATCGCTCACTCCGAGCCCTCATTCGGTTCGTTATTTCTTCAATTTGGTTTCCCAATCGCTCACCCTGAGCATCCATCCGGTTTCCCATTCTGTTTGCCATTTCTTCATTATTCTGGGCCATAAGGGCCTTCATTTGTATAAAAAACAAGTTCCAATCCACCGGGGGCGCTGCCACGGTCGCCGGCGCGGTGACCAGCGAGGCGCCATTTTGCGTGCTTGCTACCCTCGCTGTTTCGCTCTCCTCACGTGTCTCAATTTGGTCCTGGACCGACCCTGCTTCACTCTCCCCTACCGGACCCCAGCCGTCTTGATCCGCCATAGCGCGACTTGCAAAATTCGAGTTTCGTAAAACAAATCCAAATTTTTTTTTTTTTTTTCGTTATAATTTCGGCGAGCGCAGTAACCGCGGGACCGCGCTCCGAATCGATTCGGTCGAGCGCCGTACGCGCTCCGGCTCGATTTTCCCTCCCAAAATTTGGGCCTAACTAATTTAGTCCCGGCTCCGAATCTCACTCCTCGACACCAATTGTTACAGTACTAACACAATTGGTGTCCAAAATTTGGGCTAAATAAATTTAGTCCCAGGTTCGAATCCAACTCCTGACAACCAATTGTTACAGACACGACTTTGATGTTAAGGTGGGCCGAGCGGAATGGCCGTCGTGTCCGCACAAATTACCCGATTATACTCGACGTTGACGGAGCCGCGCTACGCTGGATCAATAAGGAAAAAGAAGACACCCGGCTGGGTTATAATGACAGACACCAATGTTTCGATTCTCAATTATATTCGTAAGGAAAGGTTAGATTACAGGGGCTAGAGGTATATCACAGGAAGACAGGCACTTAGACACACTCTTATATTAACCCCGGACAGACGACAGGTAAACGGGACAAGGCTGACTCACACGGGGGTTGATGGCAGGAAAGCGGGTATCGATGGCTCAAGGTGCACTCTTGGCTCAAAGCAGGGTACAGTCCGGTCCAAAGATGCGGGGAGGTCACAGCGCTCGGAGGGGACGTTCTTTCTCAGGCGGGTCTTTCTCTCTCAGCGATCGCAGGCAACGTTCTTTCTCAGGCGGGGGCGCATCTGACTCAGCGCTCGCAGGTACCTCTTTCTCCAGCTGGGGGCGAATCTCTTCTCACTTCCGGTAAGTCGCCACGTATATCCGGCGGGGAGTGACACGCCCTCGGCTCGCTAGCGCCGCCCCAGATGGAATTCGGTCCGCCCCTTCTGATTGGGTGCGGAGGGGTTACCAGGCTCCGCCCTTGAGGAGGAGCTGACAGCCAGCCCCTCCGTGGTAACCCCGTGGAGCGCGTGGTCAATGGCGCTAATCGAGCGGTGTGAGGACGCATCCTCCCCCGCGCCGCCGCCATCTCCTCTGTTGTTGTTGTAATTGTTGGGGAAGAAGATGGAAGGAGGTATGGGAAAGGTCCTAAACTCACTACTGATGCCATATAATCACATTCTGGTGCAACGAAGAGTCATAATTAATGGAAACGAGGCCTTAACTGACATAGATTAAGAATAACCTAGCAAGATGTCCGAAAGTTGTCTACGTGTGGTGCGGTGGACCTGGGCACGACATTTAATGGGGGAATAAGGGGAAGGTCGGCTCTACTGAGTGTTATTTACATGCAATGGGACTAGGGAATGGGGGATTGGGGAAAGTTGGGGAGTATTGGAGAAATAGGGGAATATTTACAAGCGGATATGGAGGCCAAATTCCATATTCGCAACAATATATATATATATATATATATATATATATATATATATATATATATATATATATATATATATATAATATATATATATATATATTGTTGCGGAGATGAGGACTGTATTTTTTGATTGTGTGCTGTATTATTATTATTATTGTTTATTCTGCGCCCCCCCTACCTCCGGAGCTGTGTAAAGGTGAAAGGGCATCCCATAATTAGTCCACAAGCATACACATCAGCCAAATAATAGAATACCCCTGTTTGATAGTTATCTCTTATTCTGTGTTTTAGAGTAAGGCTGTGTCTCCCATTAATTGAAGTACTCCATTGCACCAGTGAAAGAGAATAGATCCCCTTTCATTCCCATCCCCAAAATCTCCATTCCCTTTTACATCCCCTCTGGTCATTGCCGAGCCTCGATTACCTCCCCTCCAATAACCGCCATTGACCATGAGGCAGGGTCGGAGAAGAAAGGCGTGTCTCCACCTCGTCATAGAGGGGGAGAGGGGCGTGCCCGCCCGTCGTCATCAAGGGCGGAGCGAGAGGGTCGCATGACCAACCAGGGCCGAGGTGAGCGCACCGATGGGCGTGTCAAAAAGGCCGGCGGCTTAATCGCCGGAGGCGCTATGAAAGGCGCGCACGCAAGAAGCAAGTGAGAGAGTCGTGAGGAGTCAGTCAGTGGAGTCGGTGGTCAGTTGGTTGCGTTGGTTGCGGTGAGGAGTCGGTGGTGGTGGTCAGTTGGTTGCGTTGGTTGCGGTGAGGAGTCGGTGGTAAAGAGTGAGTGGACCAAGAAAGAGTTGAGGGTTTGGACCAGACGAGTCGGACAAGGCCTGGCAAAGCACGCGACGTCCACAGCAGCCACAACAGCAGCTTGGGGGCCTGAACGGCGGTTTGGAGCAGGGCCGTGAAGGAACGGCGGCTGCTAAACGCGCCGGTTGTGCTGCGGGACCCCCTTGGACCTTCCTCTCCCTCCAGCCATCCACCTCCTGCCTTTCCACCCTTCTTGTGTACGTGAGTTTGTTTTGTTTGTTCTGTCCCTGGGTTAATCAAGTCTGTATAAGCTAATAATTGCACTGTGTCTCTGATCCTTTTTTTTTTTTTTTTTTTTTTTTTTTGTATACAAGGTCGAGGCTCGTGAAAGAGCGAACATTAATCACACAGAAAGACAAACCGACACATAAAACATATAACATAGGGAGCGGTAGACAAGATGGGGAGAGAGGGGGAAGGACACAAACACAACATTTGAGAGCAGGGACCGAGAGACATGGAGACATCGAGAGATCTGAGAGAGGGCGAGGGCTTTGGGGGGGGGGGGGGGCGTGGGAAGGGGGCGGTGGGAGAGGTATAAAACATATGGACACTGCCAGGACTTCCAGGAAAGAAGTTGGAATTCCAAACAAGGTGGATCTGGGGTGAATTAGCGGGGGTAGAAAAGATCAAGGTTTTGGATGGGGGAAGATAAGAGATGGTGGTGAACAGCTGTTTTAAAGACCTGGAGGGAGGAGTGGGATTGAAGGGAGTGAGGGAGTTTGTTCCAGAGGCGGGAGAAAAGAGGAATGAAAGAGTGAAGGTGAGCAGAGAGCCGAGATTTCGGCAGTTTAACCATCAGAGGGTTGCTGGCAGATCTTGTGCGACCTGTAGGAATATTTGGGGGACAGAGCACAGAGAGAGCTGGGGGTGCAAGGCCGGAGAGGAGTCGGTAGAAGACAGAAAGACCACCTACCTGCCTGCGGTGAGTGAGTGAAAGGCCCTCAGAGATAGCTTCATCGCGGGAGATTCCAATAATTCTGAAAGCTTTGGTTTCAACAGCGTGAAGCCGAGCTAGGTGTGAGGCAGGAGCACCGGCCCATAGGGGAGAACAGTATTCCATTGAGCTGCGGATGAAAGCCTTGTATGTGGTGAGGAGCTCAGGTGTGCCGAGGAAGGACTTCGCACGACGGAGGATGCCCAGTCGGCGACTGGCTTTGGAGGCCAGCTTGGAAATGTGGTTTTCCCAAGAAAGATCATGGCAGATAGTGAGACCCAAAATCTTGAGCGACAGAACTTCTTGGAGAGGATTGTTGAGAAAGTAGATGGGAGGGTTGTCCAGTCGATCTTTTCGGAGAGACATAGTAAGAGTGTGAGATTTGTCAGGATTGAAAGACATGTTCCACTTGTTTGACCAGTCTGTGATTTTGTCCAGGTCTTCAGAGAGTGAGGAGGCAGCAGACTGCCGATCTGAGGGAAGAGGAATGGAGCGGCAGAGAGTGGAGTCATCAGCAAAGAGATAGAGAGGATTTTCGAGAGAGTCAGAGAGATCATTGATGAAGACCAGAAAAAGCACGGGGCCCAGAACACTGCCTTGGGGAACTCCAGCCTGAACAGGAAGAGGAGATGAGAGAAACCCATTCAGGGCCACACGTTGACGACGACTAGAGAGGAAGTCCGCCAGCCATGCGTGGAGATTTCCATGGATACCAAAGGAGGAGAGTTTGGTGAGCAGAGCGGGGTGCCAGACCGTGTCGAAGGCACGTGATATGTCGAGGGAGACAGCTCTAATTTCCTGTTTGGCATTGAGGACCTCCATCCATTGTTGAGACAGCAGAAGCAGCATGTCCAGAGTAGAGTGACCTGGTCTGAAACCAAATTGATGATCAGAGATCAAGCCATTGGAGAAGAGGAAAGATTTCATATCCGAAGCAATGATGGATTCCATGACTTTGCTGATATTTGGGAGAAGGCTGATTGGTCTGTAGTTGCTAGGATCTGTTTTTGCACCTTTTTTGTGCAAAGCGGTGATGTTGGCTGATTTCCAAGCAGATGGCAGTTGACCTTGAGCAAAAGAGAGGGTGAAGAGAACAGAGAGAGGGTGAGATAGAGCAGCAGAGCAGGATTTTAGGACCCGTGGGCTGATGCCGTCGGGTCCAGTTGCAGAATCAGAGTCGAGGGTTGACAGAAGCTTTTCCACCTTGTCAGGAGGAAAGGACACGGAGTCCAGGAGCAGCAGGGTACGACTGGGTATGGTGGGTACAGAGAGGGATGGGTTTGGGACACAAGATTTAGAGGCAAACACAGAGTTGAGGCATTCAGCTTTTTCACGTGCGGAGTCAGCTGTGTAGCCGTTTGAGGTAAGGGAGGGGATGGAGGGGGAACAAACACCAGAAACGGATTTGACCAGACGCCACCAGGATTTGGAAGAGGGAGACAGATAAGAGAGTTCGGTCTTGAGAACGGAGAGATATTGTTTCCTGGCTCTCCTGAGGGTGGACACACACTTGTTTCGGGCTTTGTGAAAGGAAATGAGATTTCCTTCCGTTGGATTTGCTTTCCAGGAGACGAAGGCAAGTTGTTTCTGGGCAACAGCCTCACCACAAGATTCCGTGTACCATGGACGGGAGGAAGGGTATGACAACTGAAGACGAGATGGGATAAATCTGTGCATGAGAGAGAGCAATTTACTTTGGAAGAATTCCCAGGATGAGTTGATGTCAGAGGTGGTAGAGATGGGAGACCAGTCCAGATGATTGATGGCTGCTTGAATGGCTGCTGCTTCTGTACATTATTTTATTATCTTTCCTTCTCCTTGGTTACTTTGAGCATGTAAATAGTAAGAATAAATTTAGTAGTATTTCCAAACCTTTCTTTGCCTTTGTTTTCCTCTTTGCATTCGTCGTTTTAGTCTTTTCCCTCATTGAGCAGCCGCGGTGCGATCTGGTCAACGTCGGGTGGAATCGGGTTCTAATCGGGGAGTAACTGTTCGGTCGCGGTTGGACCATCCGCTCAGCCCATCATACCATCTAAACCGCGATCAGTAACAATTGGTGTCTGGGAGTGAGATTCGGGGCCCGAACCAAATTTTTAAAACATCTAGAAAAAATTTGGTCAAAATTTGGAGCGGACGAAATTTGTTTTGTTTTAAAGCAAAACCCGAATTTTGAAATCGCGCCATGGCTGGTCAAGGCGACGGGATGCCGGTGGGAGAGATAGACGGGGTGGAATCGACCCAGGACCTCGGGGAAATGTATGTGGAGGAAAGGGAGGAGGAGAAAAATGGCAATGTGGTTGCGGAGGTTTCAGACGCACAAAATGGCGCTCTCGCGCACGTGGTTGAGGGGGCCACAGTCGCGGAACCAATGAGCGCGGCCCAAATACAAGCCTTCATGGCCCAATTCATGGTGGAAATGCAGAAAAAAAACGACAGTTTGGAACAAATGGAAAACAGAATAAGGGCTAATAGTGAAAA
The DNA here is from genome assembly GCF_964187855.1 of Myxine glutinosa. Classification (NCBI taxonomy): domain Eukaryota; kingdom Metazoa; phylum Chordata; class Myxini; order Myxiniformes; family Myxinidae; genus Myxine; species Myxine glutinosa. Next base: position 170,898,914 of record NC_136264.1, read on the forward strand.
AATGGAAGACAGAAGGAGGGCTGATAGTGAAAAAATGGAAGACAGAAGGAAGGCTGATAGTGAGCGATTAGAGGGCCAAATGGGGGTAATGGGAAACCAAATGGGGGTAATGGGGAACCGGATGGATGCTCAGAGTGAGCAATTGGGAGTAATGAGGGACGAAGCGAGGGGTACCGGTGAGGGATTAGACAAGAAATTTGAGGGGTTAGACAATGGGATAAGAGAGGTAAAGAATGGGTTAACGGGGTTAGAAAACAGGATGGAAGGCAAATTGCGGGAGATAGGGGAGCAATCCGCCCGAGAAATTAAACAAATGGGAGAGCAGATAGAGGAGGTAAAAATCGGGGTAGAAACCAAATTGGATGCTCAGAGGGATGAATTGGGACAGATGAGGGTAGCATCTACAAAGGAGATGGAGGAGATGAAAGAGGAGATACGACGAGGTGTGAGTGAGGAGGTTTCGGGGCTACGTGAGGAGGTAAAGCGAGGTGAGAAGCGTATGGAGAAGGAGGTGAGGAATAATATGGCTAGGTTACAAGGGGGAATAGAAGATCTGACGGAGGAGGTGGAACAGCTGACAGAGGGACAGACGGAGTTAGTGGAGCAGGTTCAAAAGAACACTGCGGTACTAGGAGGGTTAAAGGCAACACAAAAAGAAATTAAAAACGAATTAATAGCGACACAGAAGCAATGTCAGATGGTACGTGAGGGACTGACAATGAGGGTGGACGAGGTGACAGAGATAATGGAGACGAAGGACCGAGAGGTGAGGATGCACATAGACTCGGTCGCGGAGCCTTCGCTCGGCAAAGTAACATCTAAACCGCGATCAGTAACAATTGGTGTCAGGAGTGGGATCAAGTCTGTGAGCGGAATGAGTGTACCGAGGTGTGTAAGGAAAGGTACGAGGAGCATGGGAACAGCTGGAGGTATGAGCAAGAAAGGGGTAGCGTATGCATGTAAGCATCCAGGTGAGGCATCGACGGTAACCGAGTTAGCGGTTAGAGCGACTTATAGCCGAATCGGGCCCTCGGTGCGTGCCGGGCTTCGCGTGCCGCGAGAACCAGCGGGGATCCGAGCCACGGCGGGTTCGAAAGGACCGCCGTACGCGATCCACGCTGGGCCTCGCTTGGAACGGCCGCGTCCGTGCTCAACTAGGCGGAGCGGGCAGCTCGATAGGAAGGGTCGTCATGGCGACCACTTTCTATTGAGACGTGCCGGCAGGTCAAGATCGGGACATTGGATGGCTCCACGCCGAGGTGGTGCGTGGGATCTCGGCCCGGGTAAGCCCCCGTCCCTGCCACGAATGCGGGACGTATCCAGCTGCTGGCACAAAACAACCCGTATTCATTGCCCGGCTGTACGAAGCCGAGCTTCAGAAGGGAATTGGCGCACCGAGAGGATCTAATAAGTAGACGGGTGATGAGGATAGTGTTTTGGCCCCGAAATTAGAAAAAAAAGCAAAATTTGATGATGGTACGGTGATTAGCAGTAAATGGCAAATTTTTGATTTGTTGGAATTTGGTAAGCAAAATTTATAGTAAGAGATGCCCCATGTGATGGGATGGCCAATCCACCATCCCTCACAAGTGGGGCAAATGCGCTATAGTTTATGGGGTTGATGGCAGTGAAAACTAGCCCGGGTGGGTTAGGATATCGTGTGCAGGGACCTAGAAGATGACATTAGGTGACGTTAAGGTTAGTTAGTGACAAGGATACCTGTAGTGGGGACGCAGGTAGTTTAGTGTGGATGATAATGACGTGGGAGCGCAATAGTTTAAAGGGACGACTGGGAAGCGCAAGTTTCAGAGGGGAGTAGTTAGATGAGATGATGCCGTGTGTGTGAGGATTGAACAGGTGTGATTGCACAGGTGTGCAACTGAACAGGTGGATGGAGCAGTGTATGAGTGAGTGAAGGTGATTGTGTGCGTGTTGACCAACTGGTCCAGGAAGAGGAGGAGGGTGAATATGGCACCAGGTATGATTGCACAGGTGTGCAACGACAGGTGAATGGAGGACAGGTGTATGGAATAAATGGTATGGAGTATTGGAATGGATGGTCGTGGAGTGAGTATGGTGGAAATTGTGGAGTGGAGTGGATGGTGCGAAGGTGTGAATGGGGGAAGAGTGGACCCCCATCACGAATACCCGGGGCGGGTAGTGTAAGTGTTAGGTAGAGGGTACAGGTAAATTGTGGTTGGATATTGGCATCTGTGGTGCGAGGTGAAAGAATGGTATTTGGATGGGTGCATTAGTGTTGTGGAAATGGCTGGGCGTGTAGCCTGTTAGTATGTGTAGTTGTTTGGGCGCTCCACCACTGTGAGGATGTCGGCCAGGTGAGGCCGCAGGTGGGCTCTGGGAGCCGGTAGTAGTTGTTGTGGATGGGGCCCGAGGATCCGGAGGACGGACCCGGGTAGCCCAGTGCCAGAGGGCACCGAGTGGGGTGACAGAGCCAGGAGAGGGCCTTCCCCAGTTAGTTAGGTTAGGGTGAGGAGCTAGGTAAGCTCGGGTGGCAACTACAGTGGTGGAGGTGTGCAGGTGGGTAGACCTGCTGGGAGAGCTACACGTCGCAGCCCAGAAATTGTGCGAGGGCACCGGGAGATGAATCGGGGGAGTGAGACCCCAAATTGAGAAGCACCACAGTTTGGTCAATGGGAATTGGTTTTTGAACCCATAGTGTAAGTTGGCCAATGGATTGGCAGGGAAAGACCCCGGGTAGTGTAAAGTGTGTTAATGTCATTTAGAAAATAGTTAGGATGAAGTCTCCTCGCACCATCTGCATCCACTCACCTGAGGTGACAGGTACTCCACACCATGCCATGTTTTGATTATTTTTTAAGATGCAAATGTTTGGATTGTGAGACGCATCATGACGTGGGTGTGACATTGTGCTTTGATGTTTCATCTCTTCCTCCTTATGAGGATTGATGATGAATTTGGTGATGGCAAATTTTGAAGTAGAGGGATTGTGGAGACGAATTTGGTATAGGGGAAATATGGGGAAGACGTGACAGTAGTGACGAATTTGTAAATGGGTAGATTTTGTAAATATGGGGTAAGGGCAAGGGTAGTGTAGGTGACAGGGGGGTGACGTACGGTAGGGACCAGCTTTCTCACTTCGCCCTCCGTACGCATTTCGCCTTGCATTGCCTTATTGATGTGTACCCTTGTGACCTTACCCCTCGCTCATTTGTCTTTCCCCTTTTGTCTCCCACATGACCTGTGCGCCATTGGGCGCCGAGGGGAGCGTGCGTGGGTCGGCCATTGTGCGCCCGAAATTCCCAGAACCAGCTGTCTGCATCGATGCACCACATTATGGACCACATGCCTGTGGCCGAGCACCACTTATGGACCCCATGGGTTGGGGCATGGCCCCTCTGCTGGAACCGGCCATGAGGGCCCGAAATCTTGCTGGCGGACCTTGGCCACAGGGCACCGATGCCCCACAGGTGAACCACACGTAGTCGGCCCTGTGGGCCATAAATAACATAAATAAAAAAAGGACACATTGGGCACACTTTATTGCAAATAGGCCGCCAGTAAGAAAATGAAAGAAAGACAACAACTGGAAGAAATAATAATAGCCAGCAGAGGGAGCCGAAGAGCAAGAGATCACCTGCAGGGTTAGGGGTTGTTGGTTTTATTTTCTTGAACAATGGTGACTGCACCGATTGGTGCTTGAGAGTGTGTATTGGTGCGTTTTTAGGTGCTTTCATGGTGCATTGATGCAGAGCAGACTGCCTCCCCCCCAGAAAGAACAATCACAGGTCCTGGATTAGTTTTGTAAATAAAAATAGCGTCATTGTAAATAATGCTTCCCACCGTCAGTGTATAGTTTGAAGACCATTCCGCAATTCGGTTAACTGTGGGCGTAAGTCTGTTAGCCAGGGTGCAATGGAGCAGCGGGACACATTTATTTATGTTTTAAAAACTGTCGCACTCAGGGTCAGGTTAAAAGTAGAGGGAACTACACCTACGTGTCACACTAAATAAAAGTTGTAGGCCCGGGCCGTGCCTAAGAGGAGGAGGGTGCAGTGTTGCGGAGATGAGGACTGTATTTTTTGATTGTGTGCTGTATTATTATTATTATTGTTTATTCTGCGCCCCCCTACCTCCGGAGCTGTGTAAAGGTGAAAGGGCATCCCATAATTAGTCCACAAGCATACACATCAGCCAAATAATAGAATACCCCTGTTTGATAGTTATCTCTTATTCTGTGTTTTAGAGTAAGGCTGTGTCTCCCATTAATTGAAGTACTCCATTGCACCAGTGAAAGAGAATAGATCCCCTTTCATTCCCATCCCCAAAATCTCCATTCCCTTTTACATCCCCTCTGGTCATTGCCGAGCCTCGATTGCCAAATTACCTCCCCTCCAATAACCGCCATTGACCATGAGGCAGGGTCGGAGAAGAAAGGCGTGTCTCCACCTCGTCATAGAGGGGAAGAGGGGCGTGCCCGCCCGTCGTCATCAAGGGCGGAGCGAGAGGGTCGCATGACCAACCAGGGCCGAGGTGAGCGCACCGATGGGCGTGTCAAAAAGGCCGGCGGCTTAATCGCCGGAGGCGCTATAAAAGGCGCGCACGCAAGAAGCAAGTGAGAGAGTCGTGAGGAGTCAGTCAGTGGAGTCGGTGGTCAGTTGGTTGCGTTGGTTGCGGTGAGGAGTCGGTGGTGGTGGTCAGTTGGTTGCGTTGGTTGCGGTGAGGAGTCGGTGGTAAAGAGTGAGTGGACCAAGAAAGAGTTGAGGGTTTGGACCAGACGAGTCGGACAAGGCCTGGCAAAGCACGCGACGTCCACAGCAGCCACAACAGCAGCTTGGGGGCCTGAACGGCGGTTTGGAGCAGGGCCGTGAAGGAACGGCGGCTGCTAAACGCGCCGGTTGTGCTGCGGGACCCCCTTGGACCTTCCTCTCCCTCCAGCCATCCACCTCCTGCCTTTCCACCCTTCTTGTGTGCGTGAGTTTGTTTTGTTTGTTCTGTCCCTGGGTTAATCAAGTCTGTATAAGCTAATAATTGCACTGTGTCTCTGATCCTTCTGTATATTATTTTATTATCTTTCCTTCTCCTTGGTTACTTTGAGCATGTAAATAGTAGGAATAAATTTAGTAGTATTTCCAAACCTTTCTTTGCCTTCGTTTTCCTCTTTGCATTCGTCGTTTTAGTCTTTTCCCTCATTGAGCAGCCGCGGTGCGATCTGGTCAACGTCGGGTGGAATCGGGTTATAATCGGGGAGTAACTGTTCGGTCGCGGTTGGACCATCCGCTCGGCCCATCATACCATCTAAACCGCGATCAGTAACAATATATATATATATATATATATATATATATATATATATATATATATATAGTGTATATACTTGGCATTTAATATGGAATTTTTTTTTTGTCGGGGTGAACTTACTTTTCAAGATGACTTAGAACCAAAAGTTCATTGGAATTATGTTGAAATTATTCTAGATTTTGTTAATGTCAACTTTAAAAGAAACAAAAACCACATTTGACATTTCGAAGCAAATAAATTGATCCTTGAAAGAGATGTAAACTGATATCGAACTCAATTCATGGACAGTACTGTGTTGAACTTCTGTACGTTTTCCAGAAGTATCTCTTTATTTTGCACATTAGCCAATTTTTTTTTCAACAAAAACAAAAGCTAAATTATGACTGGGATTACGGACAGTAAAATTACAGTTCAGTACTTCGTGTAACCCCCACGAGCATTCAAGAGAGCACGTACACATCGAGGCATGCTGTTCACGAGATTTGCCAAGGTTTGGACAGGAATCGCTTGCCATGCAGTGACAATAGCCTGCTGCAATTCACGCACAGAGGCAGGCTGCTGGTCCAAGTTGTCGATTTGACGCGTTAATTCTGCCCACAAGTTCTCTATCGGATTCATATCCGGGGACATGGCAGGCCACTCCATATGCTCTATACCATGGTCAGCAAGAAAGTGTTGGATCATGCGGGCACGATGAGGCCGTGCATTGTCATCTTGGAAGACAAAGTTTCCTCGAAAGGCTGCACGAGCAAATGGAAGCAATGTTTCTTCCAGAATGGCCCTGTACTTGAAGTGGTTCAGGTTTCCATTCAGAACAACCAGGTCAGTTTTGCCCCCTGCATGAAAAGCAGCCAAAACGGTCACCCCACCATCTCCAGCTCGTACTCCTGGCACGATACAATCTTCGTTGTGGGCTTCATGCACTTGTCTGCGCACTCGGACACGGCCATCTTGACGATAGACCAGAAATCTAGACTCGTCACTGAAGGGCACGTGATTCCAGTGTCCTGGCTGCCAATGACGGTGCTCTCTGGCCCACTGCAATCGGCGCTGGCTGTGTTGTCTGGGCAGGCGTGGCTTTCTCAGGGGATGCCTGGCACGATAACCTGCTTGAACCAGTCGTTGGTTGACTAGCCTTCTGGATACAGGCACATTTGTCAGTTGCTGCCACTCAGCCCTAAGCCGATTAGCTGAGTTGGTATTGCCATTGCAGACTAACCGGTGCAGCTGGCGATCATCTCTCCTTGTGGTTCTGCGTGGACGTCCTGGCCTCGGTATTGGAGTAGGGACACCCCTCTGAGCATTTAGTTTCAGGATCTTTGACACTTGCCCTTGAGTGATGCCATAATGCAGAGCAATAGCATGCTGTTTCATACCAGAATTTCGAAAAAACCACCACTCCATGACAAACAGCATTGTCAAGTTGACGGACCATCTCCAGAGGAAACGGCAATAACTTTTGTAGACGTGCAGCAGTTGTTTTCCACTAATACAGAACGCAACAACCCTTATATACCCGATTGTGAAGCCAATCGTCAAATGTACCTGTCCTTACATTTTGTCACGCCACCTGTGATATAATCCTGTTATTGACTTCTTGCTGCGAAAGACAATCAGTGACATGGTTCTTTCAACAAAGACATCACCGAAGGGTAAAAGAAACTCACCAGATTGATATACTGAGTTCAGAAAGTAAACCCAAGTCAAGAAAAAAAATAATTCCATATTAAATGCCAAGTCTGCATATATATATATCCAGTCACTTGAAAACGTAAGTACACACCATGTAAAGTTTTGACTTTTTCAACATATTTCAACATACAGCTATTTGATCTTCATTTCAACAATATTGATAGATAAAGGTTATATAATACAACAAATATCATGAAACATTTACATTTTGTAGTCCATTGTATAATTTAAATAAACATGAATGCAAATTTTGCATGTGGAAAAAGTAAGTACACCCCTACATTTATCACTACTTCAAATACCTAAAATTAGAATCAGGTGCACCAGCTCAGGTGCAATTGATTAGAACATTGTTAGAGATGATCTTGGAGGAACCTGTCTCATTTAAACCTCAGACATTTAGTTTGGTTTGCTCTTTGTTGTTGAAGTGTGTGGCGTAACCATGCCGAGATCAAAAGAGCTCTCCGAAGCCTTCAGAAAGAAGGTTATCGATGCCTAAGTGTCTGGGAAGGGATTTAAAAAGATCTCCAAACAATTTGAAATCAATCATTCGACTGTCCGGAAGATCATCGACAAGTGGAGAAGATTCCAAACAATTGCCAACTTGTTCAGGCCAGGCCACCCCAGCAAGTTCAGCCCGAAAGCAGACCGCAAGATGCTGAAAGAAGTCTCCAAGAACCCCAGAATGTCATCACGGGACCTACAGGTAGCTCTTGCCACTGTTGATGCCAAAGTGCACGAGTCTACCATTAGAAAGAGGCTGCACAAATTTGATCGACATGGGAGGTGTGCCAGGAGGAAACCTTTGCTGTCAAGAAAGAACATCAGGGCAAGACTAAAGTTTGCCAATGAACACTGAGGCAAAGACCAGCACTTCTGGATCAATGTGCTCTGGACAGATGAGTCAAAGGTAGAGCTATTTGGCCACAGTACCACAAGACATGTTTGGTGAAAACCAAAGACAGCATTTGACCACAAGAAGCTGATACCAACTGTAAAGCATGGTGGTGGAAATATTATGATTTGGGGCAGCTTTGCTGCATCAGGGCCTGGGCAGCTCACCATCAAAGAATCCACTATGAATTCTTCATTGTACCAGAGGGTGCTTGAGGATAATGTGAGGCCTTCTGTCGGAAAGTTGACGCTCAACCGAAAGTGGACCTTGCAACATGACAATGACCCTAAACATACCAGTGCATCCACCAAGGAATGGCTGAAAAGAAAGAAATGGAGGTTTCTGGAATGGCCAAGTCAAAGCCCGGATCTAAATCCTATCGAGATGTTGTGGGGGGATTTGAAACGAGCTGTGCATGCATGAAACCCCTCAAACATCGCAGAGCTGAAAGAATTCTGCATGGAGGAGTGGGCAAAAATTTCTCCCAGTCGATGGCAGAGACTGGTAGACAGTTATAAGAAATGCCTAGTTGAGGTTGTTTCTGCCAAAGGGGGCAATACCACCTATTAGAACCAAGGGTGTACTTACTTTTTCCACATGCGAAATTTGCATTTATGTTTATTTATATTATACAATGGACTACAAAATGTAAATGTTTCATGATATTTGTTATATTATATCACCTTTATCTATCAATATTGTTGAAATGAAGATCAAATACAGTCATGTGAAAAAGTAAGGACACCCCATGTAAAGTTTTGAAATTTTCAACATATTTCAACATACAGCTATTTGATCTTCATTTCAACAATATTGATAGATAAAGGTGATATAATATAACAAATATCATGAAACATTTACATTTTGTAGTCCATTGTATAATTTAAATAAACATAAATGCAAATTTTGCATGTGGAAAAAGTAAGTACACCCCTACATTTATCACCACTTCAAATACCTAAAATTAGAGTCAGGTGCAGCAGCTCAGGTGCAAATGATTAGAACATCTTTAGAGAGGATCTTGGAGGAACCTGTCTTATTTAAACCTCAGACATTTAGTTGGGTTTGCTCTTTGTTGTTGAAGTGAGCGGCGTCACCATGCCTAGATCAAAATAGCTATCTGAGGCCTTCAGAAAGAAGGTTATAGATGCGTACGAGTCTGGGAAGGAATTTAAAAAGATCTCCAAACAATTTGAAATCAATCATTCGACTGTTCGGAAGATCATCTACAAGTGGAGAAGATTCCAAACAACTGCCAACTTGTTCAGGCCAGGCCGCCCCAACAAGTTCAGCCCGAGAGCAGACCGCAAGATGCTGAAAGAAGTCTCTAAGAACCCCAGAATGTCATCACGGGACCTATAGGTAGCTCTTGCCACTGTAGATGTCAAAGTGCACAAGTCTACCATTATAAAGAGGCTGCACGAATTTGTTCTACATGGGAGGTGTGCCAGGAGGAAACCTTTGCTGTCCAGAAAGAACATCAGCGCAAGACTAAAGTTTGCCAATGAACACCTAGGCAAAGACCAGCACTTCTGGATCAATGTGCTCTGGACAGATGAGTCAAAGGTAGAGCTATTTGGCCACAGTATCAGAAGACATGTTTGGCGAAAACCAAAGACAGCATTTGACCACAAAAACCTGATACCAATTGTAAAGCATGGTGGTGGAAATATTATGGTTTGGGGCAGCTTTGCTGCATCAGGGCCTGGGCAGCTCACCATCATAGAATCCACTATGAATTCTACATTGTACCAGAGGGTGCTTAAGGATAATGTGAGGCCATCTGTCAGAGAGTTGAATCTCAACCGAAGGTGGACCTTGCAACATGACAATGACCCTAAACATACCAGTAAATCCACCAAGGAATGGCTGAAAAGAAATAAATGGAGGGTTCTGAAATGGCCAAGTAAAAGCTCGGATCTAAATCCCATCGAGATGTTGTGGGGGGATTTGAAACGAGCTGTGCATGCAAGAAACCCCTCAAACATCACACAGCTGAAAGAATTCTGCATGGAGGAGTGGGCAAAAATTTCTCCCAGTCGATGTCAGAGACTGGTAGACAGTTATAAGAAACGCCTTCTTGAGGTTGTTTCTGCCAAAGGGGGCAATACCACCTATTAGAGCCAAGGGTGTACTTACTTTTTCCACATGCGAAATTTGCATTTATGTTTATTTAAATTATACAATGGACTACAAAATGTAAATGTTTCACGATATTTGTTATATTATATCACCTTTATCTGTCAATATTGTTGAAATGAAGATCAAATAGCTGTATGTTGAAATATGTCGAAAAAGTCAAAACTTTACATGGGGTGTACATACTTTTTCACGTGACTGTAGCTGTATGTTGAAATCTGTTGAAAAAGTCAAAACTTTACAAGGGGTGTACTTACTTTTTCACGTGATTGTATAAGGACATACAGTGCATTCAGAAAGTATTCAGACCTCTTCACCTTTTCACATTTTGTTATGTTGCAGCCTTATGCTGAAATCGTTTAAATTCATTTTTTCCCTCATCAATCTACACTCAATACCCCATAATGACAAAGAGAAAACAGGATTTTAGAAAGTTTTGCAAATTTATTAATTAGAAAAAACTGAAATATCACATTGACATAAGTATTCATGCCCTTTGCTGTCACACTTCAAATTTAGCTCAGGTGCCTCCCATTTCTCTTGATCATCTTTGAGATGTTTCTACACCTTGATTGGAGTCCACCTGTGGTAAATTCAATTGATTGGACATGATTTGGAAAGGCACACACCTGTCTATATGAGGTCTCACAGTTGACAATGCATATCAGAGCAAAAACCAAGCCATGAGGTCGAAGGAACTGCCTGCAGAGCTCAGAGACAGGATTGTGTCGAGTCACAGATCTGGGGAAGCCTCCAAAAAAAATTCTGCTGCATTGAAGGTTCCCAAGAGCACAATGGCCTCCATAATTCTTAAATGGAAGAAGTTTGGAACAACCAGGACTCTTCCTGGGGCTGGCCGCCCGGCCAAACTGAGCAATCGGGGGAAAAGGGCCTTGGTAAGAGAGGTGACCAAGAACCCGATGGTCACTCTGGCTGAGCTCCAGAGATCCTGTGTGGAGATGGGAGAAACTTCCAGAAGGGCAATCATTACTGCAACACTCCACCGATCTGGGCTTCATGGCAGAGTGGCCAGACTGAAGCCTTTCCTCAGTGAAAGACACATGAAAGCCCGCTTGGAGTTTGCAAAAAAGCACCTGAAGGACTCTCAGACTGTGAGAAACAAGATTCTGTGGTCTGATGAAACCAAGATTGAACTGTTTGGCTTCTGTCAATGGTAAAAGACAAGTTGGATAAATGTCCTTGGGTTGGACAACTTACTTGATGTCACTCTTGACAAGATTAGCTGCAGCTTCAATCAATCTCAACTTCTCAGTCTCTGGGTCACTATCCTTGGGCTGTTGATAAAAGTCTCTTAGAATAGCTGAGGCTGTACGTCTGAATGTCACTATATTTTGAGTACCGTTTATTTCTGTCACTATTATTTTGTCTCCAAAATGACCAAGAAGTTTCTCTTTCATGTGCGTGAAACCATACGGCTCCAGATTGGAACCTTCCAGGAACTCGTTCATTTTTTAAATGAGATCAGTAATTGTCATCTGCTCCTCATCATTTTCTTCTAGGAATACAGTGACCTTTTGAAAAGCCTCTGCCCTCACCGAGTCCTCCGGCCACCCCACTCTCTGTCTTTTTGGGGAATTATCATAATCATTCAACTGAGGTATATTCTTACCCGTTCTGAAGTTCACACTACTTGCTTGGTGATACACAGCATCGGCTGCGTGAAGATCTTGGGCAAACATAACACTGCTTTTTACTTTTTCTGACCATTCATCACCTCGCTCATCCCAAGCTTTTAGTATAGCAGTGTCAAATTCTAAATTCCTAACAGGAATTACCGTAATTCAAATTGTTTCTTCTTTCCGTGGTATTTATCAGTTGTTTCACAAAACAAGCAATTGTCCTTGTATGAGAATGATTCCTTCGAACGGAGAGTGCGCATTGAGTCTGTTACACATTCTGATGCACGTTTCCATTTGAAACTTTGTATTGCAGTCGGATTACAGTATGCTTTTCTGAATTATTTGTGAACAACATCACCAGGTCTCACAACGATGTTGGATTCCCGTTCTAGACTTGCTTTAGAAATGCCTTCGCAGCCTTTTGTACCCAGTGTGACTATAGGTCCATCAGCTAACGGCTTGCTACAGAATATACAGGTCTCCATGTTTGCACTGCAAGAAAAAATGCGAAACGTCAGCAAAGGTAAAACATTGATTTGAAAAAACAAAACAATATCAAGCGTCATGTTTTACTCATTCTTTCCTGTCCACCAATTTCACATAGAGTTCATTATTCTGTGAAATTGTTCGTGGTACTTTCTATTTTCAATTCTTATATCCACATGTTAATTCAGCGTGAATGAACCTCAGTTAAAATAATGAATGCTCCCTGCCACTGATTCTTGAAACAAAGAAGGCATGCTTCAAGGGCAATTTTCATTCCTGACTATTTTATATAAGAAAACAATTATAAAAGGTTTGTGTTTATCATTCTTAGAGACCCTTACCTTGTGTAGATTGTCTACCTCGTAATTGCATTCTTGCTAATCAGTGAAATTGTTGAAAATTAGACAATCATTATCTTTCTAATTAGTTGATCACTTCAAAGGAAGGTGCTGCCATCTATTAATAAGGTATCCTGGGGAGCATCAAGTTTTTCTCACTTCATCTAAAATTGAAACCTAATACTTTGGACAGGGCCATGAAGGGGTCAGGCATTGTCAGGGGTAGGGTACCCCCCAAATATGGCATAAGGAACTCATACATCACTTTAAAAACATCTTCATGTGGAAGGCAGACCCTGAAAACATAGGTATAGGCACCAGAAGTATGTTGATTGCCTCACCACAGACAGAGCAATAGTTGATTTTTGTACTTTGCTTTTTTCATACATCGTGATTACATGATCCCATTTTCACATGTAAAAAAAATACTGTTCCACTCCAAAGACTTTTGATATATAATTTGGGGTACCATACTAAACAAATTCCAACACGTTCCGTTTCTGTTGCAATTCGTGGTGGGTTTTGTGAAAATTTAGCTAACTTGACTGGATTATTCCTCCGTGTTTGACTGTAGGGAAGGTGTTCTTTTCTTTGAAGGCTTCATTTTGTTTTTCTGGAAACAGAGATGATGTGATTTACAAAAAAGCTCTAATTTGGTCTCATCTGTAAACAGGATATCCTCCCAGAAGGATTTTGGCTTGTTCATGTGTGTTTTGGAAAATTCCAGTTTCTTATGTCTCTCTTTCTCTCAGCAGTGGTGTCCTCCATAGAACCCCCTTTCATTGAGTTGGCGACGGATGGTGCGAGTTGAAACTGTCGTACCTAGTGTCTGAAGGTCAGCTTGAATCTGTTTGGCAGTCGATTGAGGTGCTTTCTCCACCATTCAAACAATCCTTCGCTGCAATCTTCGGTCAAGTTTTCTCTTGCGGCCCCATCCAGGCAGGTGGCTACAGTGCCATGGACCTTAAACTCCCTGATAACATTGCGTACAGTGGACACAGGAACGTCAAGGTCAATATTGCCAATATTTTTTGTCAATATTGTCAATATTGCTAATGTGCAAGGGTGCCAATGTTTTTTGCCACGACTGTGTGTATATATATATATATATATATATATATATATATATATATATATATATATATATATATATATATACATACATATATACATACATATATATATATACATATATACATACATATATATACATACATATACTTCTTTTCTTTCTTCTTTTCTTCTTCTTTCTTCTTTGATTCTTCTTTTTTTGCAATTGTCTTTATGTTTTGCTATGCATTATGTTTTGCACTCTGTCAAAGCGTCTTTGGGCTTCCTGAAAAGCGCTATATAAAATAAATGCATTATTATTATTATTATATATATACATATATATATATATATATATATACAGTGGAACCTAGTGTCTGAAGGCTTCCGTTTGTCTGAAGGCTTCAGACACTAGGCTTCCGTTTCCGGTCTTGCTGGCGACGGTTCGTTTTTTCGCAGGTCTCCACGCTCTCCATCGAAATCGAAGTTAAGTCATTGTTCCAATTTGTATTTTCGTTATAACTGTATTTCTTTTATGGTGTATGTACGTATATTGTCCCGTCAAAGATTTTCGGTGCAAATCTTTCATACCTGTATTGAAAATCGCGTTAATTCATGTCGTCTCGAGGCCCTGTACAGTGTACACTGTACAACCTTGAGGCTTTGTTTTTCTCTCAGCGCCTGTCGTTTGTGATCCAATAACTTTCGTTCTCTGTTTTCGCAGTCTTTCCACCCCAAAGCCTACTTCCTTATGTAAATCTCAACTCAAAAAAACAAAAAAAAAAGACATTACCTTCTCTGTGCTCATTCGTTTATTCTTTCTTATTCGTTCGTTCGTTCTTCGACCACGTGTTTCTCCCCCATTTCCCCAGATAGATTGTCAAATTTCAATTCGTTATTTTATCGTCCATGTGATATTGTTTGATTATAGTTAGTTTTGGTTTGAATTTCCTGTAACTCGTATTTAATTAATCGTGTTCTGCTCCTCGTGTGTGGCCTTGTACTGTAGTTGTACCCCCGTCGGTGTTTTGTTAACTTAAGTGTGCTTTGCTTGGCTCTTGGTTTTTTCCCTTCTACCCCGAACATAATACTGTCTAACGTTCTAAATCCCCACCCCCCCCCCCCCCCAAAAAAAAAAAAAAAAAAACCAAAAACATTTATTTTATTTTATCCACGTGTACTGTTGTCTCATCCTGTATTTTCTGTCCAGGTGTGCTGTTCGCCCCACCCCCATTATCTCCTTGTCATCCACCGTTTGCCCTGTTCACGTGACTCGTGGTGGTCCCTCTCGGCTCTCCCCCCGTTGGTATTTTTGTGCATATAAGATTGTTCATAGTTCTGTTTAAATATTTTTAAATATGTTTAACCTTTCCCCTTCTGTTTTTTATTCAGTGGTATATTACAACACGCTGTTTTTCTTCCTATTTAAAAGGCTTTTCTCAATTTCCTCTCCAACTCATTCCACTTCAAAAAAAAGAATTTCAATATCTTATACGTCTCCCTCACTACATGGTCTAAATTCACATTCATTCCATCCCTCCTCCATCATCCTGAACCGGATTGCTAACTGAAAATCACAACAAACCCAATTTGTTATCAATGTTCGTCTTTCATTAATCATCCACTTTCTAAACTCCCCTCTTGCCCCTCCCATCCAAATCCCCCCCCTTGCACCTACACTCCGAAACTTCCCCCTTGCCCCTCCACTCTTAAACTCCCCCCTTGCCCCTCCACTCCTGAACTCCCCCCTTGCCCTTCCCCTCCTAAACTTCCCCTTTGCCCCTCCCCTCCTAATCCCCCCCCTTGCCCCTCCACTCCTGATCTCCCCCCTTTCCCCTTCCCTCCAAAACTCCCCCCTTGCCCCTCCCCTCCTAAACTCCCCCCTCACTCCTCCCCTTCAAAACTCCCCCCAATCCCTCCCATTCAATTCTCCCCCCATACCATTCCTCTCCAATTCTCTCTCCTCCCCCCTCCTCCTCCAAGCTGCCTCCTCCCCACTTCGTCTCCCTTCTATCTCATACCTCCACCCCCCCAAACCTTCTACTTTCCTCTGCCCCCCCTCAAACAACCCCTCACTGTGCCGCATCCCTTCACCAGCAAACTTTTCATCCTCCTCATCCTTCCCTTTCTTGGAACTCTTCTGCAACATCTGAAACACTATCAACTGCTCTCCCTACCTCCCCCTCTCATCCTTCATCTTACCCTACTCCTCCCCTCCCCTGTCCTGTACCCGATGCTCCCCCTCTCTCTTCATTAACGGTATGGACCTCAAACATCCGGGGCCTTCGCTCAAACCTGACTGATCTCTCCATACAGGTTGCTACTGACAATCCAGACTTGATCTGCTTAACAGAGACTTTCCTCCTTCAAGATGTCTCTGATTCCTTAATATCTCTTCCTGGTTACTCCCTCCTCCGATATGATAGACCTGAGCCTCGGCCTGGTGGTGGGGTGGCTATCTTTGTCAAAAACTCTCTTCCTCACTCTCCTTGCACTGCTCTCTTTCCTCCTCACCCGCAAGAGTACCTCTGGTTACGGCTTCCTCTCCGCTCCCACCTTTTGTTCATATGTGTTCTGTACCGTCCCCCAAACAGTGATGACTCCATCTACATTTCAATGTCTGACAACATGGACCAACTTCTATCCACTCATCCCAACTCTCTCTTCCTCATATGTGGTGACTTCAACTGTCATCATGCCACCTGGTTGGGTGTGGGTTCCTCTCTCACTAGTCATGGCACCTCAGCAAAGGACTTCTGTGACTCACTGGGATTGACACAATCTGTCAATTTCCCGACCCGGATCTCAGCCAATGGAGTATCTTCTCTTCTAGACTTGGTTATGACAAACTTCCCTGCTAATGTCTGCTGCTCTTCTTCTGCTCCAATCGGTTCTTCTGATCATGTGCTTGTCAAAGTGGACATCTCTCTGGCCATTCTCAGAGAGCCTCCTCAGCGTCGACGAGTCTGGCATTTCACTCAGGCCGACTGGGACGGTCTTCAAGCAGCCATCAATCGTCTGGATTGGTCTCCCATCTCCACTGCCTCTGACATCAATTCTTCCTGGGAATTCTTCCAAAGCAAACTGATCTCTCTCATGCACAGATTTATCCCATCTCGCCTTCAATTGTCTTACCCTTCCTCCCGTCCATGGTACACTGAATCTTGTGGTGAGGCAGTTGCCCTGAAACAACTTGCCTTTGCCTCTTGGAAGGCTAATCCAACTGAAGGAAATCTCAGTTCCTTCCACCAAGCTCGGAACAAGCGTGTGTCTACCCTCAGGAGTGCCAGGAAGCACTATCTCTCCTCACTCAAGAATGAACTCTCAAACCTGTCTCCTTCCTCCAAATCCTGGTGGCGTCTGGTCAAATCCGTTTCTGGTGTTTGTTCCCCCTCCATCCCCTCCCTTACCTCAAATGGCCACACAGTTGACATCGCACGTGACAAAGCCGAATGCCTCAACTCTGTGTTCGCCTCGAAATCCTTAGTCCCAAACCCATCTCTCTCTGTTCCCACCTTTCCCAGTCGAACCCAACTGCTCCTGGACTCTGTGTCCTTCTCTCCTGACAAGGTGGAGGAGTTTTTGTCAAACCTCGACTCTGATTCTGCAACTGGACCAGACGGCATCAGCCCACGGGTCTTAAAATCCTGCTCTGCC
Organism: Myxine glutinosa; assembly: GCF_964187855.1. Taxonomy (NCBI): domain Eukaryota; kingdom Metazoa; phylum Chordata; class Myxini; order Myxiniformes; family Myxinidae; genus Myxine; species Myxine glutinosa. The sequence goes on from NC_136264.1 coordinate 170,916,091, forward strand.
GCTCTATCTCACCCTCTCTCTGTTCTTTTCACCCTATCTTTTGCTCAAGGTCATCTGCCAGCATCCTGGAAATCAGCTAACATTACCGCTTTACACAAAAAAGGTGCAAAAACAGATCCTTGCAACTACAGACCAATCAGCCTGCTCCCAATTATCAGCAAAGTCATGGAATCCATCATTGCTTCGGATATGAAATCTTTCCTCTTCTCCAATGGCTTGATCTCTGATCATCAATTTGGTTTCAGACCAGGTCACTCTACTCTGGACATGCTGCTTCTGCTGTCTCAACAATGGATGGAGGTCCTCAATGCCAAACAGGAAATCAGAGCTGTCTCCCTTGACATATCAAGGGCCTTTGATACGGTCTGGCACCCAGCTCTGCTCACCAAACTCTCCTCCTATGGTATCCATGGAAATCTCCATGCATGGCTTGCGGACTTCCTCTCTGGTCGTAGTCAACGTGTGGCCCTGAATGGATTTCTCTCATCTCCCCTTCCTGTTCAGGCTGGAGTTCCCCAAGGAAGTGTGCTGGGCCCTGTGCTTTTTCTGGTCTTTATCAATGATCTCTCTGACTCTCTGGAAAATCCTCTCTATCTCTTTGCTGATGACTCCACTCTCTGCCGCTCCATTCCTCTTCCCTCAGATCGGCAGTCTGCAGCCTCCTCACTCTCTGAAGACCTGGACAAAATCACAGACTGGTCAAACAAGTGGAACATGTCTTTCAATCCTGCCAAATCTCACTCTCTTACTATGTCTCTCCGAAAAGATCGACTGGACAACCCTCCCATCTACTTTCTCAACAATCCTCTCCAAGAAGTTCTGTCACTCAAGCTTTTGGGTCTCACTATCTGCCATGATCTTTCTTGGGAAAACCACATTTCCAAGCTGGCCTCCAAAGCCAGTCGCCGACTGGGCATCCTCCGTCGTGCGAAGTCCTTCCTCGGCACACCTGAGCTCCTCACCACTTACAAGGCTTTCATCCGCAGCTCAATGGAATACTGTTCTCCCCTATGGGCTGGTGCTCCTGCCTCACACCTGGCTCGGCTTCACGCTGTTGAATCCAAAGCTTTCAAAATCATTGGAATCTCCCGCGATGAAGCTATCTCTGAGGGCCTTTCACTCACTCACCGCAGGCAGGTAGGTGGTCTTTCTGTCTTCTACCGACTCCTCTCCGGCCTTGCTCCCCCAGCTCTCTCTGTGCTCTGTCCCCCAAATATTCCTACAGGTCGCACAAGATCTGCCAGCAACCCTCTGATGGTTAAACTGCCGAAATCTCGGCTCTCTGCTCACCTTCACTCTTTCATTCCTCTTTTCTCCCGCCTGTGGAACAAACTCCCACACTCCCTTCAATCCCTCTCCTCCCTCCAGGTCTTTAAAACAGCTGTTCACCACCATCTCTTATCTTCCCCCATCCATAACCTTGATCTTTTCTACCCCCACTAATTCACCCCAGATCCACCTTGTTTGAAATTCCAACTTATTTCCTGGAAATCCTGGCAGTGTCCATATGTTTATACCTCTCCCACCCCCCCCCCCTTCACATGCCTCCCCCCCTTCACATGCCTCCCCCCCTTCACATGCCTCCCCCCCAAAGCCCTCTCCCTCCCACAGATCTCTCGATGTCTCCATGTCTCTCGGTCCCTGCTCTCAAATGTTGTGTTTGTATCCTTCCCCCTCTCTCCCCATCTTGTCTACCGCTCCCGATGTTATTTGTTTTATGTGTCTGTTTGTCTTTCTGTGTGATTAATGTTCGCTCTTTCACGAGCCTCGATCTTGTATACAAAAAAAAAAAAAAAAAAAAAAACCTTGTCTTACGAGTGCCCCAACTTACGAGTTTTTCGAGATACGAGCCGTCGCTCGGGCGGTTTATTGCTTTGAGATGCGAGCCGAGATCCGAGTTACGAGCTTTCGCCACCCGGTCACGTGGTTATCTTGCCGTGCACGTACAGTATCTCTGTCGTAGTATAGCGCTGCATTTTAGTTTTCGCATTTCGGTTATTTTGAGTTTACGCCGCCAGGTGGGTTCCGGTCACGTGGTTATCTTGACGTGCACGTACAGTATCTCTGCCGTCAACTTGTTCAGAGTGCCGGCGATAGCTCGCCTTCTCTTTGTGGAAAACACGGTACTGAGAAGAAGAAGAGGATGATGTGCTTGGATATAAAACACGCAATCGTCGAAAAACATGAGCGAGGTGCCGAGGAGGACGTATAACAGCAGAGGAGAAGAGCATGCCAGGCCACAACTTGTTCAGAGTGCCGGCGATAGCTCGCCTTCTCTTTGTGGAAAACACGGTGAGATCCTTAACATCCAACAACTAATGGGACGCAAACGGGGCGCCCAGTTTAGCGGTACACACATTGATGAATCACCCTGCCTGTGATTCACCCATGACAGGTTATAGCTAGGTCGGGATTCAAACCCAGGCTGGACAGTTTAGACTTTAGAGTCAAGTGTGCGTACCTCCAGTCCAGGCCATCCTGCCAGCTTGTATGCTGCATACAGGTGAAATATAAAGCGCGAGATATTTTTATATATACTGTATATTTAAAAAAAAATTGGTGTGGTTTTTGGCGGGCTGGAACGGATTAATAGCATTTCAATGCATTTCAATGGGGAAATTTGATTTGAGATACGAGCAATTTGAGTTACGAGCTCGGTCACAGAACGAATTAAACTCGTAAGTCAAGGTTCCACTGTATATATATATATATATATATATATATATATATATATATACACGAGTATTGTGGCCATTGATGATGTATGATATTGCAATTGGGCATGTAGAGAGGATGGAGGTTGTGGTGAGTGAGTTTGTGAGGAGCTGGTTGGGAGTGTCACGCTGTTTGACGAACATTGCCTTTTATGGTCAGGGTGGAAAACTCCAGTTTCCCTTGACATCATTAACCGAGGAGTTTAAGGTGGTGAGGATGCGGAGTTCATGATGTTGCGGGATTCAAGTGATGCAGTGGTAAAGAATGCTCTCCCAGAGAAGAAGGGAAGTCGGAAGTGGAATGCAAGAGCAGAGGTGAACGAGATGGAGGAGCGGTTGCAACTGGAGGAGGTCATCGGGATGGTACAGCATGGGAAGCATGGCTTGGGGTGGATGGAGCATGAGCGATGGGGAAAGGCATGTGTGAAAGAGAGGAGGAAGATGGTTTAGAGGGAGTTGAGAAGAAAGGAAGAGGAGGGGAGATATGTGAAAGCAGTCGGTCAGGCACAGCAAGGTGCTTGGACTAAGTGGGAAGGTGTGTGGGTGAGGATAATGAAGTGGCAAGAGATTTGGAGGATGAGCCAATATTGTGGAATTTCCTCTTGGGGGCAACGTATGATGTGCTTCCGTCACCAGTAAACTTGAGATTGTGGGGGTTGTTGCAGGAGGAGAGATGTTATTTGTGTGGAGGTGTGGGAACGGTGCAGCATGCACTGAGTGCATGCTCAGTCGCATTGGCAGCAGGAAGATACAGGTGGCGACATGATCAGTTGCTGGCGGTGGTGGTGCAGATGGTGCAACAAGAGGTGCTGAGATCGAGAGAGAGAAGAGTGGAGAAGGAGACTGATGGGGGAGAGGTGTGGTTTGTCAAAGAGGGCGAAGTGGTAAGAGGTGGAAAGAGGAGGAGGTGGAAAGCAAGAGGGCTGTCAGATGCTTGTGATTGGCAGGTGGTGGCAGACCTAAAGCCACAATTGGTATTCCCAGAGGAGATCTGTGTGACAAGGTTGCGGCCTGACATTGTCATTTGGTCAAGTGCAACAAGACAGGTCATCTTAGGGGAGTTGTCGGTACCTTGGGAAGAGAACATGAAGGAGGTGCACTTGGGTGGTCCACAGATATATGTAATATTTAATACTATTAAAAATCCATGCTCCACAAGGCTGCCCTTATACCTATGTTTATAAAGATCATATGAACCAAATGTGAGGTCAATTGGAACTTATTTAGAGGTTGCTCAAAAAATAACATTTTTAGTTTATCCTGTTTTTTTCAGATGGCAGAACCTCGCAGCTCTTCCACAGTTTGGTTGCTGGGCAAGTCTGAAAAGGAAATAATATGTGGGGGACTACCAACCAAAGGACACACATTGCAGAAAATGGTGTACCATCACATACAAGAACACCATACAGTTCGTGAAAGTGCCAAACTTAGTGTGCAAGCTGTGTGTGCATACTGGGAGAAAGCACAAATTCCAGTGCAGAGAGTAGATTCCTGTGAGCGCCAACTTTTGAAGTTGTATGATGCCTACAAACTGGTAAAGAAAAACAGAACCAAGACATTCGAAAACTATAGAGTGAAGGAGCAGACGTTCAAAGATGATCTTCAATCCCTCTTCGATATCTCACCAAATGATGCGCTTGAGAAAATGACGAATGAAGAAGACAAAGCATTTCTTATCATGCAGTGTGAGGATCCCTCAAGTTCACGTATGGGATCTGTGGACAACACTCTGGCAGTGAAGGAGAACAGAAAGCGTATCAGGCTTGAGAATGAAGATAAAAGAAAGAAGAAACATGCTGCTGAGACTCCAACAGCAATGCAATCTGTTCCATCAACATCGGCTGTGGTTGATGATGATGATGAGTCTGAGATTGAAAGCTCCGATTCAGGGGACAATGAATTCAAACTCCAAAGTGCATCTTCTGCCAAACAGGCGAAAAAGGCTCCCATCACGGTGATCACTCCAGCAATAGTGGCAACTATGGACAGAGTAAATCTCTCAGATCGGCGTGCTATGTTTGTGGCCAGTGCTTTTGCATAATCTCTTGGTCATACCATTGAAGACAAGTGCAAGCCAACAATAATAAATAATTTGAGTAATTGAAAATAGATAATTATCTATGAATTGATGTATGATGCTAAAAATTCTGCATCTTATTAATCATTAAAATTTGTCAACATTTTGAGCAACCTCTAAATATTGTCCAATCAAGCTCAAATTTTCACCACAAACAAATTTCTTCAATAGGAATAGGGGCAGGCTTGTGGTGAAATGAAAATCCAATCTTCAAATTTTTGGACCACCCAAAGGTGCACGACAGGAAGAGAGGAAAGTACAGTGAGCTGGAGGCAGAGTGCCAGGAGAAGGGTTGGCGCGTTTCGTGTCAGCCATTTGAGGTGGGGTGTAGAGGGTATATTGTCAATTCCTTTTCTGCATTTTTTGCTAGGCTGGGAGTGTGTGGGACAGAAAGAAGGAGGATGTGTGACAAGTTGGCCCAGGTTGCCTTGAAAGGCTCATTTTGGATATGGAGGAGGTTTATGGAGGCACGTCGAACGGTGTAGGTTGGTTGTGTGTGGTTTTTCTTTTCTTTTTTGTTTCTATTATTATTTCTTATTTTGTGTATATGAGTGAGTGGGTGAGGATGTGTGTTTTTGCATGAATTAATTTTTGCATGAGTGTGTGTTTTTGTGTGTTGAGTGGTGTATGATGTAAGTGTAGGTGGTTGTTTGGTTGGTGTTCTGTGTGTATGTGTGTGTATGGGTGTGCATGTGTGTGTATGAATGATCTGGAGTGTTTTGTTGGTGAGTGGTGAAGGGTATAAAGGTGGGTGTTTGAGTGTTCCACCATGGTTGTTTGGTGCTGTGGATTCTGGATGTGGAGGTGTTGTTGTTGTTGTTGTTCGCACTGGCTGGGGGTGGGGGTATGTACGCATCCAGGTGCCGTTGCTGCATGTGGATGTGTATGTGCCCCTGCTGGCCCACCTTAGCTGACTGTATCGAGGTTGAAGGGCCGAAACGGGATGATTCTGAGGACCTCGACTGAGGACCCAGTCAGTGCGGCACACTTGTGACCAGGTGTGTTTTGAACTTATATATATATATATATATATATATATATATATATATATATATATATATATATATATATATATATATTGTTGCGGATATGGGACTTGGCCTCCATATCCGCTTGTAAATATTCCCCTATTTCCCCAATACCCCCCAACTATCCCCAATCCCCCATTCCCTAGTCCCATTGCCTGTAAATAACACTCTGTAGAACCGACCTTCCCCTTTTTCCCCCATTAAATGTCGTGCCCAGGTCCACCGCATCTCACGTAGACAACTTTCGGACCTCTTGCTAGTTATTCTTAGTCTATGTCAGTTAAGGACTCGTTTCCATTAATTCTGACTCTTCGTTGCACCAGAATGTGATTGTATGGCACCAGTAGTGAGTTTAGGACCTCCCCATACCTCCTCCCATCTTCCCCATGAAACAACAACTACAACAACGGCGTGCGGGGAGTGTGCGTCCTTACACCGGCTTGGTTAGCCGCCATTGACCATGCGCTCCGACGGGGTTACCACGAAGGGGCTCGCTGTCAGCTCCTCGTCAAGGGCGGAGCCCGGTAACCCCCCCGCACCCAATGAGAAGGGCGGACCAATTCCATCTGGGGCGGAGCTAACTAGCCGAGGGCGTGTCACTCCCCGCCGGATATACGCAGCCTACCGGACGTGACGTCAGATGCGCCTCAGCCACGAAAGAGAGAACCAGACGCCACCTCGAGCGCTGTGAGACCTCCCGCATCTCTGGACCGGACCGGGTCGATTCTGTCCCTGAGCCAAGAGTGCACTTTGAGCCATCGACTACCCGCTTTCCTTGCCATCAATCCCCGTGTGAGTCAGTTTTGTCCTGTTTATCTGTCGTCTGTCGGGGCTACTATAAGACCGTAATTAAGTGCCTATCTTTCTATGCTGTCCCTCTCATCCCTGTAATCTAACCTTCCGCAATATTATAACCTCCTCCGGAGGTCTTGAGAACCGTACCCCTGGTGTCGTGTCATTTTAAACCCAGCCGTTGTGTCCTTTCCTCAATTGATTTAGCGTAGCGCGACTCGGCCAAGGTTCGAGAATAATCGGGTAACTTGTGCGAACACGGCGGCCATTCCGCTCGGCCCAGCATAACATCTTAATAAGTCGTGTCCGTAACAATATATATATATATATATATATATATATATATATATATATATATATATATATATATATAATTATATATATATATATATATATATATATATATATATATATATATACATACATACATACACACACACACACACACACACACACACACACACACACACACACACACACACACGCACGCACACACACACACACACACACACACACACACACACACACACACACACACACGAGTATGTGTATATACCCAACACCTGCATATAGGTATGCGGACCTCTTTAAGAACTTTCAAATTCAATCCTGTCTTGGGATAGATGGGCCGTGTCTGTCAATATTTTATTGATCTACTAAGCCATATCCATTATTCCGAGATCAATTTCAAAGTATCATTGCTACTGGCTTCAAGATTCAAAATTCAAGATATGAAGATTCCTTGGAGTGCACGTTTCCTCAAGGTGCATATTACTACCTTATCCCTGGTATATGTGGAAAAGGTATGTTCTAACAATAACCTTATCTCATTAAAAACAAACACCGTCAACGATCAGGGTGATAAATTGGAATCGTCAGCAGTTTCTCATGCTTCTGCAAATAACCCCCCCAAAAACGCAAGCTTTCCTGCGAATGCTTTGAAAGCATTTTTTGCAAACTGCTGTCTGCTTTTGGTGCTCCCCACTCGTGCTGAAGCAAATGGCTCTGGGATATATAGATAATCTCTCTGCTCTGCGATCGCAGCCTGGGCTGATTCCAGGTGGGTGAGCCAGCACTGGCCTGCGGTCAGCGTAACAGCCTTGGAGCTGATGTCAGCTAGCTTCGTGGTGTTGGTGTGTCCATGTGTGGCATGTGGGCACACAGGTGTGCGCTAGCGTGATGCTGGTTATGTCTGTATTCAAAACCCTTTTAGGGAAGTGAAATGCCTCCCTTGATTTCAGAAGTCAGCATGGTTTGAAAACTATGCAGCACATTTTGATTCAAACAGCCACTGCCACCTATGAATCTTGTAGTGAACTTTTTAGATCGCTACTCTTTCTTTAACAGCCCCAAATATTCTCACATTCATGTGGTATTGGCTATAGAAAGTTTTTGGCCCAGGTCTCATGAACCAGTTAGCCAAGCTTGATATATGTGTAATGATTACAGGAATTTTCGAATTTGAACAGTGTACCTGAAATAACTTGCCTACTCTTCGTGGGATCTTATATGCCCACCAACTACTGCTAGAAGATGGGATAGCGAGCTTATCATTCATCAAAAGGACATGCACTTTGTGATGCAATGCCCTTCCTGTGAAACAACAACCCGACAGTTTACAGTTGAGTCGCAAATTTAATGATCCTTCACCTACACAGAATCCTTCACTTGTTTACATAAAGGGTCATTATAAAGATTCCTTCATTTATCCCACAAATATAATTAATGATGCTGAAAATTTGAATTTGGACCACATTTATAATCAGTAGAGTATCACTTCTCTAAAACTCTTCTTGACAATTGCATTTCCCCAAGCCATTATTGCAGCAGACAAGTCTTTTTCCTGGTGCTGTTGATGCACTGGATGTGGTTGCAACGACTGAGCTGGAGGAAAATGTTTTCCTCTCAGAATTTAACTTGGTGTCATAATGACAAGCCACAACTGAAATCACATTAGCCGAGTAGAAAGGGACCTCTTATACACATCTAATAAAGGCCAAACACCAGCATTGATTCATCAAAGTGCTCCACATAATTCATTTATGACCATTTTTGAATTTTGCTGAACAAGGGATTTCACAGAGAATTACTGTAAATTGATGCCATAGACATATTGGTGGGAATTACCACCTGCTTTTTGCTGTGTGCAAGTATCTATCAGCATTTCAAAATAAAAATAAATAAATAAATAAAGCTGCTCTCATTCACTGCAACATACAGAGCCCCATAAACGCCATATCTATAAGCTACTGCTGCCCTGGTAGTTGCGAGATTATAGCCTTACCCGCCTTATTTACCACACAATATATTTCATGAGTTACTTTCCTCTGTTCTATAGCAATGGTAATATCTCAACAACTTTTCATGCCAACACAGTTAGATATTTTGTGCTTCAGAAGGAGGAACTTGTTTACAAGAATCAAGAAGCTGTCTCAACAAGTTTTGTATTGTGCTTACGCAATGCCATATCAATTTGTCTACTCATCCAGGTTGTCCATAAATTGGCTGGAAATGTGAAAAAGCTCTACAATAAGCCAAGTGGTCAAACTACAGAATGGAAACGTGAAATACAGAGAGGACCATAAAAAGGGCAATATTTGATCATGCTGCTATTTTCTTAGTAAAAATGGTGTGAATACATTTCCAATCTCCTTCCATTACCTGTGACACAAATTTTGCCAGGAATTTAAAATAATGGCACTATTTCCCATCACGTGTTTATTTGTGGCACGTACATTGAAACAAAGTATTGGAGGAGAATGCAGAGAGCATTTCAGAGAAGATTCCCCACATCTCATGTATCTGTTTACAAAATAATAAAGGTATGAGTGTGAAAGATAATCGTCATTACAAAATGTGAACGAGAAAGAGCAATCAGAGATGGCAGACTCTCACCAGAATGTGTTTTCAGTGTTTTTTAAAGCTTTTGTGTTAAAACAAATATGGCGGCCGAACCACGTGACTGATGACGTCATCATTATTATTTTTCTCCTCCAATTTATCCCTAGATGATGCTCAATAAATTTCATCTTGATCTGATGAAGTTTTGTACTTGTCCAATTATGACGTCATAATGGGGGCACCTATGACATCTTCATTAACATATGTTATTCCACATGGAGAGTTCTTTACAATGAGCCATGTCTCATTTTTTTTCTATGCAGTGCTTTCGGAGATATAGAGATGCAAGGTTTTATCGATTTTCCCAAGATGGCGCCCATACCACGTGACCTATGACGTCATAATTATCATTAAAAAATTCTGCCTGTGAAGCTGCACCTACAGTGAAAACTTCCTTACAATCGGACCAACGGTTGCAGAGAAAATCATATTTATTCTGTGCGGACAAACAAGAAGACGTCATGCAGAGCACGATAATAGGGACCAAAAGGAGGGACTGGCCCGTGATTTGGTACCATAGCCTAAAAACTCATAATAGCTCAATTCGCTTTGCTCGTTTCACCATCATTCATTTTTAGTCTCTGATACCAAATCACAGTCCAGTCCCTCCTTTTGGTCCCTACTCCACTGCATGGGGCTGGCTTTGCCCTTTACAGTAGTTTTTTTTAAAACTTCTATTTTTATAGTATTAAAGTTAAGTTTATTGAATTTAAGAAAATCATTCATACATCCAATAAATATCTGATCATGTTTTATCTCTCTGATAAGATCCATCCTTTTAGCACAGGCATCAACATCTAAAATATTGACAAATATTGCATTATAATTTAACTCTTGGTTTAGATATCGCTGTTGAGCTAATAACGTAACGTGAAAACTATGGAGCAGAGTGTTCTTTGCGTAATCCATAAACAGAGTCTCCAAGATAGGAAGAGTCTCCAAGATAGACCCCACAGGCAGAGACTCCAAAATGAAACCAGTTTTCAAAGTCTCCAAGGCAAAACCCTTTTCCTGATTTTATTAAATTGAGTGGGTCTCCAATGTTAGAACTCCAATGTTAGAAGAATGTTAGGCTCCACAGTTAGAACCATCCAGGCAGAACTCATAATGTGTTTTACCCAAATTTAGTGAGTCTCCACGGTAGGCTCCACAGTTAGAACCATCCAGACAGAACTCATAATATGTCTTTCCCAAATTTAGTGAGTCTCCAAGGTAGGTATTGAAACCATATAGGCCAGTGGTTCTTAACATTTTTAAAGGCGCCAAACCCTAACGAAACCCACCGAACACTCGCGGAACCCCTCAAATTTGACCAAAAAAATAAGAAGAATTGCATCTTAATGCGTTTTCTGTTCTTCTTTTCGGGAGGCGATCTGGGAAATGCGTGGTTTTGTTTTGGCAAGGGCCACCCTCAAATCATTTTCGCATGCAAGCCTACTCCTTTTCTTTGTTTTAATGTCCACCAGTTTCGAGAAAGCATGCTCGCAGAGATATGTTGTAACGAACGGCGTGAGGATCTCAAGGGCAATTTTAGCTATGTGTGGATACCCTTCCATTTGGCGGCACCAAAACGTTGAGAGCGTTGTTGTGCCGAAGGGTTGTTGTTGAGTCTGGCTCTGCTGAAGTTCGATGAGGTCGTCGAGCTATTGTTCATTGACATCTGCCGTTGCAACGTCGAAAGTAAACGGCTGCCGCACCCATGCTGGGTATTGCTCTTGGTCAGGGAAGTAGCCGTCGAATGACTTTCCCAGCTCATCCAAGTGCGTGGCGATCGCTTGCTTCAGCTCCCCCGGTACAGCAGTGTCTCCAACTTCAGACTCATCTTCGATCCAGCTCACGCACTCGTCCAGTAGCGAAAAGTTTGCGAAGTTGTCGTTCTCTGTTCGCTGCCTCCACAACGGTAACTTCTTTTGGAAAACGCTCAGCTTTTCTTCAGATTCGATGACATTCACTCCACTGCCCTGCATCTGGCAATTGAGATGATTGAGTGCGTCGAAGATGTCAGCCAAGTATGCCAAGGCAAGGATGAACTCTGACTCTTGGAAGTGCGTTGCATGGCAATGCTGGTGTTCTCGCAAAAACAGGGCTAATTCTACACGCAAGGCAAAAACATGGCTCACTACCTTCCCTCGTGATAACCATTGAACGTTAGAGTGGTAAAGAAGGACTTCGAATTCAGAGCCGATTTCATTGCACAGCTCTTTGAAGATGTGATGATTCAGAGCACGGCTTCGCACATAATTCACAGTTTCAACGACAATTTTCAGAACATTGGCCAGTTTTGGAGGCAGGGTTTTTGATGCCAGCGCATGTCTGTTAAGGACGCAGTGCGTGACGATGATGTATGGTGCATCAGCCTTCACCAGCGCTCCAAAACCAGAGTTGCATCCCAGCATGGCTGGAGCTCCGTCCAAGCAAACTGCAGACACCATGTTCCACGAGAGGCCGTTGCTTCTGAAGAAGTCGTCCACAAGCTTCTTCACATCAGCTGCCTTCGTCGTTGTTGTGAGGGGCTTGCAGAACAGAAAGTCTTCCTTGATCTCGTCTCCTTTGACATAACGCAAAAATAAGATGATCTGGCTCAAATCCGAAATGGCGGTGGTCTCATCGAGTTGAAGGCTGAATTTCGGCGGGCTCGCGACAAAATCTGCAACTACCTGGGCGAGGATGTCATCGCTCATGTCGTCGATTCTGCATCTGATGGTGTCATTTGAGAGTGGAACGAGAGACAACTTGTTTTCAGCAGCTTTTCCCAGCAGGATGTTGGCCATCTTCAACGCGGCCAGTTTGATGAGTGTCTCGCCAACGGTGTGCGATTTGCCCTGCTTTGCGATCAGGTACGCAACTTCATATGACGCGGTGAGGATCGGTTTGTCAATTGGAATGAAGCCGAGAGTGGGCAAGGTAGCACTTGCGTCGAATCGGACTCTTTTCAATTTGAATTCATCCAGCGTTGCGTCTTTGTACTGCCGCTCGCCGTGCAGTTTTTTGAAGTGTTCCCATAGTTTTGCTGGTGCTAGGTTGGAGTTGCTCAACTTGACATTGCAAAGCATGCATTGAGGACGTTGACTTCCGTCCCGTTCCATCAAACACGTGAACCCGTACCGCACGTAATCCTCCGACCACTTCCTTTTTTTGCTCGACATACTGCAAAAAATTTTTTTTTTAAAGTAACAAACTGATCTTAATTGAGTTCGGGCAAATAATTATATGACAAAAATAAAAAAAGGAACATGCTTAAATATAATCAGTACCTCTCTGAAAACTGAGAAATTTTAACGAAGAAAACATAACTTATAGTTAAGATGACGGGATTTGTTATCTACTTAACTCTATGTCACCTCAAATCCCATTATAATATTACATAGAAACCTGCGAATTGTTAGATGTGAATTGCGACTGAAGGAGTTATATCACCTCCACCTAATTTTCTGAGTAATTCAATCATATTTTATAATCACCATCCACTTTTGACTTTAATATAACTCTGAACCTGCCCTGCATATCCACAAACATTTCCAACTTACTTTTCAATTAATCAGTAACTCCAAAGTAAGGCGCGAACAATGACGCACGGCACACGGCAAGCTAATCGAGGCTATTCACTGGAATTTCCAAACGCCTGCAAAGTCCAAAATCCAGTAAGCAAGTAAGCACCATCAACAGAATAATTAGCAAGTTGCTCATTGATTCAACTTACTACAGTCAGTGTGAAACAACTTATCTTAAACACAGACCAGAGAAACCATGAAAGGGATGGGAATACAATTACAAATAACATTTCCATTCGTTTGTAACATACATAGCAAAATATTAATAATATCAATAATAAGCGTAATTACACAGATTCAAAATTGATACAAAACTAAAAAAAAAAACTAAAAAACTAATTGCAATGCGTTTTGGAGGACCTCCGCCAAAGCCCTGAGACTGGCTCACTGAACCCCTGGGGTTCAGTCGAACCCAGGTTAGGAACCACTGATCTAGGCAGAACACATATGTTTTTCCCAAATTTAGTGAGTCTCCAAGGTATAATGGCTGTATTTGGCTGGATTTGGCTGGATTTTTCTGGATTTGGCTTTGTCTTTGGCTTTGTCTTTGGCTGGATTATCAAGGTAGAACTCGTTCTGTGGGTCATGGTTGTTCAAAAGGTCTTCAAGCAAACCAATAATTTCACCCCATGTTGTGGTAAAAGCAGTATTTTCATTTTGTATCTCAGATACTATTTCCTGTGAGAGAAAATAACAATGTATTAATTTAATACAAGATTATGATATGTATAAATCAAACTCTGTGAATATTAAAAGAAACTCTTACCTCCATTGATAAGAGGTTTGAATCCAGTTCATCAATTTGAAGGTTTAGTTCCACACAGGTAGAAGGACTCCAAATAAGTCCAAAGTCATCCCATTCAAGCTCAGCACAGTCGTCCATTCTCAAGAGAAGCAGAAAGTTGTTTAAATTTTGCCTATGTTTCCAACCTTTATATAAGAATGGTGGGTGTGGTTTACTTTGTGGAAATTCCCTGAGACAATCTCGAGGCAAGCCTGGGCAAGGCTTAACTGGAAATGATGTAATAGTGGGTGGGGTTTATAAAAGTGGGTGGGGCTTACGGCAAGTGGGTGGGGCTTAGGGAAAGTGGGGGGGGGCTTCGTAAAAAGTGGGTGGGCTCCTGATATTGCTGCCAGGGGAAATTAATAATAGTATCTGTTTGTCTGTCCATTTTTGAACAAGATATCTCAAAAAGTTGTGGACAGATTCAGACGAAATTTGGCAGAGAGAGAGATAGCAGAGAGATGTGTGACAAGGACGAAATGATTCGAATTTGGTGAAGATCCGGATTCGGATCCGACTAGTAGAATTTTTAAAGTGATTCTTCCCCATTGGAAGATAGGGCCAAAAAACGATACCATCTAGGCAGATATAGACGTTGTGCGTGTATATGTTGGAAATAGGACGTTGTACGTCAACACGTGGGGAGGATATCTCAAAAAGTTGTGGACGGATTTGGATGAAACATGGTGGAGAGGTTGGGTGTGTGACATGGACAAATATATTCGATTTTGGTCAAGATCTGAATATGGATTCGGATATGAGAATTATTTAATTTTTTAAGTGATTCTTCACCATTTGGAGATAGGGCCAAAAACGATATATAGTGCAGGATATCTAACAAAGTTGTGGACGGTTTTGCCGAAACTTGGTGGAGAGGTTGGGTGTGTTAAAAGGACTAATCATTTCGATTTTGGTGAAGATCTGAATATGGATTTGGCTACAAGGCTTATTTAATTTATAAGTGATTCTTCACCATTGAGAGATCAGGTGAAAAGTGATATATAATATGATATTTTAAAAAGTTATGGACGAGTTATGAATAAACTTTGTGGATGAGTTGGGTAGATGACAAGAAAAACCCGATTACATTTTGGTTCAGGTCCGAATCCAGATCCGGCCTACTTGTGGGATACAAAATGTAAACTGTTCACCAGGCGGAGGTATGTATGCTCTCTCCTGAGTGCCATTCTAGTTCATGGGACAGGTCAAAGGGAGAGTGTTTCTATTGAAACCAACCACAACTGCTGATTTGATGGATGCATTTATTCAGATTATATCAGGAGCTACACAAGATGCCCTCAGGAAGTGATGCATTACCTGTTGCCGCATACAAGAAAATGTATCCAACAGAAGGGACGAAATATTGATGACTTAGTTTAATTAATGGCGCTTTACGATCAACTACGAATGGATGAGTTGTGTGGTGAGGCATGTTTTTTGTGGCATTCTTCTCGAGGTTTCCGGTTTGGAATGCGATACACGAAAATTATCACCATGATCCCCTGATTTGATTAGACGAATTAACTACAAATAATCGAGAAGCATTCCCATGTTTTAAATGCACACCAGGTTAAGGTGTATTGAGGAGCTTAATACGTCCCTCCACACCATGACATTCTAATTACAAAAGAAATAACAAAAACAAAAAAACATTGTAACAAATGTTACGGACTCGGCCTTAATGATCGTGGTTATGAGTATTGTTGCTGGTTCGAAGCGTTATAGATAGTATGCTTATTGTGACTTAAGGGAAAGGGTTGTTGTGAGTAAAAGATTTAAAAGCGCTCTTGGTAAAATGTGGCCGGAAATCCGGATCGAGACTGGAAGAGGTGGAGCGAAGAAAAGGAGGTGGGAGGAGATCGACAAGAGACGTGGTGGTTGAAGCTCCGTAGCGAGCATTGTCGAAGGAGACGGTGCGGTTGAGCCTATAATGGAAGTCCTGCCTTCAGCGTTGTGATCACTGGGACTGTTCACATCTGCGTGTCAGATCGACGTCGACGTCGGATTCGGATGAACCCTTGTCGCATAAGTTCGCCGCAAGTACAAGCCCGCCGCCATTGGGACTCGTGCGCGTTGCGCGGCAATCACAGAATAAGGTTGCCGCGTCTGCTGGGTTCGCCTTCCTCGGTGGGTTGTCAAGGACGTGTGTGCGCGCCAGCGGCCTTTGAAGGAGACGGTGCGGTTTGCGGCTGCACAGTGTACGTGCATGTTTGGAGTGTCTTGGGAAAGCACCCATACCACCGCCATTGTGCGGGAAATGGATCACATGATCTCAGGGTTGTTTCACTCGTCCAAGCCTCAATTGACTTTGAGCGGCCATTGATCCAACGATCGCCGGAGCGACTCGACGTCGCCTAGGAGGAGTCCAGAGACATTGGGGGGGGGAAGTGCCGCGAGTTGGGTTAGAGGGATATATAAGGTGGTACCATCTCAAATATTGTGATTGTAATTGTGAATTGATGTATTCACCCTTTATGTGTTTGGGATTGTGAGTATATCCTTGTTCGTTCATAACCCTTGGTGTGGTCTCCTTAATGATATGATTGATTTCCCCAAGGATAACATATTTCTCTGCCGGGGATCCCCTCAAGGTTCGGTCACCGAGACCAGGTAAATAGGGGAGGACCCTGTACCAGAATTGGGGGCTCGTCCAAATTGATATTCGTGGACTCGCAATTGGGTCTGCGTCCTGGATCTAAAAAAATTCCTAAATTTAGTCCAGGAAAGAATTCCCAAGTTTGGAACTTTTTCCAACATTCCCAAATTTTTTCCAAAAACAAACAAGAACAACAACAACAAAAAAATAATAATACTTTTGTTTTTGTTTGTTAGAAATTTCTTGTATGAAGGTTAACAGGTGTTACCAGTAGTCACTATTCCGTTTGACGCAGAGAAGTTTACGGTGACCCCGAGTGAAGCACAGTTCAGAGCGTTAGTAAAATCGGACCTCTGGAAATTGGCCAAACATTTTAGCTTGGAGGTCTGAACTAATATGAAGAAGGCAGAGTTGCAGACAGTGGTGATACAATCTATGGTGGGATTAAAAGCATGGGAAGAGGTAGCCTGGGATTGGTTACCAGAAGAACAAGAAAATGTGGAGCTCCGGAAACTGGAGATGCAATTACGGAGCCGGGAAAGGGAAAAAGCACTGGAAAGAGAACTCCAGGAAAGGTTAGAAGAGAAAAAAGCAGAGGAAAGGAGAGCTGCAAGAGAACTCGAAGCAGAGGAGAGAAGAGCCGAAAGGGAGTTAAAGGACCGTGAGTTGGCGCGTCAGCAGGAAATTAAAGTCAAGGAGCTGGAGTTAATGAGAGAACGGGGAGAGGTACCATCCCTGCTGACTGGTTCGATACCAAGTCAGAACACCTGGGATGTTGGCAGACATGTGAGGCTGGTCCCACCCTTCAATGAGAAGGAGGTAGCCAAGTTTTTTTCCACACTTTGAGAAAGTGGCTCGACAGTTAAACTGGCCTGAGGAGTACTGGTCCATACTAGTGCAAACTGTTCTGGTGGGTAAAGCTCAAGAGATTTATTCGGCTTTACCGATTGACCAGTGTGCAGATTACGAGGTATTGAAGAAACACATTCTCAAAGCCTATGAATTGGTCCCGGAAGCTTACCGGCAAAAATTCTGGAATGCCAGGAGGAGGGAGAGTGAGACCCACGTGGAGTTTGCCAGATTGAAAGAAACCATGTTTGATAGGTGGTGCGATTCAAAAGGAGTTGGGAAAGACTTCGAACTATTGCGACAATTGATCCTGGTGGAGGAATTCCAACAGTTTGTCCACGAGGACATTAAAATACACCTGGAGGAAAGGAAAGTACCAAAGTTGTATGAGGGAGCGACCTTGGCAGATGACTATGCCTTAACCCACAGGATGGGGTTCCGCAACCCTAACTTCTCGCCTAGACTTAGCCAGGGGAGCTATGGTACGGGAGGGGCGGAGAACGAAAATTCATGGGGGTGGCCTCGAGAGGAGGACCACTCTGATATCACGACTTCTCGAGGTCAGAAGTCAACGGTTTCAAGGCAGACGTATCCTCCGTGGGCCTCGAGGCAGACCACGAGGTTCTCCTACTTGCGCTTTTTGCCATAAACCAGGACACTTGATGTCCCACTGTCATGCTTTGGGAAAGGAAAATCAGGAGCGGAGTCTGACTAGTACAACACCGAATGCGATGGCAAACGTGAGAAATCGCCCGCAGAAGAGTTACCAACCATTTATTTATGAGGGGTTTGTCTCACTGGAGGGAGACTCGACTAACCCAAGACCTGTTAGAGTATTGAGGGACACAGGAGCACATCAATCCTTAATGCTTGAAGGCATTTTGCCATTGTCTGAGAGTACAGCAACTGGTGAAAGTGTTCGGTTACAAGGGATTGGTGGCTGGGTTAGCGCTCCCCTTCATGTCATCAATCTAGAGTCTGATTTGGTGTCAGGACCGGTCACCGTGGGGTTACAAGCCACTCTTCCTGTAGATGGAGTATCAGTTGTGGTTGGGAATGATTTGGCCGGGGTTCAAGTTTCTAGTAACCTGATGGTTGTGAAAAAGTCAGAGATGGGAAATAACACCACACCAGTCAGGGATGGAGGCAAAGTTGGCAAGCTTTTTGTAGGTGGACTGAACTTCAAAACAAAGGAAGAGGTGCTGGAGTCAACCTTCAACCAATATGGACTGCTTCTGGAAGTGCTGCTGATAAAAGACAGGGAGAGCCAAAAGTCAAGAGGGTTTGGCTTTGTCACATTTGAAAACTCAAAGGACGCCAGAAATGCAGAAAAGGATCTGAATAACCAGGAGTTGGAGGGTCGGACCATAACAGTAGGGAAGGCATTTCGTCGGCGTCGAGGGGTTTACAGAAAAGGTCGACTATCAGGATAGCGGCCGAGAAGGAGACCGTTATTCACGTGACTACAGTGACAGGTGGTCCAACCGTGAATCTTAGGGAAGTTAGAAAGAGGTGAAGCACTGAATGCTGCAGAGCAGCCGAGCCAAAATTCCTACATGGATCAACCGTGAACGCCACGTTCCTAAAGGCGTCCAGGTAGTGAACTTTCCTACATGGATTAACCGTGAACGCCACGTTCCTAAAGGCGTCCATGTAGTAAACGTTCCTGCACGGACTAACCGTGAACTTCACGTTCCTAAAGGCGTCCATGTAGGGAATACTCAGCTCGGCCTCCCGGGGAAAAAGTGCTATCAGGAGGCAATAGGTGGTTTGTTGACAAATTGGCCTGCAAAGAAAGTTTTCGCGGTGGTCAAACTTTCTTTCCTGAAGGGGGGAAGTGTTACGGACTCGGCCTTAATGATTGTGGCTATGAGTATTGTTGCTGGTTCGAAGCGTTATAGATGGTATGCTTATTGTGACTTAAGGGAAAGGGTTGTTGTGAGTAAAAGATTTAAAAGCGCTCTTGGTAAAATGTGGCTGGAAATCCGGATTGAGACCAGAAGAGGTGGAGCGAAGAAAAGGAGGTGGGAGGAGATCGAAAAGAGACGTGGTGGTTGAAGCTCCGTAGCGAGCATTGTCGAAGGAGACGGTGCGGTTGAGCCTATAAAGGAAGTCCTGCCTTCAGCGTTGTGATCGCTGGGACTGTTCACATCTGCGTGTCAGATCGACGTCGACGTCGGATTCGGATGAACCCTCATCGCATAAGTTCGCCGCAAGTACAAGCCCGCCGCCATTGGGACTCGCGCGCGTTGCGCGGCGTTCGCAGAATAAGGTTGCCGCGTCTGCTGGGTTCGCCTTCCTCGGTGGGTTGTCAAGGACGTGTGTGCGCACCAGCGGCCTTTGAAGGAGATGGTGCGGTTTGCGGCTGCACGGTGTACGTGCATGTTTGGAGTGTCTTGGGAAAGCGCCAATACCACCGCCATTGTGCGGGAACTGGATCATGTGATCTCGGGGTTGTTTCACTCGTCCAAGCCTCAATTGACTTTGAGCGGCCATTGATCCGATGATCGCCGGAGCGACTCGACGTCACCTTGGAGGAGTCCAGAGACATTGGGGGGGAAGTGGCATGAGTTGGGTTAGAGGGATATATAAGGTGGTACCATCTCAAATATTGTGATTGTAATTGTGAATTGATGTATTCACCCTTTATGTGTTTGGGATTGTGAATATATCCTTGTTCATTCATAACCCTTGGTGTGGTCTCCTTAATGATCTGATTGATTTCCCCAAGGATAACATATTTCTCTGCCGGGGCTCCCCTCGAGGTTCGGAGGTCACCGAGACCAGGTAAATAGGGGAGGACCCCGTAACACAAAGCATATATTATTTAACACTAAAATGAACAACAATATTAATAGTAGTATCATTGGCAAAAATTGTAACGAATGTATAATGCTTATTGTGACTTAAGGGAAAGGGTTGTTGTGAGTAAAAGATTTAATGCAACTTCCTCCTCCCACCCTGGCCCAAGGACATGTGAGCTTGGTGAAAGGCAAGGTAATGCTCAAGCAGTACAGCAGGCAAGTATTCTACATGGCCGTGAAGACCAATGAAAATTTGATCCAACGAGCCAACGGGCCACTAGTTGTACACACATTTCATGTAAAAAATCTTTTGTATTATTCACTGGCGTCGAATTACAATTTTAAGTTTTATTTACCTTTAAATTGGCCCACCCTGTATATTTAATATATATGTAATTTTTCATGGATGGCAACCTCCAGACAGGAAACCACCACACCTGAAGCAGTTACTATTGCAGTTAGAAGCTGAGACGTGATTGATTGCCAAACTATCACTATTTTGTACAAACCATCGTTGAGTGGTTGTCGCCAACCTGTGATTGAGTGGGGTCTATTACCACGCCAGGTTTAATACAGGATAACTATGTATTTAGCCTTCCAGGAATCCCAAATTAACTGCATCACTCAAGTGATAAAATGGAGGCAACAAAAAGCAAATTGGTCTTCACTAAATAAATAAATAATTTGTTGAACAGAACATGGTGAACACGAATCCCAGTAGACAAACAAGACAACTATACTAATTTCTGACTTGGTCACACACACACACACACACACACACACACACACACACACACACAACACAAAATTGAGTGGTGGTCAGAGTGAGCTGCTGGAGCATGAAAAACAGATCCGAAAAAGAGACCAAGTGGAAAGCATCTGGGTGCAGTGAAGACAATCTCTAGACCCTCGCTACCTAGCACTAGAACCGCCCGCTACCCAGCTCCACAAAGGGGGGGGGGGGTTAAGACAGAACACCTGAATCTAACTCTTATAAATCACTCAACGCGCATTCCTTCACAGGCAACACAAAATAAATAGCTCAACGCACATCCTATGCTAAACACACATTTCCATACGGGGAAATTTCTCCAACTACATAAACACACATAGCATATCAGGCCTTCATCAAACTATTACCCCCTTTCCCACAAACATAACAGTATGCATGCATGTATGTATGTACAGTATGTATGTATGTAACAGCATATGTAACAGTATGAATGTTTGTAACAGTATGTATGTAACGGTATGTATGTGTGTATGTGTCAGTATGTATGTGCATATGTATGTATTATATATTGTTGCGTGACTACTGTGGCGGTTATCACACTTTATGTCTATAAATCCTCAGAAGTCACGAGACTTGTCTTGGTTTCAAAAAGTGTGTCTTTAATTCACGTAAAAACTGTAAAGGAAAAATATGGTCATTCAGTACATGCCGTTAATTTTGGCGGCATAACGAACTTGCAATACGATTTACACAAAACCTACTACAATACATTTGCATCCACACAATACAATAATTTGCCGAAAGTTACTTCAAGAGGTTCAACAACACATTGAGATTCAGCTTACCTCTATCCAAGGGTCGGGTATTAAAGAGAAAACATCAAAAATGGAGCCGATCAATTATTTCGTTCGTCGCAGACAAAACGGTATGGCATGAAGAAGGTGGAAGTGCCAGAATGCTAATACAGCGCCCAGCCGCCACAGGAATTCATAATAATAATATTTGCTTCAACAACAGTTACAACTACCCTTGGTGAACACCTTAGGGTAGCACGGATGACCAAATGAGGTGTTACTCCGAGGCGTTCTGTTCAAATGGCGGAGAATACATGTGGGGAACATGCGGGAGGGGGAGGAACCAGAGCCTTACCTGAACGGCTTTCCACTCGACGTCTCCACACCTGAAAAAAATAACTCAAACGAAAACGCATTTAAAATGTACAAAAATAACATGTTTATTTAAATAAATGCTGGTGCAAAGATAATGCGCGATACTAAATTCCTAAATGGGACGTCCCTACAAACAGATCCAAAGACAGACGAAAGGGCAAAATAACTGAAATTAAATAGGCGTCTGTGTGCACTTAACTCTGATCACAGGTGGGGTCTAGTCAATAATCGTGGAAATCGACTGGGGCCTTGGCAGGAACCGCACGTTCGTTGGCAGGAACCGCACGTTCGTTGGCATAAACCGCATGTTCGTTGGCAGGAACCGCACGTACGTTGGCATGAACCGCATATTCGTTGGCATGAACCACACGTTCGTTGGCAGGAACCGCATGTTCGTTGGCATGAACCGCATGTTCGTTGGCATGAACCGCACGTTCGTTGGCAGGAACCGCACGTTCGTTGGCATGAACCGCATGTTCGTTGGTGGGAACCAGGCCTCGCTGTGTGTCGCGCTGCAGCGAGCCAGCAGTGCTTGTCCACCCGTCGCTCTTGTTTGGAAAGCCGCGGCTCTTCTTCCTCATGACCACCAGCAAGATCTCCAAACATGGCCGTTCATGATCGCTCCCTTGAGCCCGAGAGAAAAAATGCCACCGTTCGTATGAGGTCCAGGCGAGAAAAAGTGCAAGAGGGAATCGCGACCGTTCGCTATCGTCTTTAGTATGACAAGGCACATGAGGGGTCGGTCAGACAGGGTCGGTCAGAGTGAGGAGACAAGGAGAAGAGAAAAAATGTCCGCTAGAGCAAAAAGCGAAGAAGAAGAGAGAGAAAAATGTCCGCTGATGCGTTATTTTATCATCCAGGCTCTGACGTAATCTGGGGAGCTTTGCCAATTAGAGAGTCGCTTCCTACCAGCCCTTCCCTGCTCCTATCAGCAAGTCCCATCTTACCACGGCCTTGTGCCAATCAAAACCTCGACCAATCACTGCCATGTGGCAGCGCTCAATGTCCTGGCTACCGGTAGGTTTTTAATTAGGGTGTTTAAATGGGTGTGATTGGCTAGTGTCTATGGTGTGGTGCCAAAAGGGACATAGGAAATAAATTACAGAGGTAACGACATACAGGGGATAAATTACCCATAATCCCTGAGCTAATTAACATACCCCACTCCTCGTAATGGGGACGAAGATACACCTGACACGACATCCGTGCTAATACAAATTACCTACTTATTACATGGTGGTTATTCTTCTTCATCGCAATATAAGGAGCATGCTAAATTATGCACTCTACCTGGTCTATGGTATCCCTATCCCCTACAAATGTAACAATATGTATGTATCAGTTTGTCTGTATGTACTGTGTGTATGTATAAGTATGTATGTATGTATGTTACAGTATGTATGCATCGGTATGTATGTATGTAACAGCATGCATGTATGTATGCATGTATGCATGTAACTATTTATGTATGTAACATTATGTATGTATGTATGTATGTATGTATGTAACTGTATTTATGCATGTAACAGTAGGTATGTATGTATTTATGTATGTATGTAACACTGTAACAGTATGCACGTATGCACACTTAATATGGGGTGTACATGTGTACATTTGGAACAAGCCTCTTCGTTGTGATGCACAGGCTTATTAACAAAACTTTCCACTGTATGTTCCGTGAATTGATACCACTCTATTAGTTGCTGACATCCAAGCATTTGCACAAAGTGTTTAACCCATGCTTGCCTAGTGTAGGCCGTCACCCCTCTGTGATAATTATTATACATCATTATGAAATATGAACAGAGAAACTCTGGTGAGGGACAAATGGAGTGAAATTAACAAGTGTACCAATCTTGCATCCTGCAATGTGCTCTCTTGATAAATTGAGTGAATGTCATTTGACAGTCCAAGGTATATTTAAGATGAGGATTACATATTCCTTTATTCCTGTCAACATATCCTTATCGTTCTTGTCTTTATGACCTCCTTATCATAATCTTTGAGATTATGTCAAGGAGAAAGAAATGTATAATACCAACACTGAGCAGAACTTCATTCATTTTTAAATAACAACTCAAAATGTTTGCCCTCTGTCAGTATGCTCTTCCATGTGTAGCAAAAACCCATTTTCCCCTATTTTGTGTACCAAAAACTCTATCAAGCTATAGGTGAGATCAATGCCTAAAACAACATGACACACAGTCATCCGTACACCAGATGAAAATTTAGTGGTACAAGGAACGAGCAAGAAAATCCAAGAATTTGCTGATCACAATTACAAACGAGAACAATGCGACTGTGCCACCAATATGCCTCTGCAATGTCCCACAATGGGTAGATTCCCTCGTTCACTGTCCTAAAAATCAACAAGTTTGATTTAAATCCCTTCACCTGTTTTCATGTATCACATTTTCACCAGCCATGACAGGTTTCACATCGATCGGTGAAGCAGTTTCAGAGAAGGGAATTTTTTTAATATCGGCTTTCAAGCTAATATGGCTGCCATACCACATGACATATGACCTTTACAAATGTACGCTCTGCATATGTATGGGTAGGGAATCACGTTTCTGAAGTTTCGTGTTGATCGGATAAGGTTCCTTTTTCTATCCAAGACGGCTGAGAAACCACGTGACCTACGACATCATCATTTTCAAACTATATGCAACAGTGCTGTTAGATGATATTTGTAAAATTTAGCATTGATAGGGTGAGCGGTTTCAAAGATATAATTATTTAATATTTTCCTTCAATCCAATATGGCTGCCAAACCATGTGACCTATGATGTCATAAATTTAATATTTCAATACAAATGGGTCATAGATCATGTGCATGCAATTTCAGATTTTTAGGATAAGGATTTCGATAAAAATATTTTTGGCTGGCATACCACTTCACCTATGATGTTATCATTATCACGCTTTTGTTCTCCATTGGGAGTACTTGACAATGTGCCAATTTCAAATTTTTCCACTCAGCAGTTTCTGAGAAATAATTTTTTTAATTATTTGCGTTTAATCCAATATGGATGCCATACCAAGTGACAAATGACACCACAATTATCATAAAAATATTCTGCATGGGTGTCACTTCCACCCTGAAAGTTTCATCTCAATCGTACATATGGTTGCTGAGAAAAACGAGGTTTAGCCCGTACGGATGGACAACCCGAAAACATAATGCCTCCGGCCACCTTCGGGGGTGGAGGCATAAATACACATCAATGCCCTGATCATAATTGAACAGCGACCAGTGAAGATTGACCAGGCCTCCCTCCACTCCATAATTTACTAAATTCATGAAGGTTGTGAGCCTTCTCAAAAATGGAAAAATCCTTGATGTTCATAGAAACCCAATGAAGTACTAAAGTGTGGTGGAGATACAATGGGCAACGTATCTCCACCAAACTTTATAGTAATCCACTGGGTCCTAAAGTATCCAGTGAAGTACGACGATGTTTTAGATATAACAGACATGTGCGATGAGAAGCAGCCTCTCCAGGGCTGGAAGTTAGGAAATATCATCACCTGATGCAAGAAAAATTATTTTCTGATTGCTGACAACTACCGCATGAATATACTACAGTATTGTGTTTTTCAGCAAGTATCCTTTGCCACCTAATCTTTCTTCAGTTGAGGAATTACTGCCTGAGTCTCAGTGTAGTTTCCAGAGAAATGACGTCCATGAGTGAAATGTTGTTTGTTGCTCATCAGATTCAGGAGAAGTGTTTTGAGCAAAATCAAGATCTCCATATTGTCTTAATTGATCTACTGAATGCTTATCACTCAGTGAACAGGTATACTCTCTGAGTGGTGTGCTCTTTAATTAGAGGGCCCTGTTGGGTTGCTAAACATCATTCAGAAACTTCTTCAAGTGCATGGAATTTAAAGTAGCATTGCCTGGAATGGTGATTCCTTTGACATTAATAATAACCTTAGCCAAGGCTGTGTCCTCACCCCTGCTCTATGTAACATTGATCTCACATGCGTATTATCACAAGCATTGAAAAAGATCTAATATTGCAGAGTTATAGTTCGGATCTTGAAGAGTGGAGTTAGGGTTATCGAAGAAGCAATTCTGTTTTGCATGACTTTATTGGAGATATATTATGTTTGCTGATGATGCAGCAAGTAATGTTAAGTATAAATGCTGAAAAATGCTGAATATTTCCGAGACAGCATAAAATAGTAGATCTGCAAAAAAGTTTTTTGTGCCAAGGATAGCACTTCTCGATTAATAGCAAAATTCCATGCTAGTTCGATAAGGCATGGGATGTTGAACTTGATGTGAGCATATGCCACCTCTGAATTGGACGTTGAAGGTCATTTTCAAGGTCAAAAGGGTCAAATGAAGTCAAATTTTACATTTTATCAATTATGCATTGCTAGACATATAAATGATATTTTTTGATAAAATGAATACAGGAATATTATGCTTTAAGGGTTGCTAGAGCCATTGCAAACACTTAAGTGGCGAAAATCCGATAACAAATTCAACAAGCGTTACGCCTAGGTCCCCTGTCGGTGAAGTGCTGTGAGTTGACAAAGTGGAAGACGCAAGGCGGCCATCTTGGATTTTGACGTGGCGACCCAATTTTCAATAGCGTTCTTCCTTATGTATAGATACACCCACACACCAGATTAGAAGTTAGTAGTTCGTTTATATTTCAAGATATTTCGCTCACAAGGTTTAGACATACATGGTGGCGGCCATCTTGGATTTGTACGTGGCGACCCAATTTTCAATAGCGTTCTTCCTTATGCCTAGATACACCCACACACCAGATTAGAAGTTGGTACTTCGCTTATTTTTCAGGATATTCAGCTCACAAGGTTCAGACATATACATGGCGGCGGCTATCTTGGATTTTGACGTGGCGACCCAATTTTAAACAGCCTTCTTCCTTATGCGTAGATACACCGACACACCAGATTAGAAGTTGGTACTTCCTTTATTTTTCAAGATATTTCGCTCACAAGGTTCAGACATGTATATGGTGGTGGCCATCTTGGATTTTGACGTGGCGACCCAATTTTCAATAGCGTTCTTCCTTATGCGTAGATACACCCACACACCAGATTAGAAGTTAGTAGTTGGTTTATTTTTCAAGATATTTTGCTCACAAGGTTCAGACATATATATGGTGGTGGCCATCTTGGCGTTTGACGTGGCGACCCAATTTTCAATAGCGTTCTTCCTTATGCCTAGTTGCACCCACACACCAAATTAGAATTCGGTTCTTCGCTTACGCACGCACGCACATCCGCACGCACGCACGGACGGACGGACGGATACACGCACGGACGGACGGACGGACGCACACACGTACGGAGGGGAAAACCATAGTCCCCCTTTCACTCCGCGGTGCGATGGGGGACAATAAACATTTAATCCCAAATTCCAATGAAATTCACAAACAAAAATCACAATAAAAATCACAGATTCATAAATTGAATAAAATTAAATAAATACAAATAATTAAATCACAAATTTAATAATCACAAATTCAATGTAAAGTTTATTTGTAAAATGTACGTTTATTTGTAAATTTATGTTTATTTGTAAATTTACGTTTATTTGTAAACTAGTAGAGTTACCTGGTGTTGCCCAGAAAATAAAGTCTGTCACGCAATTTAGTTTTGATATTCTGTTTATTTGTAGTGGGCTTTTTATAGTCAGAGGAAGCCACGTCCCTTGGGAACGCCCCCATGTTTTTTGCGTGAAAAGTTACCCACCATTGACCCTCACTTCCCTCTCTAAGTCACTATAGGCTGTCCATGAGGCACAACCGAACAAACAGACGTTCACAAATAGGGATATATAGATAGATACACCTCTTGGTGAGATGCGGAAAATCGTGCAGACTGCAACAATTATCACATCAATTAATAGGTTTTGTGCACAGAAAGATGAAACATTATGACACTGAGGATTTAACATGTAAAATGAAAGTGTACTGGCCATCTCGATTGCTATAGTTAGTCGCATAATAACCACATGACAATGTGGGGCTGCACTTCAGGCCTTTCCTGCAACATGTGCAGCTTGCTGTGCTGCACTTGGATTTACATCCGCACCCCAGGAGTTCTAGAATGCAGGGTGTATTTCTTTGGTTTGCATCTGAAATTGGGAGTAACCTCCTGAACTTGTGCAGATGTTGACTCTTTACTCCAGGTGGATTTGCAAGCATCACTAAAGCAGAAGGTCAGAAGCATACCATCATCACATTTAATCAACCACTGTATAGCAAGGAGCTGCTTTGGGCCAAGCCAGAATACAAAGATGTGATCTTTCTCAGGAGAGGCGTCCATCTGTGTTTCAACTATTTGAAAGCCATTGACCAATATATGGAGAATGCAGGACTTGATGACATGTGGAGAGAATCAGATGTGTATGCTGCAAAGACGACTGAGACCATGCTGGAAGGAAAAGCCTACTATCACGCAGTTTGCACACACATACTGACATATGAAGCACTGTTGCGTATCAAGCGGCAAATGC
Organism: Myxine glutinosa; assembly: GCF_964187855.1. NCBI lineage: Eukaryota > Metazoa > Chordata > Myxini > Myxiniformes > Myxinidae > Myxine > Myxine glutinosa. Next base: position 170,944,594 of record NC_136264.1, read on the forward strand.
TCATAATGTTGGCTGGCTGAACAAGATTACGATTACAATGACATGGACCTTAAGAATCTTCTGCAATGTGTAACTCAGCACTTTCCAGAAGGTAGAGGTAAAAACACGAAGAACTCTGTACTGCTGTGGACAAGCTGGCACTTAAATGTTGGGTGATTTTCTTTCTTTATGGCGTTGCCCGTAGCCCATAGGGCAATGCCGTCTGGGACAACGTTTGTCTGTCCGTCCAGTGTATGTGTGTATGTATGTGTGCATGTGCATGTCCCTTCCAACAGCATTTTGCGGGTTTATTCCCTAAAAAAATAGCTTTCTCTGCAAACCGTTGGTTCGATTGACACGACATCGCTCCTAGTCCTATGGTGGATTTTTAAAATGAAAATTATGACATCATAGGTCACGTGGTACTGGCGCCATCTTTGAAAAAACCGAAAAACTCCGAAATTGAATACCATCTCATTGTAAAGCACTGGCGTATTAAGAGAGGGCGGTCTGCCCCGGGCCACTCAAATTGGCCACTAAAATTTGGGCCTAGGTGTCGTGTGTGGCCACTTGTCAAAATCGCCGATATATTCGGTTGTTACTTATCATTACCGGTATGGACTACAGGTCATACAGTAAAGGTCGTGGTGACTTCATTTGCTTCCCTCGCCAGAAGTTCGAAGGTCGCGCGATGTACATTTTCTTCGTAAACATTTACCGTGTAGGATCGCCGCTTCCGGTGATGGTGGACGAGGGTATGACGCATGGCGCTTCAGGATCCTCCGTTGTATCGCAGGAGGACTCCGTGTTATTTTCACATTAGCTTAATCAATGTTGATTTAGATTGTCGATGCCATTTAGACTGCAAAAAAAAAAAAAAAAACCTGGAGCAAATCCCGTTTTTATCGCCTGTTACCACATTGGGAAGGTGTGTATATATATATATATATATATATATATATATATATTAGCTTGAGCCGTCGTTCCACCTTATGGCGTTTTTATATGGCCAATTCAAATGGTACAATAAAATAATAACTACAATAACCGGTAGTACCGGTATTAAAAATAAAGTGATCCCGTCTCACCGATCCTGTGAATCTATTTTAAATTTTTATGTCACTATATAATAACGGTAATCCCATAATCATAAGGCCAGATAAAAAAAAGAGTTGGTGATCGTCCTTTTTTCTCAAAAGTTCGGGTAGGGAGGGAGTTTTTTTTTTGTTTTTTTGTTTTTCCCTACTTTCCATTGAGTTTTGTTGACATGGAAAAATATGAAATAAAGACTCCTTTCTCCTCAAAACGATTTAATTTCTTCATTCATCTCACAGATTTACAGACATTGCCCAAATCTCTATGAAACACAGTGTTTGTGTGATTTTGGATGATGTTGAACGTCCTAGCTGAGCTTGGTAGTGAAAGGGCAAGACACCTGTACATGTATATCCACCATGACATCGGAAAAACAGATAAACACCATGCCCTCGGCACCTTGAAACTATCGAGCAGGTTGAACAAGATTTCTGCCACGCTTTGGTACTGGCTTTGCAGTACAAATGTTACATTGAGGGTATTGCCCTGCCTTTTCGACCAAATTCTCCTCAGTACCACAGTGGATGCAGAGCATTTCATAGCCAGCAGAGTAGTACGCTGGTTCTATAGGGGAAGCACAGTTCAGATTGGCTCGAACATAAAGATCACCGAGTCTGGTATCCTGTTCAGGATCGTCATCACCATTGTTGATCTCCGTGAACACACTTCCACAGCTGTAGAGAATGGTGTCCATAGCAGCACGAATCAATAGATTTCAGCGGGAAAAATCTCACACAATAGCCGCCATGAATGGCTAACGTAAAATGGGGGAAGTTGCCCGAGGCACTTGCTCTGCGCAGCACGCACTGCGCGTGCGATGCAGAACGGCGCCAAATTTGACTGTGAAAAGATCGTTTTTTAATGATTTTTTTCAAAATAAAAAAAGTTTCGGGTCGGGTGTGGTTCGTAGGGTCGGGCGGGGACGACCACCAACTCTTTTTTTAAAATCTGGCCTAATGGTTAAAGGTGCACAGAAATGCAGAACATTTTTGACTTATTTGTATGAGTATCAGTTTTTTAAAAATAGAAATCGATTTCTTGTAATAGGTAATCGCTAATTTTTTTTCCTTTCCTTTATAGCGCTCTTGCACCCTGCTAAGCCCCGCCATAAAAAACCCCGAATTTCACTGCTACCAGATCACATGACGTATGACGTCACCTCCAGACCGAAGTCCATGCCATCTCGATTCGATATGCTTCGGCCCTCGATCCGTTCCGTGTAATTTGTACGTACGCTACTTTTTATTTGCTTGATCTTGATCCAAGGTATGCTGAGACACGTGTGTCACGCCTCGCCTCGTTAAGCCCGCAAGATGGAGCGACCTGCTCGTGGAGCGACCTGCACGCATTCAACTGTGTGAATTATATAATTAACAACTCACGGTCTGTGGTAACTCGGCTAAACATTATCTGATTTGCACCAAATAAAGTTTATGAATGGTTGCACAGACCCCTACTTCTCACTAAAAGTGGAAACAGAATGTAAATCGGAGTTAAAATAAGTGTTCTATTTGTATCAAGCAAATGCACGTGGAGCATGCTTGCGAGAGAGCTGCGTTCTGGAGGTGACGTCACATGGATTACGTCATCGGCTTTGAGGTATGGGGCAGAATTTTTAGGGGCGTTCCCAAGTGGTTCGGTTTTCTTTCATTTTTTATGTTTCAGAGTGAATATGAATATAACAAAAAATCAATGCCATATTTGAATTCACCATAAAAAGACATTTAGATGACATCAAATGCATTTTGAGTGAGAATTCATCAGACAGACACCAAATTGCATATTTTAGTACGATTCATCTTGGGGGGAGGGGGGGGGGGGTGATATACAGGACGTTGTATACAGGATCGAAGCTCGTGAAAGAGCTAACATCTATCATACAAAAAAAATCAAACAGACACAAAATACATAATAAGGGGAACGGTAAAGTTGAACGCTTGATCCGATCAGCATGGAATTTCTTGAGCGTGATCTCGGGATAAATTGGTCAAGAAAAAATAAATGAACAAGTACACATACATTCAAAGTACACCGCCCCATGCCAAATAATTAAATATGCTGCAGCGCGGCATTGCCGGGGCGCCTCCGGCGCCCGGCAATACCGCAGTGCAGCTCATTAAGGCTGCATTGGGAGGGAGAGGTGTACACTAATTGATTGATTAATTGTATAATTAAAATCAATAAAAGACAAGTACAAATACATTCAAAGTACACCGCCCCATGCCAAATAATTAAATATGCTGCAGCGCGGCATTGCCGGGGCGCCTCAGGCGCCCGGCAATACCGCAGTGCAGCTCATTGAGGCTGCATTGGGAGGGAGACGTGTACACTAATTGATTGATTAATTGTATAATTAAAATCAATAAAAGATTATCACAAAATATTTTCATAATCAATTGGCTAATCGCATAACTAAACCACTAGTGCTTCATCCGAAGATGTATCTTTTAGAAATTTAATTAAATAAGTCATTTATAAAAAATTAAATAATTAATTGATTACTCAATAAATAATTAATCGATTAATCAATAAATAATTAATAGATGAAATGATTAATCAATAAATCAAAAATATCCTTGATAGCCACATCACTTGGTCACTCATGTCAAAATATTAGCTTCCCAGCTCAAAAGGTGCCTGAGATATTGGCCAAATGAGAAAGAAAATAAATAAATGATTAATAATGAAAATAAATAAATAATAATCATAAAAAAATTAAATTATTAATCAATTTGGTCAGAGAACACATAAACTACCACTATTTCATCAGAATCTGTAACTTTAAAAAAAGAGTTTTTTTTGTCATTAATCGAATAATTAAATAATTAATCGATTAATTGATTAATTAATAAATCAAAAATATCCTTTGCAGCCAAATCACCTGGTCATTGGCATGTCCAAATATCAGCTTCCTAACTCAAAAGGTGCCTGAGTTAATAATGGTCAGAAGAGAAATGAAATTTAATTAATTAAATAAGTACTTAATTAAACGCTAATAATTAAATAACTCCTCAATTAATTGATTATTCAAAAAACAAAAAATACCGTATTTGACAAAGGACTTGCTCACTACTGTGCCGAAATTTCAGCTTCCTAGCTCAAAGGATGGCTGAGATATCGTCCGGACAACCAAGAAAACAAACAAACAAGTACACATACATTCAAAGTACACCGCCCCCATGCCAAATAATGAAATATCCTACAGCGCAGCATTGCCGGGGCGCCTCTGGCGCCCGGCAATACCGCAGTGCACCTCATAGAGGCTGCATTGGGAGGAAGAGGTGTTCGCTAATTGATTGATTAATTGTATAATTAAAATCAATAAAAGATTATCACAAAATATTTTCTTAATCAATTGGCTAATAGCATAACTAAACCAGAAGTGCTTCATCCGAAGACCTATCTTTTAGAAATTTTATTAAATGTCATTAATAAAAATTAAATAATTAATTGATTAATCAATAAATAATTAATCAATTAATCAATAAATAATTAAGCAATTAAATGATTAATCAATAAATCAAAAATATCCTTGATAGCCACATCACTTGGTCACTCATGTCCAAATATTAGCTTCCCAGCTCAAACGGTGCCTGAGATATTGGCCAAATGAGAAAGAAAATAAATAAATGATTAATAATGAAAATAAATAAATAATAATCATAAAAAAATTAAATTATTAATCAATTTGGTCAGAGAACACATAAACTACCACTATTTCATCAGAATCTGTAACTATAAAAAAAAAGATTTTTTGGTCATTAATCGAATAATTAAATAATTAATCGATTAATTGATTAATTAATAAATCAAAAATAGCATTTGCAGCCAAATCACCTGGTCATTGGCATGTCCAAATATCAGCTTCCTAACTCAAAAGGTGCCTGAGTTAATGGTCAGAAGAGAAATGAAATTTAAATAATTAAATAAGTACTTCATTAAACGCTAATAATTAAATAACTCCTCAATTAATTGATTAATCAAAAAACAAAAAATACCGTTTTTGACAAAGGACTTGCTCACTATTGTGCCGAAATTTCAGCTTCTTAGCTTGAAGGATGGCTGAGATATCGCCCGGACAACCAAGAAAACAAACAAACAAACAAGAAACCAGAGTGAAAACTGAGTACTCTCTTTCAGCGTGCGTCACTGCCGAGCCCCCTTTGGTGCCCGGCAATGACGATTTGCAATGCCTGGAGATGGCATAGGAAAGGAGCGGTGTACAACAAGTACACATACATTCAAAGTACACCGCCCCCATGCCAAATAATGAAATATCCTACAGCGCAGCATTGCCGGGGCGCCTCTGGCGCCCGGCAATACCGCAGTGCACCTCATAGAGGCTGCATTGGGAGGAAGAGGTGTTCGCTAATTGATTGATTAATTGTATAATTAAAATCAATAAAAGATTATCACAAAATATTTTCTTAATCAATTGGCTAATAGCATAACTAAACCAGAAGTGCTTCATCCGAAGACCTATCTTTTAGAAATTTTATTAAATGTCATTAATAAAAATTAAATAATTAATTGATTAATCAATAAATAATTAATCAATTAATCAATAAATAATTAAGCAATTAAATGATTAATCAATAAATCAAAAATATCCTTGATAGCCACATCACTTGGTCACTCATGTCCAAATATTAGCTTCCCAGCTCAAACGGTGCCTGAGATATTGGCCAAATGAGAAAGAAAATAAATAAATGATTAATAATGAAAATAAATAAATAATAATCATAAAAAAATTAAATTATTAATCAATTTGGTCAGAGAACACATAAACTACCACTATTTCATCAGAATCTGTAACTATAAAAAAAAAGATTTTTTGGTCATTAATCGAATAATTAAATAATTAATCGATTAATTGATTAATTAATAAATCAAAAATAGCATTTGCAGCCAAATCACCTGGTCATTGGCATGTCCAAATATCAGCTTCCTAACTCAAAAGGTGCCTGAGTTAATGGTCAGAAGAGAAATGAAATTTAAATAATTAAATAAGTACTTCATTAAACGCTAATAATTAAATAACTCCTCAATTAATTGATTAATCAAAAAACAAAAAATACCGTTTTTGACAAAGGACTTGCTCACTATTGTGCCGAAATTTCAGCTTCTTAGCTTGAAGGATGGCTGAGATATCGCCCGGACAACCAAGAAAACAAACAAACAAACAAGTACAAATACATTCAAAGTACACCGCCCCATGCCAAATAATTAAATATGCTGCAGCGCGGCATTGCCGGGGCGCCTCCGGCGCCCGGCAATACCGCAGTGCAGCTCATTGAGGCTGCATTGGGAGGGAGAGGTGTACACTAATTGATTGATTAATTGTATAATTAAAATCAATAAAAGATTATCACAAAATATTTTCATAATCAATTGGCTAATCGCATAACTAAACCAGTAGTGCTTCATCCGAAGATGTATCTTTTAGAAATTTAATTAAATAAGTCATTTATAAAAAATTAAATAATTAATTGATTACTCAATAAATAATTAATCGATTAATCAATAAATAATTAATAGATGAAATGATTAATCAATAAATCAAAAATATCCTTGATAGCCACATCACTTGGTCACTCATGTCCAAATATTAGCTTCCCAGCTCAAAAGGTGCCTGAGATATTGGCCAAATGAGAAAGAAAATAAATAAATGATTAATAATGAAAATAAATAAATAATAATCATAAAAAAATTAAATTATTAATCAATTTGGTCAGAGAACACATAAACTACCACTATTTCATCAGAATCTGTAACTTTAAAAAAAAAAATTTTTTTGTCATTAATCGAATAATTAAATAATTAATCGATTAATTGATTAATTAATAAATCAAAAATATCCTTTGCAGCCAAATCACCTGGTCATTGGCATGTCCAAATATCAGCTTCCTAACTCAAAAGGTGCCTGAGTTAATAATGGTCAGAAGAGAAATGAAATTTAATTAATTAAATAAGTACTTAATTAAACGCTAATAATTAAATAACTCCTCAATTAATTGATTATTCAAAAAACAAAAAATACCGTTTTTGACAAAGGACTTGCTCACTACTGTGCCGAAATTTCAGCTTCCTAGCTCAAAGGATGGCTGAGATATCGTCCGGACAACCAAGAAAGAAAGCAAGAAAACAACCAGAGTGAAAACTGAGTACTCTCTTTCAGCGTGCGTCACTGCCGAGCCCCCTTTGGTGCCCGGCAATGACGATTTGCAATGCCTGGAGATGGCATAGGAAAGGAGCGGTGTACAACAAGAAACCAGAGTGAAAACTGAGTACTCTCTTTCAGCGTGCGTCACTGCCGAGCCCCCTTTGGTGCCCGGCAATGACGATTTGCAATGCCTGGAGATGGCATAGGAAAGGAGCGGTGTACAACAACCAGAGTGAAAACTGAGTACTCTCTTTCAGCGTGCGTCACTGCCGAGCCCCCTTTGGTGCCCGGCAATGACGATTTGCAATGCCTGGAGATGGCATAGGAAAGGAGCGGTGTACAATGATGTAATGTATCAGGCTGGGAAGACAGTTTGAGTGCACCATCGGTCGTTTATTGCGCAGCCGGGAAAACCACAAGCCCCCAGTCGAGGCCCAGCTTCCTCTGCCAAGCCGTATGCCCCGCCTCTTTTATATCCACCTTCCGGTTTAATCCCATGCAATACATAACATCTCCCCCCCCCCCTCCCATTATCAGTGAAAATACCAATGTGAAAATAACAGTGAAAAGCATACCAATGCATACAAAAATACAGACATACGAAATTGCAAATGCAAAATTGAATGCGAAAATTGAATTGAAATTGAAAATAGAATGCAAAATGCATACAAGAATATTAGCTACAAGTCAAGGCGAGTAGGCGCCTTTTGAACTCTGGATGATCGTCGGGGTGCAAAGCCGCCACACGGCCCCACTGGTGGTGCTGCAACAGCGTTATGGGGTTCAGCCTCAGGGAGTGGTGCAGTACCATCTGCGGCAACAATGTCGCTGTTCACAGGTTCAGGAAGTGGCGAGATATCCTTTGTGAAAATGACAGGATCACAGGACCGATACCGGACATGATCAAGGTGCCTCCGGACGACTCGATTGTCCTCTAGTTTGATAACGTAGGACAATGGTCCCTCATTTTTGTGAACCCGCCCTGGTAACCAAACCATTCCGCGACCAAAGTTTCTCACAAGCACCGGGTCCCCGACCTTTATAGAGCGCTGTACAACATGTTTGTCATGGTGAAGTCTCTGTTTCCACTGATTTTGATACACAACCGACACCACATCTGGTCTTAGACAATCCAGTCGTGTACGCAAACGTCGTTTCATCAGTAGCTCAACCGGAGTCACCCCTGTTGTTGTGTGGGGAGTGATGTGGTGAGCGAAAAGCACACGTGATAGTCTTGTCTGAAGGCTTCCGCCGGGTATCTTACTTAGACCAGACTTGACGAAACTCACAGAGATTTCAGATAGTCCATTTGAAGCTTGATGGTGTGGGCTCACAAACTTGTGAATTATACCATTCCGGGCGGGTGAATTCAGTGAATTCAGAACTTGAGAAACAGGTCCCATTGTCCATGACTATCAAGCGTGGCAAACCTTGAGTGGCAAAGCACTGGCGCAGCCTCTCTATGGTAACGTGCGAAGTTGCTGTATGTGTTACATAGGCGTCGATCCATTTAGTGTGAGCGTCCGTAACAACAAGGATCATACGGCCTTCGATGGGTCCAGCATAGTCAAGCTGAATCCTCTGCCATGGTTCAGTGGGCCATTCCCAGGGGTGTAGTGGTGTCTTAGCAGGGGCGTTTCGACTGCTTTGGCATGGATAACAATGTTTCACACACTGTTCGATGTCAGAGTCGAGGTGGGGCCACCAGACATAGTTCCTTGCCAGCGATTTCATTCTTACAATGCCTGGATGACAATCGTGAAGCTGGTCCAAAATTTTTGTGCGCAAGTTTGGGGGAATGACCACTCGGCATCTCCACAGCAAGCAGCCGTTCTCGACACTTAGTTCATTTTGCCTGACCTTGTAAGAATTCAATTCAGGGTCAGCATCGTGTAGAAGGCCCCACCCATGCCCAGTAGCACGAATGACCTTGGAAAGAAGTGGGTCACGCCTGGTGTAGGTCCGTATCTGGTTGGCATCAATTGGGTTGTCATTCAAAAAGTCCATCAGAGATATCACGCTGCCAGGTACAGGGGGGTCAAACACTGTGTCCGGAAGTGGTAGGCGACTCATGGCGTCTGCATTTGAAATTGTGGAGCCAGGTCTGTACGTAATATCGTAATCATAAGCCAAGAGTGAAAGTGACCAGCGCATGATCTGAGGTGGTAAGACCTCTGAGGTAGCCTTTGATGGACCCAACAAACTAATCAGTGGCTTGTGGTCCGTGTAAATCGCGATATGCCGACTGAAAACGTACTGGTGAAATTTCTTAACTCCGAATACAATGCCGAGTCCTTCTTTGTCCAGCTGACTGTAGTTCTTCTCAGCAGGAGACAGTGTACAAGATGCGAATGCTATTGGTCTCTCTGTGCGATCTGGCATTATGTGTGACAGAACAGCACCAACCCCGTACTGAGTCGCATCACACGACAGGACCATGTCTTTGTCTGGGTTGTAGTGAACTAGCACATTTGAAGACCGCAGCATGTCTTTTGACTTCTGGAAGGCTGCTGACTCCGGAATGTCCCATTTCCAGCTGATGCCTTTTTTTAACAGGCAATACAGTGGGCCAAGCATGGTAGCAATGTTTGGGATATACCTGCTGTAATACTGCAGCATGCCAATGTAAGCCTTGAGTTCAGTGATGTTGGTCGGAGCAGGGGCGTCTTTGATTGCTCTGATCTTCTCTTCTGTGGGATGTAAGCCTTCGGCGTCGATACGATGGCCCACTAGGTCAGCGACGGGACCATGAACTCGCACTTGTCTCTCCGCAGGCATAGTCCGGAGTCGGAAATAATACGTAGAACACGTTTGAGGTTGTCCAGATGATGAAGCTCTGAGCGGCCAGTGACTAGGATGTCGTCTTGGTAAACAACAACGTGTGGTTCAGCAGCGAACAGGCTATCCATACAACGTTGGTAGATTCCTGGCGCCGATTTGACACCAAAACTCAAGCGGTTGTATCTGTAGAGCCCCTGATGCGTGTTGATGGTGAGATATTCTTTGGAATCCTCATCCAGAACGACTTGTAGGTAGGCCGATCTCATGTCGAGCTTGGTGAAGGACTGTCCTCCGCTCAGTTTTGCATATAAGTCATCGATCCTTGGTATGGGATATTTGTCCAAGGTGGAACATTTGTTGATCGACATTTTGTAATCCCCGCAAAGGCATATCGATCTGTCTGCCTTCACAACAGGAACAACTGGAGCAGCCCAATTTGAGTACTGAACTGACTCAATGATACCTAACTTTTCCAGTCTGGCTAATTCTGCGTCAACTTTTTCTTGCAATGCGAGAGGGACTGGGCGTGCTTTGCAGAAAATTGGCTTCACATCTTTCTCAACGTTGAGCTTGGCAGTGAAGCCCTTCAATGTCCCGAGTTCATCATTGAAGATGTCCGGGTATCTCACGAGGAGGTGCTGCAGTACAGTTGCTGGCTTGGAAGCCTGTAGCACGTAGTGGCAGAATGCTCCCCATTGCAGCGGAAACATTTGTCAGCACCAGCTGCCAAGAAGTTTCCAGGTGTTTTGGCGTTGGATTTTCTGGTCGGATGTTGTCCCACCCGGTTGACAGATGACAGGTCAGCTCTAGGCTGGTAAGTGATGGAGCGTGCAATATCTGCAGCATTTTTGTCTGCACACTCCATTGCAATAGCAATGTCCTTTGCACTGGAAAATGTCAGAGTCCGTTCAGCAAGTAGGCGCCGGCGAATCCGATCTTGCTCCACTCCCACTACGAGCAAGTCCCTTAGCATGTCGTCTAATGTAGCACCAAACTGGCAATGCTGGGCAAGGTGTTTCAGGTGAGATATGAATGCCGAAATGGACTGCGTTGAGGTTTGGCGACATGTAAAAATCGAATCGACTCACAATGACTGAGGGTGTAGGTTCGCAGTGCTCCTTCATTGCTGCCACAAGCTTGGCGTGTGTTAAATCCATCGTGGTCCTGGGCATGGCGAGATTCTTCAGAATAGTAAACGTCTCGCTGCCGCATACCGACATCAGGATTACTTTCTTCTGGCATCATCCTCGATGTCGTTAGCTTGGTAGTAATACTGCAGACGCTCAATGTACGCCTCCCAGCTTCCTTCGCGCGGGTTGAACTCGTCAATCCGGCCGTAGGACATGGTGCTCAAGTAGCGTATGCTGTGAAATAACGAGTTGGTAGGCCAACAGCTAACTGCAATAGCTCAGCTTGCTTTGCATGCGCTCACCAGAATCCGATCCTCGTCGCCATGTAATGTATCAGGCTGGGAAGACAGTTTGAGTGCACCATCGGTCGTTTATTGTGCAGCCGGGATAACCACAAGCCCCCAGTGTAGGCCCAGCTTCCTCTGCCAAGCAGTATGCCCCGCCTCTTTTATATCCACCTTCCTGTTTAATCCCATGCAATACATAACAAATGACGTCATCAGTCACGTGGTTCAGCAGCCATATTTTTTAAGGCGTAGCCAGTAGGGCAATGCCGTCTGGAACAGCATTTGTATGTCCCTCACAAATGTCCACCAATCAGAGCTGAGGATCTGGTCACATGACAGGGGGACAGTGGATCCTCCACTCAGCAGATCCAAGCTTGGCTACGCCGTTGTTACACTATCGGTCTTCTTTTTGAATCCATAGTAGAGGCTCCTGGAAGAGCGGGTACACCGAATGAATCGGGAATGACAAGTTCAGTGGATGCATAAAAGACTTTCACGAAGAACACTGTAAAAACTCAAACTTCATGCTATAGATAACATCCATGAGAATGGTTGGAATCCTTATGGGACTTCTTAAGGGCTGACTGAGATGGGAAATTGCATCTACACCTAAAATCATTTGCTGCAATTTTGCCATGGCTGACAATATACGATCACACAAATTACACAAGATTGGGCCCTGTGTCCCTGGCTGATATGAAAGGGCTCTCAGAGACAGCACCAGTAGTCTCCGCCGAGTTCAGTTCATGGAATCTTGCAGTGAAGAGAAGCAACAGATGCTTCAACCAGTTTCCAGCTGATCAGGCTAAGGAATGGAAGGACAAAAATGTGCAAGATTAAAAATAGAATCATTGGAATCACGCGAAATGACTGGGCCAGAAACGGGAAAGGCCATGCTTTATTGAACACATAAAATGTCCTCTTGCCGAATATTTTTCTAACACGGGGTGTTTGCTGCACCCGAAAGAACAAGTTGGCACTATATTTATATTACATACATGTGAAGCAGTTAACATAGGCTATAGAAGAATCCATGCCATATGAAGAGACACAGATGTGATGCTGTTGCTCTTACACTTTCTCACGGAAACCTGGACGTTCGCTTGAACATCGCTTACTCTTGGCGAAAACTTCAGATTTTCACTTCAGACCTTTGAAGATGCTCCTCACACCTCAGACGTCCAGCCGTATTTTTTTCTAATTCTAATGTTTTTATTCCACTCATTCCATTCGCCTTTTTCTCACTGGACAATAATCTGTGCGCCTTCTGCGGAACTTCCGCAGTGAAATCAAATTACGTGCGATTTTCACTTCTGACGTTGCTATAATGAGATTTGAATATTTCATTTTCTAACCCTGAGGCCTCGCTATTCCCACTCGTATTTTTTCATAATCTATGCTGATATGGATATTTTTCCTTTTAGTTTAGGCAGTCAATAGTGACCAATAAAGCCTGGTGTTTCCTTAACGTTTGAGGTGGCTGCCTTACAATCTTAGGGTCTTCAGTTTGAGCCCATGTGCCGCTTAAATAACACCAGGTGGGTTCACTCATCCTGCCATCCTTCCGATGTCAGCAAAAATGAGTAACAGCTTACTGGTTGGCACAGCCGCAATTCCAGAAAATGATGCAACCAGCAGCCATAGGCTGCATGCGCAACAACAGTGATCAACTACACTCAACTGGAAAAAATTGCAACTGATCGTACGTTTTATTTACAATTCCACAACACTTTGTAATTCTCATACAAATTGCGAGGACCCTATATTATGGCCTTGTTGACAGAATGGCCTGGAGGTTATTCTTTACCTAGGTATAAACCATTATCCCAGTGTTTCACAGGCGTGGTGAATCATCAATGTGTGCCGTCCCTCCGATTGATGTTAAGCGGCGTGCCGTCGGCCGGTATTAGTCTGTGGATGTTAAAGACCCCACAGAGTCCTTCGTGAAGAGTAGGCGAGTTATCGTCAACACCATGGCTAAATTCCAGATTCCTGCCGTAACTACTACTGGGAGGCAATAGCAAACTATTCAGTATAACCCTTCCTCAAGAAGATGCTTCAGTGGCACGGATGCTCTGTAGAGTATTTTACATGCGAGAGAGAGAGAGAGGGGGTTTGGGGGGGGCGAGAAAGAGAGAGAGGAGGAGATAGAGAGTGAGAGAGGACGGGAGATAGAGAGGGGGGTGGGAGGGAGAGAGATTGGGAGTGACAGCGAGAGGAGAGAGAGTGAGAGAGGGGGGTTTAGAGAGAAAGAGAGAGAGAGAGGTGGAGAGTGGAGAGTTCGGGGGGGGGAGGGGAGATAGAGAGAGAGGAAGGCAGAGGGAGAGAGAGAGAGAGGGAGAGAGACAGAAAGAGGAGGAGGAGGGAGAGAGAGTGGGAGAGACAGAGAGGGTAGGAGAGGTAACGAGAGAGAGGGGGGGGGGGGGTGAGGGGAGAGAGAGATAGAGAGAGACTTTTCAGGTCCTTTTATTACAAAATTATAAGTGTGTGTATGTACAATTTACAAATAAAAAATCCCAACAAAACAGGAGAGAATATGAAAGCGAGGAAACAACGAGAGTTTAACAATTAATCAGTTCATTTTTACACAAACATAAAATAAAGCAATGCTACGAAAATATAGAAAGATTTGATTATTTAAGAAAAACATAATACCAACTCATTTTGGCAAACTTCACAGACATTTTACAAATACCATTTTTCCACAAACACATCAAGACCAGCTATGGTTTTGGAAAAATTAAATTCAAGTTCTAACCTTGCAGAAACAAGCGCAGTGAAAATCGTCATGACGTTACATTGGTGAGGCGGTTTACCGTTACGCTTCTCTTTTCTGGACAAGAATGTAGCAAGTTTTGCTGTAGCTACAAAAAAACACAACAGTTCTCATACCTTTTGTCATGTTGACGTTCCTTTTTGAACCCAAAAATAAAGGAACGAAAAGTAAATCTGAAATTCATTTTGTGTGACACCAAGTTTAACCAGTTAAATAATGGAAAGTCTTTCACATCCAATGAAAAATGAAATACATCCTCAGTTACAGAGCAAAAGGGGCAGCATGCAGATATTGAGGCAAAATTCCTCACATATATGTTGCATGGGGATGATGCAGTCGGCAATGCGCCACTGGAGATCTCATATTCTTTTGGCGATTTGCTTACAATACTTCGCTTCCCATACAGGTTCAGTGGGGGGGGGGGGGGGGGGGGGCGGCAGGGAGTAGTCTCTTCCAGCGTGCTGCTCTGTTTAATGGAGAAACACCGAGAATTAGAGATACACAACACTTATACAGGCTCTTGCTGCTTGCAGTTTGTAATTCATTTGTCCCTGTGCTAACAGGTGGAAGTTCTCTGAGGGAGCAGTCAAAAATCAGTTTCGAGAAATATGACCCATCAGGATGTCCATGTGTATTCTGAGTCCATAATAACCGTAGCTGATGACCTTTTTGTACGACTTTCCTCATTATTCAGCCGATTGTCCTCTGGGACCGAATTCCTGTCGTATTTGAAATTTCTTCCCCAGTCTTCTACCCTACACCAGAGTTTGGCCGTACGTAGGTGCCATACTTTGGTCATGCCTGCATCAATGAAGCATTGGCACAAATCACGGCTCTTAAATACATTCGGGAAGAGATGGTTGAAAACAGAGGTTCAACTTCGAACATCCCTGGGGAGTATGTGTCCACTTTGCGTCTCACTGTAAGACCTTTCCAGGTATTGAGAAGGCTCTGGTAGAATATAGGGAGTGTTGATGTATCCACATACTTGAGGTGGGTCAGGAATACTTCAAGATCATAACACAGTCTGCCCGCCTGTTGCAAAATATGAAAACATGACATAGTCAGGTTCACTATGTTTTTTCGTTCAAAATCATGGTAGATTAGCAAACCTATACATTTTTGGAAACGTTATTACATGGAAAATCTGAAAATCAATGTTTACATTTGCCAATTCCGACCAATTCGATTCGACCAATTCCATTCGACCAATTCGACCATTCGACCAATCGCTTCGATCGACCATTCGACCAATTCGATCGATTCGATTCGATTCATCGAATTCGATTCGTTCGACCAATTCGATTTGCCAATCAATTTGACCGACCTTTGCTTGTGTGGAACGGACTGTGAAAACGATGCGGACTATATTGTCGGATACGACACACAGGACAGTGATGACGAACTCTAAATGGCATATTCTGTAATTGTGTATGTTTGATGCCATTGACTGCCTGTGTATATTTTGTCATTGACTGCCTGTGTAGATGTGAAGTTATACTGACTGCATGTGTATATATGATTTTGCTGACTGCCTGTGTATGTTTGGTGATATGAATTATTGTGACACATTTTGATGTTATTAACTGCCTGTACAAAATGATAACATGTATTTGATTATGCAACTTATCGCGAATATAAAGACAGTATTTTGCAATTCAAAACCTTTGATTCGTGTCTTACCATTCCCCATAGCACTAATTTGATACTTTCATTGGATTCCTTGTCCCTGAAAATATAGGTTTAGTATATTTTAAAAAGTTTTTAGGGTAATTAGAGGCAGAAATAGAACAAAATATGTATTTTACAGTGGCCATTTGGAAAATCCAAAATGGCCGCCATACAGGTATCTCTCCAAATGTAAACATTGATTTTTAGTTTCCTTATGCTATAACCTTTCCAAAAATGTATAGGTTTGCTAATCTACCATGATTTTGAACGAAATATAATTTATTGACATAGTGAACCTGACTAACAGGCCAATGGGTAGTTTGGCAGGTGCTCAACATATAGAAGGCGCTGAATGGAGCACAAGCGAAAGGACATGACGCGGGATTTCACGTGAACAAGGCCTTGGCCTCCTTCAGATGGAGTATGGCATATTACGTTTGGCTGCAACCAATGATGGCCTCCCCAAAAAAGGTCTACAAGTTTGGCCTGGATCATTCTAAGCAGCACTTCAGGTGGTTGTCGGCAAATATATCGATGCCATAAAGTTGCAGAAACCAAGTTATTGGAAACTACGACACGACCCTTAAATGAAAGGTGAGGTAGGGCTCTTCTCCACAGGTTCAACCTCCTCTCCATTTCTCCAATCAAGCCCTCCCAATTTTTTTAAATAAATTGTGCGGAACCCAGGGACACACCAAGGTAGTCGATACCATCTGCCTTCTATTCTAAACTTTCTGGAAGAGGAGGCAGCTGTGTCGAGACAGGGAGGCAACTATTAAGGTATGGCACCAAAATAGCTTTGCTTTTCCTCAAATTAACTTTCAGGGAAGAAGCCTGGAAAAAGGTTCTCAATGATTTATCAAGAACATCAATATCTTGGTTGTTTCTGATTAAGACGCACACATCATCTGCCTAAGCTGATATAGTCAATGGTGGACTCCTTGGGAAACACGTCAGGCCAGAGATATTCTCCCTGAGCATACAAAGTAATGGTTCCATTGCTAATGCAAAAAGCAACCTTGAGACTCGGCAACCCTGCCGTACCCCTCTCTCAACCTGTATGGGCGAAACGAGTTCATTGTTTACTTTAATTACACTAGAGATGTCAGTGTACAATAGAGATATGAAGGCTCTGAAGTTAACCCCACCGCCGCATGCTTCCAGAACACGCCACAAAAAACATGATCAATACTGTCAAAGGCTTTTTCAAGGTCTAGAAAAATTGTGCCAAAATCATTTTGATCGTGGTAAGTGTCCATTAAATCCCGAACCAAAAACATGTTGTCATAAATGGATCGACTGGGGATGCAGAAAGTCTGATCGGGTAAGACCAGATCACCAATGACTTTCTTCAGACGATTTGCCATCGCTTTTGAAAACAGTTTGTAATCGGTGCACAATACTGAAACTGGTCTCCAATTCTCCATCCGCCGGAGATCTCCTGACTTTGGGAGGAGACTCACCACTGCTCTTCTTAGGCTTAATGGCATTGCACCAGTTTGCAGGGATTCTTCGATTACATTTAAGAGTTCTGGACCTAAAAGGTCCCAAAATTCCAAGTAACACTCAACTGGTAGGCCATCAATTCCTAGAGCTTTTCCAGAATCCATTTCAACCAGAGCACATTCCAATTCAGGAAGGGTTAACGGCACATCCAGCTCCAGATGTTGAGTCTCAGTCATGGATGGGAGATGGGAGGTAAAGAGTTTCATCTTATCGTCATAAACATATTTTTTTGCAAACAGTTCTGAATAGTACTTTCTAATAGTACTTTTTACCCATCAGAATTTGCAATTACATTTTCACTGGGGTCCATAACTGATAAAATAAGCTGAACATGCTTAGTTTCGAATTTAAGGTGGAAAAAGGATTTGCTTAGGCTATCTGATACTCTAATATTTTTTACTCTTAATCTAACGAATAATCCTGCAGCTTTCTCCTGCAATAGTTCTCCAAGTTGGGTCTTTCTTTCAAGGAGTAACTTATAGTTTGCCTCATTCTCTTGTTTCGCAAGTTTGTTCTCCAGTTTTAGAATTTCAGTTTCTAACCGAGCCAGTGTGGACTCGACTTTCATGAGTGACATATGAATTAAACTGGTGACAAAACAGCCTTATATGGGTTTTCATATTGTCCCACCATAGGTTCATGGAAGCAAAAAGGGGCTTTTTTTCAACTACTGCTATCCATAGATTGCGAAAGGCTTCCTCAAAAAAGGCCTCATCCAAAAGACAAGTATTAAATTTCCAATTGGCACTAGTATGCTTAAACTGAGGAAAGGATAGGCCCATAGTGACCATGTGGTGGTCAGAGAAGATAGAGGGGACAATATTCGAGAAGGTTATCATATTCCTAAAACGTGGGGTGATGTACCATCTGTCAAGCCTCGCTAAGGACACTTGACCATTGGAACATCAACACCATGTGTATTGTGTACTGTTCGTCATTTGGGTGTATCAAGCGCCATACATCAAGAAAACCCACGACGGAAAGGAAATGGGAGAGGTCACCATGGACTTCGGGATGTGGTTCTGGTGACTCTCTGTCCAATTTGGGCTCAAACGTGCAATTGAAATCACCCCCCATGCATATGCACTGATTGAGGTCAAACAATTTTGAATGGTTTACCACGACAGTAAAGAAGGTTTTACAGTCAGTACTTTCACTTGGTGCATATACATTAAAAATAATGAATTTTAGGTTATTAATCACCAGTTCCAGGGAAGCAAACCGGCCCTTTATCACCTCCTGAAAGAGGCAAGAGTCAGGTACAAGTCCTGGTTTTAACAAGAACCCAACACCAGCAGATACAGACGACATGTTACTGAAGAAGCATTTACCTTTAAAAATGCTGCTCCAGTCATGTTCAACCTTCTCAATGATATGAGTTTCCTGCAGTCAGATCACATCAACTTGTTTCCGTTTGAATAAACTATTTACTTGGATCTGGCGGATGTTACTCGCCCCACCACCATTTATATTAAGTGTTGCAAGAGTGAGTGTCTTCATTATTTGTTGGTGAATTTTGTCTGAAGCTGAGAATACTCAGACGTTGCCTTTGTTATTATTTTCTTTAGTCAATACTGTGATTTTGTTCGGTTTAGTTCCTCAGATTTTTTTAGGACCAGTTTTGCAGCGTGAATAAAGTAAGCCAAGTCGGGGAAATGATCAAAAATGACAACATTCCGTTGTCTGTACGTTTTATTGAGAAAGGAGACAACAGGATGAGGAGGGACTTGGGCTGATCTAACATTGATTGTGATACAACCGTCACATCCACCTCCTCTTCTGATTCCGATAAGTCGGGCATTGCCCCACTGGGGTCTGGGTCAATACCCTCAGCCATTCCTGTTTTATGAACAAGTATGCCAGCGTCTGGGGGGTCCTGAGTGCTGGGTTTGGGAAACATCGGCAGACTGACCCACTTTCCTCAAATGGAGTCAAATCTTTGTTTCCACACTCCTGTGGATTTGTATTTAAACCCTCATTTGCGAAATGGGCATATTTATGTTGGACCATAGTTTAATCACCTTCATGTGGTCGGATCGATGACGTGTCATTCACTGACTCACTGTCAGCCATATTTACATCATCACTCTCATCCGTGTGGGTAATGGAAGCATTTGTTGTACCGTTTGAATCCCGTTACACTTCTCCAGGTGTTCCGTTTCATTTATTTGGTCCACATTTTGCACTGAGATTTCAGGAGTATCCTGAAGAGTTTCCGCACGGAAGGTCTGCACATCGAGCACAACCTTTTTAACAGCACCTGGTGTAAACGACTCATCAGGTGCTCTTCGTTTACTCGTCACCAATTTAGATTCGGTATCCATAGGAACGCTTTGCCGTGGCGACATAACATTGGCGATTGAGCCGCTGGTTTCACCCTCGTTGGGAACATTAAGGGGTGCATTAACGTTTACCTCCTCCTCGTTGGGAATGTTAATTTGTGGAGTACCGGTAACCTCCTCCTCATTAGGAATGTTAATTGAAGTAACGTTAACCTCCTCTTCGCTGGGAATGTTAATTTGTGGAGTAACATTAACCTCCTTCCCAATAGGAATGTTAATTCGTGGAGTCATGGTAACCTCCTCCTTACACACCGCATCAGTGTGACCTTTTTGCCACACCTGACACACGAGGCTTTGGGACAAAACTGTTTTAAATGTCCGTTCCCTTTTAATCGCTCCGCACTGAAAACACGTTAAGGTGGTGGACGATGCATACAGCTGGTAGTTCTTGTCCTCGAAGTTTATTTTGAACGATATATTGAGGCCCGTATAGTCCCCACGGTCTGGTAGGACCATGTACACCTGCCTTCGGAAACTTATGACGTGTTCAACACCTTCATTCCGACAGCCAAGAGGAATTGTAGAGATCCTGGACATCATTTTACCATAAAGTGATAACACGGCCATAATTCTGTCATTATAAATAAACGGAGGTGCGTTGTATATAACAACTCTCGTCACGGGAGTCAGCATCGGCGACGCCATCATAAAATGACTACTTTCTGTGGTGATTCCGGCACTTACATGATGGACGAGTTCATCGTCTGAAACTAAAACGACTACTTTTTGATTCATACGTTATGCAGCACGTATATTTTCATCTATTTTCATCGCCAATAATATTCCCAACTGCGAGGATAATGTCCTCTACAGGAACTCCATCGGGAGGAACGTACACAAACGTGTGCTTCCGGGTTAAACCCTCGAAACCATCACATCGAGAGTGTACATTCGCCATGTCGGCGATATTATCGCCCCCTTCTTGTCCGAACCTGACAAGAAGGTATCAAAACTACATAAATCAAGCTAAAATGGAAACCAAAAACACATTATAAACATAAGCAAGGCTTACAAAGTGTCGTCAAAATGGGTAGGCCACACCCAAAATAGGCCCGCTCTCAATCTTTCTCTCTCCCGAACACAAAGGAGTTCAAAAACCGGAGAACGAAATGCCAGAGGCACATAGGATGTAACAGGAAAGGAGAGAAAGGATGGGGGGGGGGGGCTGTAGGGACAAAAACAATACACTGACGACTCACCACAAAACAGAGCAGCTGCATATGGCGGCAATGACGCCACACCCAAATCACAATGGTCAGCAGGGGGCGAGAGACAGAGAGAGACTTTGACTTTTGTATAGCTTTATTTAAAGAAGGTTAGAAAAAAACATTTAGGCATAGCCAACGAACAACAATCATAAAAGGAAGGTTAAAAATAAAAATATATAAAATAGTACAGGTGCACCTTTAAAATGAAAAGGTGAGATCATTATAGACTATTTTACACAGTACGTTCCTGTAACACCATTTTTGCTTAAAAGATCGAAATTATTTAAGTTTTGGTAAAAATAAATGTCTGCACGTAGCGTGGCCACGGAAAGGGCCTTACAAAACAATGTAGCCAGTATCAGGGTTGGCAAGAAGTTTAGCTTTCCTTGTTTTATAAATTGCTAGCTTCCCTTCAGCTATTAAAAAATTGGTGAGCACAGATACAGCAGCATTTTTAGGATTCAATGGCAAACCAAAAATGAACATACATAAAGAAAAAAAACATTCAGATGGCAGCACAATTGCGACAACAAAGTAAAAAGTGGGGTCAGCCTTGCACAGTCAACATAAGCATGATGTAAATCTTCAGAGGCCATACAAAATGGGAATGAAACAGGATTTAAAACACTAAAACGGTGTAAAAAAACATTGGTAGGTAAAATCATATGTACAATTCTTCAAGAGATATCACCAGTACGTTTTACAATCGGCGGGGCATAGTGTGGGCAAGGGGGAGACCCCGGCGGTATCATCCCTATCCATCGGGATCCAAATCTATCCTTGCACACGTAATATAAGGATGCCGAATGGCAACACAGAGGTGGTACAGGCACTTTTTTACAGCACTAGGAAGTGGAGAGGATGACAGGCACACACATTCTGTTAATGCAGCTGATGATATTTGCACTTGATGAAGGGAGAGAACATGCATTGCAGGGTCATTGTTGCTGGCATCAAAATGGAGTCCCAGTCCTCTGAAGGTATGCAATACTTCTTGAATAAGCTGGGAGCTCTTACAGCTCTTACAAAGCAGATTCCAACAGCAGTTGCAATATGTCCTGCTGAGTGCCATGTTTCATTCCGGTTATTCCTCAGGTCTCGTATGACATGCACACAAGAACTTGTGAAACATTGCACATAAGCACGTGATTGAGGTATGTTGGGAAAAACTGCATTGTAAAAGATAGGCTCGTCGAGGAAGTTGTTGGTGTTGTCATGAGGCATATCTCGGTGCACCACGAGAGGCTGCCAGGCTTGCAGCAGGTCTTGGTAGAACAGAGGCAATGAGGAGATGTCAACATGTTGCAGGTCCATGAGAAAAAGTTCCTTGTTGAAATCAAGCATGCCAGCCATTTTCAAATTTTCAAATGTACATTCAATGATTGTTCTTCATAGATCCTACATCCCAGTAATATGGGATCGCTTGTCATCATTTTGTAGACTAATCGGATAAATCTGAGCCGTCATCCAAGATGGCGGCCGAAAAAAAAGAAAAATCCTGTAAACTGTATATTTTCCTGATCGGGATTTAAATATGGAAAGGAGTACTGTGCAACCATCATATTGCAGAGCGGGAATATGGTGAAAGGGTGGTGGGGGGGGGGGGGGGGTTGGGAAGGGAGGGGAAAAGGGGTGGTGCGATGGGAGGGGATTAGGGCCAGAACCAGGGTTAGGGTAGAGGGGGCACAAGGGTAGAGGGAAGGAATGAAGGAGGCAAAAAGGTATGAATGGAGGGAATGAGTGAGGAAGGGGCACAGAGGAATGAGGGGAGGGGGGGTGGAAGACAGGGTAGGAAGAATAATGGGTGAATGAAGGTACAAAGACAAGCTGGGACAAGCTGCAATAAAGGTTCGAGGGGGAGGGGGGGGGTGATGGAAAGAGGGTGGGGGAAAGGGGAGGACAGGTAATGCAGGGAGATTAGAAGAAGAAATAAAATGAGTAAAAACAACAACAACAACAACACTGGCGATTAGCTGTTCCCCGGAAGCATTTGCTGCCTCGCCTGACTCACTCCATACAGGCACAATGCATGGTCATTTAAAGCCATGCACCTCTGCGCACCTCTGCGCCACGAGGTGCCACGAGCAACTGTTTTAGGGCCCCAGTCAAGGCCTGCCTTTTTTACAATGAAAAAAGGTAAAAAGTCAAGCATTCGAACAGCCTCGGACGTGCACCTTGACCCCTTGGCCAAGGCACAACGTCAACAAGGCTGTCCCCATAACAATACACATGCGCCTCAACCCCGAGGGGGAAGCACATGGTCATTCAAACACATGCATCATGCCCCCGAAGGGCCACAATGCATGGTCATACAGTTGGGACCACTCCTCTCAATAGGAGTAAGACCCCTTAATCCACTGACAGGGAAATTACTCCTGTCAGGTAACCAATGGCAACTTGGCTTAAAGATTACACTGCCCTACGTTTTAACACAAAGTATAAACCCATCGCCTTTTATTCGCCACAGACCCCCCTTGCTTGAGCGGGTCTTAATGAATTATGTCCCAAATCAATACCCGTTAGATAGAAAACATGAAATGACATCCCATAGAGTTACCTACTTATCAAAGAATGAACATTCATGATGTTTTGGGCGAAATCCACATAGCATGTAAAGATGCACAAAGCCCTGTCTTGCTTATTTTTTTGAATTCAATGTGGTCGGTGGGCGAAATCCACATAGC
Source organism: Myxine glutinosa (assembly GCF_964187855.1). Taxonomy (NCBI): domain Eukaryota; kingdom Metazoa; phylum Chordata; class Myxini; order Myxiniformes; family Myxinidae; genus Myxine; species Myxine glutinosa. Next base: position 170,968,216 of record NC_136264.1, read on the forward strand.
ATGTAAAGATGCACAAAGCCCTGTCTTGCTTATTTTTTTGAATTCAATGTGGTCGGTGGGCGAAATCCACATAGCATGTAAAGATGCACAAAGCCCTGTCTTGCTTATTTTTTGAATTAAATGTGGTCGGTGGGCGAAATCCACATAGCATCTAGAGATGCACAAAGCCCTGTATTGACGTCTTCTTCTTATTTTTTTTGAAATGTTTAATTGTTTTAATTAAATGTGGTCGGTGGGCGGAGTCCACATAGCATCTAAAGATGCACAAAGCCCTGTATTGGTGTCTTCTTATTTTTTGAAATGTTTGTTTTTTAAATAGATGATTATGATGATGATTTTAAAATCATGATGTTATTATTGACAGGAATACGATCATGAGGTTTTCGGTGTAAAATGATTGCACGGGCTTAGAGGACAACCTTTGAGTCCTGTAAGATTAATGAGGCATGACAAGTAATAGGGTTAAATAAAGTGTCAAAATTTTAGCATGCTCGAATTATAATTGGCAAATAGTGTGGATTAATTGTCATTTATTGGTAGAACACTTCAGGAGTTTTATGAAATTTTAATTGTCAAGAAGTTTGGGTACCATTTAAATTGGGACATTTTCTCAGTGACCTGTCTCATACCTGTTTGATTGATCTTGGCTGACTATTTCACAAATGAAGGGTTGGGTTGCCTTCAGTGGTTGCTAAACTTGAATTTGTGATATATTAACCAGACAAGATTGAACAATAGGTCAGATATGATCCAGAGGCAGAACGGTGATTTGTCAATTGACAAAAGGTATAGGTCAAAGGTGACGACCGATGATCATATATCTCCATCAGTGGATGGAACTGTTCTGGCAACATTGGGAATGGCTTAGGTATAGTGTTATCTGATTGATGAATTGATTTAATTGAATTGATTGATTGCTTGATAAAGGTGAAGTCTCAAAGGAAGAACTTTTGAGCTATTTGTGAGACATTATTGTGAAGACAACCTTGGGAGAATAGAGCAAGGTGGTGAGTTTATATAGTGATGTTATATATATGTGGTTATTTTCTGTTTGATTCCCCCTCAACAGGACGGCAAACCTGCTGACCCATTTTACTGATCCATTTGACCCAACTACAACACCGAGCAGTGCGATTGGGGTGTGGACAAGCCACAGGAAAGGGCGACTCTCTGGCAATCATTTGAAGTCATCAATTGCAAAGGTGGTGAGACACTTCCTGGGAGACTACGGAGTCAAGCTTATAGGAAATAAGCTAGGAAATTGCGCATCCAACACTACTTTGATAAAAAGTAGAACAAACCCTAGTAGATTTTATTTACAGTACATATAGTACAGGTGTGTACAGGTGTATTCCAAGGCACAGATCCTAGTAATTTACCTAGTACATTGAACGACTACTGAGTGATATTCACATACAAGCAGAATGGGGAATGGAGCCTGTAAGAATACAGGACAACCAGATATTCCAAACAAAGGTACTTGTGCATATTATATGTACGACCGTTATGGTGCAGAGGCTATTAGAGAGGTTGAAAATTGGTATTTGTGGACAAAGGGACATGCTAAGGAGTTTCCAAGAGATGGTACATTTGAGCGAAGTCGATTGGAGAGAGTACGACAAGAATTGAAGGCCAGGAAGCATCAGGATTTAACAGTAGACTGGCTTGCATTCCATTATTGGGATGTTGAAGCCAGGGCAAGGGAACAGCAAGAACGGATAATGGACCTAGAACTTAAAACAACGACGATACAGGATACATTGAAGAAGATAGATGCACAACTGCCCTCGAACATAGGAATAAAAGTGACAGTTGTCTCATCTGATTCCCATTTGTCTCCCCAAAGAGAACAGTACAGAGAATTTTTTCGTGTTTCAGGAGATAACGAGAGATTGCAGTGGCAACTCAGGGATGTAGAGATGCAGACCAGCAATACAAGTGCACAGGTGCACAGACCAGGCACCGACATAAACCGGTGTTTCAAGTGTGGAGAGATGGGACATTGGAGAAGAAGATGTCCGTATGCCAACAGGAAGACAAGTTCATAGGGTAAACCAAGATTAAGGGTACCAGTGCTTACAGGTACCTCAAATAACGATTAGGCCTTCATTGCGGCAAATCCCAAATGATGATTGGCCTCAACAGATTAAACCACTAGACCAATATGAATAACTGTTGACGCTTCTTGTGTCTGAAAAGTTTTCGGAGCAAGGATGGTTTTTACTTTTTTGGCTTGTTAGCAAAATAGTAATTAATTGATCAAATGCCGACATTGGATCTTTGATGTTGGGCACAAAATTTTTAAATTTACAAAACTTTGGAACAATTGCTTTGCATTTTTTTGGGAAACCAAGTGACAAGAGTCACATGACGATCAGGTGGGAATTTCAGACTATTGCTCCGCATGATTGATAGGTCAGTGGACGACTGACATGTAAATGGGTGTGTAGTCAAATTTGTATAAATTATTGTGGGAACTGAAAGGGTAATTTCAATGTGACATCATAGGAGTTTTCTAAGAATAAGCTTTTTCGTCCATTTGTGTATTAGCATTTATACAGTTGAAGGACAAATTTTATGAAATTGCAATAAAATTGATACCCATCCTGATCTGTAAATAATGGTTCCAACGCACACAAATACGCATAATGCATGTGTGTGTGGGTATTTTTGTGTGTCAATGTTAGTGTTTTTGTTTTTTGTGTATCAATCTTACAAGATTGTTGACACCGACAGTGTGCCTTGTCTGGAGATAGATTGTTTCATGTGGATGGGATTAAATATCCAGAGAATTCGTAAATTCAAATAGAAATATAATTTGATTATGAACATTATCTCTTTTGTTAAGGGAGATGGAAGATACAGATTTGATGTGCTGGGTTATGAGCAGCCATTAATTAATAGTAAAATTGTGAGGAGTTTTGGGATTCCGTTGTTAGATAGAATTTATATGAGAATAAAAAGCTATTTATGGATATGAGCTTCATAAAAGATGAGGGAGTACAAAATTAGCCAAATTTGGAAGAGGTCTTATACTGACTTCCCAGAGTACTCTGCTCATGGATTTTGACGTATATAAACTTGACTTTAATCAGCATATAAATTGTGCTGTATCTACGGATATGTTTTAGGCATAGATGATATGGGCAGATAGTAAAGAAAATTTTGCTGAATTAAACTATTGTAAGTTTTAAAACAGAATGCATTGTGCATCTTAAAACCAAGGGACAGACATGAATGCACTGTTACGTTATTTAAACTCAGAACGCGATGTTACGTGTTCCTGCAACATATGTTGTTAATCTGGCACACCTATATTGGCATACAGGTGTTAGTAGTATTCACTAGGCGCAAGACATGGATGAGCAGCGGTTAAGGGGGCGTAAAACCACTTATTTGGATATTTTCTACAAAAAATAGGGGTTCAATAAGTGGTAGCTGTACACATGGGATTTATCAAATTAAGTTATGGAGTGTAAACAAAGTTACTGGTAAACAGAAGGGGAATGGATAGTAAATAAATTCTTCGATGCTGGATAAATTACATGAGATATTACAAAGACTTATAAGAACTATTGTTCTTCCTTATAGCAATAGAAAGGAAATTAGATCTGTTTCTAAAATGAATTTGTTGACCCTTTGAAGTTAATTCTTTGAATTGATTGTTTCACTAGTATTTTGAGTTCACATTGGAAATAGTTTGGTAGAGCTTTGGTTAAAACCTTTGGTTGTGGTATTTTGGAACGAATTGACAGACCATAGGTAGTTGCTAAGAATAGAGACAAATATGGACCCCGGGAGATAGGGGGAGCAGGGTAAGGCAAGTAATCAGATTTATGCTAAATATTAAGGGGTTTCCTTTATTTACCCTTTCGGAAGCTTGTTAGTTTGATATATAATGTTGAAGGTCATTGACATATAATTATGTTATAGGTATGAACATATACAAGGGATAGCTTAAATGTTTTACAGATGGATACAGGTGGGACAAAGGGAAAGACCTTATCAAGACAAGGCGACAAATCAGGGGAAAACAAAGACTTCTACTTCAGATACTCCTTGAAAATGCTGATATTCATCCTAGGAATGAGGTCTCTAGTAGTGGGGACTCTGTGTTGCATGCATTACTTCGGGGTAATGAAAGAACAAAATGCAACATTGGTGGCCGACATACAAATATATGATTATGCAGTATGACATAAACAAAGGAGAAGTTTGATGGAAGATAGGGACACACCTTTAGAACCCAATGGATTACACGGGATTAATTCTCCCCTATGATTAATTCTCCCCTGTTCTCCCCTATGGGCCGGTGCTCCTGCCTCACACCTAGCTCGGCTTCACGCTGTTGAAACCAAAGCTTTCAGAATTATTGGAATCTCCCACGATGAAGCTATCTCTGAGGGCCTTTCACTCACTCACCACAGGCAGGTAGGTGGTCTTTCTGTCTTCTACCGACTCCTCTCCGGCCTTGCACCCCCAGCTCTCTCTGTGCTCTGTCCCCCAAATATTCCTACAGGTCGCACAAGATCTGCCAGCAACCCTCTGATGGTTAAACTGCCGAAATCTCGGCTCTCTGCTCACCTTCACTCTTTCATTCCTCTTTTCTCCCGCCTCTGGAACAAACTCCCTCACTCCCTTCAATCCCACTCCTCCCTCCAGGTCTTTAAAACAGCTGTTCACCACCATCTCTTATCTTCCCCCATCCAAAACCTTGATCTTTTCTACCCCCGCTAATTCACCCCAGATCCACCTTGTTTGAAATTCCAACTTCTTTCCTGGAAGTCCTGGCAGTGTCCATATGTTTTATACCTCTCCCACCGCCCCCTTCCCATGCCCCCCCCCCCAAAGCCCTCGCCCTCTCTCAGATCTCTCGATGTCTCCATGTCTCTCGGTCCCTGCTCTCAAATGTTGTGTTTGTGTCCTTCCCCCTCTCTCCCCATCTTGTCTACCGCTCCCGATGTTATATGTTTTATGTGTCGGTTTGTCTTTCTGTGTGATTAATGTTCGCTCTTTCACGAGCCTCGATCTTGTATACAAAAAAAAAAAAAAAAAAAAAAAAAAAAAACTTTTTTACATTTAGCCCACACAAGGGCTGATATAGCAAATTAAAGTAATTGTTGGATATGCACATAAATGCCACATTCTAGTGAGAACGGAGTACCATTGGAGGCAGTTCCTTTTGATTGGGATGAATTATGTAGTCGCTTCCCACAGAGGTTGATAGCAACAATACCTTATTTACCAATGGCGATGATGCTAGGGGATGTTGATTGGGACAAAGGGGGTTATTAATGTGAGGCATTTGCAGACAGTTATAGGCCTAAATATAACAATTAAGTTATGCCCCCTTCCGTAACTATTCAACAACAAATGAAAGGGCTCCTATGTTTCGTCCGACATTGAACCAAGGAGAATAATAAGTTTATGGGAAACTCCACCTGCCACCAGTATAGTTACGAATTGGGCTATATAAGATTGCTTGTCCCAGTAAAGGACACCAGCTTAAAGATTATATCTTTGGATTGGGAAGGAACGTGGATGACAGATACTACATGGACCTATAATAATACATATTTTATATGTGGACACAAGGCGTATGCGTATCTCCCACTGGCATGGTCAGGATCGTGCTTTCTTGGGTTTGTACTTCCACACATGCGCTTGTTAACAGAGTCACCAATGCGCATCCTACATGCTAGGCAGAAAAGAACTGTTAGTATGGGAGAATGGGTTGGAATGGTAGTATTTCCATTTTATGGAACCTGGAAGGCAGGCCATGAGCTACGGCAAATGGCATTGGCTATAGAAACAATGGCAAATAAAACGGCAAGTGGATTGACAAACCTTACAAGTGAGCTGGCAGCGACAAGAACCATGGCCTTACAAAATCGTATGGCATTCTGTTAGCAGAAAAAGGAGGTACATGCGCAGTGATTGGTACAGATTGTTGTACATATATACCTGATAATTAGGGAGACATTTATAACATAGCCGATACAATCAGACAAGAGGGAGCAAGATATCACGATTATGTGAAAGGGGGTGCCTTTGCATGGTTGGAAAACACATTCGGATGGGTGGCAGCTAAGATACTCCAATACTTGTTTGTTGGACTAGTAGTTATCTTGGTAATAGGTTTAGTAGTGGCTTGCTTGAAAGCCTTAGTAACGATGGGTTTGAATAAGATAACAAATAATACTATGATAGTGCATGAAGCACCACATGCAGAAATATATGAAGCAACAAATGAGGACATACATGTGGAACCACAAGAGGAAGACTTTGATGGCAACATAAATGCTGAGATTAAGAGATTGAATCAAGTGATGTTGCAAATGAGTACAGTAAAGCTAAGATAAGGGCATAACAAACCATTGTGAATTGTGTCCGTTTTATGAGTTAGTGAACTCATATCACCATAAGTTACATTATTAAAAGAAAAAGTGAGAAGGACTATGCTAATAAGACATTATGCATAGTTTGCTGTTTGCAAGATTTGTTGGGAATTAGATAATCCTGTTTGTGATTTTACTTATATACACTCAACTAATAATGCATTTATTTCTTTGAGTAGTGTTAAAATAACTACATGAGTTTAATTTTTGAATTATATGAACCTGAAAGAAATTGTGGATGTTATTCTTAGTTTAGTAGTATAAAACATATACCTGATTTGAATATTATTTGTGTGAAGCTGTTATAAGATATACATGATTAGTTAAAATGTACTGATTTCATGTTACAATGTACCCCATCTGATTCAATCTGTGTGGTGAGCAGATATAAATGTGGCTGAGTAAAGGAAAGACCAGGTCCCATTTCAAATGGAGTGATAACGACATCTGGAAAGAAGTTCGAAAATGAAATTTGTGGCTAAAATGAAGTTAATCTTGGCATACACCCTCCTTCTCAAAGAATGATGAAGACATTCTCCTTTGTAACTTGGAGATGGATGCTTCCCTTCACCAAGGGAGACATGTGATCATTGGCCTCGATCACACTGCAACATATGAAAGAAGGGCGATCGCCTACTTTGTTCACCTACATTCATTACGTCAGCAATGGCAGGACGACGACAGTTTACCTGCAACTTCCACGGGATGCGGTGACGGGTGTTATTACTTCACCAACTTCCGGGGAGCCAGCATGGAGCTACAAGCGAGCGGCTGTGCCTTTTCTTCACAACAGCTGTGCACAAGTCTGCTGGTTGCTCCTGGTATGGACCATGGACAACTTGAGTACCATGGTCCCAACATCATCATTGCGGATGCATCCGGCATCCCTGTTCCACATCTTGCTGGTCAAACCAACATCACATCAACACTTGCTCCATACTCATGATGAGTGAGGAGGCAAGTCAACGACAATTGGATGAAGGCCTTGTTCAAATCTACTTTGGCTCACAGCAAGAGTGGCAAGAATGGTAGATGCAAAAGCAGGGTCAGTTTGTGACTCTGCCCAGCTATCACAACAGCGGAAAATCCTATGCAAAATAGTGTAGGTGCTATGAAGACATCAGAAGAAAATGTTTCATACTTGAATTTCGAACACGACTGATCAGCCCCTTCTTTTTAATAAAAAGTCAACATTTGTGTTAGAGCAAACGTATTGCCGAATGTTGCAGATGTTTTATTATTTTAATGGTGAATTGAAATTATTGGGTTTTGGTAAAAGTGAAGTGTTATATGCTTTATGCAAATGAAGTGAATTGCATTATTAATATGGAAAGAGAAATGCTTTGTGATCATATTCTTCCAGAATGATGGGGAATGCCTTAATGAATGGGAAAATGGGATTACCAAATTTGTGGGTCGAATATTAAATAGGTTGATGTTTAGATTAATGTTTAATTTAAACAAAAAGAAAAAAAATGAGGAATTGTGGAGGAATATATATTATTTAATATATCTCTGGGTAGGTGTGGAGGAATATATAATTATTTATATATTCTTTCCTCTGGCAAAATGTGTTTTCCTCCCTTGAGAAAAGGCTTGCAATGGACAGGTCAAGAATTGACCTACAAAGGCAGAGTAAAAGGTGCTTAATTATCCCAACTGATAAGAACTGTCTAAGATGTGTCTCACAAAGCGCCAAGAGAAGAACCAGAGTGTCTCTGTCTGAGACGGCTCGGAGACGCACATTCCTTACCTTATAAGGAGTGAACATTGATATTAAAAGGTAAAAGTGGGACTTCGAAACACACGAAGCTGCGCTGGACGAAGGAATGAAGGAAGATCTACAGGCACAGGAGAAGATCATGCCACGACCGGCCAAACAAAGCTTTGTTAAAGTATAGTTCATTTAGTATGGTATTTTACCTTGCATCAGTTCATAATTCCCTACCCTTCCCTTTGAGTTAAATAAACCGAATATAAGAACAAGTGGAGTCTTCCGTTCTTCTTCTATTAAGAAATAGAACTCTTCCACACCACCATGGCAGCGAAGTGAGAAAAAGAAAACGGTGAACAGTGGTGACTCGAAAAGTCATGAGTCGGCTGACAATGTCAATGAGACCATGGCCACCTTCTGCTAATGGAAGGTAAAGGACTTCAGGCTTGACCCAATGCTTTCCGCCCCAGAATAAATCAAGCAGATTGTTCTGGATGGTCAACAACAGTGCTTCAGGAGGGCGCAAAGCAATCATTTTGAGCCACAAGGAAGCCACTACATTATTAATTACTAAGGCACGTCCTCTGTACGACAATGTAGATACTATTCCTCTCCACTTCTCTCGTCTGTTATCAATTTTATTAACTGCATGAATCCAGTTCTTTGCCATGAAAGCTAGAGTGCCAATGTACACACCTAGATAATGGATGCCTTCCTTCTCCCACTGCAAGCCTCTGGGAAGAGAGGACAAACCAACAGCAGGGGTATGGCCAATCCATAAAGCTTTGCATTTGTTCCAATTTACTGCAGCTGTGCATGCCGAAGAAAACTTTTCCAAATTGTTTAGTAGCATGGTGACATCATCACTGCTACGCACCACAACACACACATCATCAGCATATGCTGAGGTGACAATTGGCCTTTCGGTTGGCATCACAGGCAAACCTGGTAAGCTGGCACGAAGGCAAATTAGTCGAGGTTCAATGCAGATAGAGTAGAGAATGCCGGATAAAGGACACCCTTGGCGGACTCCTCTTTCAACCGTTAGTGGTGCACATCAATTGTTATTGACTTTAATTATGTTAAAAACATGATTGTACAGCAATGAGACATGAGAAATAAAGGCTTCCCCAAAACCAAACTGTTTTAAAGTATGAAAAACATATTCATGGCTAATAGTATCAAATGCTTGCTCTTGGTCAAGTAAAAACAGGCCAGCATTCTGTTTTTGTGCAGCACAGACATCCCACAAGTCCCGAATCGAAAAAATATTATCATGAATAGACCGATTAAAAATACAGAAGGATTGATCAAAGTGTATTAAAAAACTAAGAAGGGGCTTTATGCGGTTTACAAGGATTTTGGAAAGAATTTTGTAATCCGCACAAAGCAGAGAGATAGGCCGCCAATTTTGTAAAGACTGTAAGTCTCCTTTCTTCGGGATAAGGCACACAATTGCACGGTGACAACTTAGAGGTAAAAAAACACTTGTGAACGATACTTAAAAACATCTAAAAGTGTCGGACCGAGCAAGTCCCAGAATATTTTGTAAAATTCAACAGGTAAACCATCAAAGTCAGGTGCTTTATGATCATTATGGCTATTAACAGCGATTAAAAGTTCATTTACTGTAAAATCTTGTTCTAGAGAGCGCTGCTGTGATCCTTCTAATTGGGGTAGATTTTGGGTAAAATTAAACATTTCTTGATCATTACTTTTCTTTGTGGTAAAAACATTCTTTAAAAAGTCTCTGATGAAACACTTCAACTGAGCATTCTCTTCAATAACTTGTCCATCACTTGAACGTAGGCTTGGCAGCGAACGATTAGACTTCGCAGCTTTTTCAAAGCTAAAAAAGTCTTTACAAGTTTCTATGGTGGATACACCTTTTACTCGGATTCGTGTTAGCACTCCGAGAGCATCATCTTTAGTTAAAACATTCAGTAGGGTTTGTTTCTCGTGAAGCCGATGGCATCGTACATACTCATCAATGTTAGTCGTATCTTCTTGCAAGTCAAGAATTTGTTTCTTTAAAATGCATATCCTGGCTTGCTTTACATTAGTGAAATTATTCCTATATTTCTGGCAGAAGACTCGGATTTGTGCTTTTACATAATCCCACCATTGGCAAAGATTGGTGAAATCATTTCGTGATTCTAGAATCCGAAGCCAGAAATTCGTAAAATAGTGGGGCGGCTTAGCCCAAATATTCAAAAGAATTGTGCATTTTGTGATACAAGCACCAAATTTGGCACAAATGTACACTAATATGTTGCGAACATTTTCAGATATTGGGCCACTTGAAATTCCGTAATTTTTTTTTTCAAATTTTTTCAAATTTCGTAATTTCAAATTTTTCGGGTGACACCATCACAATTTCGGTCTTCGAGGCCGGCCGATAGGCAAAGTGTGACCGGAAGGGACGAGGTTCTCCTGACCACGTGGCCCTCGATCTGGGAAGCGAGAGGCGTTCCATTAGTGGACGCGCCCCTCACGCCCGACTTTTGGGCGGCCCCGGCAGGCCGTTTGTTTTGACGTTCCGTGACAGGCCCCGCACCCCCACCTCCGGGCCGACCGGAAGCTTGTGCTGAGTACATCATACCTGAACAACTCAGTGAGACAGAACACAGCAGTGCACACCAGGGTGACCCCTTCAGTGCATAAACCAATTAACCTGTCCACTGCAGGGCATATAGAAATGAAGTTATTTTCTGCATATAATAATAATATAAGTTCAGTTCTATATAACAATTTCTGTTATCACCACTACCACTACAACTACCACTACTACAAGCTTTGTCTGGAATTTTGTGGACTAACAGACAAACAGACATACAAACAAGCTGGGATCAAAACATTACCTCCTTCCACCATTGAGTGTAGAGGTAAACATCATGGAAATTATATCATGCCCTAGATTTAATTCATGCTTACCCGTGTATTTGCTTCACTGGTTCACAAGGTCTTTTGCATACATGTAATTCAGACTCTCGTCTTCATTGCTGACCACACAATGTTCGCAACATATTAATGTACATTTGTGCCAAATTTGGTGCTTGTATCACAAAATGCACAATTATTTTGAATATTTGGGCTAAGCCGCCCCACTATATCGGCCGGCCTCGAAGACCGAAATTGTGACGGTGTCACCCGAAAAATTTGAAATTACGAAATTTGAAAAAATTTGAAAAAGAAAATTACGGAATTTCAAGTGGCCCAATATCTGAAAATGTTCGCAACATATTAATGTACATTTGTGCCAAATTTGGTGCTTGTATCACAAAATGCACAACAGGTTTGCTATGCTGCTACACTAAAAGATAGTTTAAAAAAGGAATCATTTAAAAGAGAAATATTAAAAGACAAATGCGAAGTATGCTCTGAGGGCTAAAAGTGGTCAGAAAACCCTGTAGGAGTAATATCAGTAAAACTAACAGGGTTTAAAAAGGGGAGCCTGATATAAAATTTATTAAGCCTTGCAAGCGACAAGTTGTTTAACAGGCAACGACACTAAGTACGTACATTGCTGAGCTGTCGTCGCCAAACATCACCAATATATTTTTGAGACAAGTGCAGACAGAGGCCGAACACGAGCTGGATGGGGTTCAGGGCTGTTCCGATCTTTGGCTGGGTCTAATTAGTTTTCATGGAGAGTAACCTATTATTATTCCCAAAGTTTTTCTTATCATTCTTCCACCCTATTTTGCACCTCCGAAAACTTCATAATTAAGTTTCTCAGCAACCGTTGGTCGGATTGACAGGAAATTTTCATCAAATGATCGGCTAGGCTCGTATAATTTTTTTATGCTAATTATGACGTCATAGGGCACGTGGTATGAGCGCCATCTTGTAAAACACCTTCAAATTTGCCCCTCAATATCTCCGAAACGGCTCAATGGAAAAATTTGAGTAATGGCTCTTTCTAAAGAACTCTGCAATGGGAACAAAAAACATGTTTATTTAGTATATTAAAAATGCTAACGTGAAGACGTTAGAATTCGTGAAACACATCTTTGCTCCCACGAAAATGATTTTTTTCCCCCAGATCCTTAGTTAAAAAAAACTCAGAATGAAATTTTTTTCGAAGTCATACGTCACATGGTTCTGCCGCCATATTGTTTTTCGTGAAAAACACGAAAACCCCTTTTTCTCCGCAACGCCTGAACAGATCGAGCCCAAACTTGGCATGCATAATCACATACCCATGACGAACAGAAAGTCGACCGATCATGACGTCATGTGTCACATAGTTTCAGAGTTATAACGTTTTTAAGCATAAACTAAAAATGCTATCTTCTCTATAATTTGTGAAGATATCGAGTGGAGACTTTACACAAATGTTCCCCATGCGGAGAGGTTTCAATCATACTTGAGACGTTTTGATAAGTCACATGGTTTGGCCGCAATAAATAATTGAAGGAAAATCCTAAAAAGTGTCTAACTCTTGAACCACTGCATTGATCGACTTGAATTTTTAATGCAATGTAGCTCTCATCAAGCAGAACAAGTGTCTAAAGTTTCAACATGATTGGTTGTACGGTCTCGAAGCTAGAAGTCTTTATTGTTGAAAGAAGAAGAAACACAACATTTTTCTTACCAGGCCATTTTAATGCCATTCTACTGCCATTTTAATGAGTAATTTCCTTTAAAAAACATTTTCTCTGCAATAACGACCGATTGAGAGAAAATTTTCACCATAGGAGGGACTCGGTCTGTATAATATTTTTATGGTAATTATGACGTCACAGGTCACGTGGTTCGACCACCATATTGTTTTTAGTGAAAAACACTAAAATCCAATTTTCTCCAAAACGCCTGAACAGATTGAGGCCAAACTTTGCAGACAGAATCACATACCCATGACGAACAAAAAAGTCAGTGAGCATGACGTCATGCGTCACATGGTTTCATAGTTATGATGTTTTTAAGCATAAACCTTTAAAACCTAGCTCCTCCCTCATTTTTGATCCAATCGAGGGAAAACGTCACAGATGTGTTCAGCATATCAGTCTACTATAATATCCTTTTGGAAATTGCGACAGGTCACCAGGGTTGCCAGATATCGTTAATTAAACGCAGATAATACAAAACATTTATATCTCTTGAACCGCTTCATTGATCGATGTGAAACTTCATACTGTAGTAGAAGTCATGAAGAGTAGCAAGTGTGCAAAATTTCAAGATGATTGGATGTACGGTCTGGAAGCTAGACGTTGTTATAGCGTGAAGAAGAAGAGTCTCGATTGTGGACGATTAATTTATTTATCACATGTACAGACTGAGGCATTCGTTGGACACGATCTCACGCGGTAATTTTAACCTCAAATAAAATTATAATTTAAGATTTGTCAATAGCTGAGGTATATTAACAAACGACTAAAACAGATTTGGCCAAATTCTGACTTTTATTTAACTTGATCGCATTTGACAGAGTTGTAAATGGCTGAGGAAGAAGAAACCTCACGTTGGCTTCTCAGACCAAATAAAGAATTCTGGCTCTGCAATTTCAGGTATATTTTCTTTTTAAAACCGCTTTCTCTGCAGTCATTGCAAAGATTGACATGAAATTTTCACCATAGGTGCGCCTGGGCATGAATAAGCTTTTAAGGATAATTATGACATCACAGGTCACGTGGTATGGCCGTCATCTTGGGAAAACCGAAATTTTTTACATCTCTATATCTCCAAAAGCCCTGAGTGGAAAAGATTGAGACATATCTCATTGCAAAGAACTATCCATGGAGAATAAGCCTTGTGAATTATGTCATATGTGCCTCCATTATGACGTCATAATTCGATAAGTACAACACTTCATCCGATCAGGATGAATTTTTTTGAGCATCATCTCGTGATAAATTGATGGAGAGAAAAAAATAATAATGTGAAAGCGGGGTTGTTGTGAAGTGTGGGAATGTGTGTGTGTGTGTGTGTGTGTGTGTGTGTGTGTGTGTGTTGTGTGTGTGTGTTGTATGTGTGTGTTGTATGTGTGTGTGTGTGTGTGTGTGTGTGTGTGTGTGTGTGTGTGTGTGTGTGTGTGTGTGTGTGTGTGTGTGTGTGTGTGTGTGTGTGTGTGTGTGTATGTTTTTGTCTGCTCACTTATACTTCGCTACAGGTCACAATTTTAAACCGATCTTCACAAAACTTCACCAAACGGTAGAGATTGTGGTCCGACAAAATCCTATATATGTTTGAGATCAAAAGGTCAACATAGGCCATAGGTCAACCACTTTTTTTCAAATTTCTAAAATCCTCAATTTTCATCCGATTGACTTTAAATTTGAATAGGATTTACATATCGGCTCACCAACTATTTTTTAACCACCAACTATTTTGAGATCAGCATAGGCCAAAAGGTCAACATAGGCCAAAATGTCAACCACTTTTTATCAAATTTCGAAAATCCTCAATTTTCATCCGATTGACTTGAAATTTGAATAGGTTTTCATATCAGGCAACTGAATTCAACCACCAACTATTTTTGAGATCAGCATAGGAGAAAAGGTCAACAAAGGACAAAATTCTAAAACTTGTCAAATTTCATCCGATTAACTAAAAATTTGAAGACAATTTGCATATTAGGTCACTGAATTCAACCACTAATTATTTTTGGGGTCAATGGGATGCTCTATTGAGTGCCATTCTACTTTGTTTCTCTTTTGCCAAGTGTTGCTATACGAGTGATTTTTCATTCTATCTGTTTGTCCGTCTGTCTTTTTGAATGTTAATCAAGTACAGGTTACAATTTTAAACCGATCTTTTTGAAACTTCACCAAATTATAGAGTTGGCCAAAAGGAAGAAGCCTATTGATATTGAGATCAAAAGGTCAAAAGGTCAACATAGGTAGAAGGTCAACAACATTGTCAAATTTCTAAAATCCTCAATTTTCATCTGATTGATGACATTTGAGGAAGATTTGCATTTCAGGCCACTGAATTCAACCACTAATTATTTTGGAGGCCAACTTTGGCCAAAAGGTCAACATAGACCAAAGGTCAACAATGTGTTTTAGGGATTTTGTAAGTATTGTGCTATGCACGACATATTTCTTGTCATTATTTATTCATTTTACATTTACTATAATCATCATTTCGGTTCATTGGTGGTATTTTTATTTTTGCATTTCACACGTTTCATATTTGCTTATGATTGCATGGGGAAAATATTATTAAATAATAATAAATGCATAAGGTAAAATATATTGTTATGTCTGGCGGGGTCGAGCAATATGTAGAGCAGCTAGATCTGAATAGGTACCATGCTTCGAGATGTTGCGATAGCTAGAACCCACTATGTACCTTTAATTTAGTATGTGTAGGTGTTTGTCGGGTTAAGATGTATACTTGTGAACCTACCAGGAGGTTCATCTTTTAAGTAGAGTTAGGGATTAAAGAGTAGTGCCCCTGTGTGTCCTCACCTGGTTAGCCAAACCTTTGTCCCTTTTGGCATGCATACCCTGTAGAAACCATAGATAGGTCCCTAGTACAACATTAAATAACGCCCTTCCCTGACACGACTGTGAAAGAGAACCGGCAAAAGGAAACCAGGCCAGGACACCGCCGATAATGGCCGCCACCATTTACACCTCCGACAGGCCTATCAACCTCGAGTGCCACATGCTATGACCACACCACAGGCCTGTGATTCGGTGGAGGCCACTTATTGGGTGCCGCGCCAAGGCTGACGTCACCGCCATGGAGTGATACGAGGGGCGGCAGGACTTTCGAGAGCGAGTTGGTTCAGAGCAGTTGCGTCTGGCAGTGGGTCTTGCGCCGAGAGAGCAATTGCACGGCAGTTGGTGCAGAGGAGTTGCGCAGTAGTTGGTTCAGAGCAGTTGCTTCTGGCAGTGAGTATTAGGACGCAGTGGAGTGAGAGGAGTTGGCAAGCAGAGGAGTTGGCCAGCAGTGGAGTTCGGACAGGGAGAGAATTGTGAGAGTTGCTTCGTTGGCTTGAACTTGGCTTGAAGCGGCACTTGGCGTGCAGTGGACTCGTGCTCTCTTCCCCCCTTTGCCATTCTTCGTCGTTCTGTGTTCATGCTCGAGTTGAGGGTCGACCATGTGTGGAGCTCGCTGGCCTGCGTTGGACGCGTGGTGCCTGGTGCACGGACCTCCTGGGAGGCGAGAGGATCGGAGCTTGGAACGGGGCCTACCTCGTGTGCAAACGATTGGAGCGTGGAGCGGGGCCTGGTGGTGGCCGAGCGGGGCCGTGTACATGCGAGACTACAGACAGATAAGACTGCACACTACATTACCTTTCCCAATTACACAACAAACGTGTTCTTTTTATTAATTCATATCCCTTCGTCTCGTTTCTGAAATCTGTCGTGTGGGGACGTCCCGATTAGGATATTTGTTACCTGCGCATGCTTTTTGCTGTCCTTGCTTTTATTTGTAATAAACCCTTGTATTGTTTTCTATTCCCTGTTACACCTGTGCCCGCTTGAGTTAAACCCCTTACAGGACCGGAGCTACGTCGGTGCACTGAAGGTAAGCTTTTGCAGCAGCCTCCATTTTCCTTCTTCCTCCCCCGCGACATATAGCCGAACCTGTGTTTGGGTAGTTGCCTCCGAATAAGACCGTTTAGGCTATCCGCGACTCTGGTGTTAACCGGAATTGCGCGACAATATTTTGGTGTTATGATTTCTTCCTCTGCCTATAACTTAAACTGCTTGGTACTCCTGAGCTATTAAGAAAGTATTAAATCGGAGAGGTCCAACATGGTGTATTAAATCGCTCACATTTTCATCCTCTACGTGGACACGGTCTGCACTCACCTGGTGAACCGGCAGGTTGTCAGATGAAAAACGATGTGATTACAGTGTTACAGCAACATTGTTCAGCAGTAATGCAATGCGTGCATTGACAGTATGTGCAACTCCACGTACCAAACTCACTGGTGCTTTGACGGATGCTCCACAGACAGTTTGTTTCATAAAACCGCCACAAAACAAAGGAGAGAATTAAAAAATCGCAAGAGCCAAAAAAAGGCCAAAATAAATGAAATTGCTCATGGCAAACACTGCACATGGCTACAGGCATTCCTTTGTTCTTTCCAGACACTGAAGCATCGAAGAGATGCACCCAAGTAAGAAACGGTTCCAGAATTGAAGAAAATAGATTAGAGAGAAAATGAAAAGAGGAAAGATTGCTCGAAGGGCAGCGATGATGTGGAGAGATGATGTGGAGAGAGGAGGTGAAAAGAGAGATAGACAGAGAAAGACACAGAGAGAGGCAAATAGAGAGAGAGAGAGAGAGAGAAAGAGAGAGAAAGGAGAGAGAAGGAGAGAGAAGGAGAGAGAGAGAGAGAGAGAGAGAGAGAGAGAGAGAGAGAGAGAGAGAGAGAGAGAGAGAGAAAGAGAGAGAGAGAGACAGACGCAAAAGAAAATGCAAATTTTTTACTTTTAGAGCATTTCACATAGAGCGTGGGGTTCTGAGCATCGTGAACAGGCTGCTCATTAGGCATAAACATCCCAGGATATATTCCATGCTTCTTAGAAAGGTGAGCTTGATAGTTTGCTCAACAGTCTTTTCCAAAGTCGGTTGATGGTGTGCAGAAGAATTGCTAACGGCCGAACCCCTAGCGTGTGTCGGAAATAAGCCTTCGGATGATTTTGACGTACATCTCGCTGTACCCTATGGCGCAGTTTTTAATCAAAAGCTCCAAGTGTGAGTTTGAGAAATTTTGACAATTGATTCCATGGGACAAGGTTGATATTCTCACCGACACGCGCAACTGAAACCAACTGGAGGTGGAATCTGAACCAACAAGCTATATAAATAACGACGAGAACCGTTCACACCAGGGCACCGAATATATTTGTTCATTGCTCGTCTCTGCAAGCCTCCCCCATACCACTCCACCACCGAACCACCACTCCCTTGTCACAGACTCCGAATCCTCAAACCGCGCAGTTTCCTTGTACGCCCCTTGTCCACTGCGTTCACAATCAGAAACGAATGTCCCCCTGCACTTTAGCCCTCCTTGTTGCAGGAAAAACCGCAACAACCATGGACATCATTGCGCATCTTCTCTCGCCAATTGATGGCGCATGAACAACGGAGAGCGTTTCTCTCCAGGTCGCCCTGGGTTATCTCTCCAATTATTCCTCTGGTCGACGAATCAGTCAATTGTTTCTCTTAATTCCTTCCCGGCCATCTATTTGAGTTCCAGCTGATGCTATCGAAAACGCTGTTACTTTTCTTGTTTCAATCTCTTTGATTACCTTTCTAATTTCCCAATGCGTTTTCGTTCATTGTGCGCATCTTCATTCGGGGTAGGGTTAATCACCTGATCATGATGCTACTTTCTGCGGGTGACCTAATAATGTCTCCTGTTACGCGAAAGCCTTGGCTGGGGCACGTGACGTTTGAAACGTTGCGCTCCTCGGTGCGCGAAGCTGCGATTGCAGGGGGCACACCGCGTGTGATGCATTGCGGAGCAGGACAAGCGAGTGCCCTGGCAGCCCTCCTTCGCCCAGTATGCCCGCTTTACGACTGTTTTTGTACGGTCCCGGGAAGGGTGATCCCTTGGCAAACACCATTAACGCCAGCCCATTTAACTTGCCAATGGCTCAAAGACCCAAGCAAAGCCTGGCACCAACTCACACACACTCCGTTGTTAATCTCTTGCCGTTTGCTTTGGGAGCGAGCCCGCTTGACTTTACCTCTCACCGGCCGTATCTCCAGGACGCAGCTCGAACCATTTGCTCCCCCCTTTCCCTCATTCCTCGGTCGTCTCGTTTCGCTTCATTTACTTATTATTCTTAACCACTGCCGGGTATGTCCCTCCCGCTCCCAACCCCGAACCCGGCCTGCACATCCCCTCCATTGTCCCAAAGATTATCAATCCCTTTTGTCTCTGACATTGTACATTAAATTACTGCCTCTTCCAGGAAATGCCCTATTAAAAAGCTTAGCCCGGACAGCAGCTAATGCACCAGAGCATTCTCGTTTCAGCACCTCATATCACCCACCTCCGCCCCCGCCATTTTTTTTTCACGTTCACAGCACGGTGAACAAATTCTAATTTCAGATAAAATTTACACTGGCCTGAACAGCATTTAACCGCACACGCTTGGGACTCTGTTAATAAGTGAGATGGCATCGGATCCTGCACAACAGACCGCCCTCCCGCAACAGGCGAGAAGCATGCGGAGCGCGCGGCCCAGGAATCATCGTGTGTCCAATGTCCGCAGGACGAGAAATATTGCCGTTGGAATTGTTACTTGGCACGACTGCTGCAAGTGGAAAAAACATTTGATTTGTATGCGAAACCCAGAGAGATACTCGTTTAATAGGAACCTCTGTGTAGCAAACAGAAAACGACACAAGTAATGGCATCAAATTAAACGACGTACTCTCCCTTGCGTAAAAATGACGTCAGAGATGCCAATAAAGGGCGGCGCACACCCGATCTGAACATATACCCCACTTGGGTGGAGGCTATAGTGTACAGGGTGGGTATTTTCGATTCCCGCATTATCTGAGAAGGTCGGGATGGCCTTTCGACGTAATTATGGAAGACAAATATTGGTTAATCCCTGCGATAAGGTGCGACCAGATATACGGGAGCCGTTTTCAAATTCAAAATTCCTCAAGGCTGTGGGATCATTTGGGATGTTGTTGTGATTGCTGATATTATTGTTTTAAAGTCGATCAAACTTGAAAGACCACTTGAGGGCCCACCTTCCAACTACTAGAAGACACACAACGCTGAAAGGAAAATGGTCGATCACCATTAACATTCTTGTATGCATCATTCATACAAATGCGAGAATAATATTTTTTATGTCTCCGCCTCATAAGGTGGCCGGAGGCATTACATTTTCAGGTTGTCCGTCCGTCCGTCTGTATGGGCTAAACCTCGTTTTTCTCAACAACCACATCTCCGATTGATGCGGAACTTTCAGGGTAGGAGTGACACCCATGCAGAATGTTCTTTTGATAATTGTGACGTCATAGGTCACGTAGTATGGCAGCTATATTGGATTAAACGCAAAAAAATTAATGAATTATTTCTCGGAAACCGAAAAATTGGAAAAATTTAAAACTTGGCACATGGTCAAGTACTCCCAATGGTGAACAAAAGCATGATAATGATGACATCATCGATGAAGTGGTACATCAGCCAAAAATGTTTTAATCAAATTACTTATATTAAAAATCTGAAATTGTTAAGTACATGATCTATGACCCATTTGTATTGAAATATTAAATTTATGACATCAGTCTCATGGTTTGGCAGCAATATTGGATTTAACCTAAAATCTTAAAAAATCATCTTCTCCCAAACCACCAAATTGATTGACTCGAAATTTTTCGTGTGTCATTGACTAGTCATGGCGATTAAAAGATTATCACAAAAACATCATTGGTCACATGGTGCTGCAGCCATATTGGATTGAAGGAAAATATTAAATAATTATATCTCTGAAACTTCTTACCCGATCGATGCGAAATTTAAATATGTCATCTAACACCATTGCTGCATATAGTTTGAAAATGACGACGTCGTAGGTCACGTGGTCTGGCAGCCATATTGTGTAGAAAAACGAACCTTATCCGATCAACACAAAACTTCACACACGTGATCCTCTACCCATACATATGCAGAGTGTACATTTTAAAGGTCATATGTCACGTGTGGCAGCCATATTAACTCGAAAGCAGTCATAAATAAAAAAACCCTTCTCCGAAACAACTTCACCGATCGATGTGAAACCTGTCCTATCTGGTGAAAACAGCTGAAGGGATTTAAATCAAACTTGTTTATTTTTAGGACAGTGAACCAGTGCATCTATCCGTTATCACAGGCAGGTACTATGCGTAGGCATATTGGTGACACAGTCACAATGCTCTAGTTCATTTTTATGCTTCTGTGAACAATTAAATTCAGGCTGTAGCACAATAAAATGTGAAAAATTCAAGGGGGTGTGAATACTTTCTGAAGGCACTGTATTAGTACGAGCAGGGATCCATGGAACATCCACGCGTTGTAAATTGTGACTTCAAGTCCTCAATTTACCCCCCTCCCACCCGCACTTCACGAACCCAAGTAATCAAGCCCCATCCCAAACCCGAAATAATCAACCCACTCTCCAAAACCCTGAGTCCTCAACCTCTCCATCCCAACCCAAAAGTTTCAATCCTCTCCCCACATCAATCATTCAAACTCCCTCGACTCATTCCCCCACCCCTCCTCTCACCACGATTCCTCATCCTCCCTCCCTCACAAAAAGTTCTCAACCCCTACGCCTCCGCAAGTCTCAACCTCTCCCTGCCGAATCTGTCTCAATCCTATCTTTGTTCTCTCCCGCCCCTCCGAAACATTATTATTTGTCCTTGCCTCCCCTTAAAATTGATTAAAGCTAATTTTTTGTCATCGATCTTCACAAAATACTCCAGAGTGACAAAGCTAAAACATGTTTTTAGAAATCTTTACAAATTTATTTAAAATGAAATACAGAAATATCTAATTTACATAAGTATTCAACTCCTTTAGTCAATACTTTGTAGAAGCGCCTTTGGCAGCGATTACAGGTTTGAGTCTTTTTGGGCATGTCTGTATCAGCTTTGGGGCAATTCCATACAATGTGTGACACCACTACAAAAATTTAATGTTGTCATTTGGTTTAAATGCCTGACATGGATCAATAGTGTATAAGTTGAAGTTTCAAATTTAGCAGTTACCAGACATAAGGCGGCCATTTTTGTTTTCAAAATGGTCACCAAATTATGCCAAAATTCTGGAAGTCAAAATAATAATATTGATGTACAACTTGCTACCTGCATTTCTGCCATACTGTGTATCTAATTATGTAACTTGTTTGAGTTTTAGTTTCTTCATGAGACAGGTTATTAAACAGATAACAAAAATTAGGTGATACAATTTCTTGACAGCGACAAAATATATTGAAATATAACGTGTACTAATGTAACGTCAGTTACTAGAAATATACTTTTTTATTATTTATGACACAGCCATTGATGGTACTTGATATTTTGATGGTACCATATTTGATGGTACTTGATATTTTTCCTCTATAGTCAATCCCCTCCCAAACCAGCCTGAATGTGGAGTGAACATGGGTTTATCTTTGTTTAAATGAGCTCAGTAAAATGTGTAACATCAGTTACCGTAGCATCAGTTACCAATCTGTAATGTCAGTTACCAGAAATTCCTTGCCTACTATTAAAACCATGATCTTCATCTGTTGGGTTTTGAATGTCCCACCCTTTCCATCACTAGAGGGCAGTATATTGCTTCCTTGGGGTTAACCTAGGGTCACTTTCACCATGTGCTATTGTCTCAGCAAACACATGTATCATTAACACTTTACATTTGTAGTTAATTATTTATGACTAAACAGTAAAACTTTAAAAGTCTTTTGTTAATTTGGCAGTGTTTGATAGAAGAACACAAAGGTACTGTGGTAGTCATAGGTTTATGTATTTCTGTAAGATAATTCTTTCTTTGCAAGTACAACTGTCCAAGTAGATTTCAAACACAACAATTTTGCAACACTCTTGTGTGTATATTAGAAAATGTGTCAATGAGCTTTAAGAATTAAATTTTCATGTACCTGTTTTTCAAATCTTCATGTAAAAGAATGAACATGAAATGACATTGTTATAAGCTCAAAACGTAACTTCAAAGACTAAGAGCTATTGTGAAGAACTATTGTGAAGATATCATGGATATAATACAGAGGCTGCAGTTTCATTTTTTTACATGTCTCTCCACAGTTTGTTCCTTTTGATAAATTTAAGTCTAGATTCTATCTCTTAAATGAATAGGGGAAAAATAGAATTCTACATTGTGGAATTTAAATTAATTTCACTGTTATTTCAATTGCAGAATTATGCCACTAACTGATGCAGAAAAACAGCGACAATGGTGAGAAAAGCTGAAAGAAGAAGGAAAGTATGACGAGTACAAGGAGAGAAATAAAGAGCAAGTAAGGTGTGGGAGAGAAAGACAGAAGGAGAAGTTAAGCCTGCTACGAAAAGCGTTGCAGGCCAAGAAAATGAAAGGACGACGTGAAGGTGGGAAGTCACGAGTAGCAAAATGTAGAGCTCGAAAAATGATGAATCTTGACGATCGTAATTCCACAACTCCACTACATCACGGATACATAAGCTTGCCAGCCCTGTGGAAAGCTGTAGAAAGAGCCTAAAGAGGCCTTCCAAACACCCCACGTCCCAAAAAGGCAATAATACGCAAGTTATTTTCATCCCAACTCACAGACAATGAATTGCCTACACCTTCTACTTCCGAACTCTCCACAAGTTCCTGTGCATTGCCTCAAGAAACAATACAGCTTGTTGAGAATTTATATCAGAGAGAAGATCTCAACAGACAAGCTCCAGGAAGAAAATACTGTATGTAATCACAGTGCGAAAGCAAGATGGAAGTAAAAGTAAAGAACAGATTACGCATCTCACCTCTTCAGTAAAGGAGCCTTACGCTATGTGTGTGGATGAATACCCAAACATCAAAGTAGGAAAGACCAAGTTTGCTCAATTGCACCCACAAAACATGAAGCGAAGCAAAAAATTGCCACATAATGTGTGCCTTTGTATCATGAAAACTTTTCCATGGCTGTAGAAGCGTTGCACAAAGTAGACGCTGGTGTCCCTTCTTACTCCAATCAGTTTGCTGAGACCCTAATTTGTGCACAAGCAACCAAGAACTGAATAACTGAGAGCAATGTAAAGATGGTAGGGGATTCTTGGGTCACTACACAAAGAAAGATACAGTCATGACCAGGTGGAACATCTGGAAAGCAGATGACCAAGGCAGACTCAGTAAGTGTGTGGAAGAAGGCACCTCTCATGAACTACATCTATATGTTGCTGATCTAACCCCTCAGTTTCTGGAGCACCGCTACATACCGACATGTCAGTCTCAGGCTTGGAAAGAAATGAAAGACCGCTCAAAATCTTCAAATTATGACCCCTCTCATGCTCTCGTTCAGGTGGATTTTGCAGAGAATTACACCTGCATACAGCAAGATGAAATTCAGAGTGCTCACTGGCGACAGAGCCAGGTGAGATTATTTACATCAGCAGTCTGGCATTCTGGATCATTCACTAAAAGTGTCATTGCATCTGACAACTTAACACACACCAAGGACACAGTAGTCCCTTTCATCGATAAGATTCTCGATTATCTCCCTGCTGCTGTAAGTCGGGTAACAATTTGATCTGATGGACCATCTTCACAATTCAAAGATCACAATATGGCTGCAGCATTGGAAGCTCTTGGAGTGAAGCACAAGAAGAAGATTCACTGGAATTTCTTTGCAACCAGCCATGGAAAAGGAGTCGTCGATGGGATTGGTGGAAGTGTGAAGAGATTTGTCTGGAACAAGGTAAAATCTCGCAAGAACACTGTAGTTGATGCTCTTGGCTTCACAAAAGCTGCAGAGGGCATGACAGTGACAGTCTATCATCTGACAGAAGAAGAAATTGCACATCGAAGAGAACCATTTGAACAAGTGTTCTCAAGTGCACACAAAATTCCAGGTATGTCGAAGGTACATCACATGGAAATGAAGGATGGAATGACAGCAACCAGCTTCATCACCTTTGATGGGTACACATCAACGCCATCCTCTGACATTACAGCTGGCGACTGGTTAGAGGTGGAATACGATGGCTTACACTATCCTGGGGATGTGAAGAAGGTGAAGTCTGAATATGAAGTATCTGTGATGGTACCTGCTGGAAAGTATTGGAAGTGGCCTGAAAGTGAGGATGAGATCTTCTATCATCATGACAAAATAATGAGAAAGCTTTCAGCTCCAACAGTAGTTAATGCATGGCGACACTTCTCTTTTGTGAGTTCTTCATAAACAAATCACCTGAAGAAAGAAGGAAAAAAGCACCTTTAAATTGATGTTGGAAATATTCAAATAATAAATATGTGTATTCTGGGATAAATTCCATTCAGACCAGTTCTGAATCATGCTCCCAACTTCTACTTCAACTCAAATTAGGCAAGTAGTTTACTTCGCTGAAAGAAGTACTTGCTTGAATTTAACTTTTACTTGCCCTGGACAACCAGGTAACCACTAACCAGGCAAGAGCTTCTGTGGCACCCTGGTTAATGTTCTATCTGTACTGGTGCAAAGGTCTAAGACTCTAAATACAACTTACTTGGGGTTTTTCAATTATATGATCTTACATTAACCTAACACTTAGCAAAAAGGAGCGTAACGTCAGTTACGTAACGTCAGTTACCCATACTTGCATGTTAAAATGGCAATAATTAAATGCATACCAGCCCAAATTCCTTACTCTATTGCCCAGCTGTAGTATGAAAACCAATCATAATCTATATATATATATATAAACGCGAGTTGTCTGTGTGTGCGCATAATAAAGGATGGAATCAGTAAGTTCAAAACCCCTCTCCCTCCCCCCCACCTGCCCCTTCCCCTCCCCTTCTCCCTACCCCCTCCCCCTCCCCCCCTCCCTGTTTCAAACCTCTCCCATAAAGCCTGTATGTGTGAAGTGCTGCGGAGACTGTTGTCCTTCCAGCAGGTTCTCCAATCTCAGCCAAGAAACTCTGTAGTTCTGTTAGAGTGGCCATTGGGTTCTTGTTCACTTCCCTGACCAAGGTCCTTCTTGCCCGGTTGCTCAGTTTGGTCAGACGGCCAGCTCTAGGAAGACTTTGGGAGCTTTATATTCTTTCCATTTCCTAATAATGGAGTTCACTTGTGCTCTTGGTAACTTTCAACACTCGAGAAATTGTTTTATACCCTTCCCCAGATCTATGCCTCCTCACAATTCTATCTCGGAGTTCTACAGACAGTTACTTGGACGTCAAGGTAGAGTTTATGCTCTGACATGCACTGCCAACTGTGGGACCTTATATATAGAAAGGTGTGTTTCTTTCTAAATCACGTGAAATTAATTGAATTGGCCACAGGTGTACTCCAATCTGATTATGGAGACATCTCAAGAATAATCAAAGGAAATTGGATGCACCTGAGCTCAATTTGGAGTGTCATAGCAAAGGGTTTAAATACTTGTTGACTCGAGACATTTCAGCTTTTCATTACCTCTGCCACCAAAGGTAGATGAATGTTATGTTTTCAAACCTGTCTGTTTGTTTGTCCGTTTTTGAACAAGATGTCAAAAAGTTGTGGACAGATCCAGACGAAATTTGGCAGAGATGTACCGTTTGTGACAAGGACGACATTATTAGATTTTGGTGAAGATCCGGATTCGGATCTGGCTAGTAGAATTTTTAAAGTAATTCTTCACCATTGGGAAGTTCTATTATGTGCATTTTTAGGCCAAAAATGATACATAGCAGGATATCTCAAAAAGTTGCGGACGGATATGGACGAAACTTGGTGGAGAGGGCGGGTGTCTGACAAGGACGATTGGAATCAATTTTGGTGAAGATCTGAATGTGGATTCGGATAGGATATGACAATTATTTAATTTTTAAGTAATTCTTCACCATTGGGAGATAGGGTCAAAAACTATACAAAGCAGGATGTCACAAAAAGTTGTGGACAGATTTGGCCGAAACTTGGTGGAGAGGTTGTGTGTGAGAGACAAGGACTAATCGATTCTATTTTGATGAAGATCTGAATATGGATTCGGATATGAGGATTATTTAATTTTATTAAGTGATTCTTCACCATTTTGAGACCGGGTCAAAAACGATATGCAGCAGGATATCTGAAAAAGTTGTTGACGGATGATTTTGATTAAATGTGATTCTGTATTGTGAATTTCTGGTCTACTTTGGGATACAAAACGTAAACTGTTCACCTGGCGGGGGTATGCTCTCCACTGAGTGCCGTTCTAGTTTTTAATTAATTTGTGAAGATTTCTAAAAACATGTTTTCACTTTGACATTATGGGGTATTTTGTGTAGATCTGTGACAAAAAAATTCAATTTAATAGATTTTAAATGCAGGACAAAAAATCTCAATTTAATCGATTTTAAATGCAGGACAAAAAATTTCAATTTCATAGATTTTAAATGCAGGACAAAAAATCTCAATTTAATAGATTTTAAATGCAGGACAAAAAATCTCAATTTAATAGATTTTAAATGCAGGACAAAAAATCTCAATTTAATAGATTTTAAATGCAGGACAAAAAATCTCAATTTAATCGATTTTAAATGCAGGACAAAAAATTTCAATTTAATAGATTTTAAATGCAGGACAAAAAATCTCAATTTAATAGATTTTAAATGCAGGACAAAAAATTCAATTTAATAGATTTTAAATGCAGGACAAAAAATCTCAATTTAATCGATTTTAAATGCAGGACAAAAAATTTCAATTTAATAGATTTTAAATGCAGGACAAAAAATTTCAATTTAATAGATTTTAAATGCAGGACAAAAAATCTCAATTTAATAGATTTTAAATGCAGGACAAAAAATCTCAATTTAATCGATTTTAAATGCAGGACAAAAAATCTCAATTTAATAGATTTTAAATGCAGGACAAAAAATCTCAATTTAATAGATTTTAAATGCAGGACAAAAAATCTCAATTTAATAGCTTTTAAATGCAGGACAAAAAATCTCAATTTAATAGATTTTAAATGCAGGACAAAAAAATCTCAATTTAATAGATTTAAAATGCAGGACAAAAAAATCTCAATTAACTCAATTTTAAATTCGGGCTGTAACACAACAAAATATGAAAGAGTTAAGGGATGTGAATACTTTCTGAAGGCACTGTATATTCTACATTACGTCCTACGTACGTATCGGCTCATAGTAGAGCCCAGAAGTAGAGCGTACTCTCCTTTGAGTTGCCAATTGGGTTCGATTCCCAACGCAATTATTAAATGCCATCATGGTGCTTTGCAGACTGCACATTACACCAATGGCTGCGTTATACATACATGATATGGGACGTTAAGCTGGGGACCCATCTGCCAGAATTTGCTGGTGGACATTCAAGATGTCACTGCGTCTTGCTGGAATAAGCCATTGTGTTCAGAAACCTTGGCCAAATTCCTGCCCTAACCTCCAGTGGGAATACCGCTTCACCAGAATAACAACCACAGAAATGAACCAGCACAACACATTCAATAGCACAACGCATCCAGTGAGGATACTCCTTCAACTGCTCCTCTCCCACCCATCCCAAACATCCTGCTGAAAGATGCACATGATTGAATGAAATACAAAATGTCCATGTAGTTTAACAAAATGTCTTATTGACCTGCTTAAAATTGCACAAGTAATTTGAGGAATCAGAAATATAATATTTATTAAAATACGTTTTCCAAAAAATGACATGGAAGAAGCTTGTGTCAATTTCCAGGACAATAGCAACAAACCACGCCTTGATACAGGTGATTTTATCTGTTCAAAACGTGACATACAGTGCCCTCCATATGTATTGGAACAGTGAAGTCAAATTTGATATTATTGCTATGTACTCAAGAAATTTTGATTTGAGGTCAAAAGATGATTATGAGGCAAGAGTACATAGGGTCAGCTTTTATTTATTGGTAATTATTTGCATATATGATTTACCATTGTAAAACAATAGCACTTTTCATGTTCAGTCCCCCCATCATCTTTCGGTAAGCATAAGTACTGTAATTGTCCCAGAAATTACACTGTGATGAGTTTGGAATCAAAGTCTGAGTCCACCCTTGACCATCTTAATGGCATGATCCAACTCAATTGGTGTTATGTAATGCTGAGCAATTCCTTAACTAACTTAGACCACAGGGGTGGTCAATTTTACAAAGGGTATTGGCAATGGCCATGTGCAGACGAACATCTAGACTCCATAGAAGATTTAATTTACATGTGCATTTACAGGATCAATCAATTCAGGTTACGACAAACGTAACATTACTTTTTGCCCTTCCAATTTCCAGATTCGGTTTCTTTCCTCATTAGCCATGCTTGCATGCACATGCTTGAGCAATTTCTGAACGAGGAATCCATAATGACCTCACATGTTAAAAGTTGTTGGTTAATTTATTTGTGGTTAAGTGTATATTTAGCATGAAGGAAATTGGACATACTTTGTCAGACAGACAAAAGATATGGACACAAATTTCCACATGCAATGATGCTGTGTATTTCAAGCAGTCTCGTTAATTGAAATTGCTTGGAATAAATAATTCAGAAGTTTAATGGAGGCAGAAACTGAAAAAATGACAACTAGAAAGCATTTGAAAATCCAAAACCCGTCCACGTCCGTTTGTATACAGATGTCTTCTTCTTCTTCAATGTGCTCAAAATAACGAAAACGGTTTAAAAAATACAAAATGAAAATTAATGATTTTATGCAGCCTTGACAGAGCTTTAGATGTAAAAAAAATTTTTTTTTTAAATCAGCTTCGAGCTTTTCATTGGTGAACCAATTCTGTGACCCAATATGCAAATTCTTAAAATGTCAGGTCATTTGCATAAAAAATTGACAATTTTATGCAACATTGACCTTTGACCTTTTGATCTAAAAAAAACAATCAGCTTCTAGCTTTTGATAGGTGAACCAAATCAGTGGCCCAATATGCAAATTCTTAAAATGTCAGGTCATTTGAATAAAAAATTGACAATTTTATGCAACATTGACCTTTGACCTTTTGATCTAAAAAAAACAATCAGCTTCTAGCTTTTGATAGGTGAACCAATTCTGTGACCCAATATGCAAATTCTTAAAATGTCAGGTCATTTGCATAAAAAATTGACAATTTTATGCAACATTGACCTTTGACCTTTTGATCTAAAAAAAACAATCAGCTTCTAGCTTTTGATAGGTAAACCAAATCAGTGGCCCAATATGCAAATTCTTAAAATTTAGGTTAATCGGATGAAAATTGGCGATTTTAAGTGACACTGACATTTGACCTTTTGACTCTTTGACCAAATTATTAATTTGCTTTCTCCATATTCTCATAATAAAGCTTTCTTGAAAATTTGATAACAAAACTCAAATGGTAAATTGAAATTTCATGTCAATTGGATGAAAATTTATGATTTTAGGTGACACTAACCTTTAACTTTTTGACCTTTTGAGAAAATTATTAAATTGTCCTCTCCATATTATCAAAACAAAGCTTTGTTGTAAGTTTTATGACAAAACCCAAATGGTAAATTGAAATTTCAGGTCAATGGGATGAAAGTTGATGATTTTATGTGATGCTGACCTTTGACCTTGTGATAAAATTAATAATTTACCTTCTCCGTATTATCATGATAAAGCTTTGATGAAAATTTGATGACAAAATTTAAATGCTGAAAACGTTACGGCCCGATCACACACACACACACACACACACACACACATATATATATATATATATATATATATATATATACACACACACACACACACACACACACACACACACACACACACACACACACACATATATATATATATATATATATATATATAGATATACATACACACACACACACACAAACACACACCTTGTTTTTTTATTTTTGTTCCTCACAATTCCATCTCTTATGATTTTCAATTCTTATTTCTCTTTTTCAATACATATTTCAAAATGCATTTAATTAATTGTACAGTATTGGTTGTTCCTAAACTTAAATATAAATAATTTAAAGGATTTCTGTAAATGATGTTAATTTCACAACATCCCATATTCAACTTTATTTAAATTGTAAACCTCAAAACATAGTTTCTCTACCTAAAGCAAGAAACTTAAGCTGTCAGCAATTGACTAGTTTCCCGACTGCATGGATCATCAGCTGGGCACCGTTCTGCCTCGAGGTTTTCGACCCTTTCAGCCCAGGACCTCTCCCAACGGCGGATCCGCAACCTCACACATACACGTGATTGCAAAACCCCATCTGCTGCTGCGCTGAGGGTGGGCTAAAAATCTAATAGATTGAAAGATCACATTCAATAGGGTGGGATCAACCCAAATACATTCACGTGAAAAAGTAAGTACACCACATGGAAAGTTTTGACTTTTTCAACATATTTCAACATACAGCTATTTGATCTTCATTTCAACAATATTGAGAGATAAAGGTGATATAATATAACAAATATCATGAAACATTTACATTTTGTAGTCCATTATATAATTTAAATAAACATAAATGCAAATTTCGCAGGTGTAAAAAGTAAGTACACCCTTGGCCCTAATAGGTGGTATTGCCTGCCTTTGGCAGAAACAACCTCAAGTAGGCGTTTCTTATAACTGTCTACCAGTCTCTGACATCGACTGGGAGAAATTTTTGCCCACTCCTCCATGCAGAATTCTTTCAGCTGTGCGATGTTTGAGGGGTTTTTTGCATGCACAGCTCGTTTCAACCCCCCCCCCCCCCCCCCCACAACATCTCGATGGGATTTAGATCCGGGCTTTGACCTGGCCATTCCAGAACCCTCCATTTCTTTCTTTTCAGCCATTCCTTGGTGGATTTACTGGTATGTTTAGGGTCATTGTCATGTTGCAAGGTCCACCTTCGGTTGAGCTTCAACTTTCCGACAGATGGCCTCACATTATCCTCAAGTACCCTCTGGTACAATGAAGAATTCATAGTGGATTATATGATGGTGAGCTGACCAGGCCCTGATGCAGCAAAGCTGCCCCAAACCATAATATTTCCACCACCATGCTTTACAGTTGGTATCAGGTTCTTGTGGTCAAATGCTGTCTTTGGTTTTCGCCAAACATGTCTTCTGGTACTGTGGCCAAATAGCTCTACCTTTGACTCATCTGTCCAGAGCACATTGTTCCAGAAGTGCTGGTCTTTGCCTTGGTGTTCATTGGCAAACTTTCGCCTTGCCCTGATGTTCTTTCTCGACAGCAAAGGTTTCCTCCTGGCACACCTCCCAGGTAGATCAAATTTGTGCAGCCTCTTTCTAATGGTAGACTCGTGCATTTTGACATCAACAGTGGCAAGAGCTACCTGTAGGTCCCGTGTTGACATTCTGGGGTTCTTAGAGACTTCTTTCAGCATCTTGCGGTCTGCTCTCGGGCTGAACTTGCTGTGGCGGCCTGGCCTGAACAAGTTGGCAGTGGTTTGGAATCTTCTCCACTTGTAGATGATCTTCCGGACAGTCGAATGATTGATTTCAAATTGTTTGGAGATCTTTTTAAATCCCTTCCCAGACTCGTAGGCATCTATACCCTTCTTTCTGAAGGCCTCATTGAGCTCTTTTGATCTAGGCATGGTGACGCCGCACACTTCAACAACAAAGAGCAAACCAAACTAAATGTCTGAGGTTTAAATAAGACAGGTTCCTCCAAGATCCTCTCTGACGATGTTCTAATCATTTGCACCTGAGCTGGTGCAACTGATTCTAAGTTTAGGTATTTGAAGTAGTGATAAATGTAGGGGTGTACTTACTTTTTCCACATGTGAAATTTGCATTTATGTTTATTTAAATTATACAATGGACTACAAAATGTAAATGTTTCATGATATTTGTTATGTTATATCACCTTTATCTGTCAATATTGTTGAAATGAAGATCAAATAGCTGTATGTTGAAATATGTTGAAAAAGTCAAAACTTTACATGGGGTGTACTTACTTTTTCACGTGACTGTAAACATGTTTTCGCTTCGATCGACCATTTGACCATATGGACGTCAGGTGTGACCACATTTTGGAGATAGACCAGCAAAATTGGAGTTGGCTGTTTACAGTGCGTTGTGCTGGTTGCATCATTGCTGTGAGTGCAGCAGATAGCACTGCTGCTGATTTAGTTTCCCTTGTAGTTGAGAGAAGGAAATTGGAACCTGCCCAGGGAGCCAGCAATAGCTCACCTTTTATTTTGCAGTTTAAACATGGCAATTAGTTTTAAAGCATCTGGCGATATTCAGAGAGATAAGGCTGTAGTTTTCTATATTTTTAAGTGTGTAAATTAACTTGGAGTATCCATAATTATTCAGGGCACATGTCAGTCAGTCCTCCAACTGAGTGAACTGAACCACTCAATATATCAACACGAACCAAGCTGTCCTGACGAGCTTCATCATTTCACTTGGCATGGTTCTGCCCGGCCGATTAGAGCAATATATGCATAGTGCACAGCGTGCATAGTGTGAGAGTTTCTAGTCAGTGTGTCAATACATGTCTGACAACAGAGCTTCAAATGCAACCTATGAGATATCCTTGTAGCTGACAACATATTATTAGCCAGTCCCGACTTAGTCCGAATGGGGGCTTAAGGATGGGTCTCGTCCGTCCGTCTGTCCACAACAATATCTCGGAGATGTGTTGACGTATTTTATTCATACTTGGGACACAGGCAATATATGAGGGCATACATATGCACATCATTTTGTTTCACGACGCGATGAAAGATGGCCGCCTGGCGGCCATTTTAGTTGTAGAAAAACCCGATGTTGAACACGTCCTCAACCATCTCTCGGACATGCATTTACCGATGTTTTTCAAACTTGGCATACAGGTAATGAATGGCAGCTTACATATGGACGTCATTTTCTTTCAAGGTCAGATCCAAGATGGCAAACTGGCGGCCATTTTGTTACTTTATCATGTCCCCAACTATTTATCGGACATGCATGTCCCATTTTATTCGAACTTGACACAAGCACAGTACATGATGATATACACATGCACCTCACTTTATTTTCCGAGAGAAACACCGAGATTTTGAAGACAAAACAATGAGACACCTTAAAATTTTGCATTTTTGAAAAAGGCATAACAATATACCTATAAAAAAGTGGGTTTTCTTGTTGAAATTGCTATTAATCTCAGTTGCTTATGGATGCCTACTTAGTTGTGAAGGAACGATTTATGTGACGTAGCCACAAGTGTTAAAATCATAATAACTTTGACCAATATCCTACACATTCCAGTTTTCTCCATCAAGATCCTTCGACTTCCCCATGTTGAACTAGAACGGCACTCGGTAGAGCGCATACATCCGCCAGGCTAAACAGTTTGTGTTTTGTTCCCCACTGATAGGCCGGATCTGGATTCGGACCTGATAGTCAGGTTCACGATGTTTTTTCGTTCAAAATCATGGTAGATTAGCAAACCTATACATTTTTGGAAACGTTATTATATGGAAAATCTGAAAATCAATGTTTACATTTGCCAATTCCGACCAATTCGATTCGACCAATTCGACCAATTCGACCAATCGACCAATTCCATTCGACCAATTCGACCATTCGACCAATCGCTTCGATCGACCATTTGACCATTCGACCAATTCGATTTGCCAATCAATTTGACCGACCTTTGATTGTGTGGAACGGACTGTGAAAACGATGCGGACTATATTGTCGGATACGACACACAGGACAGTGATGACGAACTCTAAATGGCATATTCTGTAATCGTGTATGTTTGATGCCATTGACTGCCTGTGTATATTTTGTCATTGACTGCCTGTGTAGATGTGAAGTTATACTGACTGCATGTGTATATATGATTTTGCTGACTGCCTGTGTATGTTTGGTGATATGAATTATTGTGACACATTTTGATGTTATTAACTGCTTGTACAAAATGATAACATGTATTTGATTATGCAACTTATCGCGAATATAAAGACAGTATTTTGCAATTCAAAACCTTTGATTCGTGTCTTACCATTCCCCATAGCACTCATTTGATACTTTCATTGGATTCCTTGTCCCTGAAAATGTAGGTTTAGTATATTTTAAAAAGTTTTTAGGGTAATTAGAGGCAGAAATAGAACAAAATATGTATTTGACAGTGGCCATTTTGAAAATCCAAAATGGCCGCCATACAGGTATCTCTTCAAATGTAAACATTGATTTTTAGTTTCCTTATGCTATAACCTTTCCAAAAATGTATAGCTTTGCTAATCTACCATGATTTTGAACGAAATATAATTTATTGACATAGTGAACCTGACTATGAACTAAAATTTAATCGGCTTGTTCTTGTCACCTAACCAACTCCTCCACCAAGTTTAGTCATAACTCGTCCATAACTTTTTAAAATATCATATTATATGTCGGTTTTGGCCCTATCTCTCAATGGTGAAGAATCACTTAAAAAAATTAAATAATTATTGTAGCCGAATCCACATTCAGATCTTCACCAAAATCGAATCGATTCGGTCATGTCACACTGCTAACCTCTCCACCAAGTTTCATCCAAATCCGTCCATAACGTTTTGAGATATCCTGCTATATGTCGGTTTTGGCCCTATCTCCCAATGGTGAAGAATCACTTAAAAAATACTAGCCGGATCCAAATCCGGATGTTCACCAAAATCTAATCATTTCATCCTTGTCACATACACTACCTCTCTGCCAAATTTCGTTAGAATGCGTCCACAACTTTTTGAGATATCTTGTTCGCAAACGAACATACAGACAAACAGACAGGGGTGAAAACGTAACCTCCATCTACCTTCGGTGGCGGAGGTAAAAATGGTCTATTTTGAATGGCTTTTGCTGGTCATTTTCCTTAGCAGAGCTCCTTCTTCTTCTCCCTCTCCTTTGCAAACATGAAGGACTCCAGTCAATATATGAATGTGATATTCAGTATTGATCAGTTCAGAAGTTTCAGAGAAGATCTTTCAAATTTATTTGAAATAAATACACAGATCAAAATTGCTGTGAAGCCTTTTAATGAATCAGTGTATTTAATAGATTTGCACTACGTCTAACAACTTGAGACATTCCTATGCAGTTTCACGTTTATTGTTACAGTGGCCTCCAATAAGTATGAGTGACAATATTTGTTGGAAAGAAAATAATATCTATCCCAGCAAGAACAACAGGCTTACAGTTTGCATAATAATAGTTATCCAGTAACGTCAAGTTGTGGCTGACTTCTGCTGACCTTCATGATCAGATTTCTCCAAACATCCCTATCCTGCACTGCTTCCCAAAGCTCTGGTAGATAAAGCATGGTTTCAGCCTATACCCCATACATCCAGTGCATACAAGGGCTGCGCCTTCCCCTTTTCTTCCCTCAAACATTCCCAACATGGTTGATTTCTCCAGACTTTGGTTTTCTGCATGCATGATGTCCAAAAGATGACAGTTTTTGTTTTACCATCGGCGCTTCAAATATACGTAGTGGTCTAATTTATTCAAAGGATGGATTTATTTTTTCTTGTTGCAGTCCATGAAATTTTTAACATCAGTCGCAAACATCACATTGCAATATTCTTCCTTCCTTTTCTTTTCACTGAACCGTTGCTTCTAGGCTGTTACTCAACTCTAAAGTTGCCTCAACAAAGACGGTTTACCATGAAGTTGGTAAGGAATTATCCAAGATGGATAAAAGCAGCGTCGTTTGGGTGGAAACTCAAAATCGCAAGTGTATTGAGATATTATCAAACCAGCGAATGTTTCTGCCAAACCGATGAATGTGTTTACATCCAGATAGGGTGCAGCTTCGTATGGATTGAAAGTCAAAATCGTAATTGTATTGTGGAATTTATGAAACCTCCCACCCACCTCAGGACACCAGCTGGGACCCCAAAACATTCCACAGGTATGGAGAGGCTAGCCCCAAAACTGATAGAGTAGTTCAGGGATGGACGGACAGACACTCCTGTTATATAATATAGATTTTCCCCTCTTAAACATAAAATATTGTTCATAAGGCTAGCCCTTTTAAAAGGTGTTAATTCAGGTTTAACAACATGTTATCTGAAAGACCAAGTGAAACACCTTTCAATATATCCTGAACACCTTTAATTCCATACACCAAGAAGATTTCCGTATATATATTTAATGAAAAATGGGGAAATTAGGAGGAAGTGCGGGAGACTCGAGATAAAGGCGAAGGACTATGGTACCAGGAGGAGAGTAAAATTTATATGCTAAGTCAAAGGCACATTCTACTGTACAATCTATTTTCAACGATGTAATTTTTATGTCATGCCACCCATTGTGTTGAAGATGCAGATTTTATAGTTTGAAATTTAAAATCAGGTTGTATCACCATTTTCCTTAAATGTCAGCCTGAGTCGAATGTGGAGAAGACTTCTCAATATCTTGGTGGTGGAGGATGGCTTGTTTGGTTTTATCATTTGAGGACCGTATATACATTACATCATGATACCAAAATGTTAGGCTCAAATCACAAATATTATGCTGATTAGTACCTTTTCTCTTCTTCTTTGATTCCTGTCTGTCAGGTCATCAACAATGCTGAAGCTGAATGAGGTCTTTCCACCATATTCTGTTTTGCACCAGTATTCCATCTTCCTTCATCCAAATTATTTCTGTTATATGCCTTTCTTCACCATGTTTATCCCACATTTATCAATCTTTTCACCTATTCTGATTCATTTTTGATAAAGTTGAAGATTGTGGAAGAGCACTTGTACATGTTTGTAAATTTTGTTGTACTGTAACCTTTACTGTGTGCTTCTGTCCTGCTTGATGCCTCCCGAGGTCGGCAAATTGAGTACCACCTTGCTGGGATGAATGATCACGGTGTGTACCCCGATTTAGAATAGGTACACCGTATCCCTGCGCATCGTAAGAGCGTGACCAAGGGTTGGCGTCAAGAAGGGCATCCGGCCATAAAAACATTGCCTCAAACAGGGAACCAGGCTAACCCCCGCTCTAGCGGGGAAAATGGCCTTAAAACGATCATTCATTCATTCATTTTTCATTCGTTACCTTTACTGTGTGCTTCTGTCCTGCTTGATGCCTCTCCTCTCCCTCGGTTGTACAATAAAGCTTCTAAAATATCCTTTTCTTCAATATTAATGTATTCTGCTTATTGAACTGCTCTTCAAAATGTTCTTCCACCGTTTATTCTTCGTATTTTTTTTTTTTTTGTATACAAGACCGAAGCTCAGGGAAGAGCTAACATTAATGACAAAAATAACAATTGGACACATAAGACATAATAAAGGGAGCGGGAGACAAGATGGGGAAAGAGGGAAGCACACACGTAAAACAGTAGCGAACAGGGACATCTGGAGATCCGTGGGAGGTAGAGGGCTTGGGGGAAGGGGGGGAGGGGCCGGGGGTGGGAGAGGTATAAAACACAAGGACACTGCTCGGACTTCAAAGAAAGAAGTCGGTATTTCAAAAAAGTAGATCTGGGGTGAAATTAACAGGGGTAGAAAAGATCAAGGTTTTGGATGGGGGAAGATAAGATATGGTGGTGAACAGCTGTTTTAAAGACCTGGAGGGAGGAGTGGGATTGAAGAGAGTGAGGGAGTTTGTTCCAGAGGCGGAAGAAAAGAGGAATGCAAGAGTGATGGTGAATAGAGAGTCTTGATATGGGAAGTTTAACGATAAGAGAGTTGCTGGCAGATCTTGTCCGACCTGTAGGAATATATGGGGGACAGAGCACAGAGAGAGCTGGGGGAGCAAAGCCGGAGAGGAGTCGGCAGAAGACAGAAAGATCACCAAGCTGCCTGTGGTGAGTGAGTGAAAGGCCCTCTGAGTTAGTTTCGTCCCGGGAGATTCCAATGATTCTGAAAGCTTTGGTTTCAACAGCGTGAAGCCGAGCTAGGTGTGAGGCAGGAGCACCAGCCCAGAGGGAAGAACAGTATTCCATTGAGCTGCAGATAAAAGCCTTATATGTGGTGAAGAGCTCAGGTGTGCCAAGGAAGGACTTCGCACGACGGAGGATGCCCAGGCGGAAACTGGCTTTGGAGGCCAGCTTGGAAATGTGTTTTTCCCAGGAAAGATCATGGCAGATAGTGAGACCCAAGAGCTTGAGTGATATAACTTATTGGAGAGGATTGGTGAGAAAGTAGCTGGGAGGGTTGTCCAGTCGTTCTTTTCGGAGAGACATAGTACGAGTGTGAGATTTGTCATGATTGAAAGACATGTTCCACTTGTTTGACCAGTCTGTGATTTTGTCCAGGTCTGCAGAGAGTGAGGAGGCTGCAAACTGCCGATCTGAGGGATGAGGAATGGAGCGGCACAGAGTGGAGTCATCAGCAAAGAGATACAGAGGGTTTTCCAGAGAGTCAGAGAGATCATTGATGAAGACCAGAAAAAGCACAGGGCCCAGAACACTGCCTTGGGGCTCTCCAGCCTGAACAGGAAGGGGAGATGAGAGAAATCCATTCAGGGCCACAAGTTGACTACGACCAGATGAGGAAGTCCGCAAGCCATGTGTTGAGATTTCCATGGATACCATAGGAGGATAGTTTGGTGAGCAGAGCGGGATGACCGTATCGAAGGCACGTGATATGTCAAGGGAGACAGCTCTGATT
Source organism: Myxine glutinosa (assembly GCF_964187855.1). Classification (NCBI taxonomy): domain Eukaryota; kingdom Metazoa; phylum Chordata; class Myxini; order Myxiniformes; family Myxinidae; genus Myxine; species Myxine glutinosa. The sequence goes on from NC_136264.1 coordinate 171,007,478, forward strand.
TCCTGTTTGGCATTGAGGACCTCCATCCATTGTTGAGACAGCAGAAGCAGCATGTCCAGAGTATAATGACCTGGTCTGAATCCAAATTGATAATCCAAGATCAAGCCATTGGAGAAGAGGAAGGATTTGATATCTGAAGCAATGATGGATTCCATGACATTGTTGATAATTGGGAGCAGGCTGATTGGTCTGTAGTTGCAAGGATCTGTTTTTGCACCTTTTTGTGTGAAGCGGTAATGTTGGCTGATTTCCAAGCTGATGGCAGATGATCTTGAGCAAAAGAGAGGGTGTGAAAGAGCGGCAGAGCAGGATTTTAGGACCCGTGGGCTGATGCCATCTGGTCCATTTGCGGAATCAGAGTCGAGGTTTGACAGAAACTTCTCCACCTTGTCAGGAGAGAAGGACACAGAGTCCAGGAGCAGCCGGGTTCGACTGGGTACGGTGGGTACAGAGAGAGATGGGTTTGGGACACAAGATTTTGAGGCAAACACAGAGTTGAGGCATTCAGCTTTTTCACGTGCGGGGTCAGCTGTGTAGCCATTTGAGGTAAGGGAGGGGATGGAGGGGAAACAAACACCAGAAACAGATTTCACCAGACGCCACCAGGATTTGGAAGAGGGAGACAGGTTTGAGAGTTCAGTCTTGAGAGTAGAGAGATAGTGTTTCCTGGCTCTCCTGAGGGAAGACACACACTTGTTCCAGACTTTGTGAAAGGAAATGAGATTCCCCTTCCATTGGATTTTCCTTCCAGGAGGTGATGGCAAGTTATTTCAGGGCAACTGCCTCACCACAAGATTCCGTGTACCATGGATGGGAGGAAGGGTATGACAACTGAAGACGAGATGGGATCAATCTGTGCATGAGAAAGAGCAATTTACTTTGGAAGAATTCCCAGGATGAGTTGATGTCAGAGGCAGTAGAAATGGGAGACTAGTCCAGATGATTGATGGCTGCTTGAAGACGGTGCCAGTCAGCCTGAGTTAAATGCCAGACTTGTCGACGCTGAGGAGGCTCTCTGAGAATGACCAGAGAGATGTCCACTTTAACAAGCATATGGTCAGATGAACTGATTGGAGCAGAAGAAGAGCAGCAGACATTTGTCGGGAAGTTTGTCAGAAACAAGTCTAGAAGAGAAGATGCTCCGTTGACTGAGATCTGGATTGGGAAATTGACAGATTGTGTGAGTCCACGTTGGTCGCAGAAGTACTTTGCTGAGGTGCTATTGCTGGTGTGGGAGGTACCCACACCCAGACAGCTAGCATGATGACAGTTGAAATCACCACATATGAGGAAGAGATGAGTCGATAGAGGTTGGTCCATGTTATCAGACAGTGAGATGTAGATAGAGTCATCACTGTTTGGTGGACGGTGCAACACACATATGAACAAAAGGTGGGAGCAAAGGGGAAACCGCAGACAGAGGTACTCCTGGGGGTGAGGTGGAGATCGGGAAGTGCAGGGAGAGTGAGGAAGCGTTTTTGATAAAGATAGCAACCCCACCTCCAGGACGAGGTTCGGGTCTATCCTACCGGAGGAGGGAGTATCCAGGGAGAGATATTAAGGAATCAGAGACATCTTGAAGGAGGAAAGTTTCTGTGAACAGATTAAGTCTGGTTTGTCAGAAGCAACCTGTATGGAGAGATCAGTCAGGTTTGAGCGAAGGCCCCCGATGTTTGAGGTCCACACCGTTAAGGAAGAGGAAGGATGAGCATCGGATACAGGACAGGGAGGGGTAGGATAAGTTGAGGGAGAGGAGGAGGAGGAGGTAGGGAGAGCTGTTAATTGTCAGATATTTCAGAAGAGCAAGGAGAAAGGGAAGGATGAGGAGGACAAAAGGTTTGATGGTGATTAGATGAGGTACTGATGAGTTGAGGTGTTGTTTGAGGGGCGGGGGCAGAGCGAGGAAGAGGGTTGGAGGAGATGGAGGTAAGAGTTGGAAGGGAGAGGAAGTGGGGAAGAGGACGCTTTGAGGAGGAGGGGTGAGAGGGGAGAATTTTTTTTCTTCTTTTGTATACTGAAATCGAGGCTCGTGAAAGAGCTAACATTTATTTCATAAACAAATCAACCAGACAAACAAAATATATAAAAAGAGGGAGCGGAAGACAAGATGGGGAGAGAAAGGGAAGCACACAAACATAACATTTGAGAGCAGGGAGATGTGTGGGAGGGAGAGGGCTTGGGAGGAGGAGACGTGGGAAGGGGTGGGGGGTGGGAGAAGTATAAAATACAAGGACACCAAGGACTTCCAGGACTGAAGTTGGTATTTCAAAAAAGTGGATTTGGGGTGAAATTAGCGGGGGTAGAAAAGATCAAGGTTTTGGATGGGCGAAGATAAGAGATGATGGTGAAAATCTGTTTTAAAGACCTGGAGGGTGGCGTCGGATTGAAGAGAGTGAGGGAGTTTGTTCCAGAGGCGGGAGAAAAGAGGGATGAAGGAGTGAAGGTGAGCAGAGAGTCTTGATTTTGGCAGTTTAACCTTAAGAGGGTTGCAGGCAGATCTTGTGCGACCAGTAGGAATATTTGGGGGAAAGAGCCCAGAGAGAGCTGGGGGGCAAGGCCAGAGAGGAGTCGGTAGAAGACGGAAAGACCACCAACCTGCCTGCGATGAGTGAGTGAAAGGCCCTTGGAGTTAGCTTCATCGCGGGAGATTCCATTGATTCTGAACGCTTTGGTTTCAACAGCGTGAAGACGAGCTAGGTGTGAGGCAGGAGCACCAGCCCAGAGGGGAGAGCAGTATTCCATTGAGCTGCGGATGAAAGCCTTGTATGTGGTGAGGAGCTCAGGTGTGCCAAGGAAGGACTTCACACGACAGAGGATGCCCAGTCGGCGACTGGTTTTGGAGGCCAGATTTGAAATGTGGTTTTCCCAGGATAGTTCATGGCAGATAGTGAGACCCAAAAGCTTGAGTGACACAACTTCTTGGAGAGGATTATTCAGAAAGTGGATGAGAGGGTTGTCCAGCCGGTCTTTTCGGAGAGACATCATAAGAGTGTGAGATTTGTCAGGATTGAAAGACATGTTCCACTTGTTTGCCCAGTCTGTGATTTTGTCCAGGTCTGCAGAGAGTGAGGAGGCTGCAGACTGTCGATCTGAGGGATGAGGAATGGATCGACAGAGAGTAGAGTCATCATCAAAGAGATAGAGAGGATTTTCAAGAGAGTCAGAGAGATCATTGATGAAGACCAGAAAAAGCACAGGGCCCAGAACACTGCCTTGGGGAACTCCAGCCTGAACAGGAAGAGGACATGAGAGAAACCCATTCAGGGCCACACGTTGACTACGACTAGAGAGGAAGTGTGCCAGCCATGCGTGGAGATTTCCATGGTTACCAAACTAGGAGAATTTGGTGAGCAGAGTGGGGTGCCAGACCGTATCGAAGGCACGTGATATGTCAAGGGAGACAGCTCTAATTTCCTGTTTGGCATTGAGAACCTCCATCCATTGTTGAGAAAGCAGAAGCAGCATGTCCAGAGTAGAGTGACCAAGTCTGAAACCAAATTGATGATCAGAGATCAAGCCATTGGAGAAGAGGAAAGATTTCATATCTGAAATGAATGGCTCAGATAGTGGGTACACTTTACTATGCTTGCATGAATTCCCCCAGAAAATAAAAATGAGGTGCCTAGATACAAAACTAATTGTCAGATGTGAAGGCAGACACCTTGGTGGACCTGTAGAAACCAGCAATACAAATGATTTTAATTATGATTTTTATAATATGAATATACGTAAGTACGTCAAAAAATGGCCTTTATAATAAAAAGAAAAGTTACATTTGTGCTCTTTAAAATGTTTTTCTCATTGCATGTGTCGTTCCTGTTGATTATTTTTAATGTAGTTACTCTTTAAAATAAAACTGGATGTCACTACTATGTGTTGATCATGTTTTGTGTTCAACAGTCAAGTTTCCAATGCGTTGTAGGTCCGCCAGAAAAAACAAGATTCGCACATAACGCTTGGTGTCCGTTGCAACAGAGAAAATGGGGGAGCCAAGGCTGATATTGTTTCCTTAAATTTCCGTCCCAAATATGGCCTTATTTATTGAAAATAAGTGGGAAAACAAGAAGAGAAAAAGAGGAGGTCAATGTTGTGATCGGAAAAAAAAAATATGGACAAATAAAATTCTTCGCAATTTTCGTGTCAGCCCCGTCACGTGCGTATCACTCTCTCCTCATCCGAACGATAGATCGCCGTCTTCGGAAAATCATGCTTGTTTACCAAGTTTCCTGCTCGGTGAAAACAATAAGACCACATAGGCCTACGCGCGCTTGCAAACGATCATTCTCCGGCAAGCTCAGCATTCGTCTGCGTGTCCGTGTCTCCTCACTAGCGTGACGTGTGAAACCGAGTTTACAATTGCGACTCGCGGAGCTCGCCGTCGTCCGATCATTCTTCACTTTAACCAGTATTTGAATGTTTTCAGTTGAATAAAGACCTGCAAGGTAAGAAGTATGAATCTACTTTATTACCGAAAGGAAAGTTTTGTTAAAACTCTAAACAAATTGCATGAATTTTTACGATATATTGTGCAGAAGTTCATGGCTTTTCTGTTTAATTTTCCTCATGCCTCTCTTGGTTGGCTCGTCCTGACGCGTTACGCGCCATTGTGAAGATCAACATCGTCCCGATATTGTTCTCTACTGAGTTTCTCTCATGAAGTACTGCTTTTCATTTGGTGAGGCAAAAATAATTTGTCTCCATGAATAAAAATGTGTGTTTAGGTAAATTTAAGCTATCATATTCGGCACGTCATGCTGACACCGAAGTTGTAATACCGCACATAACGTGGACACGCATCCTGCGATGTCCACGTTATGTGCCGAATGGCTTTCATTTCTATAGGTGAATCTCGAGTAAATGATCAGAATTTGTCCACATTTATTGATTTACGATCACTGTTCATCACAAATTTTTTTTTTTTTTTTTGTATACTAAATCGAGGCTCGTGAAAGAGCTAACATTTATTTCACAAACAAATCAACCAGACAAACAAAATATATAAAAAGAGGGAGCGGAAGACAAGATGGGGAGAGAAGGGGAAGCACACAAACACAACATTTGAGAGCAGAGAGATATGTGGGAGCGAGAGGGCTTGGGGGGAGGAGGCGTGGGAAGGGGGGTGGGGGGGGGGGGGGTGGGGAGAAGTATAAAACACAAGGACACCAAGGACTTCCAGGACAGAAGTTGGTATTTCAAAAAAGTGTAGGATTTTGGGTGAAATTAGCGAGGGTAGAAACGATCAAGGTTTTGGATGAGGGAAGATAAGAGATGGTGGTGAACAGCTGTTTTAAAGACCTGGAGGGTGGAGTGGGATTGAAGAGAGTGAGGGAGTTTGTTCCAGAGGCAGGAGAAAAGAGGAATGAAGGACTGAAGGTGAGCAGAGAGTCTTGATTTTGGCAGTTTAACCATAAGAGGGTTGCAGGCAGATCTTGTGCGACCTGTAGGAATATTTGGGGGACAGAGCCCAGAGAGAGCTGGGGGGGGGGGGGGCAAGGCCAGAGAGGAGTCGGTAGAAGACGGAAAGACCACCAACCTGCCTGCGGTGAGTGAGTGAAAGGCCCCTGGAGTTAGCTTCATCGCGGGAGATTCCAATAATTCTGAAAGCTTTGGTTTCAACAGCGTGAAGCCGAGCTAGGTGTGAGGCAGGAGCACCGGTCCATAGGGGAGAACAGTATTCCATTGAGCTGCGGATGAAAGCCTTGTATGTGGTGAGGAGCTCAGGTGTGCCGAGGAAGGACTTCGCATGACGGAGGATGCCCAGTCGGCGACTGGCTTTGGAGGCCAGCTTGGAAATGTGGTTTTCCCAAGAAAGATCATGGCAGATAGTGAGACCCAAAATCTTGAGCGACAGAACTTCTTGGAGAGGATTGTTGAGAAAGTAGATGGGAGGGTTGTCCAGTCGATCTTTTCGGAGAGACATAGTAAGAGTGTGAGATTTGTCAGGATTGAAAGACATGTTCCACTTGTTTGACCAGTCTGTGATTTTGTCCAGGTCTTCAGAGAGTGAGGAGGCAGCAGACTGCCGATCTGAGGGAAGAGGAATGGAGCGGCAGAGAGTGGAGTCATCAGCAAAGAGATAGAGAGGATTTTCGAGAGAGTCAGAGAGATCATTGATGAAGACCAGAAAAAGCACGGGGCCCAGAACACTGCCTTGGGGAACTCCAGCCTGAACAGGAAGAGGAGATGAGAGAAACCCATTCAGGGCCACACGTTGACGACGACTAGAGAGGAAGTCCGCCAGCCATGCGTGGAGATTTCCATGGATACCAAAGGAGGAGAGTTTGGTGAGCAGAGCGGGGTGCCAGACCGTGTCGAAGGCACGTGATATGTCGAGGGAGACAGCTCTAATTTCCTGTTGGCATTGAGGACCTCCATCCATTGTTGAGACAGCAGAAGCAGCATGTCCAGAGTAGAGTGACCTGGTCTGAAACCAAATTGATGATCAGAGATCAAGACATTGGAGAAGAGGAAAGATTTCATATCCGAAGCAATGATGGATTCCATGACTTTGCTGATAATTGGGAGAAGGCTGATTGGTCTGTAGTTGCTAGGATCTGTTTTTGCACCTTTTTTGTGCAAAGCGGTGATGTTGGCTGATTTCCAAGCAGATGGCAGTTGACCTTGAGCAAAGGAGAGGGTGAAGAGAACAGAGAGAGGGTGAGATAGAGCAGCAGAGCAGGATTTTAGGACCCGTGGGCTGATGCCGTCGGGTCCAGTTGCAGAATCAGAGTCGAGGGTTGACAGAAACTTTTCCACCTTGTCAGGAGGAAAGGACACGGAGTCCAGGAGCAGCAGGGTACGACTGGGTATGGTGGGTACAGAGAGGGATGGGTTTGGGACACAAGATTTAGAGGCAAACACAGAGTTGAGGCATTCAGCTTTTTCACGTGCGGAGTCAGCTGTGTAGCCGTTTGAGGTAAGGGAGGGGATGGAGGGGGAACAAACACCAGAAACGGATTTGACCAGACGCCACCAGGATTTGGAAGAGGGAGACAGATAAGAGAGTTCGGTCTTGAGAACGGAGAGATATTGTTTCCTGGCTCTCCTGAGGGTGGACACACACTATTCTTGGTTTTAGTCAAGATCTGGACCCAGATCCTGATCCGAGTATATATTTTTTTAACGTGATTCTTGACCTTTGATAGATGGGGCAAAAACGATAGAAAGCACGATATTTGAAAAAGATATGGACACATTATGACAAAACTTGGTGGATGAGTTGCTTAGATGACAATAACAAGCCGATTAGTTTTTGGTTCAGGTCCAGATAGTTTTTGTTTTTTTTAAACGTATTTTTGCTACTGTGTATCATCTATCCACCTTGGTTCTTTCATTTTGCTCTTAGAGCCCCTCACCTGTTCAGACACTCTAATAGTCACAGCTAAAATCGTTATTTCTTGATAAAAGCAATGATTTTTTTTTTTTTACTGCATGCCTAATTCATACTCTTTCCTGGCTCTTTCAACCTTTCCAGATCAAAGATCACAGTTATGGCACCTTTTTCAGCTGTTCTCAGCCTCGTTCTTCTTGTTGCCAACACTAACTTATGATCCGATCTAATGTTGGTCGCAAATTATTTACTATATGGCACACTTAATTCACATCTGCGTTTCGCAAGTACAAAATCCACCTTTCGTTGTTGTCATTTTGTATTCATTATCACTAATTGTTACTTAAGTATAAATTGAATAGTGCTTCTTCTCTTTCATTTTCCTCTCCAAATCTAAATTTTGCCTATTTCTTTCTCCTTCACCAATAAACACATGAAGAGTCAAAACGTATTGCTTGGTTTTCTGTAGGTCATTATAAAACTCGTGAATTTTCTTCTTAGATGCTCTTACTTCCAATCTCAAATAGATACTTGTACAATTGTAACTGCAACAATTTTGATTTTTCATCTCACATTTAGTATCATGGAGATCATACCAGGAGACTTTAGGTATCATATCATCATACCAGAAGACTTTCGATTAAATGTCAAGAAAGCTTGTTTTGTCTCGGCTTTAACACCAATGCCACTCCGTATCAGTGTTGACCTTCTCCTCCTGTTGTCAGTATTCCGTGTGCATTGTAGAATTCTCATTTGCCTTCCCATCTCGTTTCACAAGGACCAATGATACCCCAGTCACAGATTTTCAACGAGGGTATTATCATCACAAGTATCTCAGCCTGGTATAATGTTCTCCAAATAGATGTTGGGACACATGCCCTATTCTTGAAATAAATAATGCAATTCCCTGTTTTTGCATGTTCTCTTTGTGTTTGTTCCAATCACACATACTTATGAACCCTACCTCGGTTCTATGAGGCAATGGCATGCTTTTGTTTCTCTTTACAGTCTTCATTAAGGTTATTTCATCTAATATTCACAAAGTGTTTAAACAAGACTCCTCGATTGCTGTGATTGATCAGTGTGTCCTAATCCATCTGCAACACTTCTCTGAACTACCACCTATTTTGCTTCTGCACGACTGCCACCAATGGCTTGCTTTGGAAGTTGTTTTCCTGGCTTCATTATTGGGGACTAATGCACTTGGGTGTCTAGATGTGCTTTATACTTCCAGCATAGTTGTTTGCTACCCTCACTAGGTTTACCATGCCAGCTGATGCAAGATCCTGGGTTATGGCCATTTGGGGAAAATTGGATATCGTCCATTCACTGCCTCTATTTTAACGGATATTTGGAGTATAATTAGGCCTTCATAAGAGCAAAAGGACATTGTTTATCTTGTCTGCTGGCCATGCATTAGCTTTCAGAGACACGAGCCCCTCTTTTGTAGTAGTTTTGAATCCTGTACCATATTGGCATTTTTATGATTTATTTGCAGACAGCTTGCAAAACTACAAAACCATGATGCAAGATCGCATGTCACATCACCCAATCAATCTCATTTATATTTGCATGTTGAAGTCTTCCTGCATTTGAGAATTCAAAATTATTTGCGCAAGTACTTCATGGAAATAAACAGGTCCATTCAAATTAACTACACACAGTTTTTTTTAAGAACTCAGGTTCAAATTTGGGCTCGGAAGTGTTTGATTCAAATTCAATCTTAAACTTCAGGAACTCAAACTCAGACTTTTCTTGCCAGCACCTGACTATATTACTGGAAAATTTCAACATTTTATTGAATGCACATATTATGAGGATTGCATCGTGCTAATCGAATAAATGTGATGTAATTTTTCTCCCCTTTTATTGGCGTGTGATGTTCCTTAAAGGCTTTTTACACACAAACGCCACGGATATTACATTCCCATAAAACGGTCCTTCTGAGAATGCCTTACAAATTGAAAAAGTTTTAGACAGCTGCAATAAAAAATAAAAAATCTTATTAAAATGATTTTATTGCAATGTAGTCAATAATGTGTATGAAATCAAATCATTTAGGACAAAATTGTGCAATGTCACGTATGATGGAGGAATAATAATTGGAATACACATATTGGAATACTCTACAAGAGAATTTTTGTATACTTTAGGAATGCCCAATTTTCTCTTGCAATTATTGATCTCTAGATTAAAAAATTGCACCTTTGAAATTTAATGATTTGAACTTTTTTCAATTGGTCAGGTGTGAAATTTTCATAGTGCAACAAAATTGCTTGCAGTTTTCAGTTTCTCATAGGAAATTAGAACGCCACTCAGTAGAGCGCATACTCCCGCCCTGGGTTTAGTTGGAAAATAAATTTTGTTTAACATCCCCTCTCCCCAAAACAATAAATGAAAAAGAAAGTAGGCCCGAACTGTCAGAGAATTATTTTGATATATCTCGGAATTAGAGGAGAAAAACATCATTTCAGAATAAGAATGAAAGCTTTAATGTAGTAAAACAGAAAAAATATTTCCCAAAACAATTCCCCAAAAAAATTCCTGGATCCGGAATAATATCCTGAGCTTCACCAAAAACGAATCAATTCTTCCTTATCCCAAGGGCAATCATCCCACCAACATTCATCCAAATCCATTCAGAACTTTTCCAGATATCTTGTTCACAAACACACGAACACTTGAACATATGAACACACACACACACACACACACACACGGACAGACACGATCGAATGCATTACTCCCTCACGGGAGTAATAAACCTGAAAATTGCAGAGCCAGAACCAGAATTATTTAATTGGTCTGGGAAGCCCATGTGAGGTTTCTTCTTCTTCAGCCTCTCAACCCTGGGTGAATATGCGATCTTTAAAAAAAAAAGTTGGAATTTTGCCAAATCTGTTTTATTCGTTTGTTAATATACCTCAGCCATTGACAAACCTGGAATTATAATTTTATTTGAGGTTCAAATTAACCCGGGAGATTGTGTCAAACGATGCCTGCAAGTCTGTACATGTGATAAATAATTAATCGTCCACAGTCGAAGACTCTTCTTCTTCACGCAATAACAACTTCTAGCTTCCAGACCGTACATCCAATCATCTTGAAATTTTGCACACTTGTTAATCCTCATGACTTCTCCTACAGTATGAAGTTTCACGTCGATCAATTAAGTGGTTAAAGAGATATAAATGTTTATATTATTTGCGTTTAATTAACGATGTCTGCCAAACCACGTGACCTTTCGCAAATTCCAAAAGGATGTTTTAGTAGACTGATATGCTGAACAGATCTGTGAAGTTTCTCCTCGATTGGATCACAAATGAGGGAGGAGCTAGGTTTTAAAGGTTTGTGCTTAAAAACGTCATAATTCTGAAACCATGTGATGCATCACATCATGCTCACTGAATTGTTTGTTCGTCATGGGTATGCGATTGGGCCTGCAAAGTTTGGCCTCGATCTGTTAAGGCGTTTTGGAGAAAATTTGATTTTAGTGTTTTTCACTCAAAACAATATGGCGGCCGAACCACGTGACCTTTGACGTCATAATTACCATTAAAATATTCTACAGACCGATTCCCTCCTATGGTGAAAATTTGCTCTCAATCGGTCCAATTATTGCAGAGAAAATGGTTTTTAAAGGAAAACAGAAAAAAAAATCCCCCAAAAAATTCCTGGATCCGGAATAATATCGTGAGCTTCACCAAAAACTTATCAATTCTTCCTTATCCCAAGAGCAATCATCCCACCAACTTTCATCCAAATCCGTTTAGAACTTTTCCAGATATCTTGTTCACAAACACACGAACACACACACACACACACACACACACACACACACACACACACACACACACACACACACACACACACACAGACACGAGCGAATGCATTACTCCCTGGCGGGAATAACAAGATCAGTACTGGTGAAAGACAATGAAATGCAGCGCAATTGGGTCATAGTATAAGGGCACTTGATCTCTTCCACCATCATGCTGATGAGGTTAAATACTTTGATGCAAGTGTCAGTGATTGAAATGAACAATACTGTGTAATTTATTCATCGTCATTTACTAACAATCTTTGGGATGACAGGAAGAAGCTTTCCACAAGTTGCTGAGAATAATTGGTGCCATTAAAGTAGTAGTAGTAGTAGTAGTAGTAGTAGTAGTAGTAGTAAAGTAGTAGTAGTAGTCATTGTAGTTGTATTAAGACTATGAGTAGTAGCTATAGAGTTATATAGTCTAGATTTGATTTGTGATTGGATTGAGTATGACTACATTTTGTTATCCTGGTGATTTACAAGACAGGGTGCATTTGTGAGTATGTCATTCATCAGAAGGGATCCTGGTGATTTACAAGACAGAGTGCATCATTGAGTATGTCATTCATCAGAAGGGATGTTAATTTGGATGTCCCATCTGGTAGTATTCAACTGTGAACGTTATATACACTACATGGCCAAAAGTATGTGGACACCCGAACATCACACCCGTTTGTGCTCGTCGAACATCTCATTCCAAAATCATGGGCATTAATATGGAGTTGGTACCCCCCTTTGCTGCTATAACAGCCTCCACTCTTCTGGGAATGCTTTCCACTAGATGTTGGAACATTGCTGTGGGGATTTGCTTCCATTCAGCCACAAGGGCATGAGCGAGGTCGGGCACTGATGTTGGGCGATTAGGCCTGGCTCGCAGTCGGTGTTCCAATTCACCGCAAAAGGTGTTCAATCGCGTTAAGGTCAGAGCTCTGTGCAGGCCCATCATGTTCTTCCACACCGATCTCGAGAAACCATTTCTGTATGGACTTCACTTTGTGCATGGGGGCATTGTCATGCTGAAACAGGAAAGGGCCTTCCCCAAACTGTTGCCACAAAGTTGGAAGCACACAATCATCTACAATGTCATTGTATGTGGTCGCATTAAGTTTTCCCTTCACTAGAACTAAGGGGCCGAGCCCGAACCAATAAAAACAGCCGCAGACCATTATTCCTCCTCCACCAAACTTTATATTTGGCACTATGCATTCGGGCAGGTAGCGTTCTCCTGGCATCTGCCAAACCCAGATTCATCCGTCGGACTGCCAGATGGTGAAGCGTGATTCATCACTCTAGAGAATGCGTTTTCACTGCTCCAGAGTCCAATGGCGGCGAGCTTTACACCACTCCAGCCGACGCTTGGCATTTCGCATGGTGGTCTTAGGCTTGTGTGTGGCTGCTCAGCCATGGAAACCCATTTCATGAAGCTCCCGACGAACAGTTGTTGTGCTGTCGTTGCTTCCAGAGGCAGTTTGGAACTCGGTAGTCAGTGTTGCAACTGAGGACAGACGATTTTTATGCGCTACATGCTTCAGCACTCAGCGGTCCCGTTCTGTGAGCTTGTGTGGCCTACCACTTTTCGGCTGAGCTGTTGTTGCTCCGAGACGTTTCCACTTCACAATAACAGCACTTACAGTTGACCGAGGCAGCTCTAGCAGGGCAGAAATTTGACGAACTGACTTGTTGGAAAGGTGGCATCCTATGACGGTGCCACGTTGAAAGTCACTGAGCTCTTCAGTACGGCCCATTCTACTGCCAATGTTTGTCTATGAAGATTGCATGGCTGCATGCCTGATTTTATATGCCTGTCAGCAGTGGGTGTGGCTGAAACAGCTGAATCCACAAATTAGAAGGGGTGTCCACATACTTTGGGATATGTAGTGTATTATACTTAATTTAACAAGAATGACTGCGCTGTGATCACAACCTCGACAAAATGCGATAATGGGCTGATTGGTAAACTCACATTTAAAGTGCTAGTCAAAGATTAACTGAACACCTCTCATCCATGACAACCTCTGCCATGGTTATATCAGAACGAGCTGATTCGTCACACGGTCACGGATTGTTTAACCCCAATATGGGGCTGTTCAAAAATTACGTAACACCATTTTTTTAGGGAGCCACGTACCATGCATGCTGATGTGCTTGATTAAAACTTACTAATAATTTTTATTCGACATATGATTAGATTTTTCTGGGTCCGCTTTGTCAGTAACACTTGACCCAAACAAAGCCAATGGAAATCTGACGCAACAAACCTAGGCAATGTATAATCAGCAGAGGCCTACAGGCCTGATGTCTTTGGCCCACAAGAAAACCAAGATGGCGGCCATATTATGTTTGTGTTGTGGATGAAGTCAAGCGACCAATGTTGGTGACATCCAGCAGCTGTCTGACTAATGGGTGCACAGTTCAAAAATCAACCACCAAGAACCACAAAAACACCAACAATTCAGAGCTCTTTTAGACCTGCAACAAAAAATAATAAGCTATTTTGTGGTATTAAAGTATTGCATTTCCCTCATACTCTGAATGAAGAGTGCTAGTGTCACATAGCAAACCTTTAATTGTGTAATAAGAGAGAGCGAGAGAGAGAGAAAGAGAAAACGTGAGAGAGATGTCAGATTACAAAGGGCAAAAGTATCAGCCTCCAGACATTGAATATAGTACAATAGAAAATATAAATTGGTGTTATTCATTGACATAAGAATAATAATATTATTTAGGTGAAGCATTGAAAACAAATTGTGAATGTACCCAGAAATTTTGGCCGATGCTGAGTGAAGCGAGGTCGATTATTCCTGATACGTGAAAACCCTGCAACACATGCCTGCAGCATTTTCCATTCAATAATCATGTAACTTTGTTTAAAAAAAAACCATAGGTAGGGCACTCCTATGTTGAAAGCTTTGTGTCAATTGCTCAAGCGATTGCAGAGAAAGCAAATTTAAGAGCGAACAATGGTGAAAAGGTGAGGGTAGAAGAAAAAAATTCATGGCCTCGGTCGACGTTCCACCACATGGTCAAGAATCGTTTTGGATGCATATTACTAGTTCTTGATACATAAAACACCATTGGCATGGGGTATGCCAACAGAAAAGATAATTTTCGGAATGCCGGCCGCATTTTCCATCCAATCATCATGTACGTTTTGTTAAAAAAATTCTCCATGGTTTGGCTAATATGTTTTTTTTTAAACATCTTTTTTTTTTAATCAGTTGCATATTATTATTATATCCCGAAATTATATTGCATATCCCGAAACCCTACCTTGCGTTTGCCCGGGAGGGGCGTTTCAAGTATCGGTTACGCCGGCCCAGAAAGAACAAGGGGCTTAATCCCCCCTTGGTAAGGGTAAGAAGGGCGGTGGAAAACCGTAACAATTGGTAGTCAGGAGTGGGATTTGGAACCCTGGGAAAAGATTTTGGACACTAATTGTACATATTGGCCGTAACAATTGGTAGTCAGGAGTGGGGATTTGGAACCCTGGGCAAAATTTTTGGACACCAAAATTTTGGAGACCAATTGTACATATTGGCCGTAACAATTGGTGTCGGGGAGTGGGATTGGACCTGGAGTGTGCTTCACAAACTCAAAATTACGAGTGGATTAAATTTAAATTTAGTAGTAAAAGCCAAATTGTATTCGTACCATGGCAAGCCAAGGCGGTCGAATGCCGGTGCGGGTAGAAGATGAGGTAGAGGTATTTTGATAACCCAGGACCGAGAGGGACAGCTGGCAATGGAGGAAGCCGAAGAGGGGGCGGCAGCAGGGGTAGAAATGGCGGCGCCTCACACGTGGCAGCAGAAGCCGGGCCAGCTGTGCAAGTTGGGATTAACCTCGAAGAACTTTTAGCTCAAATACAGGCATCCATAAGACTGGAGGCGGATCGATTGGAAAAACAAATGGATGCTCAAAGTAATCAAATGAAGGAAATGGGGGACAAATACATCCGGGAAATAAAATAAATGGGGGAGGACATTGGGCGCAGGTTGAGCGAGAGGTCACAATGGGACACGACGAGGTGACGCGGTGTGAGGAATGCGTGGAGAGCGAGGCAGAGCAGAGCGCAGCTAAGTTGACCGGGGGTATAGAAATCGCGACGCGGGGTGTAAAAGAACCGACGGTCGCCGAATTGGATGAAAATTTTTTATGCGCGCCGGCGGTCGTCAAATAAATAATGGAAATTGCAGAAACAATTGGGGCTGAAGAGACGGGAGAAATGGGAAATGAATCGCGGGAGAAGGTAATGGGATGCGCACAAAGTTTGTATTTGCATCGTGATGTCGTGCTTGCTAACCAAATGGAAAGTTTGCAGGTGCTGGCAGAAAAAGAGGCCCCCAAGGTGAGTAGAATTAATGGCGCGAATGTGTTTGGCACAAAAAGGGTTTTGGTGCGCTTTGGCGGAAAGAAACGAAACCCGGGCGGTCGGGGAAGGTCCATTGTGCGGTGTACGAGGGCGACTGGCGCGCGTGTGAGAAAAAAGTGTGCACCGGAGCGCGGGTGTGTGCGAGAAAAGTGTGTGCCAGAGTGTGCAATGACGGAGATTGCAACGAGAGTGTGCACACCCGAGAGTGGGGAAAAAAAGTGTGCGAGGATTGGGTGTGCAGGAGTGCACACCCGGGGGTGTTACAGAGAGTGTGCAGGAGTGCACACAAGAGCGTGTTGTAGAGTGTGTGCAGGAGTGCACACCCGGGAGTGTTACAGAGTGTGCGGAAGAAGAGTGCGTAATGAAGTGTGTGAGGGGTGCGAGTGCGCCTAGGTGTGCATGTGCGAGTACGTTGTGCGAGAAAGAATGCACACCTGAGTGCGTAGAAGAAGAGTGTGTAACAGAATATATGGGAGGCGCAGGGACGCCTCGGTGTGCGAGTGCGGAGTGGGTCGCGAGTGGTGAGAACGTGGCTCAAGCATCGACACCGACCGGGGAAGCGTTTAGCGTGACGGATAGCCGACGTGAGCCCTCAGTGAGTTGTGTGCGGCAGGGACCGGCCGGGATCGGCGGTGCTGTGGTTTCACAAGGACCACCATGCACGACCCGTGCCGGACCCCGCCCTGTATGGTTGGTGCCGCGCCGTGGCGGTAAAGGCAATCGGCGAGGTTCAAGGGGAGGTATGAGAGTTCAGAGCCACGCACCTTGGCGAGTGCGGTGCACCGACCATGGGCGGTTGGGTCATCGTGCGTGGGACCGCGAGGCCCCGCGCCGAGATGGGCCCCTGCACCTCGGCCCATCCATGCCTCCTCCCCTGGTTCGAAAATGCCGGACGGACACCCCATACAGGCGACAAACCAACCGAATGGGTCGCTCAGCCTTTCGAGGTCGAGTCATAACAATGTATTCCCACACGGAGAGGCTCAAGTGTAGCGGACTGATGAGGATAATGTACCCTATGTGGAGGAATGGTAGTTTGCCCATTCCTCACACGTCAGGGCCCATGAGCATTAGATTAGGGGGATGGCAGTGATAGGCACATGGGGGGCCAACGATGGTTGCCACCATGGGGCACCGAAGCTAGCCGAGGGAGGGCTAGGATAATGTTAGCGGAACTAGAGGGCTTTAGGGACATGAGAGTTAAGTAGTGACACTGTACTATAGTGGGGACGTATGTAGTTTAGATGGTTGTTAATGACGAAGGGAGTGCTTAGTGTAATGGGACGACGGGGAAGCACGAGTTTTAGGGGAAAACCAGTTATATAGATGATGCTGTGTGTGAGGAGTTGTGTTGTTGAGAATAAAAGTAATTGTGTTTGAGGTGTGCGAGACAAAAGGTGTGTGAGCACAAAAGGTGTGCGAGGAAAAGTTGTGTGAGCCCAAAAGGTGTGCGAGATTAAAGGTGTGCGAGATAAATGGTGTATGTGAATAAGCAGTGTGGAATGCTTGGTGTGCAAATAAATGGTGTGGAATGCTTGGTGTGGAAATAAAAGGTGTGGAATGCATGGTGCGAAGGATTGAATGGGGGAAGAGTGCAACCCATTCGCGAAAGCCCGGGGGTGGGGGGGAGGTAGTGTAAAGCCAGATGGAGGGCATAGGCAAAATTTGTGTGGATATTGACACCTGTGGTGCAGGTAGTGGCCAAGTAGTGCTTTGGAGGGTGCATGAGTATATGGAATGTCTGGGAGTGGTTTAATTGGTGCGTATGGTTATTGAGGCACTCCGCCACTGGTAGTTTGTCGGCCAGGTGAGGCCGCAGGTAGGCTCTGGGAGCCAGTTAGGGTAGTTGTGAGTTGTTGAGGGGGGCCCGAGGATCCAAGGGAAGGACCCGGGTTGCCCAATGCCATTGTGGGCATCAGGGGGTAAAGTGCCAGGAGGGGCCTTCCCCAGTTTAGGTAGTCGCAGGAGCAGGTAAGCTCGGGTGACGACTTCAGTGGCGGAGGTGCGCAGGTAGTTGGGCCTGCTAGTGGAGCCACACGACCCAGCCCCGAAATTGTGCAAGGGCACAGTGAGAAAAATTGGGGAGTGAGACCCAAATTCGGATGGCACCACAGAGTGGGCAATGGGAATTCGGTTTTTAGAACCACATAGTTTAAAGAAGGCCGATTGGCAGGGTACGACCCCGGGTAGTTTAAAAGTAAAATGTCAGTAGTGTAGTTAGGATGAGAGAAATCTCTTCGCGCCATCCACAGTCATTCACCAAGGAGGACGAAGCTCCACACCAAGGCTTTGTGAACTGTTGAGTAGTAAGACGCATCATGACGTAATGAGACATTGTGTTTGTTCCATTCCTTCCTTCCGTGGAGGGATTGGGAGACGAATTTGGATTAGAGGGGGACATGGGAGACAAGACGTAGAGACGAATTTGTAAATACAAGGAAGGGCTAGGGTAATGTAAGCCGACGTTGGGGGGGGGGGGGGGGCGGTACAGACGGATAGGGACGAGCCTGCTCTGCTCGCTCTTCCGCGCCCCTCACGCTGCATTACCTTGTGTTTTTGTGTACCTTTGTGCCCTTTCCGCTTTGCTGGTCGTGCTTTGTCTCTCCCCCCACCCCAGGACCATTTTGGAGGTGGAACTGTGCAGCACCATCGACCTGTGCAGCATCTTGCTGCACCTTGCTACATCTGTGCAGCCGAACTGCGAAGCACTTTGCTGCCATATCCTTGTGTTGTAACTTTGCTGCACCCGTGCAGCACCTAGCTGCCACAAACTCTTCGCTGCACATATTACACTTATGGACCACAGGTCTTGTGGCCTTACACCTCTGCTGTGCAGTACCTTGCTGCAAATTCACCTTGCATCTTTGGACCACTTGTTTTGAGTGGCATCAATGTCACGCAGTCGGACCACATAGGGTTGGCCCTGCCTGGCAGAGAAATACAGTAAACGAATTATTTGTGTGTTTTTATTATGGTGTGCTAGGGAAGAGAAGATTTGTAAGTTTAGTTAGCCCTGAAGAGCAGGAATGGCGTGTATGCCAGTCCGGGGGCTAGCCGGTTGATATATGCACACAGAAGATGCAAGAAGCAAGATGCAAGAAGCAAGCAGCAAATGTGAAAGTTTGAGTGTGTTTTGTGTATTTTGCTGTGCTTTCTCTCCCCTCCAATCTTCTTCCCAAAAAGGACAGGTCCTGGGTCATAGAAGTGTAAATAAGGTTAAGTTTTTTTGTGCTTGTATATAAAATGCTGCCCACCGGCTACATGTTTAGTTTGACAAATTCCGGATTTGGTTAATTGTGGGCGTGATTCTGTTGGAGTAGCTACTCAACGCAATAGGTGGTACATATTTAGTGTTTTAAAACTGTCGCATACACGGGTTAGAGTAAATGTTAGGGGGAACCACATCTATATGTCACATGTAAAAGTAAAAGTAATTTTCCAGATCATTCTCAAAACCGGTCAATCCATTTTTTTTGTTAGATTCGACTTGGGGACGAGTCTGACGAGGGAGAGGGGTAGTGTTGCGGTTTTGAGTTTTGTACAATAAAGGTTAAATTTCACCCTCATAATTAGTCACACAAACCTGGTGTTGGCTTAGCGGTGAGGGCGCTAGCTTGGGATGCCTAGAATCCTGAGTTCAAATCCCGGTCAATCGCTGAATTAACATCCAGGGTGGTTGACTCAGCCTGTTCATCCCTCCGAGGTCGGCAAATTAAGTACCAGCTTGCTGGGATTAATGACCACGGTGTGTACCCCGACCTAGAATAGGTACACCGTATCCCTGCACATCGCAAGAGGCGACTAAGGGTTGGCGTCAGGAAGGGCATCTGGCCATAAAAACATTGCCTCAAACAGGGCCCCATGAGGTCATGGGGCCTGCAAGGCCAACCCCCACTCTAGCGGGGAAAAATGGCCTTAAAACGATCATTCATTCATTCATATTATTATTACCCTCGCCTGAGGAGAACGTATTGCATTTGAGTCCGTTTGTCTGTTTGTCCGCACAGAATAAATATGATTTTCTCTGCAACCGATGGTCCGATCGACAGGAAATTTTCACCATAGGTGCAACTCCACCTCTATAATTTTTTTATGATAATTATGATGTCATGGGTCACGTGGTTTGGCCGCCATCTTGGAAAAGCCAAAAAATTTGCACCTCTATATCTCGGAAAGCACTGAATAGAACAAGTACAAAAAGTTTTAATTAAAACAAAAGCCACGTCGATGTTACACAATGCCTAGATGCAGCTGTGCCTATAACGTCGATGTTATAGGCACAGGACATTCCTATTGATTCGATTACTTGATGTTATTTTTGTGCAAAGTGAAAATATATCTCGGCAATTTCCCGTGTGTGGCGACACGTGAATGAAGCTATGCTCCTCTCTCCACATTATTGTGACGACGTATAAATTAAATATTTCATCGTAACGATTGTCATCAAATGGACGAATTTTTAATATATCTCGGCATTTTCCCGTCTGTTATTTCGGGCGGTGTATGACTGACCATGCCGCAATTTAAAAAAAATATATCTCAATGGACTTGAAGTTACAGGCCTTTGAGAATTCATTTCGTTCTATAAAGGGCAACTTTCATCGGATTTTCTTCCCGTTTTTTTTCAACCGAGTCTAAAACTATGTTAGCGACTGTGAAAAATGAAATGATATATCGAATTTGATTTGAAATAAAACTGTGTGAGAGAGGAAGACACCACGGGCCTACAAACAGGCCTCAAAGCTATGCGAGTTAATAAAATGGTGGATATTTGTTTATATGAAGCCTCTCCCACAATGGGTGGAGCTATGGTTCCCAGAATGGGTGGAGCTTTGAGGTTTTGTCTTCTCTGCAAGAACAAGAAGAAGAAGCAGAAGAAGAAGAAGAAGAACAACAACAGCAGAGGGCACTCTATGAGCAGCGTCTGCGACGCGGCTAAAAATTGAGACAGGGCTCATTGAAAAGAACTCTCCATGGGGAATAAAATATGTTAATGATGATGTCATTGGTGCCTCCATTATGACGTCATAATTCGACAAGTTAAAAAATTCATCCTATCAAGATGCAATTTCTTGAGCGTCATGTAGGCATAAATTGGTGGAGAAAAAGTATATAATGATGACGTCATCGGTCACGTGGTTCGGCCGCCATCTTGGAAAAACCGAAAAAATTTGCCCCTCTATATCTCCGAAAGCACTGAATATAAACAACTGAGACATGGCTCATTGTAAAGAACTCTCCATGGGGAATAAAATATGCTAATGATGATGTCATAGGTGCCTCAATTATGACGTCATAATTCGACATGTACAAAACTTCATCCGATCAAGATGAAATTTCTAGAGCGGATGTAGGCATAAATTGGTGGAGAAAAAAAAATTAATGATGACGTCATCGATCACGTGGTGCGGCCCCCATATTTTTTTCAACACAAAAGCCTTAAAAACCACTGAAAATACATCCTCGCGAGGGTTTGCAATCTCTGATTGCTCTTTTTCTTGTTACATTTTGTAATTGGTACCATCTTTGACAAGAAAGTAAATTTTGAATACTGCACAGGGGCATGAAGCTTGAGATGGTTTCTCAAGTAATCGTAAAGTAATTTCAAATTTGGATTGGAACTGGTGAATGTCAACAATATTGTTATGAATTAGGGGTAGTGGAATATCTAGATCCAGGTAGATCTGCATAGGTAGGTGTCCGGCTGTCGTGATAGGGAACCTCACCTGTAATAAGTTCTGTCGCCGGAATGTCGGATCAAGCTGTATCTTTGTCCCTGTTATGAGGGGGCGGGGCATGCTAATTAGTGCAGGGATTATGGGTAAAATTCCCTTGTGTGTCGTTCTCTCTGTGAGCATCCCAGTGTCCCTTATGGCAAGACATCCCATGGACATTAGATAGGCCCATTAGCGCACCACACATTCAATAATTCCCCTGCCGCCACAATGACTTTGGAAGAGCCAACAGGCAGCAGCCACGCAGTACGCCAACATACATCATGCCAGGCAGGCTGGAGCCACGCCCAGGAGAACGTGTAATTGGTCGGGGAAGGGACAAAAAGTTTCCCCGTGATTGGAGGGTAAGAAAGTTAAAGGAGCGGCACACTGATTGGCCACTGACTATTGACACCTTGGCCACCGACCGTTGACACATCGGCCAATCAGTGCGGAAGGCGCGAACATTCGGGTCAATCAGTGCGGAAGGCGCAAAACGATTACTTAGAAGCAGGTCGCTGATGGACGTACAAGCACCGGTGATGTCAGAACGTGCGAAAGACCACAAAGAAAGGAGGCACTGGTTGGGAGAGAGAAAGGGCTGACGTGAGACCGGGCGTGACAAGAACGACTCGCTCGCCGGCATTTTGTTTCTTTGCTCTCTTCCCTCACTTTTCTTCCCTTGGCCTCTTGCTCCTGACTGTCCCTTTCCATTTGGCCTTCTCTTGCTTCGGACCTGGTGAAGGAATGAGCAGTTCAGAAGATGGTGGAGAGAAGGAACGCCGTTGATTCTCTTCCTTGCATTGGTGTGCGAACGACGAACGACGAGTGAGGTTTGCGTTGGAGCGCTGACGAGCGGGTGCGCCGAGGGCCAGGCAGTTCGCACCAGCCAGAGCTGCATCGGATGACGCGCTCGAGCCAGATGACCCCTCACACTGCCAGACGCAGATAAGCTCGCATCCACAAACGCACAAACAACGATTCTTTTATTTACTGATTTCCCTTGTCTTGTATGTGAAGTGAGGTGTGCGGGATCCCGATTTAGGATTTAGTTCTTATCGTCGCGTTTCCCTGTCCTGATATTTATTTTGAATAAACCCTTGTAATATTTTCCCTTTCTATTCAAAACCCCGTTTTGGTTTGATTCCTTAATTTGCAGGGTTGAAGACTGCTCGGGACGCGTCAGGTAAGAGCTCTCCGCTTCTTCCTTTTCCTTCTTCCTCCCATGCTAGCATAGTCAAATCCGTCATTGAATAAACGCTTCCATTAAAGTTCGTTTGGCCATCCGTGATCCCACCGTATTAACCGAGGGCAATCGCGTGACAATATTTAAAACTAAATATTTAAGAATACTATTCAATATTTAAGAAATATTCAATATACAATATTTATAAATATTTAAGACTATTTAAGACTTAAGAAATGAGATTTAAGAAATATTCAATATTTAAGACTGTAACCCTTCAAAACATCACAAAGTTTGTGGAGAAATTAAAAGTTTCCATTATTTGTAGATTATTTTCTTTAGCGAATTGAGTGTTTATTTGGGGAGGGCTTGCCTTTTGATCATGGACTTATATTTAGATAAAACTTGTTGTGAATAGCCTGAAAATTATTTTATTTGAGCAAATAATCTTTGATTAGTTGAGACCTACATCATGGAAATTCTCTGCTTTTTTCTGCAGGCAAAATAAAAAATAAATTTTACAAATCTTACAAGAGGTGTTCCAATTGTGCTCTCACGTTCTGGAGGATTTGTGGTGTGATTGCTGCATATTGTGTACGCACATTGTGTTGAAGCTCATCTAAAGTTATTAGGCATCTTTCAATAGCCCCACAAAAGTTGCACTTTTTCTGATGGTTTATACCTCATATGGTGAGCCATCTCTATTAGTTATCTGAAACATACACAACATAACCAACAGATAAAAATTCCCATTTGGACATTGCTTATTACTCACCCTGTATATGATTTTTTCATAAAATATTTAGTAACAAGAACTGCCATTATCACTTCCTCCCTCTTGTCCTTTCTCTTGCAAAAATTTCCACCGAATCATTGTGTAGAAATGTTTTACATTGTGTGTTGCACTATTAAATCATGTGGGGGTAGCAAATGACATTGTGCTCAAATACATTTGCATATATTTTAAATGCAACTGAATATTCCCATTAGGGAATTCTTATCTTGAAGTTAGGCAGCCAATATGTTTGAAGGCATTGTAACAAAAAACTGTTGCAGCTGTAATGATTCAAAATGAATTTTTAATTAGTATAATGAGGCACACAAAATGCATCATTTAAAATTGTATTGTAATATTTGTTTTAATGTTTTGAAAAGATTATTATGTTTTCGTGTTTCATGCAATTAAAAAATCTTTTGATTTGCAAAACTTATTTGTAGTTCATTATATGTATGGTAATGTGCTTGCATATTTAGAAACAGACTGGGTTGAAGTTTAACCTCCAACCCACCTTCATGTGCGATTGGTTAATACAAGCATCTGTGGATACACAAGGCGTCTGTGTGAACTCAAAGGTGTGACTAATCAAAACCAGGGAAGAGAGTGTGGCAAATACCCGGTTGTAAAGAACCATATTTGGAGGACAAACTCAACTTTTCAAAAGGAGCAGGAGGCCAGAGCTGGAGAAATAAGAACTGTAAAAATAAAACGAGGGGAGAAGGGAGAGTGTGAGTGCAAGAGTAGAAGACAGAATGTGGGCACAGAGCGAAATATTGGATTGAGTGAGCGGAAGCAAGCAAACAAATCTGAGCAACATAGCAAGATGGTGGTAGTAATGACTGAGTGAATAGTAAATGAACTAATCTTACTCTCCCACTCTCCTCTGGGCAGTGATCATTGACAAAAGGTTCGAATCTCCTAGGGGCTGGTGCTCCTGCCTCACACCTAGCTCGTCTTCACGCTGTTGAAACCAAAGCGTTCAGAATCTCAATCATTGGAATCTCCCGTGATGAAGCTACCTCCGAGGGCCTTTCACTTACTCACCACAGGCAGGTTGGTGGTCTTTCTGTCTTCTACCGAGTCCTCTACGGCCTTGCTCCTCCAGCTCTCTCTGGGCTCTGTCCCACCAAATATTCATACAGGTCGCACAAGATCTGCCTGCAACCATCTTATGGTTAAACTGCCAAAATCAGGACTCTCTGCCCACCTTCACTCCTTCATTCCTCTTTTCTCCCACCTCTGGAACAAACTCGCTCACTTCAATCCCACTCCTCCCTCCAGGTCTTTAAAACAGCTATTCACCACTATCTCTTATCTTCCCCCAAAACCTTGATCTTTTCTACCCCCGCTAATTTCACCCCAAATCCACTTTTTTGAAATACCAACTTCTTTCCTGGAAGTCCTTGGTGTCCTTGTGTTACACTTCTCCCACCCCCCCCCCCCCTTCCCATGCCGCCTCCCCCCAAGCCCTCTCCCTCCCACACATTCCAGATGTCCCTGCTCTCAAATGTTGTGTTTATGTGCTTCCCCTTCTCTCCCCATCTTATCTACCGCTTTCCTTTTTATATACTTTGTTTGTTTGTCTGTTTGGTTTGTTTGTGTGATAAATGTTAGCTCTTTCACAAGCCTCGATTATGTATACAAAAAAAAAAAAATCCTCACAGCACAATTTGACACAGTGAATCAACAAAAACGCATTGGCACAATGTTGAGGCCTGCTCACAAGCTCATTTCAATAGATTGAACAGCCTATCGACACAATGTTTGTTCGCATCCAGCAGCTCATATTTGAAGGCTTGTAATTCTGACGGCATGATGAGGCAAGGCATCAAGTATAGTGCATGGCTGGATGAACCATGCATAAGTGGCGTGAAGCCATTACCACTTGCTCGAAAGTAACCTGCGACACTGAGATGTTTGAGGTCAAGTTTTGAGGCATAAGACACTTTCAGTATCATCTCTGATGCTGTGCTTTGTCCTATTATATTTGAATCATCCTGGCTTGAGTGTCACTTGGTTAGATAGACAGGATTGGAATTTTGAATCTACAAGTGTGAAGATTTGGAACAGAAACCATAAATATGCTACCTCAATGCTTTACTCAACTTACTTTAAGGGCCCCAACCCTTAATGCTGGTCGTCAAATAATTTTGGACTCAAACAGTTGAAATGTTTGAATGGCGCAGTTTCTTCTAAAATAGTACTACATTTTGAGTGTTGGATCTTAGGATCCTGAGTTCGAATCCCGGTCGATCGGTGAATTTACGCCGGGGGGTTGACTGAGCCTGCCATCCTTCTGAGGTCGGCAAATTGAGTACCAGCTTGCTGGGATGAATGATCCCGGTGTGTACCCCGATTTACAGACTTGGCATTTAATATGGAATTTGGCATTAAATCAGACCATCTAAGTCTATGCAAATGAGAAAATACAGATTAAGGATCACTGGAAAATTCATCATAAATATTTCGAAATATACTGTATATATACAGACTTGGCACTTAATATGGAATATTTTTTTTGTGGGAGTGAACTTACTTTTCAAGATGTCTTAGAACCAAAAGTTCATTGGAATTATGTTGAAATTATTCCAGATTTTGTTAATGTGACCTTTAAAAGAAACAAAAACCACATTTGACATTTCGAAGCAAATAAATTGATCCTTGAAAGTTATGTAAACTGATATGGAACTCAATTCATGGACAGTACTGTGTTAAACACTGTGCGTTTTCCAGAAGTATCTCTTTATTTTGCACATTAGCCAAAAATTTTTTTAACAAAAACAAAAGTTAAATTACGACTGGGATTACGGACAGTAAAATTACAGTTCAGTACTTCGTGTAACCCCCATGAGCATCCAGGAGAGCACATACACGTTGAGGCATGCTGTTCACGAGATTTGCCAAGGTTTGGACAGGAATCGCTTGCCATGCAGTTACAATAGCCTGCTGCAATTCACGCACAGAGGCAGGCTGCTGGTCCAAGTTGTCGATTTGACCCGTTAATTCTGCCCACAAGTTCTCTATCGGATTCATATCCGGGGACATGGCAGGCCACTCCATATGCTCTACACCACGGTCAGCAAGAAAGTGTTGGATCATGCGAGCACGATGAGGCCGTGCATTGTCATCTTGGAAGACAAAGTTTCCTCGAAAGGCTGCACGAACAAATGGAAGCAATGCTTCTTCCAGAATGGCCCTGTGCTTGAATTGGTTCAGGTTTCCATTCAGAACAAGCAGGTCAGTTTTGCCCCCTGCATGAAAAGCAGCCCAAACGGTCACCCCACCACCTCCAGCTCGGACTCTTGGCACTATACAATCTTCGTTGTAGGCTTCATGCACTTGACTGCGCACTCGGACGCGGCCATCTTGACGATAGACCAGAAATCTAGACTCGTCACTGAAGATCACGTGATTCCAGTGTCCTGGCTGCCATTGACGGTGCTCTCTGGCCCACTGCAATCAGCGCTGGCGGTGTTGTCTGGTCAGACGTGGCTTTCTCAGGGGACGCCTGGCACGATAGCCTGCTTGAACCAGTCGTTGGTCGACTAGTCTTCTGGATACAGGCACATTTGTCAGTTGCTGCCACTCAGCCCTAAGCCGATTAGCTGACTTGGTACGACCATTGCGGACTAACCGGTGCAGCTGGCGATCATCCCTCCTTGTGGTTCTGTGGGGACGTCTTGGCCTCGGTATTAGAGTACGCACACCCCTCTGAGCATTTCGTTTCAGGATCTTTGACACCTGACTTTGAGTGATGCCATACTGCCAAGCAATAGCACGCTGTTTCATGCCGGAATTTCGTAAAGCCACCATTAAATGACAAATAGCATTGTCATGTTGACGGACCATCTCCAGGGGAAGAGGCAATAACTTTTGTAGACGTGCAGCAGTTGAATTTCCACTAATACAGAACGCAACAACCCTTATATACCCGATTGTGAAGCCAATCGTCAAATGTACCTGTCCGTACATTTTGTCACACCACCTGTGATATAATCCTGTTATTGACTTCTTGCTGTGACAGACAATCAGTGACATGGTTCTTTTAACAAAGAAATCACCAAAGCGTAAAAGAAACTCACCAGATTGATATACTGAGTTCAGAAAGTAAACCCAAGTCAAGAAAAAAAATTATTCCATATTAAATGCCAAGTCTGTAGAATCGGTACACCGTATCCCTGCGCATCGTCAGAGGCGACTAAGGGTTGGCGTCAGGAAGGGCATCCGGCCATAAAAAAAACATTGCCTCAAAAAGGGAACCATGAGGATTAGGGGCCCGCAAGGCTAACCCCTGCTCTAGCGGGGAAAAAAGGCCTTAAAACGATCATTCATATATTGAGTGTTGCATTTAGCCATTTAATCAAAATGAATCAATGAAAATGTTGACTGTTTTTGAGTTTCACAGTTTTACTGCCCGACTGTAATTCCGGAGAGGGAATTGGATGGATGGTCCTCCTTGTGCCATCAGGCACATAAGGCAGCCAAGGCATTTTCAATGGCTAGGGGACATAATCCTGCACAGGTCACTACTCAAACACTCAAAGACAGGATACTCAAATGGCTCACTTTTTTCCCCGAGCTGGTAGTCATTTTCCCGACCTCCGAAGGATGACAAGCTGAATCAACCGACCTGGTGTTACTTTTGGCATGATGGGCGCTTGAATTCAGGGGTTTAAGATGATAAGCCAACAACCTTAACCGTGAAGCCATCACCAGGCTTCTAAGAGTGAATTTCTGTAATATAATAGTTATAACTATTTGGTGTGGATCTTAATCTTTTATGAAATATTTCCACATTTATTATTTATTATTATTTCATCATTTGTAAAAAAATTAATGATAGTTTGATCCGATTGTGTGATCTGTTAGACACCAGATTGCATCCTGTAAATATGTACTTATTTTTCCAAAAAATAGCATGTATTGTTATGTTGGTGAGTAGGGCATATATAGATTTAGGTAGATCTGCTAAGGTATCATGCTTCGTCTGTCGAGTTAGAACAATCTCGATATAACAAGTTCTGTGTTTAGGCGGTTTGTCGGATCAAGTGTGTACCTGTGATCATACAAGGATGATCGTGTTTAAATAGTTGCAGGGACAAAGCTAATTCCCCTGTTTGTCAGACCTGGTGATCATTCCTTTGTACCGTATGGCAGCACATCACACACATTAGATAGGCCTATTAGCACATTAACTAGAATGCCACTCAGTAGAGCGCATACTCCCGCCGTGGGTGGCCGCTGCTGAGCCCTATCTTCCAATGGTAAAAAATCTTTCAAAAAATTCCTGGATCCAGAATAATATCCTGAGCTTCACCAAAAACTAATCCCTTCTTCCTTATCCCAAGGGCAATCATCCCACCAACTTTCATCCAAATCCGTTCAGAACTTTTCCAGATATCTTGTTCACAAACACACGAACATACGAACACACATACGCACGCACGCGCACACACACACACACACACACACACACACACACACACACACACACACACACACGGACGGACATGATCGGATGCATTACTCCCTGGTGGGAGTAATTAATTCCCCCTCTGCCACAAGACGATAAGACTGACCAGAAAAAACAACAGTCAGCGGCCACGCAGTGGTACACCATGGCGATCAAACATTGACCAGGCGGGCTGAGAGAGATGCCCAGGGAGGCTTGTGGTTGATGGGAGGGGGAGGGGCGAGCAACAACCGGAGCACCGATTGGAGAGCAGGGAGGATGGAGAACGCGCCACACAATGACGTGATACAAAAGACACTCGGCCAATCAGTGCAGAGGGTGCAAACGAACTACCAACAAGCTATGCACTAGTTGGAGGAGAAGCGTCGGTGATGAAAAAAGTCGCGAAAGGTGACGAGTAAACGACGCACTGATTGGGAGAGATAGAGAGTGACGTCAGAAGACGATCAGTAAAAAACACTCGCTGACCGACATTTTCTCTCTTTGCCTCTGCCTGTCTTCGCCTCCGCTTCTCTCTTCCCTTTGTGTCTTGCTCTGGACTGTCCCTTCATGCTGGACCTGTTCTTGCCTTTGGACTTTGGTGGGGAGACCAGCGTCGACGATTCTCTTCCCCTGCGTTCGCATACCAACGACGAGTGAGGTTTGCGGTTGGAGCGCTGACGAACAGATGCGCCGAGGGTCGCTCCACGCCAATGACCAGGCAGTTCGTGCCAACCGGAGCTGCATTGGACGAAAGAGCTGCACAACCAGACAATTCCTGACGGACACCACATCCAGACAGATAAGCACAGATGCGCAAACAACGGTTCCTTTGATTCATTCTCCCATTGTTTTGTATATGAAGTCTGTGAGTGGGATCCCCACCTCGCTTTTAGTTCTTCTGTCGCAACCTTTGTTATCGGGTCCGTAATAAATATTTCTCGTTGTACATTTTAAATACGTTTTGGTTTGATTTATTGATTTTCAGGTTGAAGACATCGGACCGTGAAGGTAAGCGGCATTCTTCATTCCGTCTCATGTATGATCTGCCATCAATTGGAAACGCCTCATTAAGCTCGAATCCATCCGTGGACGCTCTGTCTTAACTGAGAGTGTCCGCACGACAGAATATTATATATATATATATATATATATATATATATATATATATATATATATATATATATATATATATATATATAACTGTATATATATATATATAACTGTATATATATATATATATATATATATATATATATATATATATATATATATATATATATATATATATATATATAACTGTATATATATATATATATATATATATATATATATATATATATATATATATATATATATATATATATATATATATATATATATATATATATATATATATATATGTATATATATATATATATATATATATATATATATATATATATATATATATATATATATATATATATATATATATATATATATATATATATTTACAGTAACAATATATTGACGAAGTTAATAATATATATATTTACAGTAACAGTTAATATATATATATTAACAATATATATATATATATATACAGTAACAAACCTGACGTTGGGTTCCGTAACAATATATATATATATATATATATATATATATATATATATATATATATATATTGTTACGGAACCCAACGTCGGCCTATGGTTCCCCTTTGAGGGGGGATTAGTCCCCTCACTTGTTACTGACCGACGTGGTCCCTGAAGCTGCACCGCGACCTCCGGAAAGGCCGGTGAGCAGCTTCGTTCGCGACCGCGGATAAGATGGTAATTTGCCGAGCGGATGGCAGCCGCGGCCCGAACCGTTAACAATGACTAGACCCGATTCCTTAAACGTTGGCCAAATCGTGCCACAGGTATTCAATGGGGAAAAGACAAAGACGACGGATGTGAAGAAGAAGAAGACGAAGGCAAAAGGTTGGAAATACGACTGTTATTTATTATTACTATTTACACAATGAAAGAAACCAAGGAAGAAGGAAGGATAATAAAATAATGTAGAAAAGGGGACGGACCAGAAGGACACAGCGCAATTTCTAGCTTAACTATACAAGCTTAACTTATTCCCAGGGACAAGACACACAGAATAAACTCACGTACACAAAAGGATGGAAAGGCAGGGATGGTTTGGGACGGCAGAGGAGGGTCCAGGCAGATGGTAGGCGTCGAGGTCCGGCTCCAAGCGAGCGCTCCGATCCACGCTTTGGGGTTGAGGCGAAAACCCGGCAAACACAGCCTTGCGTCTCACCGACCGGCAATAGGGCCTAGAGGGTATCGGCCTATTGCCGCAATACAGGCACCCCCTCACGCCTCTCTCTCTCTCAGTCTTGCTAGATCACGCCTCTCGTTCGTGCCTTCTCACCGACCTTGTACCTACTTTGTCCAACTCTATGAACCTTCAAGCAACTCCCTTCACAGAACTCTCACTTCAGAACTCCCTCTGCAGAACTGCTCGTGGGGCTCCCTCACTCATCTCTCTCTTGCGCGATCTTCGCATGCATATATCATCCTCAAGCGCGGGTGTGACACGCCCTCGTCGGTTTCGGTACCGCCCTCCCCCCGTGCTCTGTGACCTTATATGGCAATGCCACGGGCTTGCCTACTTATTTGGACATGGCGCCGAACGGCGCACCCCTCGTGGCGAGCTACGGGCTTGTTCCCTTATTTGGGCATGGGGCTGAACAGCCCCGTCCCTCGTGGCGCGCCCTGGGCTTGCCTCTTCCCGGCGACCCCGCCCCTCCTGTTCAAACAGAGCACGGAGCACATATTCGCTATTTGCAGCGAAATGAGAGGGCGCGCACCCCACGCTTGTGAAGCTGCTTTACCCAGAGAGGGAGTTTGGGCTGGGAAATGTAATTATTGAAGGGGAGCTATTCTTATTTGATTCGGTGCAATGGAGTGTCAATTAATTGAAGACACAGCCTTAACCTACATAGAATAAGGAAATAAACTACCAACAAGGAGGAAATCTATGATTGGCTAACGTGATTGTAAATGACCTAACTAAGGGACGCCCTTTTGACCTTTACACACAACTGGAGGAAGGAGGGTGATATTTTACCATTTACTACACAATCAAAAAAACACAATTCTCATATCCACAACACTGCACCCTCCTCCTCTTAGGCACGTCCCGGGCCTATTACCTTTACTTTTAGTGTGGCACGTAGGTGTAGTTCCCTCTACATTTAACCTGACCCTGAGTGTGACAGTTTTAAAACACAAATAAATATGTCCCGCTGCTCCATTGCACCCTGCCTAACAGACTCATGCCCACAGCTAACCGAATTGCGGAATTGTCTTCAAACTATACATTTACGATGGGGAAGTATTATTTACAACGACGCTATTTTATTTACCAAACGTAACCCAGGACCTGTGATTGTTCTTTCTGGGGGGGAGACAGTCTGCTCTGCATCGACGCACCATGAAGCACCCAAAAACGCACCAAAACACCATCAAGCACCAATCGGTGCACAGTCACCACAGTTATTAAATAAAAAATGAACCCAACAAACCCTGGTGCTGGTCTTCCTCTTCGGCTCCCTCTGCTGGCTATGGTTCTTCCAGTTGTTGTCATCTTCTTTGCTGGCGGCCTATTTGGACATAATAAAAGTGCTCAAAACGTGTCCATTGCTTTTATTTATGGCCCACAGGGGGCCGACTATGTATGGTTCACCTGTGTGGCACCGGTGCCCTGTGATCAAGGTCCGCCAGCAAGATGTCGGGCCTTCATGGCCGGTTCCAGCAGAGAGGCCATGCCCCAACCCATGGGGTCCATGAGTGGTGCTCAGCCACAGACATGTGTTCCATAAGGTGGTGCATCGATGCAGACAGCTGTGGTTGCGAGAGTTTCGGGCGCACAATGGCGGACTCACGCACGCTCCTCTCGGCGCCCAGTGGCGCACAGTCCTCGTGTGGGAGACGGGGAGACGGGGGGGGGGGGGGAAAGACAGGTGAGCGAGGGGTAGGGTCACAAGGGTACACATCAATAAAGGCAATGCAAGGCGAGGTGCGTATGGAGACGGAGCGGAGAAAAGCTCGTCCCTACCGTACGCCCCCCCCCCCCACATGTGACCTACACTACCCTTGCCCTTACCCCATATGTACAAAATCTACACATTACAAATTCGTCGCTATCGTCATGTTTTCCCCATATTTCCCCTACACCAAATTCGTCTTTACTCCCACTACTTCAAAATTTGCCATCACCCAATTCATTATCAATCCTCATAAGGAGGAAGAGATGGAACAACAAAGCACAATGTCACACCCACGTCATGATGCGTCTCACATTCCAAACATTTGCACAATAAAAATAGCAAAAACAACCTGGCATGGTGTGGAGGTACGTCACCTCAGGTGAGTGGATGTAAATGGTGCGAGGAGATTTCCATCCTAACTATCCTCTAAATGACTTTAATACACTTAACACTACCCGGGGTCTTTCC
Organism: Myxine glutinosa; assembly: GCF_964187855.1. NCBI lineage: Eukaryota > Metazoa > Chordata > Myxini > Myxiniformes > Myxinidae > Myxine > Myxine glutinosa. Next base: position 171,040,628 of record NC_136264.1, read on the forward strand.
CTGCAAAACCATTGGACATCTTACTCTATGCGGTTTTAAGAACCAAATTCCCATTGACCAAACTGTGGTGCTTCCTCAATTTGGGGTCTCACTCCCCCGATTCAACTCCCTGTGCCCTTGCACAATTTCAGGACTGGGTCGTGTAGCTCTCCCAGCAGGTCTACCCACCTGCACACCTCCACCACTGTAGTTGCCACCCGAGCTTACCTAGCTCCTCACCCTAACCTATCTAACTGGGAAAGGCCCCTCCTGGCTCTGTCACCCCTCGGTGCCCTCTGGCACTGGGCTACCCGGGTCCGTCCTCCGGATCCTCGGGCCCCATCCACAACTCTACCGGCTCCCAGAGCCCACCTGCGGCCTCACCTGGCCGACATCCTCACAGTGGTGGAGTGCCCAAACCAACTACACACACTAACAGGCTACACGCCCAGCCATTTCCACGACACTAATGCACCCATTCAACCATCATTCTTCCACCACACACCACAGATGCCAATATCCAACCACAATTTACCTGTACCCTCTACCTAACTCTTAGACTACCCTCCCCGGGTATTCGTGATGGGGTCCATCCTCCTTTCCCCCATCCACACCTTCGCACCATCCACTCCACTCCACAGTTTCCACCATACTCACTCCACGGCCATCCATTCCATACTCCATATATTCCACACTCCATGTAATCCACACAACCATTCTCCATACACCTGCAGTTGCACACCTGTGCAATCTCACCTGGTGCCACCTGCACCCTCCTTCCTTCCTGGACCATTTGGTCAACACAGCACACATCACCATCACTCACTCATACACTGCTCCATACACCTGTTCAGTTGCACACCTGTGCAATCTCAATCGCTCCTCACTCACTGCTCCATACACTTCCACGCTCCATACACCTTCGATTCTCAAACACCATTGCCTCAGGCACCCAAATTCTCCCACGGTCACACACACATCTCTCCCGAGCATTGCCTAGCAATTCCTCATTTGCTCGATATCAACACTCACTCATACACTTTTCACAATACACTTCTGAATACACCTCCAACACTCACACGGCATCATCTAATCTACCTGGTCCCTGCTAAAACTCGCGCTTCCCCGTCGCCCCTTACATTATTGCGCTCCCTCGTCATTATCATCCAACTACCCTCTCTATGTCCCCACTACCGGTTCAATGTTGCTACCTAACCTTAACGTTACCTATGGTCAATCTCTAGGTCCCTACACACTATATCCTAACCCTCCCGGGCTAGTTTTCACTGCCATAAACCCCATAACTAGTGCTCCTTTGCCCCCGCTGTGAGAGATGGCAAAGTTGCCATCCCACCACATCGGGCATCTCTCACTACCACTATCAATTTTGTTCATCCAATTCTTGCAAATCAAAAAATTTCCAATCACTGCCAATTCTATTCACTTTTCTAAATTTCGGGTCAAAAACACTATCATCATCACCGTTCATTAAACTTGAGCCTCGGTGCATCGTTACATTCCCAAAGCCCGGCTTCGCACAGCCGAGCAATGAACGCGGGTGGTTTGGTCGCCTGCAGGTTGAATCCGTCCGGCTTTCGGTTCAGAGGAGGTGGTTTGGTCGGGCCAAGATTCCACACACCATCTCGGCGCGGTACCTTGCGGTCCCGGGCCCGATGACCGAGGCTCGCCCGGTCGGAACCCCGTCCCCACCAGGGGGCACCGTCCCGCTTCCTCCTACTCGCCCTTGAACCGCACCGGTCGCCTCGCCCGACAAGGCCCGGACTCGACCATGCGGGGAGGGGCCAGGCCCGAATCGTGCGCGACGCTCCGAAGCGGGGCGACGCAGCATCGATCCGCACGAGGCTTCGCATCCAACAAAGCGCTCCGCGCACCGAGCGCCTGCTATCCGTCGCCCTAACTGCTAACCCGGTCAACGTCGATGCTTCACTTGCATGCTCACACCACGCGACCCGTTTCACACTCACAAAGCCCGGCGTTCCAACGCCGTCCGTACATTCCACACACACCGTCCATTCCACCAATGCACTCCCTGTTACACACCACACCTCCCGCGCACCTTCTTGCGCACTCTCCTCACTCGGTACGTACTCCGTACCACTCACCATGGGCGTGCACTCTTGCATCCACCCACTCTCGCGCTCCGATGGGCTCTCCCACACTCGCGCCACCACCAACTCACTCTCTTTGTCGCACTCCGTACACCCCGACGTGCATTCTCGCTCGCACTCGGTTTCACACTCGCGCTCCGATGTGCTCTCTCGCACTCGCGCCACCATCAACTCAGGTGTGCTTCCTCGCACACGTTCCACCACCACTTTACTCTCCGTGTCACACTCGCCCTCGCACGTACACTCCGTATCGCTTTCACTCCCTGTGTCACACTCCGTACACCCCGAACACCCCGACCTGCATTCTCGCTCACACTCGGTTTCACACTCACGCTCCGATGTGCTCTCTCGCACTCGCGCCACCACCAACTCATTCTCCGTTGCACACTTTTTTTCCACAAGCGCGCCATTTCCACCCACACGGGACCCTTCACCAACGCCCGGGTGCCATATTGACCCCAATCGAGCGACAATTCTCTTCGCGCCAAACCCCCTCTTACAAAATCTCCCGGCACCATATACAGCCCGTCTCACCTTCATGGTTCTTCGTCCTCCCTGCACCAACACCTGCAAATATTTATAAGGATTTTTAAGCACAGCATCGTGATGTGAGCATGGACTTTGAGCAATTTCCATTCCTTCCTCCGATTCCTGGGCTACCTCCGTCGTCTCTTCAATTTTAACGATATACATTATTTCTTTTTCTTTATTCACCTCGACGACCGCTGGCTTTAATAAAATTTTCTCTCCTACCTCAGCGGTCGCCGGCTGCCCCATACCCCGGGTCGCGATCTCTATACCCGTCATTTTACCCGCGCTTTTCTCCACTTCGCCCAACCAGTGCTCCTCGACCCGCATTACCTCGTCATGCACCGATGTGACCCCCTCGCCCAACCTGCGGTCCCTGTCCCTCTCCGCTTCCCTTACCTCATATGCGGCTTGCCCCCTCGCCAACTCCTCATTAATTTCTTTGGCTTGGCCAACCATGCCCCCCAGTTTGTCCCCTAATCCGCTTCCGAATCCCTCAAATTTATTTCCCATATTATTTAACCCGTCTCTCAATTGCTCACTGGTACCCCGCGCTTCGTCCCTCATTCTGCTTTCCATTTCTTTCATTTCCCTGCTAAATTTATTCCTTTCTTCACTCTGCTCGGTCATGTACGCCAGGCATTGTGTCATGAACTGCTGCATGTTAAACGGCTGCATGTTAAAGCCCGCTGGTACAGCGGGCTCGGCTACCACGCGCTCGTGTGAGGCGCCATTTTGCACCTCTCCAACCACGTGCGCGAGGGCGCTATTTTGTGCACCTGATACCTCCTCAACCACTTCACCATTGTTCCCCTCCTCCATTTCCTCCCTGTGGTCCTGGGTTACCCCTAACCCCTCTTCTAATTCCCCCACCGGCATCCGATCATCTTGACCATCCATGGCACGACTCAATTTGGGATTTTATAAAACAAAATTTCGGGCCACTCGTAATTTGAGCGCGCGAAGCGCTTCAGGTCCGTATCTCACTCCCAGACACTAATTGTTACGGAACCCAACGTCGGCCTATGGTTCCCCTTTGAGGGGGGATTAGTCCCCTCGCTTGTTACTGACCGACGTGGTCCCTGAAGCTGCACCGCGACCTCCGGAAAGGCCGGTGAGCAGCTTCGTTCGCGACCGCGGATAAGATGGTAATTTGCTGAGCGGATGGCAGCCGCGGCCCAAACCATTAACAATGACTAGACCCGATTCCTTAAACGTTGGCCAAATCGTACCACAGGTATTCAATGGGGAAAAGACAAAGACGACGGATGTGAAGAAGAAGAAGACGAAGGCAAAAGGTTGGAAATACGACTATTATTTATTATTACTATTTACACAATGAAAGAAACCAAGGAAGAAGGAAGGATAATAAAATAATGTAGAAAGGGGGACGGACCAGAAGGACACAGTGCAATTTCTAGCTTAACTATACAAGCTTAACTTATTCCCAGGGACAAGACACACAGAACAAACTCACGTAGACAAAAGGATGGAAAGGCAGGGATGGTTTGGGACGGCAGAGGAGGGTCCAGGCAGATGGTAGGCGTTGAGGTCCGGCTCCAAGCGCGCGCTGCGATCCACGCTTTGGGGTCGAGGCGAAAACCCGGCAAACACAGCCTCGCGTCTCACCGACCGGCAATAGGGCCTAGAGGGTATCGGCCTATTGCCGCAATACAGGCACCCCCTCACGTCTCTCTCTCTCAGTCTTGCTAGATCACGCCTCTCGTTCATACCCTTCTCACCGACCTTGTCCCTACTTTATCCACCTCTCATGAACCTTCAAGCAACTCCCTTCACAGAACTCTCACTTCAGAACTCCCTCTGCAGAACTGCTCGTGGGGCTCCCTCACTCATCTCTCTCTTGCGCGATCTTCGCACGCATATATCATCCTCAAGCGCGGGTGTGACACGCCCTCGTCGGTTTCGGTACCGCCCTCCCCCCGTGCTCTGTGACCTTAAATGGCAATGCCACGGGCTTGCCTCCTTATTTGGACATGGTGCCGAACGGCGCGCCCTCGTGGCGAGCTACGGGCTTGTTCCCTTAGTTGGGCATGGGGCTGAACAGCCCCGCCCCTCGTGGCGCGCCCTGGGCTTGCCTGTTCCCGGCGACCCCGCCCCTCCTGCTCAAACAGAGCACGGAGCACATATTCGCTATTTGCAGCGAAATGAGAGGGCGCGCACCCCACGCTTGTGAAGCTGCTTTACCCAGAGAGGGAGTTTGGGCTGGGAAATGTAATTATTGAAGGGGAGCTATTCTTATTTGATTCGGTGCAATGGAGTGTCAATTAATGGAAGACACAGCCTTAACCTACATAGAATAAGGAAATAAACTACCAACAAGGAGGAAATCTATGATTGGCTAACGTGATTGTATATGACCTAACTAACTGACGCCCTTTTGACCTTTACACACAACTGGAGGAAGGAGGGTGATATTTTACCATTTACGACACAATAAAAAAAAACACGATTCTCATATCCACAAATATATATATATATATATATATATATATATATATATATATATATATATATATATATATACAGACTTGGCATTTAATATGGAATTTTTTTTTGCGGGGGTGAACTTACATTTCGAGATGACTTAGAACCAAAAGTTCATTGGAATTATGTTGAAATTATTCTAGATTGTGTTAATGTGACCTTTAAAAGAAACAAAAAACACATTTGACAATTCGAAGCAAATAAATTGATCCTTGAAAGTGATGTAAACTGATATCGAACTCAATTCACGGACAGTACTGTGTTAAACTTCTGTACGTTTTCCAGAAGTATCTCTTTATTTTACACATTAGCCAAATTTTTTTTCAACAAAAACAAAAGCTAAATTATGACTGGGATTACGGACAGTAAAATTACAGTTCAGTACTTCGTGTAACCCCCACGAGCATTCAGGAGAGCACGTACACGTCGAGGCATGCTGTTCAAGAGATTTGCCAAGGTTTGGACAGGAATCGCTTGCCATGCAGTGACAATAGTCTGCTGCAATTCACGCACAGAGGGAGGCTGCTGGTCCAAGTTGTCGATTTGACGCGTTAATTCTGCCCACAAGTTCTCTATCGGATTCATATCAGGGGACACGGCAGGCCACTCCATATGCTCTACACCACGGTCAGCAAGAAAGTGTTGGATCATGCGAGCATGATGAGGCCGTGCATTGTCATCTTGGAAGACAAAGTTTCCTCGAAAGGCTGCACGAGCAAATGGAAGCAATGTTTCTTCGAGAATGACCCTGTACTTGAACTGGTTCAGGTTTCCATTCAGAACAACCAGGTCAGTTTTGCCCCCTGCATGAAAAGCAGCCCAAACGGTCACCCCACCACCTCCAGCTTGGACTCTTGGCATGATACAATCTTCGTTGTGGGCTTCATGCACTTGTCTGTGCACTCGGACGTGGCCATCTTGACGATAGACCAGAAATCTAGACTCATCACTGAAGGTCACGTGGATCCATTGTCCTCACTGCCATTGACGGTGCTCTCTGCCCCACTGCAATCGGCGCTGGCTGTGTTGTCTGGTCAGGCGTGGCTTACTCAGGGGACGCCAGGCACGATAGCCTGCTTGAACCAGTCGTTGGTTGACTCGCCTTCTGGATACAGGCACATTTGTCAGTTGCTGCCACTCAGCCCTAAGCCGATTAGCTGACTTGGTACGGCCATTGCAGACTAACCGGTACAGCTGGCGATCATCTCTCCTTGTGGTTCTGCGTGGACGTCCTGGCCTCGGTATTGGAGTAGGGACACCCCTCTGAGCATTTCGTTTCAGGATGTTTGACACCTGACCTTGAGTGATGCCATACTGCCGAGCAATAGCATGCTGTTTCACGCCAGAATTTCGTAAAGCCACCACTCCATGACAAACAGCATTGTCAAGTTGACGGACCATCTCCAGAGGAAGCGGCAATAACTTTTGTAGACGTGCAGCAGTTGTTTTCCACTAATACAGAACGCAACAACCCTTATATACCCGATTGTGAAGCCAATTGTCAAATGTACCTGTCCGTACATTTTGTCACGCCACCTGTGATATAATCCTGTTATTGACTTCTTGCTGCGAAAGACAATCAGTGACATGGTTCTTTCAACAAAGACATCACCGAAGGGTAAAATAAACTCACCAGATTGATATAGTGAGTTCAGAAAGTAAACCCAAGTCAAGAAAAAAAAAAATTCCTTATTAAATGCCAAGTCTGTATATATATATATACACACATATATATATATATATATATATATATATATATATATATATATATATAATTATATATATATATATATATTGTTGCAGATATGAGATTGGCATCCATCCATATCCGCTTGTAAATATTCCCCTATTTCCTCCATACTTCCCAACTATCCCCAATCCCCCATTCCCTAGTCCCATTTTCTGTAAACAACACTCTGTAGACCCGACCTTCCCCTATTTCCCCCATTAAATGTCGCATCCAGGTCCACCGCATCTCACGTAGACAACTATAGGACATCTTGCTAGTTATTCTTAGTCTATGTCAGTTAAGGACTCGTTTCCATTAATTCTGACTCTTCGTTGCACCAGAATGTGATTGTATGGCACCGTTAGGAAGTTTAGGACCTCCCAATACCTCCCCGCAGGTCTTCCTCACGGTTCAGCAACAACAGCAACAGCAACAACAACAACAGCGGCGGCGGCGCGGGGAGTGTGCGCCCTCACTCCGGCTTGGTTGGTGGGGGGTGTTGGGAGGGCACCATGCCTTTCCAACGAGCCGCCATCGAGCATGTGCTCGATGGGGTTACCAAGTAGGGGCTCGCTGTCAGCTCCTCGTCAAGGGCGGAGCCCGGTAACCCCCCGCACCCAATAGAAGCGGCGGACCGATCCCATCTGGGGCGGAGCCAACGAGCCGAGGGCGTGTCACTCCCCGCTGAGCATGCGCAGGAAGAGGGAGGTGACGTCAGATGCGCCCTCAGCTTGGAGAGAGAAGGACGCCACCTCCGAGCGCTGCAATCCCTCCCCGCATCTCTGGACCGGACCGTGTTTGATTCTGCCCCTGAGCCAAGGTGCACCTTGTGCTATCGACTGCCTGTCCTTCCCTGCCATCAATCCCTGTGTAAGTCAGTCTTGTTCCGTTTGTCTGTGGTCTGTCTGGGATAGATAAGATTGTGTCTAAGTGCCTATCTCTTCTGTGCTTTACCTCATACCTTGTAATCTACCCCTTTTCTCCACCACCAATTATATCCTCCTCCGGAGGTCTTGAGAACTGTACCCCTTGTGTCGTTTCATTTGTCCCAGTCGTTGTGTCCTTTCCAAACCATTGATTTAGCATAGCGCGACTTGGTCAACGTCGGGTGGAATCGGGTGAGTTTTTTTTTTTTTTTTTTTTTTTTTTTTTTTTTGTATACAAGATCGAGGCTCGTGAAAGAGCGAACATTAATCACACAGAAAGACAAACCGACACATAAAACATATAACATAGGGAGCGGTAGACAAGATGAGGAGAGAGGGGAAGGACACAAACACAACATTTGAGAGCAGGGACCGAGAGACATGGAGACATCGAGAGATCTGAGAGAGGGCGAGGGCTATGGGGGGGGGGGGGGGCGTGGGAAGGGGGCGGTGGGAGAGGTATAAAACATATGGACACTGCCAGGACTTCCAGGAAAGAAGTTGGAATTTCAAACAAGGTGGATCTGGGGTGAATTAGCGGGGGTAGAAAAGATCAAGGTTTTGGATGGGGGAAGATAAGAGATGGTGGTGAACAGCTGTTTTAAAGACCTGGAGGGAGGAGTGGGATTGAAGGGAGTGAGGGAGTTTGTTCCAGAGGCGGGAGAAAAGAGGAATGAAAGAGTGAAGGTGAGCAGAGAGCCGAGATTTCGGCAGTTTAACCATCAGAGGGTTGCTGGCAGATCTTGTGCGACCTGTAGGAATATTTGGGGGACAGAGCACAGAGAGAGCTGGGGGTGCAAGGCCGGAGAGGAGTCGGTAGAAGACAGAAAGACCACCTACCTGCCTGCGGTGAGTGAGTGAAAGGCCCTCAGAGATAGCTTCATCGCGGGAGATTCCAATAATTCTGAAAGCTTTGGTTTCAACAGCGTGAAGCCGAGCTAGGTGTGAGGCAGGAGCACCGGCCCATAGGGGAGAACAGTATTCCATTGAGCTGCGGATGAAAGCCTTGTATGTGGTGAGGAGCTCAGGTGTGCCGAGGAAGGACTTCGCACGACGGAGGATGCCCAGTCGGCGACTGGCTTTGGAGGCCAGCTTGGAAATGTGGTTTTCCCAAGAAAGATCATGGCAGATAGTGAGACCCAAAATCTTGAGCGACAGAACTTCTTGGAGAGGATTGTTGAGAAAGTAGATGGGAGGGTTGTCCAGTCGATCTTTTCGGAGAGACATAGTAAGAGTGTGAGATTTGTCAGGATTGAAAGACATGTTCCACTTGTTTGACCAGTCTGTGATTTTGTCCAGGTCTTCAGAGAGTGAGGAGGCAGCAGACTGCCGATCTGAGGGAAGAGGAATGGAGTTGTTGGGGGTAATCGGGTAAACTGTGCGAACACGGCGGCCATTCCGCTCGGCCCATCATAACACCTTAAGCCGTGTCCGTAACAATTGGTGTCGAGGAGTGAGATTGGACCCGAAGCGCGCTTAACGCGCTCAAAATTACAAGCAGTGTGAAATTTGTTTTGTTTTAAAATAAAAACCCGAATTTTGAAAGTCGCGCTATGGCAGATCAAGACGGCTGGGTTCCAGTAGAGGAGAGTGAGGCAGGGTCGATCCAGGACCAAATTGAGGGACAAGAGGAGAGCGAAGCAGTGAGGGCGGCAGGTTCACAAAATGGCGTCCTCGCGCATGAGGCTTCAGGCGCGCAAAGTGGCGTCCTCGCGCACGTGGGTGTAGCGACACCAAATTTTGCCGCGCCCGCGACCGTAGCAGCGCCGTTGGTGGATTTGAACCTTTTTTTTATACAAATGAAGGCCCTTATGGACAAGAATACCGAAGAAATGGAAAGCAGAATGATGGGGGTAATGGGGAACCGGATGGATGCTCAGAGTGAGCAATTGGGGGTAATGAGGGACGAAGCGAGGGGTACCGGTGAGGCGTTAGACAATGGGATAAAAGAGGTAAAGAATGGGTTAATGGGGGTAGAAAACAGAATGGCCGCTCAAGAGAATCAAATAGAAGGGGTGAAACATGAGTTAACGGGGGTAGAAAACAGAATGGCCGCTCAAGAGAATCAAATGGAAGGGATGCAAAAGGGGTTAGAGGGGTTAGAAAACAGTATGGAAGGCAAATTGAGGGACATGAGGGACCAAGCGGAAAGGGAAGTTTAAAAAATGGGGCAGCAGATAGAGGGGGTCAGAATGGGGGTAGAAACTAAATTGGATGCTCACAGGGAGGAAATGGAGCAGATGAGGGTGGCATCTGGGCAGGAGATGCAAGTGATGGGAGAGGAGATCAGAAGAGGTGTGAGTGAGGAGGTCGGAGGAGTGCGCGAGGAGGTGAGGCACTGTAAGGAGCGCATGGAGAAGGAGGTGAGAAAGGGGACTGTAAAATTGCAAGGTGGTATAGAGGAGTTGACGCTGGGAGTAGAACAACTGACAGTGGGACAAAAGGAGTTGGGGGACCAGGTAAAGAAGAACACAGCGGAAATAGAGGGTTTAAAATCGACACAGAAGGAGATGAAAAAGGACGTAGGGGTAATTAAAAAAGAGTGTCAGACGGTACATGAGGACCTGACGAGGAAAATGAACAAGGTGGTAGAGGTGATGGAGGTTAAAGAGCGGGAGGTGCGGGAGCACATAGAAAAAAATAAGGTGGAGTTAGAGGAAGAACTTAAGGGGGCACACGAGGAGATGAAGGAGGTGAAGCAGAAATTAGAAGAAGTGGAAGAAGGGGTGAGCGAAATTAAGAAGCGACGGAGAGAGGATAAGAAAGAGATAAAGGAGGAAGTAAAATAATTGGTCCAAAGTCTGTGTTCGGATCGTGATGATGTGCTCATTAACCGGATGAGGGATTCGCAGGTGATGGAGGAGAAGCGAAGAGAAAGAGGACCCGGTGTAAGTGGTGACCAATATGGTCGTGCGTATGATGTGCCAGGTGATTTAATAAGCTTGGGGGTCGAGATAGACCCGGATGTTCGTGAGGCCAAGAGTGAGGTGTATGGCTGGTCCGGAGGGTATGGAACGAGGGTGCGAGCGAGAGGGTCCGGTGATGGGAGAGGTGCGAGGTGTGAGTGAGCAAGGTTGTGGTGGTATGGAATGGGTAGTGGGTTGCGGAAGTGTGACCCATGCATCGACACCAACAGGGGTAGTTTTTAGAGGGACAGGGGAGGCACGGGAGCCCCTTGGGGGTAATGTACTGTGGGGGCCCGGCCGGTTCGGCCCCGCGCTGACCCCGCAAGGGGCGACGCATGGGGTCCGGCAGGCGGGCAACGACTCGCATACGAGGTGGTCCCACAAGGTCCCACTCGCGCCGTATGACGGCAAGAGTGATCTACGCGCGTACCTGGCGCAGTTTGACTGTGTGTGTAAGGGCAACGGTTGGGGTGAGGACGAAGGTGGAGTACACCTGGTGGCCGCATTGCGTGGCGCGGCGGCGGAGGTGCTGACGGCATTACCACCGGGTGCTCTCACCCTGCCAGCCCTCCGCGACGCCCTAATTAATCGATTCGGCATTGAACAGCAGAGCAAGCTTGTTAAAGCTCAGCTCGCGCTGCGAAAACGCAAGCCCCAGGAAGCCATCGGGGAACTTGCCCACGACATTCGCCGCGCAGTGGGGATCGCACATGCTAGCATGGCAGCGGATTCCCGGGAAAGCCTGGCGCTGGACCATTTTATCCAGGCCCTCCCGGATATTGAGCTCCGGCAACAGCTCGCCATGTGGCGCCCGCAGACTCTGAGCCAGGCGGCTGACGCTGCAGCCCGTTGGGAAGCAGCGAGGCCCCTGGCCCGGGGGAGCGAGCGTCACGCAATGGCGGTCCGCCAGGTGGGACCCCCGATGGAGGGCGGACCCCTTAGGGGGCCCGCCCCCGACGTGAGTCCTGACCTGGCGGGCATGGTCCGGAGGCTGGTGGACCAGCGCCTGGCGGGACCTGGACCATGGCAGGCGGCCCCGGAGGTGGCCCGCGGTGGACCACGAGCGGGTAATCCAATTCGGACCTTCAGGGGGGGAAATTTGGAATTCCGGAGACAAGCACCTTATCAGGTGAGGTGCTATACTTGCAACCGTCTGGGTCACCTGGCGCGGCACTGTCGAGCCACGCGCCGGGATGATCCCCGGCGGTTGAGGTCCTCAACTCCACCCAGGGGGGAGCGGGTTAGCCGACCCCAGACACCCCACCCGCCAGACCCCGGGAAACTAGAAGGTGTCGGGCACGTAGGGCGGTGTTCGGCAGAAGAGGATGGAGGAGAGCCCTCATTGACGCGACAGGTCATTTATTGTGGCCAGATTGGAACCGGTAGCCTGACAATCAGATGCAAAATTGCCGGCGTGGGGGTAGACGCCGTAGTGGACACAGGAGCTAGCGCCACGATCATCAGCCCTGTGGTCCTTGATTCGAGCGCAGGTGGCTGGGATAAGATCCAGCGCCTGCAAAATTATAGTTTGCAACTTGCTACCGGGGTAACGGCCCCGATCATAGGGCGTGGTTCTGTGACCCTCAAGTTAGGGTCGGTAAGGAGGGAGATAGATGTTTGGGTGGTGGAGGTGTGCGACCCATGCTTAATAGGGTTGGATTTGTTGACTGCCAGCGGTTGTAAAATCGACTTGTGCCGGGGGATCCTGCAGGTGGGAGTAGAAGAGCTGCCGTTAGGGGGAGTGAGCACGGCCGAGAGAGCGGAGCTGGAGGCTTCCGAGGCCGTGACCAATCCCCCAAGGGCCGAGGCGATAGTGCCGGCCCGGTGGGCAGCTCGCCCAACATGGCAGGAGTCCTGCGGCCTGGTCGAACCGGTGGCAGCGCAGTCCATACCGGGTTTAATCATGGGCTGCACCCTTGTAAAAACGGACGGACCGGTAGTGGCCGTCCGAGTAATAAATATAAGTACAGAACCACGCACTATAGTAAGGGGCACGAGGGTAGCTGGCTGCACCCCAGTTGAGGAAGTCGCGACAGTGAGGGGCGAGAACGTCCAGCCGAGCCGGCCCCGGGGGGAGCCTTCAATAAGAAGTAGGAATTGGCCCGATCCCATTTGCGAGATGGTAAATCGTAGTAGCGTAGAATTGGGAGGTACCCAGAGGGAGGCCTTACACAAACTGGTTGGGTCCCATTTGGACCTCTTCTCCCTGTCCACCGAGGATATTGGACGTACGGGCCTGGTGAAACATCAGATCCACACCGGTGAGGCCCGGCCTATTCGTCAGGCCGCCCGACGGCTCCCTTGGAGCAAGAGGGCGGAAGCTGACGAGCAGGTTGAAAAAATGCTCGACGCAGGCGTGATCGAGCCCTCGGGAAGTCCTTCGATGTCACCTGTTGTGCTGGTCAAAAAGAAGGATGGGACCACGCGGTTCTGCGTGGACTATCGCCAGCTAAACAATGTGACACTCAAGGACTCATATCCCCTGCCAAGGATTGATGACACCCTCAATGCCGTTGCGGGCTCAAATTGGTTCTCAACTTTGGACCTCAAGAGTGGGTATTGGCAGGTGGAGATGGATAGGGCAGGGAAGGAGAAAACGGCATTCTCCACAGGTAAGGGACTGTATCAGTTTACTGTGATGCCGTTTGGTTTGTGTAACGCCCCCGCCACCTTTGAAAGATTGATGGAACATGTACTAGGCGGCATGCCATGGCAATCATGCCTGGTGTACCTGGATGACGTCCTAGTACATGCCAAAACGTTCCCCCAGGCAGTAGCTAATTTGGACCAGGTGTTCGGGTGCCTCAGACAGGCAGGGTTGAAGCTGAACCCGAGTAAGTGCACCTTGTTTGCCAAGGAGGTGGCCTATTTAGGCCACGTCATCGGTTGCGACGGGGTAAAAACGGACCCAGACAAAATTAAAGCGGTAGAGGAGTGGCCCGCACCACGTACCATCAAAGAGGTGCGGGGATTTTTGGGACTCTGCTCCTACTACCGGCGCTTTGTGGCGAAATTTGCGGAGTTGGCCCGTCCCCTCCACCGGCTTACGGAGAAGGGGACGCGATTTAATTGGACACGGGAGTGCCACGAGGCCTTCCAAAAATTGAAGGGGTGTCTAACATCCGCACCCCTTCTAGCTTACCCCACTAGCAACGGGGCATTTACCCTGGACACGGATGCGAGCCAGGAAGGATTGGGCGCAGTTTTGTCTCAGACACAGGAGGGCGTGGAGAGAGTGATTGGTTACTATAGTCGGGCCTTAAGTAGGCCCGAGCGAAATTATTGTGTCACTCGCAAAGAGTTATTGGCTATGCTGGCTGCCATGAACCATTTCCACACGTGCCTGTACGGGCGGAAATTTTTGGTTAGAACTGACCATTCCTCCTTGCAATGGCTCCTTCGGTTCAAAGAACCGGAGGGCCAAATTGCAAGGTGGTTGGAAAAGTTGCAGCAGTACGATTTTGATGTGGCCCATAGGGCCGGGAAGGCCCATGGTAATGCGGACGCACTCTCTCGGCGTCCTTGTCTGGGGGAAAACTGTAAATTTTGTGCGAGACACGAGGAGAGGGAGCAATTGGGCGATTCTGCCCCGATTCTCGTCGTCCGGGCAACCCGGGTGAGAGGGCCAATTTTGCCACTAACCGCAGATGAGGAATTCGGAACTTTGGCTTGGAGCGCGGCCCAGCGGGAGGACCCCGTACTGGGGCCGGTGCACGAATGGGTGAGATTGGGGCAAAGACCTAATGGGGAAGAGGTCACCCCCCTCGGGGCACAGACCAAGGCATATTGGGCTCAGTGGAAAACCCTGGAATTGAAAGATAACATCTTGTATCGCAAGTGGGTGGAGGTTCCCTCTGATAAAACTTCCTGGCTGGTGGTAGTCCCAAATAAATTTAAGACCGATATATTGCAACAGGTGCATGGTACCCACCCCGGCGGCCATTTGGGCAGGACAAAGACGACATCGCAGGTACGCCGGAGGTTTTATTGGGTGAATATGGGGCGCGACATACAGGACTGGTGTCGGAGATGCGACGCCTGTACTGCCAAAAAGGGACCAGCACGGAGGATGAGGGCCCCCCTTCAATTACACCAGGTGGGGGCCCCCCTAGAGCGGGTAGCCATGGATATCCTAGGCCCACTACCCCGCACCCGCCTAGGTAATAAGTACATCCTCGTTGTGATGGACTACTTCACCAAGTCGCCGGAGGCCTACGCCCTCCCCAACCAAGAAGCAGGGGTGGTAGCGCAGGCCTTCGTGGAAGGATTTGTGTGCCGGCATGGGATTCCACAGGAGTTGCACACCGACCAGGGACGAAATTTTGAGAGCAAATTGCTAAAAGATGTGTGCAGTCTCCTGTCAATTCGGAAAACAAGAACAACGCCTTTAAGACCTCAATCTGACGGGATGGTGGAAAGATTCAACCGAACTTTAATCCAACAACTGGCACTGTTCACCGCCACCCGTCAGGATGACTGGGATGAACATCTCCCTTATTTGCTCATGGCCTACCGAACCAGCCAGCACGGGGCCACCGCATGCAGTCCAGCGTTGCTTATGTATGGGCGGGAGTTACGGGCTCCCGCCGACTTGCTATGCGGTCCCGTGCCAGAGACAGTGGTTAACCCGCCGAGGGAGGGGTACGCACGTCACCTAGAGGAAGGCATGGAGCTAGTCCATGCCTTCGCCCGCCGCCAACTCCATCTGGCGGGGGAAAAGATGAAGCGCAGGTACGACCACCGGAGCCAGGGGAGTCAGTACACTCCGGGGATGAAGATTTGGTTCTTCAATCCCCGGAGGAGGAAGGGTAGGTGCCCGAAACTCACCTCTCCCTGGCAAGGCCCGGGGGTCGTCCTGTCGCAAGTCTGTGACGTGGTAGTAAAAATCAAAATGGGGCCACGAGCCCTCCCTCGGATCGTCCACGCCGACCGGATAAGGCCTTACACCGGCGAGCAGGCGCCCCCGTGGATTGCCTCGGCTTTAGATGCCGAGGCGGGACCCAGTACTTCTGAATAAGCGGGGCTTATTAGTGCCAGAGGACTGGGGAATTGATGAGCGATGGGCCCGGTGGGTAAGGGTGGCATCCCTGCCACCCTTCCCATGAGCGGGGGCAAATGCGCTATAGATTATGGGGTGTATGGCAGTGAAAACTAGCCCGGGTGGGTTAGGATATTGTGTGTAGGGACCTAGAAGATGACATTAGGTAACGTTAAGGTTAGTTAGTGACAAGGATACCTGTAGTGGGGACGCAGGTAGTTTAGTGTGGATGATAATGACGAGGGAGCGCAATAGTTTAAAGGGACGACTGGGAAGCGCAAGTTTCAGAGGGGAGTAGTTAGATGAGATGATGCTGTGTGAGAACTGGACAGGTGTGTGGAGCAGTGTATGAGTAGTGAGTGTGTGGATCAGCGCGAATGCGCTTGGGGGAGAGAAGGGTGCAGGCGGCACCAAGTATGAGAGCACAGGTGTGCAAGTACACGTGTGTGGAATACATGGAGTATTGGAATGAGTGGTGTGGAGAGAGTTGGAGTAAGTGGTACGGAGTGGTGTGCATGGTGCGAAGGTGTGGATGGGGGAAGAGTGGACCCCTTTCACGAGTACCCGGGGCGGGTAGTGTAAGTGTTAGGTAGAGGGTATAGGTAAATTGTGGTTGGATATTGGCATTTGTGGTGCGGTTGCAGAATGGTATGGTGGATGGGTGCATTAGTGTTGTGGAAATGGCTGGGCGTGTAGCCTGTTAGTGTGTGTAGTTGGTTTGGGCACTCCACCACTGTGAGGATGTCGGCCAGGTGAGGCCGCAGGTGGGCTCTGGGAGCCGTTAGTGCCTACACGTCACAGCCCAGAAATTGTGCGAGGGCACCGGGAGATGAATCGGGGGAGTGAGACCCCAAATTGAGAAGCACCACAGTTTGGTCAATGGGAATTGGTTTTTAGAACCCAGAGTGTAAGTTGGCCAATGGATTGGCAGGGAAAGACCCCGGGTAATGTAAAGTTGTTAAAGTCATTTAGGAAATAGTTAGGATTGATGAACCTGTCGCACCATACGCAGCCACTTACCTGAGGTGATGATGATGACTCCACACCTGTGTTCCTTTGTTTTGTGTTGCAGGAAAGGAGAATTGCTGTGTGGATTTGTGAGACGCATCACGACGTGGATGAGACATTGGGGTGATTCCATCTCTCCCTCCTTAGGAGGGACTGATGATGAATTGGTGATGGCAAATTTTGATGTTGAATTGGAGATGGCAAATTTTGATGTTGAGTTGGAAATGGCAAATTTGATTGGTTAGGAGGGAGAGAAGACGAATTTGGTTTATGGGAGGAACGGGGAAGACAGTAGGGACGTTTGTTGAGGTGTAAAGTAGATGTTTATGGGTAGTGTTGTGTTTTGTGGATACAGTAAGGGGTAAGGGAGGGGCAATGTAGGTTACCTGGTTGGGGGGGGGGGGGTGTGTACGGTAGGAACGTACCTGTCTCACCTGGTTCCCATGTGCCCCCAGTGTGCATTACCTTGTATTGCGTGCACTTTTGCGCCCTTACCACCTTACTCACTTGTTTCTTTTGTCTCCCACCTCCGAGGATCTGGCTTTGGGGCAGAGAGAGAGAGGAGAGAGAGGTGCTGGCTCCGCAGTTGTGGGCCTGTACTTTCGCTGCTTGCTGCCTGGATCGATACACCATATGGACCGCAATTTTTGTGGCCGCCCACAATGGACCGCAGTTCTTTTGCGGGCAAGCACCACCCGTTGATGGACCTCTGGGTCAACGTGGCACCTATGCCATACAGGTGAACCACTTATAGTTGGCCCCCCTGACGGCCACAATTTAGAAATGGACGCGGTTGGCGCCTTTCTTTATTCCTAAAGAAGCCAGAAGGCCAAGAGAAGGCAAGACCAGCGGCAGAACATCGGCCGGCTGCGACACCACCGGTGACTATGAACACTTTATTGGTGCACCGGATGGTGCTGACTGTGTGTATGGGGTGGTGCTTTTGGTGCTTGGATGGGGTGCTCTGCACATTATTAAAGGCCGTAAGGCCACAGGGCACTCGTGGGTTGGTGTATCGATGCTGGCATGCGTGCTCTCTCTATGCATAACATCTGCATGTGTTCCTCAAAGAACAGGTCCTGGATCGTAGTGTAAATATCAGTGTAGTCTTGTGTAAATGATGCTCCCTACCGGCTGTATGTTTAGTTTGAGGATTCTTTCCGCGATTCGGTTATCCTGTGGGTGTGTTTCTGTGAGGAGAAGGGTGCAACGTCGCAGGGGGACATATTTACTCATTTGTGAACATCTGTAAAACTGTCGCACTCAGGGTTGAGTTAATAGTAGAGGGAACTACATCTGAGTGCCACACTAAAGTAAGTAAAAATTTATCGGGTCGGGACGCCCTGAGGTAGAGATGGGTGCAATGTTGCGGATATGAGATTGGCATCCATCCATATCCGCTTGTAAATATTCCCCTATTTCCTCCATACTTCCCAACTATCCCCAATCCCCCATTACCTAGTCCCATTTTCTGTAAACAACACTCTGTAGACCCGACCTTCCCCTATTTCCCCCATTAAATGTCGCATCCAGGTCCACCGCATCTCACGTAGACAACTATAGGACATCTTGCTAGTTATTCTTAGTCTATGTCAGTTAAGGACTCGTTTCCATTAATTCTGACTCTTCGTTGCACCAGAATGTGATTGTATGGCACCGTTAGGAAGTTTAGGACCTCCCAATACCTCCCCGCAGCTCTTCCTCACGGTTCAGCAACAACAGCAACAGCAACAACAACAACAGCGGCGGCGGCGCGGGGAGTGTGCGCCCTCACTCCGGCTTGGTTGGTGGGGGGTGTTGGGAGGGCACCATGCCTTTCCAACGAGCCGCCATCGAGCATGTGCTCGACGGGGTTACCAAGTAGGGGCTCGCTGTCAGCTCCTCGTCAAGGGCGGAGCCCGTTAACCCCCCGCACCCAATAGAAGCGGCGGACCGATCCCATCTGGGGCAGAGCCAACGAGCCGAGGGCGTGTCACTCCCCGCTGAGCATGCGCAGGAAGAGGGAGGTGACGTCAGATGCACCCTCAGGTTGGAGAGAGAAGGACGCCACCTCCGAGCGCTGCAATCCCTCCCCGCATCTCTGGACCGGACCGTGTTTGATTCTGCCCCTGAGCCAAGGTGCACCTTGTGCTATCGACTGCGTGTCCTTCCCTGCCATCAATCCCTGTGTAAGTCAGTCTTGTTCCGTTTGTCTGTGGTCTGTCTGGGATAGATAAGATTGTGTCTAAGTGCCTATCTCTTCTGTGCTTTACCTCATACCTTGTAATCTACCCCTTTTCTCCACCACCAATTATATCCTCCTCCGGAGGTCTTGAGAACTGTACCCCTTGTGTCGTTTCATTTATCCCAGTCGTTGTGTCCTTTCCAAACCATTGATTTAGCATAGCGCGACTTGGTCAACGTCGGGTGGAATCGGGTGAGTTGGGGGTAATCGGGTAAACTGTGCGAACACGGCGGCCATTCCGCTCGGCCCATCATAACACCTTAAGCCGTGTCCGTAACAATATATATATATATATATATATATATATATATATATATATATATAATATATAATTATATATATATATATATATTGTAACGGTTTTGAGAAGTGTGACGAATTTGAGAAGTGTAACGGTTTTTGAGAAGTGTAACAATTTTGGAGGAAGTGTAACGAATGTGAAAAGTATGGTTTTGTTATGTGTAACACCCTCGTAATGTAAATAATGGTCGCAGCCGTCCTCCTAGTTAATTCCATGAAACTTACACACAGGCCACGATATATCTTTTTAAATAGTTTATTTCCTTATTCCATGTCGGCTAAATATGTGTTTCCCACTAGATTGACTCTGCATTGTATCAAACGAAATAAGCGTAGGCCCTTCCAATTTCCCCAATCATCTCCGCTCTCCAAAGTTCCTTTCAAAAGCAGTGCGAGTGGTGTTCAATCCCGCAAGCCGCCATTGCCCATGTGCTCATCTCGGAGAAGAGGGGGGTAGGAGCCGCCAACTCACAGGCGTGGCACGTCGTCATGATCAAGGGAGGAAATCGGACAGCCCTAACAGCCAATCAGCACCGCGGTGAGCGACCCGGTAGGCGTGCCCTCGCAGCCGGCGGCTTGATTCCACCCCGAGTAATAAAAGCGACTGGAAGGGACTGCTTCAGGAGATGAGCGAAGAGGTGACATACGAGAGGAGCGGTGAGCGGTGAGATGCGAGACGCTCCAAGCCAAAGAGGAGAGGTACTCGGAGAGGAAACCAGCTAAGGAGAGACGCGCTGAAAGGAGGGAGACGGCTCCACCAGAAGGAGAGGAGCAGGTGTGCCCGAGCCAGCGTGTGACGTCTAGAGCATCGGCAGCGGATACGCGACGGAGGGTTTTCCCGCCAAAAACGCGAGGAATTGAGAGCTGCTGCCTCCGACCCTGCCTCCATCTCCAGCAATCCACCTCAAGCCCTACCTGCCTGCAATATCCCCCGTGTAAGTGTGAACGTCGTCTGTCCTAATCGTTGTCCTGGGGTTAAGTAAATTGAATAGTTTAAGCTAACGATGCACTGTGTGACTGCTTCTTCCATCCATTGTTGTAAATAATTTTGGTCGCTCTTTCTTTTTGCTTGTGTGTGTATAATAAATCTGTTCTTCCTCCGTACTCTGTCTTTTTTTTTTTTTTTTTTTTTTTTTTTTTGTATAAAAGATCGAGGCTCGTGAAAGAGCGAACATTTATCACACAGAAAGACAAACCGACAAACCGACACATAACCGACAAACCGACACATAGAACAAATAACATCGGGAGCGGTAGACAAGATGGGGAGAGAGGGGGAAGGACACAAACACAACACAACACAACACAACATTTTAGAGCCGAAACCGAGAGACATGGAGACATCGAGAGATCTGTGGGAGGGAGAGGGCTTTGGGGGGGAGGCATGGGAAAGGGGGTGGGAGAGGCATAAAACATATGGACACTGCCAGGACTACCAGGAAAGAAGTTGGAATTACAAACAAGGTGGATCTGGGGTGAATTAGTGGGGGTAGAAAAGATCAAGGTTTTGGATGGGGGAAGATAAGAGATGGTGGTGAACAGCTGTTTTAAAGACCTGGAGGGAGGAGTGGGATTGAAGGGAGTGTGGGAGTTTGTTCCAGAGGCGGGAGAAAAGAGGAATGAAGGAGTGAAGGTGAGCAGAGAGCCGAGATTTCGGCAGTTTAACCATCAGAGGCTTGCTGGCAGATCTTGTGCGACCTGTAGGAATATTTGGGGGACAGAGCACAGAGAGAGCTGGGGGAGCAAGGCCGGAGAGGAGTCGGTAGAAGACGGAAAGACCACCAACCTGCCTGCGGTGAGTGAGTGAGAGGCCCTTGGAGTTAGCTTCATCACGGGAGATTCCAATGATTCTGAATGCTTTGCTTTCAACAGCGTGAAGACGAGCTAGGTGTGAGGCAGGAGCACCAGCCCAGAGGGGAGAGCAGTATTCCATTGAGCTGCGGATGAAAGCCTTGTACGTGGTGAGGAGCTCAGGTGTGCCAAGGAAGGACTTCGCACGACGGAGGATGCCCAGTCGGCGACTGGCTTTGCAGGCCAGCTTGGAAATGTGGTTTTCCCAAGAAAGATCATGGCAGATAGTGAGACCCAAAAGCTGCAGCGACAGAACTTCTTGGAGAGGATTGTTGAGAAAGTAGATGGGAGGGTTGTCCAGTCGATCTTTTCGGAGAGACATAGTAAGAGTGTGAGATTTGTCAGGATTGAAAGACATGTTCCACTTGTTTGACCAGTCTGTGATTTTGTCCAGGTCTTCAGAGAGTGAGGAGGCTGCAGACTGCCGATCTGAGGGATGAGGAATGGAGCGGCAGAGAGTGGAGTCATCAGCAAAGAGATAGAGAGGATTTTCCAGAGAGTCGGAGAGATCATTGATAAAGACCAGAAAAAGCACAGGGCACAGCACACTGCCTTGGGGAACTCCAGCCTGAACAGGAAGGGGAGATGAGAGAAATCCATTCAGGGCCACACGTTGACTACGACCAGAGAGGAAGTCCGCAAGCCATGCATGGAGATTTCCATGGATACCATAGGAGTAGAGTTTGGTGAGCAGAGCTGGGTGCCAGACCGTATCGAAGGCACGTGATATGTCGAGGGAGACAGCTCTGATTTCCTGTTTGGCATTGAGGACCTCCATCCATTGTTGAGACAGGAGAAGCAGCATGTCCAGAGTAGAGTGACCTGGTCTGAATCCAAATTGATGATCAGAGATCAAGCCATTGGAGAAGAGGAAAGATTTCATATCCGAAGCAATGATGGATTCCATGACTTTGCTGATAATTGGGAGCAGGCTGATTGGTCTGTAGTTAAAAGGATCTGTTTTTGCACCTTTTTTGTGTAAAGCGGTAATGTTTGCTGATTTCCAGGATGCTGGCAGATGACCTTGAGCAAAAGATAGGGTGAAAAGAACAGAGAGAGGGTGAGATAGAGCGGCAGAGCAGGATTTTAGGACCCGTGGGCTGATGCCGTCTGGTCCAGTTGCAGAATCAGAGTCGAGGTTAGACAAAAACTCCTCCAACTTGTCAGGAGAGAAGGACACAGAGTCCAGGAGCAGTTGGGTTCGACTGGGAAAGGTGGGAATAGAGAGAGATGGGTTTGGGACTAAAGATTTTGAGGCAAACACAGAGTTGAGGCATTCGGCTTTGTCACGTGCGATGTCAACTGTGTGGCCATTTGAGGTAAGGGAGGGGATGGAGGGGGAACAAACACCAGAAACGGATTTGACCAGACGCCACCAGGATTTGGAGGAAGGAGACAGGTTTGAGAGTTCGTTCTTGAGTGAGGAGAGATAGTGCTTCCTGGCACTCCTGAGGGTAGACACACACTTGTTCCGAGCTTGGTGGAAGGAACTGAGATTGCCTTGAGTTGGATTAGCCTTCCAAGAGGCAAAGGCAAGTTGTTTCAGGGCAACTGCCTCACCACAAGATTCGGTGTACCATGGACGGGAGGAAGGGTAAGACAACTGAAGACGAGATGGGATAAATCTGTGCATGAGAGAGATCAGTTTGCTTTGGAAGAATTCCCAGGAAGAATTGATGTCAGAGGCAGTGGAGATGGGAGACCAATCCAGACGATTGATGGCTGCTTGAAGCCCGTCCCAGTCGGCCTGAGTGAAATGCCAGACTCTTCGACGCTGAGGAGGCTCTCTGAGAATGGCCAGAGAGATGTCCACTTTGACAAGCACATGATCAGAAGAACCGATTGGAGCAGAAGAAGAGCAGCAGACATTAGCAGGGAAGTTTGTCATAACCAAATCTAGAAGAGAAGAAACTCCATTGGCTGAGATCCGGGTCGGGAAATTGACAGATTGTGTCAATCCCAGTGAGTCACAGAAGTCCTTTGCTGAGGTTCCATGACTGGTGAGAGAGGAACCCACACCCAACCAGGTGGCATGATGACAGTTGAAGTCACCACATATGAGGAAGAGAGAGTTGGGATGAGTGGATAGAAGTTGGTCCATGTTGTCAGAGAGTGAAATGTAAATTGAGTCATCACTGTTTGGGGGACGGTACAGAACACATATGAACAAAAGATGGGAGCGGAGAGGAACCCGTAGCCAGAGGTACTCCTGGGGGTGAGGAGGAGAGAGGGCAGTGCAAGGAGAATGAGGAAGAGAGTTTTTTATAAAGATAGCCACCCCACCACCAGGACGAGGCTCAGGTCTATCATACCGGAAGAGGGAGTAACCAGGAAGAGATATTGAGGAATCAGAGACATCTTGAAGGAGGAAAGTCTCTGTTAAGCAGATCAAGTCTGGATTGTCAGAAGCAACCTGTATGGAGAGATCAGTCAGGTTTGAGCGAAGGCCCCGGATGTTTGAGGTCCATACCGTTAAAGAAGAGAGAGGGGGAGCATCGGGTACAGGACAGGGGAGGGGAGGAGTAGGGTAAGATGAAGGATGAGAGGGGGAGGTAGGGAGAGCAGTTGATAGTGTGTCAGAGATTACAGAAGAGTTCCAAAAAAGGGAAGGATGAGGAGGATGAAAGGTTTGGTGGTGAAGGGATGAGGCAGAGTGAGGGGTTGTTTGAGGGGGGGCATGGGACAGTAGAAGGTTGGGGGGGGGGTGGAGGCATGAGATAGAAGGGAGACGAGGTGGGGAGGAGGCAACTTTGAGAAGGGGGGAGGAGGGAGAATTTGAGAGGAATGGTATGGGGGGAGATTTGAATGGGAGGAGTTGGGGGGGAGTTTTGAAGGGGAGGAGTGAGGCGGGAGTTTAGGAGGGGAGGGGCAAGGGGGAAGTTTAAGAGGGGAGGGGCAAGGGGGGAGTCTAGTAGTGGAGGGGCAAGGGGGGAGTTTAGGAGTGTAGGGGCAAGGGGGGGGATTTGGAGGGGAGGGGCAAGGGAGGAGTTTATGAGGGGAAGGGCAAGGGGGAAGTTCAGGAGTGGAGGGGCAAGGGGGGGATTTGGAGGGGAGGGGCAAGGGGGGAGTTCAGGAGTGGAGGGGCAAGGGGGGAGTTTAAGAGTGGAGGGGAAAGGGGGTAGTTTAGGAGTGTAGGTGCAAGGGGGGGGATTTGGAGGGGAGGGGCAAGAGGGGAGTTTAGAAAGTGGATGATTAATGAAAGACGAACATTGATAACAAATTGGGTTTGTTGTGATTTTCAAGTTAGCAATCCGATTCAGAACGATGGAGGAGGGATGGAATGAATGTGAATTTAGACCATGTAGTGAGGGAGACGTATAAGATATTGAATTTCTTTTTTTTGACGTGGAATGAGTTGGAGAGGAAATTGAGAAAAGCCTTTTAAATAGGAAGAAAAACAGCGTGTTGTAATATACCACTGAATAAACCACTGAAGGGGAAAGGGTAAACATATTTAAAATAATATTTAAACAGAACCGTGAACAATCTTATATGCACAAAATACCAACGGGGGGAGGGCCGAGAGGGACCACCACGAGTCACGTGAACAGGGCAAAAGGTGGATGGCAAGGAGATAATGGGGGCGGGGCGAAAAGCACCGCGATACACCTGGACAGAAAGTACAGGATGAGACAACAGCGCACGTGGAGAAAGGAAAAATAAATGTTTTTTTTTTTTTTTTTTTTTTTTTTTTGGGGGGGGGGGGTGGTGGGGTGGGGTGGGGGTGGTGGGGTGGGGTGGGGTGTGGATTTAAAACGTTAGACAGAGAGTATTACGTTCGGTGTAGAAGGGAAAAACTGAGAGCCAAGCAAAACACGATGTAGGGGACTTAAGTTAACAAACACCGACAAGGGTACAAGGCCGCACACGAGGCGCAGAACAGGATTAATTAATTACGAGTTACAGGAAATTCAAACCAAAACTAACTATAAACAAACAATGAAGCATGGACGATAAAGTAACGAGTTGAAATTTGACAAACACACGAATGAAAAAATAACCACTTTGGATGCCCGGAGAGAAACCAAGCCTCCAGGTCGGAAGCTTCAACCAAGCCTCCAGGTCGGAAGGTCGGAAGTCTTCTTCTCTTTTCCTTCTCTTTCGGTCGCTTTAGAGGTTTCCCGATTGAATATCTGTGGGGCGATCTGGTCAACGTTGGGGGAGTCGGGCCAATTGGGGATCCTGTTAGGTCGCGGTTGGACCATCCGCTCGGCCCATCGTAACATCTAAACCGCGATCTGTAACAATTGGTTGTCAGGAGTTGGGATTCGGACCTGGGACTAAATTTGTTAGGCCCAAATTTTGGAACACCAATTGTGTTATTAAGTAACAATTGGTGTCTGGGAGTGAGATACGGACCCGAAGCGCGCTTAACGCGCTCAAAATTACAAGCTGCCGAAATTTATTTTGTTTTATAAAACCCGAATTTTGAGATCGCGCCATGGACAATCAAGGCGATCGGATGTCGGTGGGGGAGATAGACGGGTTAGGGGTAACCCAGGACTTAGGGGAAGAAAGGGAGGAGGAGAGCAATGAGGCGGTGGTTGAGGGGGTATCGGGCGCGCAAAATGGCGCCTCGCACATGGCCACGGCGACCGCGCCCGCGACCGTAGCAGCGCCGCTGGTGGATTCGAACCTTTTTATGTTGCAAATGGGGGCCCTTATGGAGAGGCTAGAAGCAAAAATGGGGGTAATGGGGAACCGGATGGATGCTCAGGGTGAGCGATTGGAGGGCCAAATGGGGGTAATGGGGAACCGGATGGATGCTCAGGGTGAGCGATTGGAGGGCCAAATGGGGGCAATGAGGGACGAAGCGAGGGGTACCGGTGAGGGGTTAGACAAGAAATTTGGGAAGTTAGACAATAATTTTGAGGAGTTAGACAAGAAATTTGGGAAGTTAGACAATAATTTTGAGGGGTTAGACAACGGGATAAAAGAGGTGAAAAATGGGTTAATGGGGTTAGAAAATAGGATGGAGGACAAATTGCGGGAAATAGGGGAACAATCTGCCCGGGAAATCAAACGAATGGGAGAGCAGATAGAGGAGGTAAAAATCGGGGTAGAAACCAAATTGGATGCTCAGAGGGATGAATTGGGACAGATGAGGGTGGCATCTACAAAAGAGATGGAGGAGATACGACGAGGTGTAAGTGAGGAGGTTTCGGGGCTACGCGAGGAGGTAAAGCGAGGTGAGAAGCGTATGGAGAAAGAAGTGAGGAATAATACGGCTAGGTTACAGGGGGGCATAGAGGGTCTGACGAAGGGAGTAGAACAGCTGACAGTGGGACAAAAGGAACTCGTGGACCAAGTGGAAAAGAACACTGCAATAATCGGGGGGTTAAAAGCGACACAAAAGGACATAAAAAATGAATTAATAGCGACACAGAAGGAATGTCAGATGGTACATGAGGGGTTGACGAAGAAGTTGGAAGAGGTGACAGAAGTAATAGAGACGAAGGACCGAGAGGTGAGGACGCACATAGAAACGGTTAAAGTGGCGTTAGAGGAAGAGATAGAGGGGGCGCACAGGGAGATGAAGGAGGTAAAGGAAAAATTAGAGGAGGTGGAAGAGGGGGTGAGTGAAATTAAGAAGAGACGGAGGGAAACTAAGAGGGAGATAAAGGAGGAAGTCATGGAATATGTACAAGGCCTGTGTTCAAATCATGATGAGGTGCTCACTAACCAAATAAAAAGTTTGCAGGTGGCAGAGGAGGTGCGACGACGAGGTACGGAGGTGAGTGGCAATGTATATGATGTGAGGGGAGATTCAGTCGGCTTGGGGGGTGGTGTAGACCCGGGTGTTCGTGAGGGACCAATGGTAAGATGTATGA
Source organism: Myxine glutinosa (assembly GCF_964187855.1). NCBI lineage: Eukaryota > Metazoa > Chordata > Myxini > Myxiniformes > Myxinidae > Myxine > Myxine glutinosa. The sequence goes on from NC_136264.1 coordinate 171,067,582, forward strand.
CTGGTCCGGAGTGGATGGACAGGGGAGGTGTGCAAGGAGGTTTGGCTATGGGGAGTGAGGGGGGTGCTGGTGAGCAAGGATGTGGGGGTATGGCGTGGGTAGCGGGTTGCGGAGGGCGACCCAGGCATCGACACCAGGAGGGGTAGTGTTTGGAGGGACGGGGGACGCGCGGGAGCCCCCCGGGAATAGCGTACTGTGGGAGCCCGAACGGGTTGGTCCCGCGTTGATCCCGCAAGGAGTGACGCGCGGGGTCCGACCTTCGGGCGCCCACAAGGTCCCACTCGCGCCGTATGACGGCAAGAGTGATTTGAGGGCGTACCTGGCGCAGTTTGAGTACGTGTGTAAAGGCAACGGTTGGAATCCGGACGAAGGTGGAGTACACCTGGTGGGGGCACTGCGCAGTGCGGCGGCGGAGGTGCTGACGGCTTTACCACCGGGTGCTCTCACCCTGCCAGCTCTCCGTGCGGCATTAATTAATCGGTTCGGCATTGAACAGCAAAGCGAGCTTGTTAAAGCCCAACTTGCGCAGCGAAAACGCAAGCCCCAGGAGACCATCGGGGAACTTGCTCACGATATTCTCCGCGCGGTAGGGATCGCACACGCGGACATGGCAGCGAGTTCCCAGGAAAGCCTGGCGCTGGATCACTTTATTCAGGCCCTTCCGGATCTGGAGCTCCGGCAACAGCTCGCCATGTGGCGCCCGCAAACCATGAGTCAGGCGGCCGACGCTGCAGCCCGTTGGAAAGCAGCGAGGCCCCTGGCCCGGGGAGGCGAGCGCCACGCAGTGGCAGTGCGTCAGATGGGGCCCGTGATGGGGGGCGGCCCCCCAAGGGGGCCCGCCCCCGACGGGGGCCCTGACCTGGAGAGCATGGTCCGGAGGTTAGTGGATCGGCGCCTGGCGGGACCTGGACCATGGCAGGCGGCCCCAGCGGTGGCACCCGGTAGTCCCCGACAGAGTACCCCAATTCGGACATACAGGGGGGGGAATTTGGAATACCGGAGGCAAGCACCTTACCAGGTGAGGTGCTATAATTGTGCTCGGATGGGTCACCGTGCATGGGAGTGTCGAGCTCCGCGCCGGGACGTTTCCCGCCAACCGATGCCCTCAACTCCGCCCCGTATAGATCGGCCTAGCCGACCTCAGACACCCCCCCCCCCCCCCAGGGCCCGGGAAACTAGAACGTGCCGGGCATGCAGGGCGGTGTTCGGCAGTAGGGGATGGGGAGAAGCCCTCGTTGACGCGACAGGTCATTCATTGTGGCCGAATTGGGATGGGTAGTTTGACAATTCGGTGCAAAATTGCCGGCGTGGGGGTAGACGCCGTGGTGGACACAGGAGCCAGCGCCACGATCATCAGCCCCGTGGTCCTTAATTCGAGTGCAGACGGCTGGGGTAAAATCCAGCGTCTGGAAAATCATAGTTTGCAGTTGGCTACCGGGGCAACGGCTCCGATCATAGGGCGGGGTTTTGTGACCCTCAAGTTGGGATCGGTAAAGCAAGACATAGAGGTTTGGGTGGCGGAGGTGTGCGACCCATGCTTAATAGGGTTGGATCTGTTGACTGCCAGCGGTTGTAAAATCGACTTGAGTCGGGGGATCCTGCGATGGGGAGTGGAAGTGCTACCATTGGAGGGGGTGAGCGCGGCCGAGAGGGTGGAGCTGGAGGCTCCTGAGGCCGTGGCCATCCCTCCGGGGGCCGAGGCCATCGTGCCGGCCCGATGGTCAGCTCGCCCGACATGGCAGGAATCCTGCGGCCTGGTCGAACCGGTGGCAGCGCTATCCATACCTGGTTTAATCGTGGGCCGTACCCTTGTAAAAACGGACGGGCCGGTGGTGGCCGTCCGAGTAATAAATATTAGCACAGAACCACGCACTATAGTGAGGGGCACGAAGGTAGCTGGCTGCACCCCAGTTAGAGAAGTCGCGTCAGTGAGGGGCGAGAACGTCCAGCCGAGCCGGCCCCAGGGGGAGCCTTCAATAAGTTCTAGGAATTGGCCCGATCCCATTTGCGAGATGGTAAATCGTAGTAGTGTAGAGTTGGGAGGTACCCAGAGGGAGGCCTTACACAAACTGGTTGGGTCCCATTTGGACCTCTTCTCCTTGTCCACCGAGGATATTGGACGTACGGGCCTGGTGAAACATCAGATCCACACCGGTGAGGCCCGGCCTATTCGTCAGGCCGCCCGACGGCTCCCTTGGAGCAAGAGGGCGGAAGCTGACGAGCAGGTTGAAAAAATGCTTGACGCAGGTGTGATCGAGCCCTCGGGAAGTCCTTGGATGTCACCTGTTGTGCTGGTCAAAAAGAAGGATGGGACCACGCGGTTCTGCGTGGACTATCGCCAGCTAAACAACGTGACACTCAAGGACTCATATCCCCTGCCAAGGATTGATGACACCCTCGATGCCGTTGCGGGCTCAAATTGGTTCTCGACTTTGGACCTCAAGAGTGGGTATTGGCAGGTGGAGATGGATAGGGCAGGGAAGGAGAAAACGGCATTTTCCACAGGTAAGGGACTGTATCAGTTTACTGTGATGCCGTTTGGTTTGTGTAACGCCCCCGCCACCTTTGAAAGATTGATGGAACATGTACTAGGTGGCATGCCATGGCAATCATGCCTGGTGTACCTGGATGACGTCCTAGTACATGCCAAAACGTTCCCCCAGGCAGTAGCTAATTTGGACCAGGTGTTCGGGTGCCTCAGACAGGCAGGGTTGAAGCTGAACCCGAGTAAGTGCACTTTGTTTGCAAGAGAGGTGGCCTACCTAGGTCACGTGATCGGCCGCGAGGGGGTAAAAACGGACCCAGACAAAATTAAAGCGGTAGAGGAGTGGCCCGCACCACGTACCATCAAAGAGGTGCGGGGATTTTTGGGACTCTGCTCCTACTACCGGCGCTTTGTGGCGAAATTTGCGGAGTTGGCCTGTCCCCTCCACCGGCTTACGGAGAAGGGGACGCGATTTAATTGGACACGGGAGTGCCACGAGGCCTTCCAAAAATTGAAGGGGTGTCTAACATCCGCACCCCTTCTAGCTTACCCCACTAGCAACGGGGCATTTACCCTGGACACGGATGCGAGCCAGGAAGGATTGGGCGCAGTTTTGTCTCAGACACAGGAGGGCGTGGAGAGAGTGATTGGTTACTATAGTCGGGCCTTAAGTAGGCCCGAGCGAAATTATTGTGTCACTCGCAAAGAGTTATTGGCTATGCTGGCTGCCATGAACCATTTCCACCCGTACCTGTACGGGCGGAAATTTTTGGTTAGAACTGACCATTCCTCCTTGCAATGGCTCCTTCGGTTCAAGGAACCGGAGGGCCAAATTGCAAGGTGGTTGGAAAAGTTGCAGCAGTACGATTTTGATGTGGCCCATAGGGCCGGGAAGGCCCATGGTAATGCGGACGCACTCTCTCGGCGTCCTTGTCTGGGGGAAAACTGTAAATTTTGTGCGAGACACGAGGAGAGGGAGCAATTGGGCGATTCTGCCCCGATTCTCGTCGTCCGGGCAACCCGGGTGAGAGGGCCAATTTTGCCACTAACCGCGGACGAGGAATTTGGAGATTTGGCATGGAGCACGGCCCAGCAGGAGGATCCTGTCCTGGGGCCGGTGTTCAATTGGGTCAAATTGGGGCAAAGACCAAAGGGGGAAGAGGTCACCCCCCTCGGGGCACAAACAAAGGCGTATTGGGCTCAGTGGCAGACCCTGGAATTGAAAGGCAACATCTTGTATCGCAAGTGGGTGGAGGTTCCCTCTGATAGAACTTCCTGGCTGGTGATAGTCCCTGACAAATTCAAGAACGTCATATTGCAACAGGTGCATGGTACCCGCTCCGGCGGCCATTTGGGCAGGACAAAGACAATATCTCGGGTCTGCCGGAGGTTCTATTGGGCGAATATGGGGCGCGACATACAGGACTGGTGTCGGAGATGCGACGCCTGTTCTGCCAAAAAGGGACCAGCACGGAGAATGAGGGCCCCCCTTCAATTACATCAGGTGGGGGCCCCCCTTGAGCGGGTGGCTATGGATATTCTAGGACCGCTGCCCCGCACCCGCCAAGGTAATAAGTATATCCTCGTTGTAATGGACTATTTCACCAAGTGGCCGGAGGCCTATGCCCTCCCCAACCAAGAAGCAGGGGTGGTAGCACAGGCCTTCGTAGAAGGATTTGTATGTATGTACGGGATTCCACAGGAGCTGCACACCGATCAGGGTCGAAATTTTGAAAGTCAATTGCTAAAAGATGTGTGCAGACTCCTGTCAATTCGGAAAACCAGGACCACGCCCTTGCGGCCACAATCTTACGGGATGGTGGAAAGGTTCAATCGAACATTGATCCAACAACTGGCATTGTTCACCACCACCCGTCAGGATGACTGGGACGAACATCTCCCGTACCTGTTGATGGCCTACCGAACTAGCCAGCACGGGGCCACCACATGCAGTCCAGCGTTGCTTATGTATGGGTGGGAGTTACGGGCTCCCGCCGACTTGCTATGCGGTCCCGTGCCAGACACCACGGATACACCGCTGAGGGAGGGTTATGCACGTCACCTGGAGGAAGGCATGGAGCGGGTCCATGCCTTCGCCCGCCGCCAGCTCCATCTGGCGGGGGCCAAGATGAAGCGCAGGTACGACGACCGGAGCCAGGGGAGTCAATACGCTCCGGGGATGAAGATTTGGTTCTTTAATCCCCGGAGGCGGAAGGGGAGGTGCCCAAAACTCACCTCCCCCTGGCAAGGCCCAGGAGTCGTCCTGTCGCAAATCTGTGACGTGGTCATTAAGATCAAAATGGGGCCACGGACCCCCCCTCGGATCGTCCATGCCGACCGGATAAGACCTTATGCCAGCGAGCAGGCGCCCTCATGGATCGCCTCGGCTCTAGATGCCGAGGCAGGACCCAGTACCTCTTGCGACGGGGGCTCGTAGCGTCAGAGGACTGGGGGGATGGTAGTGAGAGATGCCCCGCTGTGGTGGGATGGCAACGCTGTCATCCCTCACAGAAGGGGGGGCAAATGCGCTATAGATTATGGGGTTGATGGCAGTGAAAACTAGCCCGGGTGGGTTAGGATATATCGTGTGTAGGGATCTAGCGAAGATGACATTAGGTAACGTTAAGTTTAGTTAGTGACTGATACCTGTAGTGGGGACGCAGGTAGTTTAGTGTGGATGATAATGACATGGGAGCGCAATAGTTTAAAGGGACGACTGGGAAGCGCAAATTTCAGAGGGGAGTAGTTAGATGAGATGATGCCGTGTGTTTGAGGATTGAACAGGTGTGATTGCACAGGTGTGCAACTGAACAGGTGTATGGAGCAGTGTATGAGTGAGTGATGATGATGTGTATTGTGATGACCAAATGGTCCAGGAAGAAAGGAGGGTGCAGGTGGCACCAGGTGTGAGGGCACAGGTGTGCAACAGCAGGTATGGAGAATGGTAGTGTGGAATAAATGGAGTATTGGAATGGATGGTCGTGGAGTGAGTGTGGTGGAAATTGTGGAGTGGAGTGGATGGTGCGAAGGTGTGAATGGGGGAAGAGTGGACCCCCATCACTGATACCCGGGGCGGGTAGTGTAAGTGTTAGGTAGAGGGTACAGGTAAATTGTGGTTGGATATTGGCATCTGTGGTGCGGGTGAAAGAATGGTCTTTGGATGGGTGCATTAGTGTTGTGGAAATGGCTGGGCGTGTAGCCTGTTAGTGTGTGTAGTTGGTTGGGCGCTCCACCACTGTGAGGATGTCGGCCAGGTGAGGCCGCAGGTGGGCTCTGGGAGCCGGTAGTAGTTGTTGTGGATGGGGCCCGAGGATCCGGAGGACGGACCCGGGTAGCCCAGTGCCAGAGGGCACCAAGGGGTGACAGAGCCAGGAGAGGGCCTTCCCCAGTTAGTTAGGTTAGGGTGAGGAGCTAGGTAAGCTCGGGTGGCAACTGCAGTGGTGGAGGTGTGCAGGTGGGTAGACCTGCTGGGAGAGCTACACGTCGCAGCCCAGAAATTGTGCGAGGGCACCGGGAGATGAATCGGGGGAGTGAGACCCCAAATTGAGAAGCACCACAGTTTGGTCAATGGGAATTGGTTTTTAGAACCCATAGTGTAAGTTGGCCAATGGATTGGCAGGGAGAGACCCCGGGTAGTGTAAAGTGTGTTAAAGTCATTTAGAGGATAGTTAGGAAGAAGGATCTCCTCGCACCATCTGCATCCACTCACCTGAGGTGACAGGTACTCCGCACCATGCCATGTTTAATTATTTTTGATGCAAATGTTTTGGATTGTGAGACGCATCATGACGTGGGTGTGACATTGTGCGTAATTCCATCTCTCCCTCCTTATGAGGATTGATGATGAATTGGTGATGGCAAATTTTGAAGTCGAGGGATTGTGGAGACGAATTTGGTATAGGGGAAATATGGGGAAGACGTGACAGTAGTGACGAATTGGTAATGTGTAGATTTTGTACATATGGGGTAAGGGCAAGGGTAGTGTAGGTGACAGGGGGGTGACGTACGGTAGGGACGAGCTTTCTCACTTCGCCCTCCATACGCATTTCGCCTTGCATTGCCTTATTGACGTGTACCCTTGTGACCTTACCCCTCGCTCAATTGTCTTCCCCCCTTTTGTCTCCCACTTGAGGACCTGTGCGCCATTGGGTGCCGAGGGGAGCGTGCGTGAGGTGGCCATTGTGCGCACGAGATTCCCAGAACCAGCATGCATTGCGTTGATGTACCACTTTATGGACCGCTGTTCTGCGGCCAAGTACCACTTGATGGACCCCAGGTTCTGGGGCAGGGCACCTCTGTTGGAGACTGGCCATAGTGGCCAGGGAATCTTGCTTGCGGACCTCGGTAAGGTGGCACCTATGCCAAACAGGTGGACCACCCTTAGTTGGCCCCTGAGGCCCTAAATAAAAACGAACAGAAGTTGTGCTTTTTATATTTCCAAGTAGGCCGCATGAAGCCAGAAGACGTCGGGAAGAACATCGGCCCAGCAGAGAAAGAGAAGACCACCACCAGTTGTTTTGTTGTGTTTATTATAAACCGTGGTGACTGTGCACCGAGTGGTGCTTTTGGTGCGTTGTGGTGCTTTTGGTGCTTTGTGGTGCTTTTGGTGCTTTTGGGTGCTTTGGTGGTATTGGTACTGGTGCATCGATGCAATGCGTGCTGTCTCCTCCCTCCCAACAGGAATTTCTTTTTCTTGTTCCCTAAAAAGAAAAAAAAAAGGAAAAAAAAACACAGGTCCTGGGTTGCGTTGTAAATAAGAAATAACGTTACTGTAAATAATGCTCCCCACCGTAAATGTATAGTTTGAAAACAATTCCGTAATTTGGTTATCCTGTGGGCGCAAATCTGTTAGACAGGGTGAAATGCAGCAGGGGGACATATTTATTTGTGTTTTAAGATTGTCACACTCAGGGTCAGGTTAATTGTAGAGGGAATTACACCTACGTGTCACACTAAGTTAAAGTTTTGTAGGCCCGAGCTCGGGCCTGAAGAAAGGAGGGTGCAGTGTAACGGTTTTGAGAAGTGTGACGAATTTGAGAAGTGTAACGGTTTTTGAGAAGTGTAACAATTTTGGAGGAAGTGTAACAAATGTGTAAAGTATGGTTTTGTTATGTGTAACACCCTCGTAATGTAAATAATGGTCGCAGCCGTCCTCCTAGTTAATTCCATGAAACTTACACACAGGCCACGATATATCTTTTTAAATAGTTTATTTCCTTATTCCATGTAGGCTAAATATGTGTTTCCCACTAGATTGACTCTGCATTGTATCAAACGAAATAAGCGTAGGCCCTTCCAATTTCCCCAATCATCTCCGCTCTCCAAAGTTCCTTTCAAAAGCGGTGCGAGTGGTGTTCAATCCCGCAAGCCGCCATTGCCCATGTGCTCATCTCGGAGAAGAGGGGGGTAGGAGCCGCCAACTCACAGGCGTGGCACGTCGTCATGATCAAGGGGGGAAATCGGACAGCCCTAACAGCCAATCAGCACCGCGGTGAGCGACCCGGTAGGCGTGCCCTCGCAGCCGGCGGCTTGATTCCGCCCCGAGTAATAAAAGCGACTGGAAGGGACTGCTTCAGGAGATGAGCGAAGAGGTGACATACGAGAGGAGCGGTGAGCGGTGAGATGCGAGACGCTCCAAGCCAAAGAGGAGAGGTACTCGGAGAGGAAACCAGCTAAGGAGAGACGCGCTGAAAGGAGGGAGACGGCTCCACCAGAAGGAGAGGAGCAGGTGTGCCCGAGCCAGCGTGTGACGTCTAGAGCATCGGCAGCGGATACGCGACGGAGGGTTTTCCCGCCAAAAACGCGAGGAATTGAGAGCTGCTGCCTCCGACCCTGCCTCCCTCTCCAGCAATCCACCTCAAGCCCTACCTGCCTGCAATATCCCCCGTGTAAGTGTGAACGTCGTCTGTCCTAATCGTTGTCCTGGGGTTAAGTAAATTGAATAGTTTAAGCTAACGATGCACTGTGTGACTGCTTCTTCCATCCATTGTTGTAAATAATTTTGGTCGCTCTTTCTTTTTGCTTGTGTGTGTATAATAAATCTGTTCTTCCTCCGTACTCTGTCTTCTTCTCTTTTCCTTCTCTTTCGGTCGCTTTAGAGGTTTCCCGATTGAATATCTGTGGGGCGATCTGGTCAACGTTGGGGGAGTCGGGCCAATTGGGGATCCTGTTAGGTCGCGGTTGGACCATCCGCTCGGCCCATCGTAACATCTAAACCGCGATCTGTAACAATATATATATATATATATATATATATATATATATATATATATATATATATATATATATATATATATATATATTGTTACGAATTTGAGAAAGTGTAAAGAATGTGAGAATTATGGTTTTGTTGTGTGTAACTGTCACCCTCGTAATGTAAAGAAAGGTCGAAGCTCGTCCTCTTAGTTAATTCCATAAACCTACACACAGGACACCATATATCCTTTTAAATAGTTAGTCCCTTATTCTATGTAGGTTAAGGATGTGTTTCCCAATAGTTTGACTCTTCATTGCACCGAATTAAATAAGAGTAGGTCCCTCCGACGCCCCATGGCAGCTTCCAAGTGCCAGGTTTGCCAGGTTTGCTGCAATTGACTCTTTAGCCACTTTGCTGCATTTTCATCTCCCGTCCACTTTGCTGCATTTGACTCCATTACGCACGAGGTAACCACGAAGAAGAAAGGCGGGTCTCCACCTCGTCATAGAGGGGAGGAGTGAGTCGGCCCCGCTCAACCAACCCAGAACGAGGGGTTTGGCTTGAGAGGGCGGAGGGAGAACGCTTGGGGGAGGTTCGCAAAGGTTCAAGGGCGGGGCCTATATAACCGGCAGCGGGACGCTCCCCACGGCAGATGAGCTGAGAGGAGAGATGAGTTCTGAGTCCAGGAGATGAGCAGGTGTGACCAAGCCGCCGTGGCACGTGCCGCGCTGCAGGAGAAACGGACCGAAGCAACGCAAGGAGCACGCGAAGCAGCAGTGTGGACAAAGGAACTTCGCCCGCGCAGTTTGGGACTGCGGGAGTTCGCACGACCGCGGCTCGGTTTCTTGACGGCGGTGCCTTCCGGCCCGACCATGCCCAGGCCCCGCTGAACCTTCCTTGCCTCTCAAAGCCATCCATCTCCAAGCCATTCATTCCTGCCATCATTTCCCCGTGGAAGTGTGAATGTTTGTCCGTCTTCCATGTTGTCCTGGGGTTTATTAATTAAGCTTGTATAGGTAAGCTAATGATTTCACTGTGTCTCCTGCTCCTTCCATTGCCTTGTAAATCGTATTCCATTTCTTTTCTGCTTTAGTTGTGTGTAAATAGTAATAAATCCTGTTATTCTTCTGTACTTCCTCTTCTTCTTCATTCTCGTTCGGTCGCTTTAGTGGTTTCAATATTGAGTGTACGTGGCGCGATTCGGCCAACGTTTCAGAATCGGGTCTAGTCATTGTTAGCGGTTCGGGCCGCGGCGCCATCCGCTCGGCAAATTAACATCTTATCCGCGGTCCGTAACAATATATAAATATATATATATATATATATATATATATACAGTGGTACCTCGGCTTACGAGTTTAATCCGTTCCGTGACGGAGCTCGTAAGCCAAATCGCTCGTAAGTCAAAGCAAATTTTCCCATTCAAATGCATTGAAATGCTATTAATCCGTTCCAGCCTCAAAAAAAAAACACCAATTTTTTTTGTTAGGTGCTTTTAAATAACAAAAATGTACTTTATAAATAACAAATAATGTATAAACAAGCACGACCTCGTATATACTGTACATAATACAAGAGAATGTAAAGAAATAAACTGGACCTCTATCCATGAAGATATGGAGAAGTTGTTGTTTGTGTGGTTGAAGGAGAAGCAGCTCGCAGGAGATACCGTGACCGAGAGCATCATGTGTTTGAAAAGATTGAAACTCGGATATCGAGCACGGACCACGAGGTGTTTTTTCTTTTTTCTTAATCTCGGTTTCAGTGAACTTTTGCTCTGTGCTCACGTGTACTGTACCTGTACCTGTAATGGTACGTCAGAGGATGGCACCTGTTGTCATCATATTAAGTGCAAGATGTTCTGCATCGTAAGTTGGTACACCGTGGTCTTTCGGCGGTGTTTAAGCCGGCCGTCTTGGCTTCTGTCACCATTGGCATTGAGTCTTTCGATGTAGGTAGGTCGTTGTGTGCCGGTGCCTTGGCCGAATTCCTTCATTGCTGCATTGTTAGCTCACCTGGTTTTTTATACCACATCTTTGGTTATCGGACCAGCGAATGACGTCATCTCCAAAGTATGGCTTATTCTCACTTGTCTTGGACGATCTTCTACTTCTAGCCTTCCACCGTGCATTTGGTGTCCACTGTACTTACTGTACATTGCCTGGTAAAATTGATGTAATGGGTTTTTGACCGTCAACGCCATGAACCGCTAACACTCAAAAGCCCATTTATCGCGCCTTATAAAGCAAAACGCAAACCGAAAGCCATGCCTCTCAAGCGAGGCGTGCTTCCGTGGTCACGTGATCCACAGGTGTAGCTCATTATACCCGCACGCGCGACACGCTTTGGCGGTCACGTGACCAGCCACTCTGGAGGCGGGGATCCCCGCCGATGACGTCACCGGCTGGAGCAAGGAGATTCCTCGCTAATGTATTTCGACGATTGCGTGTTTTATATCCAAGCAGAGATGCTTTCACGGCAAGATAACCACGTGACCGGAACCGGAAGCCACAACCGGAAAATTCAAAAAAATAAATTTTTTGAGCTCGTACATCGGATCTCGGCTCGTATCCCAAAGCAACAAACCGCCCGAGCGACGGCTCGTATCCCGAAAAACTCGTACGTTGGGGCACTCGTAAGCCGAGGTACCACTGTATATATATATATATATATATATATATATATATATATATATATATATATATATATATATATTGTTACGGACCGCGGATTAGGATGTTATTTACCGAGCGGTGGTATTACCGCGGCCGAACAGTTGCTCCCCTTTTCTTCCCTTACACTCACCCGATTCACCCAGACGTTGGCCAAATCGCGCTATGCTAAATCAATGATGGAAAGGACACGACGACTGGGAAAGAGGAAACGACGCAAGGGGTACAGTTCTCAAGACCTCCGGAGGAGGGTATAATTACAGTGGTGGAGAAAAGGGGGTAGATTACAAGGCAGAGTGAGGTAAAGACACAGAAGAGATGGGCACTTAAATACCGTCTTATCTTACCCCAGATAGACCACGGACAAACGGACTAGGTAGACTTACACAGGGATTGATGGCAGGAAGGGACAGGTAGGTCGATAGCACAAGGTGCACCTTGGCTCGGGGACAGGATAAAGCACGGTCCAAAAGATGCAGGGAGGCCTCACAGCGCTCGGAGGTGGTCTTGCTTGCTCCAAGCTCAGCGCGCATCTGACGTCACCTCCCTCTCACTGCGCATGCTCAGCGGGGAGTGGCACGCCCTCGGCTGGTTGGTTCCGCCCCACTGGGGCCGGTCCGCCGCTTCCATTGGGTGCGGGGGTTACCGGGCTCCGCCCTTGACGAGGAGCTGACAGGGAGCCCCTGTTTGGTAACCCCGTCGAGCACATGTTCGATGGCGGCTCGTTGGGAAGGCCTGGTGCCCTCCCATCGCCCCTACCAAACAAGCCGGAGTGAGGACGCGCACTCCCTTCGCTCGTTGTTGTTGTTGTTGTTGTTGTTGTTGCTGAACTGTGAGGAAGAGCTGCGGGGAGGTATTGGGAGGTCCTAAACTTCCTAACGGTGCCATACAATCACATTCTGGTGCAACGAAGGGTCAGAATTAATGGAAACGAATCCTTAACTGACATAGACTAAGAATAACGAGCAAGATGTCCTATAGTTGTCTTACATGAGATGCGGTGAACCTGGGTGCGACATTTAATGGGGGAAATAGGGGGAGGTCGGGTCTACAGAGTGTTGTTTACAGAAAATGGGACGAGGGAATGGGGGATTGGGGAGAGTTGGGAAGTATTGAAGAAATAGGGGAATATTTACAAGCGGATATGGATGGATGCAAATCCCATATCCGCAACACTGCACCCTTCTCGACCTCGGGGCGTCCTGACCCCATAAATTTTTACCTACTTTAGTGTGGCACTCAGATGTAGTTCCCTCTACTATTAACTCAACCCTGAGTGCGACAGTTTTACAGATGTTCACAAATGAGTAAATATGTCCCCCTGCGACGTTGCACCCTTCTCCGAACAGAAACACACCCACAGGATAACCGAATCGCGGAAAGCATCCTCAAACTAAACATACAGCCGGTAGGGAGCTTCATTTACAGTTGACGCTACTTTTATTTACAAGACTAACCCAGGACCTGTGATTGTTCTTTCTGGGGGCGAGACAGTCTGCTCTGCATCAATGCACCATGAAAGCACCCAAAACGCACCAATACACCCTCAGGCACCAATCGGTGCCCAGTCATCATAGTTCGTCAATGTTCAATAATAAAAATAAACCAACAACCCCTAACCCTGCAGGTGGTCTCTTGCTCTTCGGCTCCCTCTGCTGGCTATTTACTTTCTTCCAGATGTTGTCATTTCCTTTCATTTTCTTACTGGCGGCCTATTTGAGCATAAAATGAAATGCACCCAACATGTCCATTTTTATTTATTTATGGCCCACAGGGCCGACTAGTGTGGTTCACCTGTGGGGCATCGGTGCCCTGTGGCCAAGGTCCGCCAGCAAGATTTCGGGCCCTCATGGCCGGTTCCAGCAGAGGGGCCATGCCCCAACCCATGGGGTCCATCAGTAGGGCTCGGCCACAGACATGTGGTCCATAATGTGGTGCATCGATGCAGACAGCTGGTTCTGGGAGTTCCGGGCGCACAATGGCCGACTCACGCACGCTCCCCTCGGCGCCCAATGGCGCACAGGTCATGTGGGAGACAAAAGGGGGACAAGACAAATGAGCGAGGGGTAAGGTCACAAGGGTACACATCAATAAGGCAATGCAAGGCGAAATGCGTACGGAGAGCGAAATGAGAAAGCTCGTCCATACCGTACGTCACCCCCCCTGGCACCTACACTACCCTTGCCCTTACCCCATATTTACAAAATCTACACATTTACAAATTCGTCGCTAATGTCTCGTCTCCCCATATTTCTCCAATACCAAATTCGTCACCACAATCCCTCTAACCAAAATTTGCCATCAACCAATTCATCATCAATCCTCATAAGGAGGAAGAGATGGAACATCAAGCACAATGTCACACCCATGTCATGATGCGTCTCACATTCCAAACATTTGCACAGTAAAATAACAAAACATGGCATGGTGTGGAGGTACGTCATCTTTACTTCAGGTGAGTGCATGTAGATGGTGCGAGGAGACTTCAATCCTAACTATCCTCCAAATGACTTTAACACCCTTTACACTACCCGGGGTCTTTCCCTGCCAATCCATTGGCCAACTTACACGATGGGTTCTAAAAACCAATTCCCATTGACCAAACTGTGGTGCTTCTCAATTTGGGGTCTCACTCCCCCGATTCATCTCCCGGTGCCCTTGCACAATTTCTGGGCTGTGACGTGTAGCTCTCCCAGCAGGTCTACCCACCTGCACACCTCCACCACTGCAGTTTCCACCCGAGCTTACCTAGCTCCTCACCCTAACCTATCTAACTGGGGAAGGCCCCTCCTGGCTCTGTCACCCCTTGGTGCCCTCTGGCACTGGGCTAACCGGGTCCGTCCTCCGGATCCTCGGGCCCCATCCACAACTACCGGCTCCCAGAGCCCACCTGCGGCCTCACCTGGCCGACATCCTCACAGTGGTGGAGTGCCCAAACCAACTACACACACTAACAGGCTACACGCCCAGCCATTTCCACAACACTAATGCACCCATCCAAATACCATTCTTCTACCCGCACCACAGATGCCAATATCCAACCACAATTTACCTATACCCTCTACCTAACACTTACACTACCCGCCCCGGGTACTCGTGAAAGGGGTCCACTCTTCCCCCATCCACACCTTCGCACCATGCACACCACTCCGTACCACTTACTCCAACTCTCTCCACACCACTCATTCTCTGCTCCATATATTTCACACACCTGTACTTGCACACCTGTGCTCTCATACTTGGTGCCGCCTGCGCCCTTCTCTCCCCCAAGCGCATTCGCGCTGATCCACAACACTCACTACTCACCATGACACTCATCCGCAATGCTCTCTCATTCATCACTTGTACACTCACACACACCTCGGAGCATTGCCTCACCGATGCCTCATTTGAAGCTGCTCACCAGCACTTCCATTCATACTGCATCATCTGCTCTGTCTACTCCCTTCTAAAACTCACGCTCCTCCATCTTCCCTTTAAACTATTGCGCTCCCTCGTCATTATAATCCACACTAATCTACCTGCGTCCCCACTACAGGTATCAGTCACTAACTAACCTTAACGTTACCTAATGTCATCTTCTAGGTCCCTACACACGATATCCTAACCCACCTGGGCTAGTTTTCACTGCCATACACCCCATAATCTAGTGCTCCTTTGCCCCCCACTGTGAGGGATGGTGGATTGGCCATCCCATCACATCGGGGAGGTCCCACTATCGATTTTGCTCGTCCAAATTCCAACCAATCAAAAATTTTCTATTTACTGCCAATTCTATTCACTTTCTAAATTTTGGATCAAAACCACTATCAGTATTATCATCATCACCGTCCGCTATATCCTAGCCTCGGTGCGTCATGACATCATTAATCTCGGCTTCGCAAAGCCGAGCAATGAATTCGGGTGGTTTGGTCGTCTGCAGGTTGAATCCGTCCGGCTTTCGGTTCAAGGGAGGTGGTTTGGTCGGGCCGAGATTCCACGCACCATCTGGGCGCGGCACCTTGCGGTCCCGGGCCCGATGGCTCAATCTCCCTCGGTCGGAACCCCGTCCCCGCGAGGGGGCACCGTTCCGCTTCCTCCCACTCGCCCTTGAACCGGACCGGTCGCCTGGCCCGACAAGGCCCGGACTCGACCGTGCGGGGTGGGGCCAAGCCCGAATCGGCAACGACGCTTCAAAGAGAAACGACGCAGCTTGGATCCGCGCCGGGCCTCGCATCCAACAAAGGGCTCCTCGCACCGAGTGCTCGCATCGGCTATCCGTCGCTCTAACCGCTAACCCGGTTACCGTCGATGCTTCACCGGCATGCTCACACGCATACGCTACCCCTTTCACCCTCACAAAACCCGGCATTCCAACGCCGTCCGTACATTCCACCAACGCTCTCCCTGTTACACACCACTCCTCTCGCGCACACTCTTGCGCACACCTCGGTCCACACCTCTCCTCCGTTACGTCCTCCGTAACACTCACCATGGGCGTGCACTCTGGCATCCACCCACTAACGCGCTCACATGGGCTCTCCCACACTCGCGCTACCACCAACTCAGGTGTGCTTCCTCGCACACGTTCCACCACCACCTTACTCTCCGTGTCACACTCACCCTCGCACGTACACTCCGTATTGCTCTCACTCCCTGTGTCACACCCCGTACACCCCGACGTGCATTCTCGCTCGCACTCGGTATCACACTCGCGCTTCGTAACACGCTCACCCTTTGATGCACACTTTTTCCTCACACGCGTGCCATTTCCACTCACACGGGACCCTTCACCAACGCCCGGATGCTTCCTCGATCCCAAGCGCGCGAAAATTCTTTTGTCGCTAAACATCCTCTTACAAAATCTCCCCGCACAATACACAGCACGTCTCACCTTCGGGGTTCTTCTTCCTCCCTGCACCAAAACCTGCAAACTCTTTATTTGGTTAGTGAGCACACAATTATGATTTGAGCAGGGACTTTGTACATATTCCATTTCTCCCTGCAATTCCCGGGCTACTTCCGTCGTCTCTTCAATTTTAATTGTACCCACTACTGCTTTGTCTTTGTTCCCCTCGACGACCGTTGGTTTTAATAAAATTCCCTCTACCTCATCGGTCGCCGGCTTTTCCAAACCCCGTGTCGCGATTTCTACCCCCGTCATTGTACCCGCGCTTTCCCTCCGCTTCGCTCAACCAGTGCTTCTCGACCCGCGTTACCTCGTCGTGCACCCTTGGGACTCTCTCGCCCACCCTGCGGTCTCTGTCCCTCTCCGCTTCCCTTACATCATATGCGACTCTGTCCCTCGCCATTTTATCAATCAATTTCTCCCCCTCTATTCTCAGCATCTCGGTGAATTGCGCCAGGAAGTCCCCCACATCAAAGCCCGCTGCTACTGTCACGGGCGCGGCAAAATTTGGTGCCGCTGGAACCACGTGCGCGAGGGCGCCATTTTGTGCACCTGATATCCCCTCAATCACACCTTCTTTACTCTCCTCCACCATTTTCCCCACTTCTTCCCTGGGGTCCTGGGTCGATTCTACCCCACTCTCCTCTACCGGAACCCAGCCGTCTTGATCTGCCATAGCGTGACTTTCAAAATTCGGGTTTTTGTAAAACAAAAGCAAATTTGGGTACTTTATAATTTTGACCAAATTTTTTTTTTTTTGCTGTTTTAAAAATTTGGTTCGGGCCTCGTATCTCACTCCTCGACACCAGTTGTTACGGACCGCGGATTAGGATGTTATTTACCGAGCGGTGGTATTACCGCAGCCGAACAGTTGCTCCCCTTTTCTTCCCTTACACTCACCCGATTCACCCAGACGTTGGCCAAATCGCGCTATGCTAAATCAATGATGGAAAGGACACGACGACTGGGAAAGAGGAAACGACGCAAGGGGTACAGTTCTCAAGACCTCTGGAGGAGGGTATAATTACAGTGGTGGAGAAAAGGGGGTAGATTACAAGGCAGAGTGAGGTAACGACACAGAAGAGATGGGCACTTAAATACCGTCTTATCTTACCCCAGACAGACCACGGACAAACGGACTAGGTAGACTTACACAGGGATTGATGGCAGGAAGGGACAGGTAGGTCGATAGCACAAGGTGCACCTTGGCTCGGGGACAGGATAAAGCACGGTCCAAAAGATGCAGGGAGGCCTCACAGCGCTCGGAGGTGGTCTTGCTTGCTCCAAGCTCAGCGCGCATCTGACGTCACCTCCCTCTCACTGCGCATGCTCAGCGGGGAGTGACACGCCCTCGGCTGGTTGGTTCCGCCCCACTGGGGCCGGTCCGCCGCTTCCATTGGGTGCGGGGGTTACCGGGCTCCGCCCTTGACGAGGAGCTGACAGGGAGCCCCTGTTTGGTAACCCCGTCGAGCACATGTTCGATGGCGGCTCGTTGGGAAGGCCTGGTGCCCTCCCATCGCCCCTACCAACCAAGCCGGAGTGAGGACGCGCACTCCCTTCGCTCGTTGTTGTTGTTGTTGTTGTTGTTGCTGAACTGTGAGGAAGAGCTGCGGGGAGGTATTGGGAGGTCCTAAACTTCCTAACGGTGCCATACAATCACATTCTGGTGCAACGAAGGGTCAGAATTAATGGAAACGAATCCTTAACTGACATAGACTAAGAATAACTAGCAAGATGTCCTATAGTTGTCTTACATGAGATGCGGTGAACCTGGGTGTGACATTTAATGGGGGAAATAGGGGGAGGTCGGGTCTACAGAGTGTTGTTTACAGAAAATGGGACTAGGGAATGGGGGATTGGGGAGAGTTGGGAAGTATTGAGGAAGTAGCGGATTATTTACAAGCGGATATGGATGGATGCAAATCCCATATCCGCAACAATATATATATATATATATATATATATATATATATATATATATATATATATATATATATATATATATATATATATATATATATATATATATATACATACACACAGTCACGTGAAAAAGTAAGGATAACCATAAAACCATGTAAAGTTTTGACTTTTTCAACATATTTCAACATACAGCTATTTGATCTTCATTTCAACAATATTGATAGATAAAGGTGATATTGTAGCGGCTACCGCTGGGTTGTCACAATCGCCTTGCACCTATCAAGGACGCGGAGCGATCACCATGCCGGGCTCATCCAGGACGCCCGGGCAGGCCCGCGCTCAACTTGCCAGGCCTCGGTCGGGACGCTGGGCCACGCCCCCTCTCGCCTTTCCTGGGCAAACGCTCCGGGATAATATGTATATTATATATTGCTGCCCGATAAACGGGCTTTTGAGAGTGCCTGAGTGTTTGGTTTGATTAAAGCAACTCGGATGAATTCCAGCTTTTTGTCGCGTCCATTCTTCCGATCGACGTGGGAGCCCCAGCTCCTTCATTGGTGACCTACCGACATGGACACGGCAGTCGCCCTTAAACTGCCTACCTTCTGGGAGGCTCACGGGGCGGTTT
Source organism: Myxine glutinosa (assembly GCF_964187855.1). NCBI lineage: Eukaryota > Metazoa > Chordata > Myxini > Myxiniformes > Myxinidae > Myxine > Myxine glutinosa. The sequence goes on from NC_136264.1 coordinate 171,086,374, forward strand.
GGTTCACACAGGCGGATTCCCTGTTCGCCCTGCGAGGCATCACGGCCGACGACACCCGCTTCCACCATGTGGTAGCAGCGCTCGGTTCGGCCACCGCGGCCCGCGCCCTGAGCCTCCTCGAGAGCCCGCCAGCCGCTGACAAATACGGCGCGATTAAGAAGCTTCTCCTCGACGCTTTCGCCCTCCCATCGGCGGAACGCGCACGGCGCCTGCTCGACCTGCCCGAGCTCGGCGACACGCGCCCTTCCGAGCGAATGGACTACATGCTTTCACTGCTCGGCGAGCACTCTCCGGCAATCCTGTTCCGGGAGCTGTTCCTCCGTCAGCTGCCTAACCCGGTATGCCTCGCCCTGGCAAGCACGACGATCACAGATCCCCGGGCCCTTGCCAGAGAAGCCGACAAGATCTCCGCCGCAGGTCAGCGCATCGCAGCGGCGACATGGGACCCACCGCCGTCCGACGCAACACCCATGGCACTCGAGCACCCGGCACGGTCGACGACCGAACTGCCGATGCAATTGGCGGCCGCTACACCGAGCCGACCACCTCCAGCACGACGACCGGTGCCTCCACCTGACCAAGCGTGGTGTTACTATCATGCCAGGTTCGGACAGAAGGCCCGGACATGCCGACCCCCGTGCACCTTCGGCATGCCGGGAAACGGCCGGGCCGGCGTTCATTACCAGCCATGAGCGCCGGCCACACGGGCAACTTACTGTTCATCACGGATAAAGCGTCTGGACGGCGCTTCCTGTGCGACACCGGCCCCCAACTGAGCATCATACCCGCCTCTGACCAGGACAGGCAGTCCGCGGTTTGCGGCCCCTCCTTGGTTGCGGCCAACGGATCGACCATCCGCACCTTCGGCCCGCGCAACGTCACCCTCTGCTTCGGTGGCCAACGCTTTGCTTGGACGTTTGTAACCGCAAACGTGCCCATGGCTCTGCTAGGCGCCGACTTCCTCTGCACCCACGGACTGCTGGTGGACGTCCAACGGCATCGTTTAATCAACGCCGAAACCTTCAGCTCCCTGGTATGCACATTGAGCAGCTCCGCGCCGACCGAGCTGGCATGCGCCGTCCCGGCGGCGAACAAGTTTGCTCGCCTGCTCACGGAGTTCCTGGCCCTCACGCGGCCGACGTTTTAGGCCGTCGCAGTACGGCATGGGATCGAGCACCACATACCAACCACGGGCCCGCCGGTCTACGCCAGGGCCCGCCGCCTCGACCCAGCCAAGCTCACCGTGGCGAAGGCCGAATTCGACGCGTTGGAGCACCTCGGCATCGTGCGGCGCTCCGATAGCGCGTGGGCCTCGCCACTGCACATCGTGCCAAAGCCGGGGGGGTGGATGGCGCCCGTGTGGCGACTACCGCCGTCTCAATGACGCTACCACCCCCGACAGGTACCCGATCCCGCATATCCAAGACTTCTCCACCCGTCTGGCGGGAAGGGTCATTTTTTCGAAAATTGATCTCATACGGGGATATCACCAGGTACTTGTCAGGGCGGCCGACGTCCCTAAAATGGCAGTCATCACGCCGTTCGGCTTATTCGAATTCTTGCGGATGCCGTTTGGTCTCAAGAACGCGGCTCAGGCGTTCCAGCGCTTGATGGACGGCAAGCTGCGTGACCTGCCGTTCCTTTTCGTTTACCTGGACGACATCCTCGTCGCCAGCACGTCCCGGGCCGAGCACCTCCTCCACCTCCAAACACTGTTTGGGCGCCTCAGCGAGCACGGCCTCATCGTCAACCCGGCCAAATGCCACTTCGGCACGACGGCTGTTGATTTTTTGGGCCACCACATCACCAAGAACGGGGCCGTGCCGCTGCCAACCAAGGTCGAGGCCATCACCACGTTCCCGCGTCCCCGCACCATAAAGGCCCTGCAGGAATTCCTGGGAATGGTGAATTTTTATCACCGCTTCGTGTCCCGCGCTGCTCAACTCATGCGGCCCGTCTACGAAGCCCTCCGGGGCAAGCCGGCCAAGCACGACATCGCCTGGTCCACAGCAATGGATGCGGCCTTCCAAAGCTCAAAGCGGGCCCTCGCCGACGCAACACTGCTCGCTCACCCGGTGCTCAACGCTCCCATCGCCCTCACCACGGATGCCTCCGACTACGCGGTGAGCGCCGTACATGAGCAATGGGTGAACGGGGTTTGGCAGCCACTCGCTTTTTTCAGCCGGCAGCTCCGGCCGAACGAGCTCAAATACAGCACGTTTGACCGGGAGCTCCTCGGTCTACACCTGGCCGTCCGCCATTTCCGCCACCTCCTGGAGGGCCGACCTTTCACGGCGTTCGTCGACCACAAGCCGTTGGTTTACGCCATGGCCAAGGTCACGGAGCCGTGGTCGGCCCGCCAACAGCGCCACCTCTCCGCCGTGTCGGAGTTTACCACGGACATCTGGCACGTCGCCGGCAAAAACAACGCCGTGGCCGACTGTCTTTCCCGGGCCAGCGCGAACGCGGTCCACCTGGGCGTGGACTTTGCGCTTATGGCGGCGGACCAAACCACCGACACCACGGTGCAAGCCCTCCGGGCGGCAGACACGGGCCTCCGCCTGGCCGACATCCCCTTCGCGGACACTGTCCTGCTCTGCGACGTCTCCCAAGGCCAGCCTCGCCCCATTGTGCCCGTCACCTGGCAACGCCGCATCTTCGCCTCCCTCCACGGCCTTTCCCACCCGGGCCGGAAAGCTTCCCAGAAGCTGGTGTCGGCGCGATTCGTCTGGCACAGCCTTCGTCGGGACGTCCGCGATTGGACCAGCACCTGCACGGCCTGCCAACGGGCCAAGGTCCACCGACACACCCAGGCCCCGCTGGCACCTTTCACCGTGCCCAAACGACGTTTCGACCACGTCAACGTGGATCTGGTGGGCCCCCTCCCCCCGTCACGGGGGTTCACACACCTGCTCACCATGGTGGACAGGACCACCAGGTGGCCGGAGGCCGTTCCCCTCGTCTCCACCACCACCGCCGACGTGGCGCAGGCTTTCATCGCCACCTGGGTCGCCTGCTTCGGCGCACAGGCGGACATCTCGTCAGACCGCGGACCACAGTTCACCTCCGAGCTGTGGGGCGCAGTCGCCCGCAACCTGGGGGTCAAGCTCCACCGTACTACGGCCTACCACCCCCAAGCAAACGGGTTGTGCGAGCGATTCCACCGCTCCATGAAGGCCGCGCTCATGGCTGGCCTTAAAGACGGCGGTTGGGCCGACCGGCTGCCGTGGGTCCTTTTGGGCCTCCGCACGGCCCCCAAGGAGGACCTCCAGGCATCCACCGCCGAGCTGGTCTATGGCCAGGCGCTACGCGTCCCGGGTGAATTCGTGCCCGACGCTACCAGTCCCTGGTCCGCAGCTCACCAGTGCTCGGACCTCCAGGAGGCCGCCCGACGGTTTGCCCCCGTGCCAACATCCCACCACGGTGACCCCCAGTCCTACGTCCCCCCAGCACTTCGCACAGCGGAGTATGTTTTTGTGCGTCATGACGCACATCGGGGGCCACTCTGGCCGCCGTACGACGGGCCCTTCCGCGTGCTGCGACGGGACGACAAGTCGTTCGTCATCGACATCGGCGGCAGGTCGGACCGGATTGCGGTGGACCGCCTCAAGCCGGCGCACGTGGACGTCGACCACCCACCACGGGTGGCCCTTCCGCCGCGGCGAGGCCGCCCCCCGTCCACGGTGCCCCCCACTCGACCGCCCACCACCACACCGGACCCCCTCCCACGACCCGCCAGGAGTCGCTTCGGCCGGGTCATCAGGACCCCCCTTAAATTGACCCTGCCGGTGCAGGTCGATTCTGGGGGGACGTGTGTAGCGGCTACCGCTGGGTTTTCACAATCGCCTTGCACCTATCAAGGACGCGGAGCGATCACCATGCCGGGCTCGTCCAGGACGCCCGGGCAGGCCCGCGCTCAACTTGCCAGGCCTCGGTCGGGACGCCCGGGCATGCCCGGGCAGGCTCGCCCTCAACTTGCCAGGCCGCAGCCAGGACGCTGGGCCACGCCCCCTCTCGCCTTTCCTGGGCAAACGCTCCGGGATAATATGTATATATATTGCTGCCCGATAAACGGGCTTTTGAGAGTGCCTGAGTGTTTGGTTTGATTAAAGCAACTCGGATGAATTCCAGCTTTTTGTCGCGTCCATTCTTCCGATCGACGTGGGAGCCCCAGCTCCTTCAATATAATATAACAAATATCATGAAACATTTACATTTTGTAGTCCATTGTATAATTTAAATAAACACAAATGCAAATTTCGCATGTGGAAAAAGTAATTACACCCCATGATATGTTTTTAAATCTTTTTAACATTTGTGGACATATCAATATTTGATCTTCATTTAAACAGTATCTATAGATAAAGGTGATCTAATTTAACAAAAAACAATGAAAGATTGACTTTGGAATAATTTATTCAACAAAAAATTAACAGAGAGGCTATTTCCTTCTGTGGAAAAGGTAAGTACACCCTTGGCTCTAATAGGTGGTATTGCCCCCTTTGGCAGAAACAACCTCAAGTAGGCGTTTCTTATAACTGTCTACCAGTCTCTGACATCGACTGGGAGAAATTTTTGCCCACTCCTCCATGCAGAATTCTTTCAGCTGTGCGATGTTTGAGGGGTTTCTTGCATGCACAGCTCGGTTCAAATCCCCCCACAACATCTCGATGGGATTTAGATCCGGGCTTTGACTTGGCCATTCCAGAACCCTCCATTTCTTTATTTTCAGCCATTCCTTGGTGGATTTACTGGTATGTTTATGGTCATGCTGCAAGGTCCACTTTCGGTTGAGCTTCAACTTTTGACAGATGGCCCCACATTATCGTCAAGCACCCTCTGGTACAATTAAGAATTCATAGTGGATTATATGATGGTGAGCTGCCCAGGCCCTGATGCAGCAAAGCTGCCCCAAACCATAATATTTCCAGCACCATGCTTTACAGTTGTTATCAGTTTCTTGTGGTCAAATGCTGTCTTTGGTTTTCGCCAAACATGTCTTCTGGTACTGTGGCCAAATAGCTCTACCTTTGACTCATCTGTCCAGAGCACATTGTTCCAGAAGTGCTGGTCTTTGCCTAGGTGTTCATTGGCAAACTTTAGTCTTTCCCTGATGTTCTTTCTGGACAGCAAATGTTTCCTCCTGGCACACCTCCCATGTAGATCAAATTTGTGCAGCCTCTTTCTAATGGTAGACTCATGCACTTTGACATCAACAGTGGCAAGAGCTACCTGTAGGTCCCGTGATGACATTCTGGGGTTCTTAGAGACTTATTTCAGCATCTTGCGGTCTGTTCTCCGGCTGAACTTGCTGGGGCGGCCTGGCATGAACAAGTTGGCAGTTGTTTGGAATCTTCTCCACTCGCCCATCACGGACCCTCGCGCCCTGGCCAAGGAGGCCGATAAATTTTTCTCGGCCTGGCGACACGTCGGAGCGGCCGCATGGCACCCTGGGCCAACCGAGGCAACGCCCGCACCACGACCGGCGCCACCACCGGCCGAGTCCGCACCACTGACGGCAGCGGCCGCCGCGATGCCCCGTCGACCGAACCCGACGTGGCCGCCGGAGCCTCCACCAGAGCGGACCATGTGCTATTACCACGCCAGGTTCGGGCAGAAGGCCAGAACGTGCCGCCCACCGTGCACTTTCAGCAAGTCGGGAAACGACCAGGCCGGCGCTCGCTGCCTGCCATGAGCGTCGGCCATTCAGGCAGCCTTCTGTTTATCAGGGACATAGAGTCCGGGCGGCGTTTTTTGTGTGACACCGGCGCTCAGCTGAGCGTGATACCCGCCTCGGTGCTGGACAAACAGGCCGCGCTATGCGGCCCCGCCTTGGTCGCCGCAAACGGCTCCTCCATCCGCACCTTCGGTTCGCGCAGCGTCGCCTTCTGCTTGGGGGGCCAGCGCTTCAGGTGGGACTTCATCATGGCGAACGTGCCCATGGCCTTGCTGGGTGCAGATTTTCTTTGTGCACATGCGCTTTTGGTCGACGTCAAACGGCGTCGGCTCATCAACGCAGAGACCTTCAGCTCGCTCGCTTGCTCATTGAGCGGCTCCGCTCCGACCAAGCTAGCCTGCGCGCTCCCGGCCGTGGACGAGTTCACCCGCCTACTCGCCGAGTTTCCCACCCTCACGCAGCCGACATTTTCGGCCGTCGCCGTCAAGCACGGCGTCGAACACCACATCCCGACCACAGGTCCACCGGTCTACGCCAGGGCTCGCCGCCTCGACCCGGCCAAACTCGCCATGGCGAAGGCGGAATTCGACGCGCTGGAGCGATTGGGCATTGTGCGACGCTCGAATAGCGCGTGGGCCTCGCCCCTGCACATCGTGCCCAATCCAGGTGGCGGATGGCGACCATGCTGTGATTACTGCCGCCTCAACGATGCCAGCACCCGCGACCGGTACCCGATACCACACATACAGGACTTTTCCGCCCGTTTGGCGGGGCGGGTGATCTTCTCCAAGGTCGACCTTATTCGGGGCTACCACCAGGTCCCTGTCCGGGCGGCCGACGTTCCGAAGACGTCTGTAATTACACCTTTTGGCCTCTTCGAGTTCCTCCGAATGCCGTTCGGCCTTAAGAACGCGGCCCAGGCCTTCCAGCGACTGATGGACAGTGTGCTGCGCAATCTCACTTTTCTGTTCGTCTACCTGGATGACATTCTCATCGCCAGCACTTCCCGGGCGGAGCACCTCGTCCACCTGCGCACGCATTTCGAGCGCCTCGGCCAGCACGGCCTCATCATCAACCCGCCGAAATGCCAGTTTGGCGTAACGGCCGTCGACTTCCTGGGGCACCGCATCATGAAGCACGGGGCCGTCCCGCTGCCTACCAAGGTGGAGGCAATCACAAGTTTCCCGCGGCCCCGCTCCATCAAGGCCCTACAGTAATTTTTGGGGATGGTAAATTTCTACCACCGGTTCGTGCCTCACGCCGCCCAACTCATGCGCCCCCTTTACGACGCCCTCCGGGGCAAGCCGGCCAAGCACGACGTCGCCTGGACCACAGAGATGGACGCGGTGTTCACAGGCGCTAAGCTGGCCCTCGCCAACGCGACCATGCTGACGCACCCGGCGCTCGACGCACCCATCGCCCTCACCACGGACGCTTCCAACTACGCGGTGGGCGCCGTGCATGAACAGTGGGTGAACGGGGCTTGGCAACCGCTGGCCTTCTTCAGCCGGCAGCTTCGCCCTAACGAGCGCAAGTATAGCGCTTTCGACCGCGAGCTCCTCGGCCTTTACCTGGCTGTTCGCCATTTCCGCCGTCTTTTGGAGGGCCGCCCGTTCACGGCGTTTGTGGACCACAAACCCATGGTTTTCGCTATGGCCAAGGTTACGGAGCCGTGGTCGGCCCTCCAGCAGCGCCACCTCTCCGCCGTGTCCGAATGTACGACAGACATCCGGCACGTCGCGGGCAAGGACAACGCTGTGGCCGATTGCCTCTCCCGGTCCGGGGTGAACGCCGTCCACCTGGGTGTGGACTTCGCCTGCATGGCGGCCGACCAGACCGCCGACCCCGCGGTGCAAGCCCTCCGGACAGCGGACACAGGCCTGTGGTTGGCCGACGTCCCCTTTGAGGACACAGGCACAGTTCTCCTGTGCGACGTTTCCCTGGGCCAACCTCGCCCCATCGTGCCCACTGGATGGCAGCGGCACATTTTTGACGCCCTCCACGACCTTTCCCACCTGGGCCGGAAAGCATCACAGAAGCTCGTGGCAGCAAAGTTCGTCTGGCATGGGCTCCATAAGGACGTCCACGACCGGGCCAATGCCTGTGTCGCCTGCCAGCGCGCGAAGGTCCACCGGCACACCCAGGCCCCGTTGGCACCATTCGACGTGCCTGCGCGGCGCTTCGACCACGTCAATGTGGACCTGGTGGGACCCCTTCCCTCCTCGCGGGGCTTCACCCACCTCCTCACGATGGTGGACAGGACCACCAGCTGGCCGGAGGCCATCCCGCTGGCATCAACAACATCCGCCGAAGTGGCGCAGGCCTTCATTGGCACTTGGATTGCCCGTTTCGGCACGCCCTCGGACATCTCCTCCGACAGAGGCCCGCAATTCACCTCCGAGCTTTGGGGCGCGGTCGCCCAGGCCTTGGGGGGTCAAGCTTCACCGCACCACGGCCTACCACCCCCAAGCCAATGGCTTGTGCGAGCGGTTCCACCGCTCGATGAAGGCCGCTCTCAGAGCCAGCCTCCAGGATGACGTTTGGGCCGACAGGCTCCCGTGGGTCCTATTGGCCTCCGAACGGCCCCTAAAGAGGACCTCCAGGCTTCCACCGCCGAGCTGGTCTATGGCCAGCCACTGCACGTGCCGGGCGAATTCATCCCTGACGCCACCGGCCCCTGGTCCATGGCTCGCCAACGCTCGGACCTCCAGGAGGCCGCCAGGAGATTTGCCCCCGTGCCCACATCCCACCACGGCTGCCCCCAACCCCACGTCCCCCCAGCACTTCGCACTGCGGAGTACGTTTTTATCCGGCACGACGCACACCGGGGACCACTCCGGCTGCCGTACGATGGACCTTTCCGGGTCCTGAAGAGGGACGACAAGTCATTCATCGTCGACATCGGCGGCAAGCCGGACCGCATCTCCATGGACCACCTCAAGCCGGCCCATTTGGACCTCGACCAACCTCCACGGTTTGCCCTTCCTCCACGACGGGGCCGTCCCCCGTCAACCAAGCCCCCCGCCCGACCATCCACCGCCACGCACCTACCACCCCCACACGATTCGCCAGGGTCGTTTCGGCCGGGTCATCAGGACCCCCCTCATACTGACTCTCCCGGTGCAGGTTAATTCTGGGGGGGCGCATGTAGCGGTTACCGGAAGCATGACACAATTACCGTGCACCAGCCGATGACGCAACCGGCGAGCGTTCACGTGTCCGGACTCGCTCGGGCGTGTCCAGACTTACCTTTCTCGGGCGAACACTTGCCTTGCATACCACGCCCCGTCAAGAGGCGTGACTTACCTATTTTGCATACCACGCCCCGCCGGAGAGGCGTGGCTTTTGTGTGTTCAGTTTGCGATATAAATTGCCGCCCGTTCGAGGGGCGGATTCAGTGTGCTTTTGAGTTCTTTGGTTTTGAGCTAAATAAATAGCTCGGTGAAACTTCGTTCTTGTGTCATCCATTTTGTCTGGCTTTATCGTGCGAGCACAGCTCCCACACTAATTTGTTCTCCGGGTGGACAGCACAGATGAAGTACATCAAACACGAAAACGGCAACCACAAAGATTTACCTTTAAATAGTCTTATATAAATGTGAAAATCAAGCAGCTAATCAGTGAAATGTGGAAACCACTGAGAGTAGACAAAATGTCGACTTAACACTTGCAATGGTACAGTTCAACATTGGGGACGTTTGATTTGAGTTCCAAATACGACGTTTGATTTGTTTTTTTTGTTTTTAATTAAGTATATTTTATAGGTATATTAATATTTCTATCTACTAGTACCCGACTCCAAAGCCGCAATGAGCCGGCAAAGCCAAAGCCTCTTGCCACTATTTTACCCATCACTATGGCCTCTAAATGTGGTTATTTTTTTTATACTATGGCATCAGTAGGTTAGGTAGTTGGTAGTAGGTAGGTGTAGTAGGTACCGTACCTTGTTCAAAATGACACCATTTGCATTCTGGATGAGATTAAAATTTATAAAATTTCCTTCTTGATTAATTCAGTGAATTCCGTCTCAACTTCGGATATTTCCGGCCGTGAAAAACTATCCCCTACGGCCGCGAGATTTCTAAAAAATAATTTTTCGTCAATTTTAGAATATTTGACGCCGTTTTCAGCGTCCGAAATATGGTAAAAAGCTTTTTTGAAATATTTTTTCAAATGCTCGAATCTCAATGGTTCCGGTAATTGGTGACGATTTTCATTGAAGATAAACAGGGTGCGGGCCCGGGGAACGAGGTTGGTCTTAAAGTATTTTAATTACAAATTAGAGGTGCATAAGATTGTGAATCAAACAAAGACGGGTGAAACAAACTCCTATTGAACTTTTTCGCAATTTTTTAATGCATACTTCCGCATCTGGAAGATGGCCGCCTCCATTGAGTGATTTGGTTTTTGAAATATTTTTTCAAATGCTCGAATCTCATTGGTTCCGGTGTTTGGTGACGATTTTCGTTGAAGATAACCAGGCCCGTGCGAGCCGAGGTTGGTCTTAAAGTATTTTAATTACAAATTAGAGGTGCATAAGATTGTGAATCAAAAAAAGACGGGTGAAACAAACTCCTATTGAACTTTTTAAATTTGTTATGCATACTTACGCATCCGCAAGATGGCGGCCTCCATTGAGCGATTTGGTGCGTCAAAGCTTCGAAATTCTCAAGGGATCCAGCAAAATCTGGCTTTTCAACATAATACGTATGCGTTCATTCACAACACTGGCTTCGCCGGCTATTAATGCAATGGAAGTATATCGCACAAAAATGTTATTCAATAAATAAATGTGTATGTAAAAACAAAAAGGGAGCTCTGTCTACTGTAACACCATGGCTTGCAAAAGCAGCCTGAATAGCATTCACCAAGTTGTGGTTCACCTCGGAAATCATATTTTAAAAAGGGTGTTGTAACACACCCAAACTTCCCCGGCCTTGTGACTAATTAATTAAGTACACAGGCATTTCTCACTTCATTTGTGGAGCCCTCGCCAAGCGGCTTAAACACTCGAGCAAGCACTCCAACAAAATGGGTGATAAGGAACAACTGGCTTGGCAAGCGATAGCAAGCTGATTGCATCGGGTTGAAATGCCCAAAAATGTTCAGGACACCACCTCTTTAATACTTTAAAATACACACAATCTGGGTCCATCATCAAGTGGGAATTTTAAAAACAGATCGCAATGACACTGCTTAAAATCCAAAATTATACAAAAATATTGATTACTTTTCACAGGTACAAAAACCATGGTCATAAAACTTGATCATTTAAGCATAATTATTTCATTGCTAAAGCCTATAAATCATCAATTGATAACATGGTTGAAAAAAACTGAGAGGTATTGTATTTTAATATATTTTCCTGTCCATTTTAGCATTTTAATCTATTTTGATGTAATTATATTGCACTTTCAGTTTTATAAAGTTTGTCTTCAGTTTGCTTTTCCATCAGCCTGGCCACTGTAGAGAAAATATAATTAATTGAAAAGTATTGTCAATCCTTCTGACTATTAAAAGCATCTCGTTCTGAGAATGTTTTGAATTTACATTGAAAGAAGAATTTTCATTTACCAGACACTTTACACAGCATAGTTGCTGCCAAAGCAGTTTATTGGGAGGGTTATACTTGGTGGTTTGCCATTTCCTTCCCAGAGTTATTTGCCAATGATCTATTCTTTTAAATTCTGAACATCAAACAAGGAAGCAGCATGTGCCATTCAAAAAAAGCCATTTTGTATGACTCGGACAATGTTTGAACCATCAACCACCCAGACTCAGAGCGGACACCAAAGCCATTATGCCATTGAGTCTGGTGCAACGACAATAGGTTGAGACAAATGAAAGGTAAATGCATGACTTTACGAGTTAGCCAGAACAGAACCACAAGATATATATTCATGAGAAGGGTCAAGGCAGCAGTACCAGAAGTCCAAATTGACATCAAGGAGGAAATTTTTTGCCGCGGCCCAAATTGTCAAAATTACCTTGTCGCTGTGATTCAATCAAAAGGAATCACTTCGTGATAAGCCCTTGAAGTTATCACTGAAAATATGTCTCAGATAAGCTCAACTGTTCACCATAGACATGCAGGGAATTAACGACAGATAGAGAAAGTTTACAAAAATAAACTAATGCATTTACAATCACTGTAAAATTGTAAATTTTACAATATCATTATCCATCATCACAATAGATGGAATGATTACAAAAGCAAACATACATTATCCAAATCTTTCAACTAAATAAAATAGTTAACCACAAAGAGATTTCAAAACATTCACTTCGATAAATAATTAATCTTAAAACATTTGTAACTTCATCTAAACGTCTGCATAGAGAACTAGAACGCCACTCAGTAGAGCGCATACAACTCCCCGTGGGTCAAGTTGGAATAGTACGATTTCACAAAAGTTTGAGGGAGTAGTTCAGTGACAACTCAAGACAAGACAACACAAGACAGACACTGCACAGATATACATTTAGAATATACTAGCCGAAACCCATGGAACATCCACTGAAGGGAGGATGTGGTGTATGGATAGAGTGTACCATTATGGATGGCATAGGGGAGCGCTCATGGGATCTTCTTCTTCCGTTAAGCTCCAATTTTTTCTCTTTAAGTGAAGTCCAATCAGTCCTCTCTGATCGAAGTGCTCAGGCCATGCCTGCCCGCTCTCATACTTTTATTTCCGTTCGGTGTAGAAAGGGATTGACATATCGTTCGTCTGTTTTCAGCTCATTATCTTTAAGCTTCCTTACGTCTCGCCACCTGCTACACCTCTATGAGTTACGAGGATTTATGCAACGCACCCCGAGTATCGCAACGTCACTCCATTTAACTTTATTAAAATGACGATAAAGACGTTTCCTTATCTATCTATAATTCCAGTAATCTCTGTGTGTTTGTTTGTTTGTCTGTGACCGCTGTTTCTCGACAACCACGGGTCCGATATACTTTAAACTTGCCAGGTATATTGCTGGGGACCCGAGGATGTGCCTTTTCAAGGTTTCATATTAATCGGACAATTACTTACCGAGCTATGTCCAAAAAACGATTCAACCAATCAGAGAGCAGCGAGCTATCGCGTGTGCCGAACGTGGCGAACACACTCTGCCTCAGATGGCACATTTGAGAGCGTATTCATTTATTTCACGTTTGCAAACTATGTTGGCGCTATGTTGGCGTTAAACTATGTTTTAAAACTAATAATAAAACTAATAAAAACTAATTTGCGATTCATCGTAACTGCGATATACGACCTTCCGGAGCTCCTGTGAGAGCGTGCGCCATTACGGATAGTACGGGTACGTGCATGCCATATGTTGGCGTTAAACTATGTTTTAAAACTAATTAAACGGACAAATTTCATGTCATGTTTCATGTAAATAGAGGGGGGGGGGTTGTCACTGTACTCGCAAGCCGTTCGCCGTTCGCTTTGGCGTTGCGAATGGACCAAAACATTTCATGGACCAAACCATTTCATGTAAAGCGTTCGCCGTTCGCTTTGGCGTTGCGAATGGACCAAAACATTTCATGGACCAAAGCATTTCATGTAAATAGAGGGGGGGATATAATTTTAGATATAGATATAGTACGGGCATGCCCTAGTATATCCCAATTTAAAATGTTCAAGGGAATAAAAAGACCATTTGGTTCACACCACCCATGTTCACACCACTCGACTGTCCAATCAGCGGACGGCTCGCTTCGCCTTCGCCCAGCAGACGCCAATACGATGGCGTCATAAGATGGCGTCGTATCGGCAGTTAATCGGATGCTTTTGGGCCCCCAACGTCGGCTAATTCAGATTTTTCGAGTATGGCTGTACGTGATAAACAAATAAAAGGGATAACAAAGTCGAGTCCTTACGCTATTATTATATAGACTAGCCGAAACCCGTGGAACATCCACGGAAGGGAGGATGTGGTGTATGGATAGAGTGTAACATTATGGATGGCATAGGGGATTTGCTTGTCCGAGTAAGAGTTAGGAAGAAAGATGAGAATGAAGAGTGCGTATATGAACAACGATCGCCGACACCGGCACAAATGCATGCTCTGGATTGTCCACTCAGTGGACGGCTTGCTTCGCCTTCGCCTGTCCAATCAGCGGACGGCTTGCTTCGCCTTCACCCAGCAGACACCAATACGATGGCGTCATAAGATGGCGTCGTATCGGCAATTAATCGGATGCTTTTGGGCCCCAACGTCGGCTAATTCAGATTTTTCGAGTATGGCTGTATGTGATAAACAAAGAGTGCGGTTCGTAGATCGTAAATCCATTGCCACTCAGTAGAGCGCATACTCCCGCCGTGGGTCAAGTTGGAATAATACGTTTTGTTTAACATCCCCTCTCCCCAAAACAATAAATGAAAAGGAAAGTAAGCCCTAACTGTCAGAGAATTTATTTTGATATATCTCGGAATTAGAGGAGAAAAACATCATTTAATGCATGTGTATGCATTAAATTGGCTTTAAGAATAAGAATAAAAGCTTTAATGCAGTAAAACAGAAAAATGTTTTCCCAAACAAATTCCCCAAAAAAATTCCTGGATCCGGAATAATATCCTGAGCTTCACCAAAAACTAATCAATTCTTCCTTATCCCAAGGGCAATCATCCCACCAACTTTCATCCAAATCCGTTCAGAACTTTTCCAGATATCTTGTTCACGAACATACGAACACACAAACATACGAACACACAAACATACGAACACACACACACACACACACACACGCACACACGGACGGACACGATCAAATGCATTACTCCCACCGAGCTATCTTGTGCTTATTCCATGAACGATCGACGGATACAAAATAAAACCCACGACCCACGTGACCAGAAATTTCTGGGATTTCTAGTAGGCTATATAGGGAATCGATAGCCCCCTAATACGAGGCTCCTCCCCTCCCCGCATCCCACGAGGGTCACACACATGATGAAGTTGCTCACCTGTCTCTGCCATGTCAAAGCTGCTGCATCCGAAGTCACTCACATGGACACGCCATGTTGATAGAACAGAACGCGTGGGGCTCGCACGCAACAGCCATTTTGATGTGGTCGTGTGGGGCTCGCATATGCGGAACCACCATGTTACTGCCTTTGTGTGGGGAGGTGAGAAATGACAATGGGATAAAATGTATTCAAAAAATATTTCACAGGCAGAAGTTTTACCTCAACGCCAATAATAATAAGAGGTCAGGTTCTCACACGGAGGTTTATTCAGGTAACGCTGCTCAGTCCAAGGCCCAGTCCCCGAGAGACCGCGCGCATGCGCGAAAAACCCGGTGCACGGGAGGAGCCAGAACCCGTGGAACATCCACGGAAGGGAGGATGTGGTGTATGGATAGAGTGTACCATTATGGATGTCATAGGGGATTTGCTTGTCCGAGTAAGAGTTAGGAAGAAAGATGAGAATGAAGAGTGCGTATATGCACAACGATCGCCGACACCGGCACAAATGCATGCTCTGGATTGTCCACTCAGTGGTGGCACTCAGTAGAGCGCATACCTCCGCCAGGTGGACATTTTATGATTCGTATCCACTGATAGGCTGGATCTAGATCCGACATGAACCAAAATCGAATCAGCTTGTTCTTGTCATCTAAACAACTCATTTAACCAACTCGTACACAACTTTTTGAAATATGCTACATATCGTTTTAGGGCCCCATCTCTCAATGGTCATGAATCGCTTAATAAATTAAAAATTCCCGTATCCGGATCCGGATTCGAATCTTCACCAAAATTGAATCAATTCATCCTCGTCATATACATAACCTGGTCACCAAGTTTCGTCCGAATCCATCCACAACTTTTTGAGATATCCTGTTCATAGACAAACAGACAGGCGGAGTTGAAAACACAACCTCCATCCACCTTTGGTGGTGGAGGGAAAGAAAGCGCGCCAAATGGTAAACCTTTTATAGAACTCCTTTTTGTGGCTCTCTAATGATCGATCCCCTCCGAACCCCCACCCTTACCCTACTCTGTTTCCTTCTCACCCCTTTGATCCTCCGTCACAGTTTACCCTAAAATACACGCCCTAAAAGCGTCTCATCCTCACCACGTTCGGCCTCACGGTGGACGCACGGGCCGACCGCCTCCTGTACCTCCCCGAGCTCGGTGACACGTGACCGTCGGTCCGCATGGACCATATGCTGTCGCTGATGGGCGACGAAACCCCGAATGCTCTATTCCGGGCGTTATTTCGACGCCAGCTGCCGGCACGAGTATGCCTCGCGTTGGCCGGTTCTGCGACGATCGAACCCCAAGCTCTCGCTGCCAAGGCCGACAAGTTCTTCTCAGCTTTGGACATGCAGGCGAGTTTTGGCGCGGCCGTCGCGCATCCCGAGGCTGATGCACACCTCGTGGCTGATGCTGATGCACACCTCGTGGCCGCCGCCGCGGAGAAAACCGCGGCCTCCGCTGCCTCCGTCGCCAACCTGGTGTTTTTTCCACGCCCAGTTCGGCCACGAGGCTCGGCAGTGTCGCCCGCCATGCTCATTCGGCAGGTCGGGAAATGCCCAGGCCGGCCCTCGGTAGTGGCACTGAGCGCCGGCCGTTCAAACAGCCTACTGTTCATAACGGACACCTCATACGGGTGCCGTTACCTGTGCGACACGGGAGCGCAGGTGAGTGTCGTTCCCGCCGGTACGTCCGACAAGCAAACCGCGGGCCGGGGCCCCGCGCTGCTTGCTGCCAAAGGTACATCCATATGCACATACAGAAAATGCTGCCTCTCTCTGCGGTTCGGAGGGCAGGTTTTCCGGTGGTCGTTCGTCACTGCCGACGTGCCCATGGCACTGCTCGGCGTGGACTTCCTGTGCGCTAATGGGCTGTTGGTGGACGTAAAGCACAGAAGGCTCATCCAGGCCGAGACGTTCAGCTCGCTCGCTTGCGCGCTGCCCAGCTCGTTGAGCAGCTCACGGAGCGGCTCATCGAGCGGCTCGCCGAGCAGCTTTCTGAGCGGTTCGGTTCCGGCCAGGTTGATCTGTACGCTTCCGGCAGCGGACGAATTCACCCGCCTCCTCGCCGGCTTCCCGGCCCTCACGCAGCCCACCTTCTTGGCGGGGGCCGTCAAGCACGGGGTGGAACACCACATCCCCACCGCCGGGCCACCGGTCTACGCCCGGGCACGCCGCCTCGGGCCGACGAAGCTCGCAGTAGCTAAAGCGGAGTCCGCTACGCTGGAGCGGCTCGGCATCGTGCGGCGCTCCGAGAGTGCTTGGGCGTCGCCGCTCCACATCGTGCCAAAGCCCGGCGGGGGATGGCGACCGTGCGGGGACTACCGGCGCCTCAACGACGCCACCACCCCCGACCGCTACCCCGTCCCCCACATCCAGGACTTCTCCGCCCGGTTGGTGGGCATGTCCTTCTTTTCAAAGGTGGACCTCATACGCGGTTACCATCAGGTCCCCGTCAGGCCGGAGGACATCCCGAAGACGGCGGTCATCACGCCGTTCGGACTCTTCGAATTCCTGCGGATGCCCTTCGGTCTGAAGAATGCGGCTCAGGCGTTCCAGCAGCTGATGGACAGCGTCTTGCGTGACTTGGATTTTGTGTACGTCTACCTGGACGACATCCTCGTCGCCAGCGCATCCCGCGAGGAGCACATCCACCATCTCCGCATGCTCTTCGAATGCCTGGGCCAGCATGGCCTCATCGTGAACCCCGCCAAGTGCCAGTTCGGCGTCGCCAAGATCGACTTTTTGGGGCACCGCGTCACCAGGCACAGGGCCGTTCCCCTGCCAGCCAAGGTGGAGGCGGTGAAGGGGTTTCCGTGCCCCCACACGATCAAGGGGCTCCAGGAGTTCCTGGGCATGGTAAACTATTACCATCGGTTCCTGCCCCGCATCGCCCAGCTCCTGCGCCCCCTGCATGAGGCCCTCCGAGGGAAGTCGGGCAAAGGTGACGTTACCTGGACCGAGCAGATGGATGCGGCGTTCGTCGGCGCGAAGCTCGCCTTGGCCAACGCCACCATGCTCGCACACCCGGCGCCTGATGCACCGATCGCCCTCACCACCGACACCTCAGACTACGCGGTGGGTGCGGTGCACGAGCAATGGGTGCGTGGTGCTTGGCAACCGCTGGCGTTCTTCAGCGGGCAGCTTCGCCTGCCCGAACGCCGTTATAGTACCTTCGACCACAAGTTGCTCAGGCTCCACCTGGCGGTCAGGCACTTCCGCCATCTGCTCGAGGGCCGTGCGTTCACGGCCTTCGTCGACCACAAGCCACTGGTCTTTGCGATGGGCAAGGTCACCGAGCCGTGGTCGGCCTGGCAGCAGCGTCACCTCTCGGCCGTGTCCAAGTATACGACGGACATCCGGCACGTCGCAGGGAAGGACAACCCGGTGGCGGATTGCCTTTCCTGGTCCGTCGCCCACGCAGTCCACCTCGGCATCGACTATGCCCGGATGGCGGCGGACCAGGCTGCCGACCCCGACGTCCAGGCCTTGCGGACCGCCGTCACGGGCCTCCGCGTCACCGAGGTGCTGTTTGACGGCGCAGGCACGGCCCTCTGGTGCGAATTCTCCCTCGGGCGGCCTCGCCCCATCGTGCCCGCGGGCTGGCAGCGCCAGGTTTTTGACGCCATCCACGGCCTGTCCCACCCGGGCACGAGGGCCTCCCAGAGGTTGGTCGCTGACAAGTTTGTCTGGCATGGCCTCCGGAAGGCCGTCCGCAGCTGGACCAGAATGTGCCTCGCGTGCCAGCGCACGAAGGTGCACCGACACACCCAGGCCCCATTGGCCCCGTTTACGGTGCCGGAGCGTAGGTTCGACCACGTTCACGTGGACCTGGTGGGACCTCTGCCCCCCTCGCGGGGTTTCACCCATGTCCTCACAATGGTGGACCGCAACACCCGGTGGCTGGAGGCCATGCCTTTGGCGGCGACGACGGCGGCGGACGTCGCGCAGGCGTTCATCGCCACCTGTGTCGCCCGGTTCGGCGCCCCCTCGGACATCTCGTCCGACCACGGCCCCCAGTTCAGCTCGGAGCTCTGGGGGGCGGTCGCGCGGGGGCTCAGGGTCCAGCTGCACAGAACCACGGCCTACCACTCCCAGGCCAACGGCCTGTGCGAGCGGTTCCACCGCTCATTGAAGGCCGCGCTCCGAGTCACCCTCAGCGACGGCGGCTGGGTCGACAGGCTCCCCTGGGTACTGCTGGGCCTCCGGACGGCGCCCAAGGACGACCTGCGCGCATCCGCGGCAGAGTTGGTCTTCGGACAACCGCTGCGGGTGCCGGGTGAGTTCCTCCCCGACCCCACGGCACCATGGTCGGCGGCGCAGGAGCGCTCCGCGCTGCAGGAGACCACCCGGAGGTTCGCCCCAGTGCCGACGGCGCACCACGGGCACCCACCTACGCACGTCACCCCGGAGCTTCGCACCACGGAGTATGTCTTCGTCCGGCACGACGCCCACTGGACACCGCTGCGGCCCCCATACGATGGGCCTTTCCACGTGCTGGAGACCGGGATGAAACATTTCACCTTGGACATCAGCGGTACTACTGACCGCGTCTCAGTGGATCGCCTCAAGCCGGCCCACCTCGACGTGGACCACCCACCGCCAGTGGCTCGGCCCCCGCGTCGAGGCCTCCCCCCTGCGGGCGGACCCCTGGCACCGCCCAGCCCCCCGCCCCCCGGTCTGGCACCCATCCCGGGTGCAGCCGGAGGCATCCCGGGTGCAGCCGGAGGCATCCCGGCTGGCATCCCTGCACCCCAGACGCCGCCAGTCACCAGAGGGCACTTCGGCCGGGTCATCCGTTTGCCCCGCAAACTGGCCCTCCAGGTGCGCGGGAATTCTGGGGGGGGCGCGTGTGGCGGACACGAAAGCTCACTGGCGTGATGGCATCATTCCGCGCACCAAGTGGGCGGCGGCCACGCCCGAGGGGTAGGCGCGGCCTCGGGATATACACCGGGCGTGCAGCCCGGAGCGCTCCAGTGCTACAGTGGAGCTCTTGCTATAAAGACTCTTTTAACTTACCGCGTTGTCCGCTTCCTCCTTGCTAAACAAGTAGCGCGCGTAGCACCGCGTTTCACCACCAACTTTCATCCAAATCCGTTCAGAACTTTTCCAAATATCTTGTTCACAAACACACGAACACACACACGCACACACACGCATGCACACGGACACGATAGAATGCATTACTCCCTGGTGGGAGTAATTGTAATGAATATATGTGAGAGACAAAGAAACGTCAAATTCTATGTTGGGGGCTCCATCAAAATATTGATACAGCTCCAAGCCACATTTCAATTTAAGGGTTTTCCTAAAAACGTTTTCTCAATAGTTTCTTAATCCTTACCTATTCTGATCGTAATTTCTTTTAGAGCCATCTGAAATATTGTTCTAAATCCAAGATGGCCACCATAATCCAAAATGGCAAGATAAATCCCTTAATTTGGATTTTTGCAGCTTGTACTTGTTTGAGAATTTTTATTTCTACATATTGTCACGTCTGTGGTTGACGAAAACAAGCCTATGACAGATATCGGAACTGTTAACTCCAAGGCGTACAAGCCGAATTATTGGCGGTTCCTTTTCATGGTGCTCAACAACAACAACAACAACAACAACAACAACAACAACAACAACAACAACAGGCATTTCAAGGCTATTTTCCCTGATAGAGTGGGGGTTAGCCTTGCAGGCCCCATGACAATCTTCTCCATTTTGCCCTATTTTGTACATCTCCCCTTGTTGGTATTGCCCCATCCCCCTTGCCTGCATTTCTTCTTCCACCACTTTTAGCCAAGTCTTTCTCAGTCTTCCCCGTCCTCTACTTCCTTCTACATTCATTTCCATCACTCTTCTCAACCAGTCACTTTAATCCTTCCTCAAATTCCAACTTCTTTCCTGGAAGTCCTGGCAGTGTCTATATGTTTTATACCTCTCCCACTGCCCCCTTCCCACGCCCCCCCCCCCCCCCCAAAGCCCTCGCCCTCTCTCAGATCTCTCGATGTCTCCATGTCTCTCGGTCCCTGCTCTCAAATGTTGTGTTTGTGTCCTTCCCCCTCTCTCCCCATCTTGTCTACCGCTCCCTATGTTATATGTTTTATGTGTCGGTTTGTCTTTCTGTGTGATTAATGTTCGCTCTTTCACGAGCCTCGATCTTGTATACAAAAAAAAAAAAAAAAAAAAAAAAAAAACACATGACCAAACCATCTCAACCTGTTTCCCTTCACAGCATCCATCACAGGCTCTATTCCCATCATCCATTGCAATTCATCATTTGTCTTCCTCTCTCTCTCTCTCAACGATACTCCACACATCCACAGAACCATTTGCATTTCCACCCTTTCCAGCCTTCGTTGCTGCTCTACGTTCACGAGGACTACTTTGTTCCCAGCACCCAATGTCGGATTAGCAAGATTGTCGGATAAACGATGTTGTGGTTTAGAGGGATAAAATTAATGGCGAAAATGTGTTCCTGCATGTTTTGGTCGGATAGCGAGATTTCTGGATTAAACGGGGTTAGTTTATTAAAATGGTGCTCGCGGGACAGAAAGTCACGAGGTCCTTACCTGGGACGAGCCGCACATGGGGGTTATCCGATCTCCACAAACACAGAGACGACAACATGAAGGAAATGCAAGAATTAATGAATTTATTAAGAATAATGGTAAACCAAATAAAATGAATGTGAGGTTAAAAAAACTATAATTACTATTTGAGGTGCCCCCACTCAGACACAATTATAGACACAGGGAAAAGTAAAAGAAAAGAAAGATGGTTTGGTGAATCGGCCGATAGTCTTGCTCTGACGAGGATGAGCGTGAACGATCCTCGAGTCTCCACATGGGAGCGCACAAGATGGCGCGAATCGCCAAATGGCACATTGAGCCGCGAAGTGGCGGCAAAACATCCTCCTCCTCCTAATTCCTGGCCAGACCGCACTGCATGGCCATAGCCCTATCTAACAGCCACAGCCCTATCTAACTTAACACAAAAACCACCCTCCGTGTGGTGACATGCAAACACTCTTAACCTGATGGGTTCCCTGCTTAATACACTGAGGGTTCTTCTTCTTCGCATCACACTGTCCATGCTAAACTATACTTTCCTATGTCCACTACTGTATTTCATACCTACCCCCACAAACATAACAATATTATTGGGATGGGAGATTTTGAGGGTTGAGGAATTCCATTCAGTATACTAAAATGCTCTTCAGAGATATGTTGGTGTTCATATTTATTATAAAAGCATAACAATTTTAACACAGCAGCTGCATATTCTACCCAAGTGTTCAGAGCAGGAACAAATTTCACAGCAGCAGTTCCATCAATTAGCCAGTTTGCCCCCTACAGCAGTTTATCAACAACAGGATCAGACTCTTCCACAAGGTAATTCCTCAGTGCTGTTTTTGATGCTTGTCTCAGGTCTGTGTTTGGTATTGATAGAGATAGTGGAACAGAGGTCAGAGGATGTAAATGGCCCTCTTCTGGGACATTGCTTTACCCACAATTAAACCGAAGGTCTGTGTGTCTTCCTTGAGTATGTTCACAGATTTCAGGTCCTTAATGACCTTCTCCATCCTATTTAGATCTTAAGCTAGGTAATCTTGTGAAATATACTAACCTTTTTCTTCCATCGGGCTTTAAATGTCACGTCAACAAATTGCTAGGATGTAATCAACAGTATATTGATGGACGTTTGCTAACCGGCGTGGGAAGCAAGAAAAAAAAAAACCTACATTTCAGGTGTTAACCAATTAATGGAGCAAAAGAGCAAACCTCTTTGTCAGAGGAAATGAGCAAATGACATTGAACTTCATGATTAAGACTGTTTCTCCTTTATACAGCAAATTCCTTGTATTTCTGTTCTCTAGTCTTTGTTGAGGATAACAACCCTGTTATAATGTCATAACCGATATCCATTCTGGTTTTCATGTTATTGAACAGAATTACCCAATAGATGGTCAAACTATTTGTCAATCTGAAGAACGAGATAAGTAATCATGTTTTCTTGCTCCTTTTTGGAACCCGTGATGGTTTCTTTGTGGTCTGATTCTGTCATGACATCCGGTCTCACCTTTAAATTACTTTTAATCTTAGCTATTGAATAGCTAGTCTTGATGAATGTGTCTGATGCGCTCTCGGATGTTTTGCTTCCACCTTGTATTGGGACACCCCTAACATTTTAATTATCAGTACTGTATATTGTTGTCTCAGGACTCAATTATCTATAGATCATGTGCAACAGAAGGGGCTCTCCATAAAAGGAACCACCAAACATATTTTGACCCTATAATCCCAGGATGGTTTGTTACTCAGTTGCAAAACCTGAAAATTGACCTTACAGAAAACAGAAGTAATCTGGCATAATTGTTGTCGACAAATATTATTATTTTTGGATTTTTAAGTGGTGAAGCCACATCAATATTTGCATAAGTCCAGCTGTCAAAAATGAAGAAGAACATTCAAACTCATCGTGTTTAATTTTAAAGGTTTCTAAAGGATAATTATAATTTGTTCTGAAGGGGTTTTCTAAAGGGTAATTCTTAAGGCTAATTTGAAGTCCATGCCAACATCACCTCAGACGTCGTTGCTCATGAAACTCATGAAACATCATCAAGTTGAGTTGTCTTCTTCACTGAAGCTCCTGCAAAACGCGCACCAACAATCACCTCTATTTCAGTCACTGAGGTCTCCTCTTGCAGCCATGCTGGCCATAATTATAGGCAACCAGGCCTGTTTAGCTATTTATACATGACCCTAAGCATGCTGTAGTGTTATTGGCTTAATTAACACATGGGTCACACCTGTGTGGATGCCATTGCTTTCAATATACTTAATTTCCCTCATTTACCCAGGTGTTTCTTTTTTTTTTGTCCACTACCTGTATCTTACTATAATTCACCAAATGTCCGTCTGTCCGTTCGAAGGTACCGCAAAAACGGCTGAACCGATCGCAACGATATTTTGGGTGGGTAATTCTGGGACCCTCTGGAGTAAAATAGGCTATATTGTTTTTCCAATTTTTACAATTTTTACAATTTTCCAGTTTTTCCAAACACGATGGAATAATATTTACCGATATGAACAGTGATGTTGCTTTTGTTGAAATTCTACAAATACTGTTTATTCTACGTACCAGGAGAGAGTAGATCGACTCCTGACGAACTCTTCCTATATAAAGGTGCGGCTCCGAAGTAACATGGCAGCGTGTGCAAAGCGACTGAGAAACAGGTGTAGCGGCCGCTTCCCTGTTCCAGAGTCGGCACGCACTCTTCACACATAAACGTGCGACTGAGAAAGACATGTAGCGGCCGCTTCCGTTTTGCAGAATGCAATATTTTTTCAAAATTGGCACCATGTACTGTTTAGATTTTGATGATTTGCGTGTGATATTATTCAATGGATGTTTATATGGATCGTTTAAAATGAAAAAAGCCTTCAATTTCTGATATTTTGCCTCTTCAATTGGGCTTTCCAAATAAAGCCCTTCCCATATGTCCAGCTTCAATCTCTTGTACAATTACAACTCAAAACTAAGCACTTATCATGTCATCCCATGAAACTATTGGCAAAAATAACGTTGGATTTTGACTCCGCAATATAAGTTACACGAGAAATTCCACAAGCAAATCCAAATACCATTTATGTTCTTATAACACCCATAAGACTGTGTGGCCAAACCGAGCAGCCAGAATGAATGCAATTAAATAAAGACAGCACTGTGACCTTCTCCAGTGAGGACGATATCAACCTCACCATGAGACAGAGTTCCAAAACAAACTTAAAAGTTAAAGAGGTTGCCTGCCACAAAAAAAACAACAACACAAACTATGCTTCAACAAAGAAGAGATGTAAGAAGTTAACTTGAGCATATAGCAGGAGACCATCCTCTTGAAAAGCATATTTGTGTGCATGAGTCATTGGGGATTCACGAAAATGA
The DNA here is from genome assembly GCF_964187855.1 of Myxine glutinosa. Taxonomy (NCBI): domain Eukaryota; kingdom Metazoa; phylum Chordata; class Myxini; order Myxiniformes; family Myxinidae; genus Myxine; species Myxine glutinosa. Next base: position 171,110,964 of record NC_136264.1, read on the forward strand.
TAACCTTCCGAGGACCAACAGAGAACTTCAAAATATTCACAAATATTGTCTGAGTAGGAACTCATGGCAGAGGGGGCAGAGTTTCATACAACTGGATGCTGTCTACTGTTTAGTGACATGAATACAACAAGATATCACGACTTTGTCCTCATAACATGATACAAAAAACCCCAAAGTGGATATGTTGGACCAGTCCACATACTGACACCATTGTGGAGAAGGGGAAAGGGGAAAACAGAACAAAAGAATAAACCATACTTCACAATAAGAAAGGGAGAGAGAGGAGAGAGGAGAGGAGAGGAGAGGAGAGAGAGACTTTGACTTTTAAACCCTTTTTATTATAAAAGTAGAAAACAGGAGTAACACCAAAGCACGCTTCAAGGAAATTCAACAAAGTCATAGAACTCCCGAAAGGGAAAAACAAACAGTGCACTGCAATCCAAACAACAGAAAAGGCGGAAATACCAAAAAAACATAAGGAAAAAACCGAGGCATAATTTCTAATTTCATAATTTCTAAACTAGGCATAATTAATTTTATATGTACAAATTTACATTCGCATTTGCAAACATAAGGAGAGACGGAAGTTAGCACTTCCCGGCAAGGAGAAGGCCGGCAAGGAGAAGCATGGAACAATTTATGAGAACAACCGAAATATATTATAAAGAAATTATTAATTTGTTATCTTGGACTTTACAAATCCCTTCAACACACCAGGTCGCAATAAAATTGGCAAGGTCGTTTGCAGTTTGGGCATAGTTGAATTCAAGTTTGAGCCTTGCTGACACCAAAGAACTAAAAAAAAACATAATACTACATTCTTGCATGGGTTTACCGCCCAGTTTCGCCTTCCATGACAGGTATACGGCAAGTTTAGCAGTAGCGGTTAAAAAATATATAAATAACCACCTTTAGAGGCCATTTTTCCCCGCAAAGCAGGGGTTGGCCTTTTTCGGGAACCGTGGTTGTTGTGTTTTTTTATTTTTTTTTATTTTTTTTAGCGGTAGCGGTTAGGAAACCGAATACAATAGATGTAGTTTCCTTTTTGGGAGGAAACCCAAAGATGTAAGCCTTCAAAGAAAAGGTAATCCGCAATCTATGGGAAATAAAATTTAACCAATAAAGCAAAGGAGAAAGTCTTTCACAATTAATGAAGGCATGAAACAAGTCTTTCCCCTCCAGACAAAAGGGGCAACAGCCGGAAATGGGGGGAAAAAAAACGAATGACAGCATTGGAAGGAAGAATCTAGTGGGCCAAACGCTACTGGAGGTCACCTGTTCTTTAAGATATAAGTTCAGCATACATTGTATCTGTGGAAGTGTAACTCAGTGTAACATATTGATTGGCCCTGGTAACTTATTAATTAACCTGGTAACAAAGCAGATACATTTTACATGCAAACTCTGTTAAAGACGAGTTTGTAAATGAGTGTCAGAATGTGTATGAACAATGTAATCTCTTGAAACACCTGGTCAAGGCCCCAGGCTAGAGCACCCCCCCCTGCTGTGTAAATGGAAATCACAGCAGGAGGGGAGCGAGCTGATGCCAGGACTCGGTGCGATGCATGACCTCGGGACATTAGCGGTGAGGAGATTAAGTCCAGTTTGGCGATATAAACGAGAGAAAACGTTGAGTAAAGTAGACTTGTCCTCAGAAGCCCTGCCCGACGGAACGATGGAATGAACGAGTACTTGCTACGTGAAGCGCTGACCGAACGGGAGTGTCGGATGAACGAGAAGGACCAGCGAAAAGAGTTAACCTGATCCATTATATTATGCGGTATCATTTTGGTAATATGGAATGAAGTGAATAATAAACTAGACCTTTTGTAACCTGTGTCCGGTCATTGGAGTCCTGTGAGTCCCCCACTACAAATTCCCTAACAATCTTGGAGGCACCGCTGACATCAACTGGACACAAACAAGTCTTTAAAAGGTGAGTGTGTCTTGTTTGGTCCAATATGATTTACGAACTTGGAAGTTATGGGTACATACATGGGGGAGCAGGTGGTCTGGGGCTTCTTTGCGCACCGATGCCGTGATATAGGTGGCGTGAGCCATCACGAATGGGATTTCGATAAACGACTGTAGCAATTTATTCGTTTTTTTCTAAATGATTTCTGTAAATACGTATTTTTGCGCTGGTTATTAAAGGGCCTTGCTGTGACCTGGAAGCAAACGGAGCAAGTGTGCACCTTGCGACCGCTTGCTTCCAGGACGTGTAAGGCCGGTACACTCGTTTACCCACCCGCACACGTATAAAGTACTACTTTTTTTTTGCACTTGTTCGAAGCACTTGACTTGCTCGGCGCTCGGCGAGCGACAGGGAACCGGGAAACGGAATTATATTTATATATATATATATTTCCAATATGGTACACCGGCCACAACGATTTTAGCGATTATCCGAGTTTTTTTTTTAACGATTTCTGTAAATACGTATTTTTCCTGCGCTGTGTAATTCTTCTGACACGCGCCACGAAGAAACACACCACTGATGTGCATGAAGCGACTTGTTTGCCGGTTCGGTAAGGTCCGTACACGTGTACAATCGTGTACACCCGTTTTAAATAGAGAATTTTTTTTCAGTTTTCCCGCCATAACTAAAACTCGTACGATCAACAAATAAATTCATGACAGACAATCCCACCTCATGCCGGTCCAGAATTTACTGTGTAAGAGGGTCGACCTTGGGTTTGTTTGGGTTTGTTGTTTATTTTTGTGGGTGTGTATTTTTGTGTATTTTGGATATATTTTCACGACTAATTCCAGTTAACATCCTGCAAAATTTGCTCGTTTGCTGGCCGAGTCGAAATTGCGTTGAGTTTCTATGGCATGCGCCATTAAAAGCGCTGTGTAATGGTTGAGCTCCTTTTATTTCGGTTTGGTCATGCGGATGAGCAAACAAAGTGACAAATGCTGCGGCTGGAGCAGTAGAAGCGATGTTTTTTTTAATGGAAACGATGTAATGAGTAATTAAAAGTGGGAGGGGGCAACACCACGCATACCTCTTTTAAGGTGTGTATAAACCCTGGAATAAACGTGGGAGGGGGCAACACCACGCATACCTCTTTTAAGGTGTGTATAAACCCTGGAATATTTCAGCAATCAATACAATGCTGAAACTATGTGAGTAATTTAATGAGTAATTTAATGAGTAATTTAATGAGTAATTTAATGAGTAATTTAATGAGTAATTTAATGAGTAATTTAATGAGTAATTTAATGAGTAATTTAATGAGTAATTTAATGAGTAATTTAATGAGTAATTTAATGAGTAATTTAATGAGTAATTTAATGAGTAATTTAATGAGTAATTTAATGAGTAATTTAATGAGTAATTTAATGAGTAATTTAATGAGTAATTTAATAAGTAATTTAATAAGGAATTTAATGAGGAATTTAATGAGGAATTAAAAGTGGGAGGGGGGCAACACCACGCATACCTCTTTTAAGGTGTGTATAAACCCTGGAATAAACGTGGGAGGGGGCAACACCACGCATACCTCTTTTAAGGTATGTATAAACCCTGGAATATTTCAGCAATCAATACGATGCTGAAATGATGTAATTTACTGTGTAAGAGGGTCGACCTTGGGTTTGTTTGGGTTTGTTGTTTATTTTTGTGGGTGTGTATTTTTGTGTATTTTGGATATATTTTCACGACTAATTCCAGTTAACATCCTGCAAAATTTGCTCGTTTTCTGGCCGAGTCGAAATTGCGTTGAGTTTCTATGGCATGCGCCATTAAAAGCGCTGTGTAATGGTTGAGCTCCTTTTATTTCGTTTTGGTCATGCGGATGAGCAGACAAAATGACGAATGCTGCGGCTGGAGCAGTGGAAGCGATTTTTGAATTGTTCAATGATTATTCGATACTGTTATGACTTATTGTCAATAGGTATACTAAGTGGCCATGAGGTAGCCTGTTGCTATGTACAGTTTTATTCTATTGTTGATTATACCACATAACTGTGGTGATAAAGGAAATGTTCGTTTTAAATAGATGATTATGATATGACCATGACTATAAAATCATGATGATTATTATAATGAATGATATCATAGGGTTCAAATGCAGAATGATTGCATGAACTTGGGAAAGAACTTTCAAGCCCTATGGGATAAATTGGGTGTTACAAGCGATGGAGCTTCAAAATTTAGCATGATTGAAGGAATTTTACAGTCTTATTTCAGGAGTTTTACGAAATTTAAATTGCCAAGAGATTTTGGGTACTATTAAAAGGAAAATGATGAGATATTTTTCCCAAAGAACTTTAATATCTGCCATCCATTTTGGCTGTCTCACGAATGAAGGATGAGTTGCCTTTAGTGGTTGCAAAGAAAATTTGTGGAGACCAGGCAAAATGGGAAAATATGTCAGATATGACCCTAGGACAGGACGGTGATTCATCAATTGACATGAGGTACGAATCTGAGGTGACGACCGATGAAATTCGATCTCAGTCAATGGATGGACCTGTCCTGACATCATTGGGGAAAGGGCTTATGCAAGGAGACATCCAAAATGATTAATTTGTTTTATTGATGAATATTGATGAATTAATTGAAATTGAATAATTGATTGAATTGTTAATTGATTGAATCTAATTGATTGAATTTAATTGCATAAATTGAACTGAATAAATTGAATTGAATATATTGATTGTTTGATTGATGAAAATGCGGTCTCAAGAAAGAAGCTTTGATATATTTGCGAGATATTATCAATGTGGAGACAACCTGGGAAAATTGAGCAAGGTGGTGAGTTTATATACAGATATATATGTGCGGTTACCATTGTGTGATTTCCCCGTCAAACAGAGCGGACACCTGAGGATTCACCCATTTCATACTGACCCTCCGGCTCATCTGCAAATACTGATCTGTGAGATTGGATTGTGCAAAAGCCACAGCTGAGGGAGATTCTCTGGAAATCACCGTGTGAACAGGTGGAGAGATCCTTCCTGGAGGTACGAGTGAAGCTTTAGAGGAACCTGGAACAAGCTACAACACATCCAACGCTACTTTGATAAAAGGCAGAATGGGAAATGGAGCCTGCAAGAATACACAAGGACAACCAGAAATTCCACAAAAAGGTACTTGTACACATCATATGTACGACCGTTATGGTGCCGAAGCTATAAGACAGGTCGAGAATTGGTATTTGTGGACAAAGGGACATGATGAGGAGTTTCCAAGAGATGGTACATTCGAGCGAAGTCGATTGGAAAGATTGGAACAAAGATTGAAAGCCAGGAAGAGACAGAATCTAACGGTAGACTGGCTTGCATTCCATCTTTGGGATGGTGAATCCAGACAACGGGAACAGCAAGAACGTATAACGGATCTAGAACTTAAAATAAAAAGGATACAGGATACAGTGGAGGAGACAAATGCACAACTGCCCTCGAAATTAGGAACGAAAGTGACAGTTGTCCCATCAGATTTCCAGTTGTCTCCCCAAAAAGGACGGTACAGAGAATTTTTTCGTGTTTCAGGAGATAACGAGAGATTGCAGTGGCAACTCAGGGATGTAGAGATGCAGCCCAGCAATACAAGTGCACAGGTGCACAGATCAGACAACGACAGAAACCGGTGTTTCAAATGTGGACGGATGGGACATTGGAAAAGAGGATGTCCGTATACCAAAAGGAAGACAAGTTAATAGGGTAAACCAAGATCAAGGGTACCAGTGCTGACCGATACCTCAGACAATGATTAGGCCTTCATTGCAACAAATCCCAAATGACGATTGGCCTCAACAAATTAGATTACTGGACAAACATGAATAACTGTCGATGATTCTTGTGTCTGAAAAGTTTTCAGAGCAAGAATGATTCATTTTTCTTTTTGCTTGTTAACAAATTAATAATTAATTGATCAAATGCCAAAATTGGATCTTCTATTTTGGGCACAGCAATTTTAAATTTACAAAGTTTGGAACAATTGCGTTGCAATTTTTGGCAAACCAAGTAACAAGAGTCACATGATGATCAGGTGGGAATTTCGGACTATTGTTCCGCACGATTGATAGGTCAATGGTCGACTGACATGCAAATGGGTGTGTAGTCAAAATTTGGATAGATTATTGTGAAGGCAGAAAGGGTAATTTCAATGTGACATCATAAGGGTTTTCTAAGAATGGACTTTTGGTTTATTTGTCTATAAGCATTTTGAATTTGATTGACAAATTTTATGAAATTGAAATAAAATTGACACCCATCTGATCTGTAAATAATGGTTCCAACGCAAACAAATATGCATAATGCATGTGTGTGTGTGTTTTTGTGTATCAATCTTACAAGATTGTTGACACCGACAGTGTGCCTGTCTGGAAATGGATAGTTATATGTGGATGGGATTGGGATATGTGGATGGGATTGAATATCCAGAGAATCCGTAAAATAAAATAGAAATATAATTTGATTATGAACATTATCTCTTTTGTCAAGGGAAATGGAATATAAAAAATTTGATGTGCTGGGTTATGAGCAGCCATTAATTAATAGTAAAATTGTGAGTAATTTTGGGATTCCATTTTTGATAGAATGTATATGAGAATAACATCTATTTATGGATATGAGCTTCATAAAAGGAAATGAGGAAGTACAAAATCATCCAAATTTGGGAGAGGTCTTACACTGACTTCCCAGAATACTCTGCTCATGGATTTTATATATATAAACTTGAATTTTATCAGCATATAAATTGTGCTGTATGTATGGATGTGTTTTAGGCATAGATGATATGGGAAAAGAGTAAAGAAAATTTTGCTGGTTTGAACTATTGTGGGTTTTCAGTTCTGGAGTTTAAACAAAGTCACTGGTTAACAGATGAGAAAGGATAGTAAATAAATTATTCTCTGCTGGGCAAATTAAGTACGATATTACTAAGACTTATGAGAGCTATTGTTCCGCCTTACAGCAGTGGAAAATTATTGGAAAAAATTAGATCCAACATAATGAATCTATAAAAGAATGTGATAGGGATAATATCCTCAATTTGTACTAATTATTTGATTGTGGGTAAAGGAATTAAGTCATCGTAGTGGATTGTTAACAGCAGCCTGAAAATGTCCTGAGAGTGTGCATCCATGTAATCAGAAATCCCAGATTTGTTTTTACAAACAACATTTTGGTAGAGGTCTTGTGTGGAACACTTCCTTGGTAGATAAAAAACGGTACTGCATGCTGGCAGCCACTTTTGCGGCCAGTTAGGCCAAACAAATTGAGAGGAAATTGTAGTTAAATACGTAAGTTACACATGGCTATTTGTAAAAAAAGGAAATTTGTTGAGATGGGAAACATTTTTTCGAAGGTTTATTAAGGTGTTATAATATGACATGTGGCAAGGCAAACTATTGGATGGGAAAATTAGATCTGGCTATAGAATAAATTTATTGACCCCTTGAAGTTAATCCTTCGAATCATTGTTTCACTGGCATTTTTGTTCAAATTGGAAATAGTTTGGTAGAGCTTTGGTTAAAACCTTTGGTTGCGGTATCTTGGAACGAATTGATAAACCATAGGAGATTGATAAGAATAGAAACAAATATGGACCCAAAATAGAAAGTTGGATTCATGCCTCTCATTGCAAGCAAGCACATGGGGCTAAGGTGGACGATCCCACAGAAAATGAGGCTGCACCTAGCAGCCCAGCAGAACATTCAGTGGTAGAAAAATGATAGTCGTGATTTACAGTCATTTGAATTACATTTTAACACCCCTTGCATTGATAAACATTACATTTCAACATGTGATATTCCTACTTGGAATAGTGACATTTATTTGCCTACATGACATACAATTATCTACTGATATTAATACAGCATGAGAAAAAAAAAAAATGTATCACAACTACACTCATGATCAGGGGATTGAGTTCAACCCCGGGAGATAGGGGGATCAGGGTAAGACAAATAATCTGATTATGTTACATATTAAGGGATTTTCTTTATTTACCTTTTAGGAAGCTTGTTAGTTTGGTATATAATGTTAAATGTCATCGACATATAACTATGTCATAGGTATGAACATATACAAGGAGTAGCAGACTTGTTTGTTGGTTTAGTAGTTATATTGGCAATTGTTTTAGTGGTGGCTTGCTTGAAAGCCTTAGTGACGGTGTGTTTGAATAAGGTAACCAACAACACGATGATAACGCATGAAGTGACAAATGAGGAAAGAAATGTGGAACCAGAAAAGGAAGACTTTTATGGCAACATAAACAGTAGAATTAAGATAATGGCATAACGACAATGTTATGAGTTGTGTCAATTACAATATCAATGAACTCATATCACCACGAGTGACACACTGTTAAAAAAAAAAAAAAAAGAGGGAAAAGAAAAAGTGGAGAGGAATTATGGTAATAATACATTATGCTTAATTTGTTGGTTTGGGAAAATTGTTGTTGGGAATTAGGTATTCCCATGTGTGATTGTAATCATATACAATGCTATTCTTAGTTTAGTAATAAAATACATACCTGATTGAATATTATTTGTGTGACGCATATAAATGAATATAACTTTTTGAGTTAAGGAAAAACAACAAATTGTTGAATGTGAAACTGTCGGAAGATATACATGATTATGCTGATTTCATGGTAAGATGTACCCTATCTGATTCAGTGTGTGCGGAAAGCAGATTCAGATATGACTGAGCATAAAGATAAGACGAGATCACATTTTGGAGGGATTGCTAACGGAATTGGGAAGAAGTTCGAGAAAGAAAATTTGTGGCTAAAAAATGAATTTAATCGTGGCATACACCCTCTTTCTCAAAGAATGATGAAGACATTCTCCCGTGTAACTTGGAGATGAATGCTTACCTTCACCAAGGAAATTTATGTGACCATTTGCCTGGATCACACTGCAACATATGAAAGAAAGGCGATCACTTACTCTTGTTCGAAGACTTCGAACATTCACCACATCAGAAGTTGCAGGACAACGACATTTTACCTGCAACCTCTGTGAAATGCGGGGACATATGTTATTACTTCACCAACGTCCGGGGAACCAGCATGGAGCTGCAAAAACGGCTGTGCCCTTGTCACAACAGCTGTGCACGATTCTGCTGGTTGCTCCTGGTAAGGACCATGAATGACCTGAACACCATGGTCCCAACATCAGTGTGGATGCATCCGGCATCCCTGTTCCACATCTTGCTGGCCAATCAACGTCACACCAATACTTGCTGCCCACTCACAATGAGGGAGGAGGCAAGTCGACTACAACTGGGTGAAGGCCTTGTTCAAGGAATCATTATGGTTCACAGCAAAAAGTGGCAAGAATGCTACATGGAGAGAAGGGTCAGTCTATGACTCCGCAGTGTTACCACAACAGCGAAATCCTACACGAAGTAGTGCAGGAGCTATGAAGACATTAGGAGAAAATGTTTCATACCTGGATTCAAACACAAGTGATCAGCCCTTCCTTTCAAACAAAGTCAACATTTGTGTGGAGGCAAACGTTTTTTGCCAGATGGTGCAGATGCTTTACAAAACTTGAAAATGAAGTGAAATTGTTGTATCTTGGTGATGGTGAAGTGTTGTTTTGAAAATATATTTGTGATGCAAATGCAATAGATTGAACGATATGGAAGAAGTCAATGACCAACGAAATGTTTTGTGATTCTTGCAGGATGACGGTGTATGCCTAAGGGAATTTGATTACCAAAGTGATTGATTATTTACTTATACTTGTAATGATGTTCACTAGTAGTGATTGATTGTTTACTTATATTGATGTTTAGATTAATGGTTAATATAAACAAAAACAAAAAGATGAGGGAATTGTGGAAGTGTAACTCAGTGTAACATATTGATTGGCCCTGGTAACTTATTAATTAACCTGGTAACAAAGCAGATACATTTTACATGCAAACTCTGTTAAAGACGAGTTTGTAAATGAGTGTCAGAATGTGTATGAACAATGTAATCTCTTGAAACACCTGGTCAAGGCCCCAGGCTAGAGCACCCCCCCCTGCTGTGTAAATGGAAATCACAGCAGGAGGGGAGCGAGCTGATGCCAGGACTCGGTGCGATGCATGACCTCGGGACATTAGCGGAGAGGAGATTAAGTCCAGTTTGGCGATATAAACGAGAGAAAACGTTGAGTAAAGTAGACTTGTCCTCAGAAGCCCTGCCCGACGGAACGATGGAATGAACGAGTACTTGCTACGTGAAGCGCTGACCGAACGGGAGTGTCGGATGAACGAGAAGGACCAGCGAAAAGAGTTAACCTGATCCATTATATTATGCGGTATCATTTTGGTAATATGGAATGAAGTGAATAATAAACTAGACCTTTTGTAACCTGTGTCCGGTCATTGGAGTCCTGTGAGTCCCCCACTACAAATTCCCTAACATATCCCATAAAGGCTCAGAGGGGGGACCGGGAGGCAAGAGTCCTTTCCACCGGGTAACCCCAGTTAGAGGTGGGTCCCCAAGAAGTAGTTTAACACAAGACCTATAAATGCTCTTGCTGCTCATTGCATGGAAGGGGGGTGACCCTGTACTCATGGGGGGCAGATCATTTGGGGGTAAAAGACACAATTAATTTTGGTACTGTGGGCTCAACCTCTGCATCCTGGGTCCAATGTAGGCCTAGCTGGTGGCCTCTTCGGATCACCGCTCTTAGTATGTTCCCGATTAACCTCCTGGACCAAACACCTGTTAGGTCCGCCAGCTCATTCGCAGGTTTCCATCCATGTCCACTGTCCAGAGTCATGCCAGAGATGACACACTTTTACAGACTTGGCATTTAATATGGAATATTTTTTTGTGGGGGTGAACTTACTTTTCAAGATGTCTAAGAACCAAAAGTTCATTGGAATTATGTTGAAATTATTCTAGATTTTGTTAATGTGACCTTTAAAAGAAACAAAAACCACATTTGACATTTCGAAGCAAATAAATTGATCCTTGAAAGTGATGTAAACTGATATCGAACTCAATTCATGGACAGTACTGTGTTAAACTTCTGTACGTTTTCCAGAACTTATTATTTTATTTTTATTTTATCCAAGAACGAATTCATGAACTCTTTATTTGGCACATTAGCCAAAAATTTTTTTAACAAAAACAAAAGTTAAATTACGACTGGGATTACGGACAGTAAAATTACAGTTCAGTATTCGTGTAACCCCCACGAGCATTCAGGAGAGCATGTACACGTTGAGGCATGCTGTTCACGAAATGTGCCAAGGTTTAGACAGGAATAGCTTGCCATGCAGTGACAATAGGCTGCTGCAATTCACGCACAGAGGTCGGCTGCTGGTCCAAGTGGGCGATTTGACGCGTTAATTCTGCCCACAAGTTCTCTATCGGATTCATATCCGGGGACATGGCAGGCCACTGCATATGCTCTACACCACGGTCAGCAAGAAAGTGTTGGATCATGCGAGCACGATGAGGCCGTGCATTGTCATCTTCGAAAAACAAAGTTTCCTCGAAAGGCTGCACGAGCAAATGGAAGCAATGTTTCTTCCAGAATGGCCCTGTGCTTGAACTGGTTCAGGTTTCCATTCAGAACAACCAGGTCAGTTTTGCCCCCTGCATGAAAAGCAGCCCAAACGGTCACCCCACCACCTCCAGCTTGGACTCTTGGCACTATACAATCTTTGTTGTAGGCTTCATGCACTTGTCTGCACACTCGGACGTGACCATCTTGACGATAGACCAGAAATGTAGACTCGTCACTGAAGATCACGTGATTCCAGTGTCCTGGCTGCCATTGACGGTGCTCTCTGGCCCACTGCAATCGGCGCTGGCTGTGTTGTCTGGTCAGGCGTGGCTTTCTCAGGGGACACCTGGCATGATAGCCTGCTTGAACCAGTCGTTGGTTGACTAGCCTTCTGGATACAGGCACATTTGTCAGTTGCTGCCACTCAACCCTAAGCCGATTAGCTGACTTGGTACGGCCATTGCGGACTAACCGGTGCAGCTGGCGATCATCCCTCCTTGTGGTTCTGCGGGGACGTTCTGGCCTCGGTATTGGAGTAGGGACAACCCTCTGAGCATTTCGTTTCAGGATCTTTGACATCTGACCTTGAGTGATGCCATACTGCTGAGCAATAGCACGCTGTTTCATGCCGTAATTTCGTAAAGCCACCACTCCATGGCAAACAGCATTGTCGAGTTGACGGACCATCTCCAGAGGAAACAGCAATAACTTTTGGAGATGTGCAGCAGTTGTTTTCCACTAATACAGAACGCAACAACCCTTGTATACCCGACTGTGAAGCCAATCATCAAATGCACCTGTCCGTACATTTTGCCACGCCACCTGTGATATAATCCTGTTGTTGACTTCTTGCTGCGACAGACAATCAGTGACATGGTTCTTTTAACAAATAAATCACCAAAGTGTAAAAGAAACTCACTAGATTGATATACTGAGTTAAGAAAGTAAACCCAAGTCAAGAAAAAAAATATCCTCCATATTAAATGCCAAGTCTGTAAAATGTTGGCCACTTTAAAATGTTGGCAGAAATCGCGACTCCTCGGGATATCGGGGAAAAGTGGATTGAAAAATAAAGGCTCATGTGCAAACATGTTAAAGCCATACGAGTCTGTTTGACGACTTATCGAAACGCCCTGCCAGGCATTCAAGAGGCTCTGATAAACAGACTGGAAGCAGAGATGCATCAACATGTTGTAGGTTGGTCAAAAACAGTTCCTGACCGTAACCGAGCCTCCCAGATCGTTGAAGACTACAGCAGGCCAGGGTTTGCCTGGTGAGTGTTCTGCATAAAGCAAGCGTTGGATGGAGCATAGCCGGAAGGCCAACAAGCGGCATTTCACGTCAACGAGACCATGACCACCCTCGGGCGAGGGACAACATAAGGTGCTGGGTCGAAGCCAGTGGTAGCCTCCCCCAAAAAAATCCACCAGTTTTCTCTGAATAGCCTGAAGCAAAACCTCCGGTGGTTGCAGGCAGGTGAAACTGTGCCACAAAAGGGTAGTGACTAGGTTGTTGACAACCAGCACACGACTTTTATTGGAAAGGTGGAGTAGAGCTGTTTTCCATCGGCTCAAACGCGTATCCACCTGGTCAATGATCCTCTCCCAATTGTTTTGGACATACTGAGGAGGACTGAGGAAGACGCCCAAATACTAGATGCCATCGTTTGCCCACACTAGCTCTGCAGGAAGGGGGGTTGGGGGGGGGTGGTGGTGGTAATAACGGTGGCACAGGTAAGTCATTGTTGGGAAAACGGACCCATAGAGCCTTGCTTTTCCCCCAATTGCATCTTAATGATGAGGCAAGGTTGAAGTCCAACAAACACTTTTCCAAGGCATCACTGTCGCATTTTCTTTTTATGATGACACATAGGTCGTCGGCATATGCAGACAGGGTCAAAGGGAGGTGTCCTGGAGAAAGAACAAGTCCAGGGATATCTTTTCTGAGAGCGATTAAGAGAGGTTCCAAGGCGAGGGCAAATAATAGACATGAAAGCGGACAACCTTGCCTTACCCCTCTCTGAACCTTTATGGGTGGGCAAAATTCGTTGTTAACTTTGATCAAGCTGGAGATGTTTGAATATAACAAAGCTATGTCAGCTCTAAAATTAGCACCGAGCCCGCAAGCTTGCACCACATGGCACAAAACCGTATGATCATTGCTATCAAAGGCCTTTGCAAGGTCAAGAAACACCAATCCAAAATCCTCTTTGACACATTTACCGGTTAACAAATCTGTGATTAGGAATATGTTGTCGCAGCTGGATCTGCCAGGGATGCTGTAACTTTGATCAGGTGACACCAGATCACCAATAACTGTCTTCAACCGGTTCGCAAGGACCTTGGAAAACAGTTTGTAATCCGTGCACAACAAAGAGATCGGACGCCAGTTTGACAGGTGTCGGAGATCGCCGGTCTTTGGTAGCAGGCAGAGTACTGCTCTTCTAAAACTGAGCGGTAATTCTCTGGATAAAAGAGACGCATCCAGAACGTTGAGCAGCTCTGGGCCCAAAATGTCCCAGAATGGCAAAAAAAATTCGGCGGGTAGGCCATCGATGCCTGGGGCCTTTCCCGACTCCATCTCAGCAAGAGCACCGGTTAACTCTGGAAGGGTAATTGGAGCATCCAGTTCCAAACGTTGGGCCTCAGTCACAGAAGGAAGATGAGAGGTCAAAACATTCATCATTTCATGAGAAACCGTTTTGGCTTTGAAAAGATCAGAAAAGAAATCGATTATATTTAATCTTATATCGCTTGGATTAGTAAGGATGTTCCCCCCTGGGTGCAAAACTGACGATATAAGTCGTGTTGGTTTATCTACAGTTTCTAGAAGAAAGAAAGACTTAGTCGGGGTATCTGAAACCTTAATATTCTGTATTCTTAGCCTAACCAGTGTGCCCGCTGTTTTTTCATGGATCAAATCCCTTAATTGGGCCTTCTTCTCGAGAAGCAACCGATAGTTCACTGCGTTGCTCTCATTGGCCAGCTTGCCCTCTAACCTTAAGATATCTGCTTCAAAGCAAGCCATCGTGATGTGTTTTACATTGGTACAGTGTGAATTAAATTGTTGGCAAAATACTCTAATCTGGGCCTTTAGGTTGTCCCACCATAGACTAATTGAGGAGAAAGAAGATTTTTTTTGTGCTCATTTCAGCCCAGAAATCACGAAAGGAATCTGTAAATAAACTATCTTCTAACAGTTTAACGTTAAACTTCCAGTAACTATTTCTGCTTGTGGGTCGAGGAAAAGAAAGATCTAAGGTTACCATATGGTGGTCTGAAAACAATGAAGGAAAACAACCTGAAGAGACCGCGACGTTCCGAAAGGGTACATTAATGTACCAGTGGTCGAGTCTTGCCGAAGACACCTGACCATTGGCACATCGACACCAGGTATACTGGGCTACGTTGGGGTGATGCAATCGCCAAACATCAAGTAGACCGGCCGTCTTAAAGAAACGGGATAGATCCACATGGGACTCGGGGTGAGGTTCTGCGGAGTTTCTATCCTTCGAAGGGTCAAAGGTGCAATTAAGGTCACCACCAATGCACACACATTGGTCAAGGTCAACTGATTTCAGGTGATTTATCATGGAGGTGAAAAGGACTTTCGATCCCTGCTCTCACTGGGTGCGTACACATTGAAAATGGTACAGCGGAAGTTTTGATGTACTAGCTGAAGGGAAATAAGCCGGCCTTTTATGACTTCATGAAAATAGCAAGACTCAAAAGCTAGACCTGGCTTTAGAAAAAACCAACCCCAGCAGATGAGGCTGACAGGTTGCTAAAATCGCATTGCCCTTTAAAAGTTTGGCACCAGTCATGTTCCACGTTAGGTGTGATGTGGGTCTCTTGCAGTAAAAGAACATTTACCTTTTTACAATCAAACAAGTTTTTAACTTGGGCCTGCCGGAGGTGACTTGCACCCTCACCATTCATATTTAAGGTCGCAAAGGAAATATTTTTCATTCCGTGTTAATGAAATCGACCTGTGCTTGGGAACACTCCGTACCTGCGTGAGTAACAAACTTTCTTAACCTGTGGAATTGAGATCTCGTCAGGTCAAAATCCTCATGTGCTTTGATTATTGCCTTTGTGGTGCAAATGAATGCTGCCAAGTCAGGGAAATAGTCTTTAATTACGATGTTGCGGTGATGATACGTTTCGTTAAGGAAGGTAAAAATGAGTTGAGGGGGTACCTGTGAGTGACCTGTCACCGATTGTGACAGCTCGGTTGCCTCAATGTCATCCTCAGACTCAGACACGTCAGATAACATGTTGTCAGGTTCTGGGGTATTACCTGCTGCCCCCGCGATCTTATCCGGTGGCACCTTCATAAATTTCCCAAAGTGTTCCCGTGAGCACTCGTTAACACTTTGGTGGATATTTTTTGTATCTGGGATTGGAGCTTCGGTTTGAGATCCCAGCAAACTCAGATTTATTGGCCACGTTTGTAAAGTGGGAACGTTTATTGAATCCTTAGTCTGCTCAGTATTTAAAGGGGAAACAAGCGGAAAACCATTCCCCAGCTCGGAAATGGTAGTAATTTCACTGGAGGTTTCGCACTCGGAAACTTCCAGGTGAGAGATACAAATTATATTTTTAGGCTCATTTACATAATGAGACTCGTTAGTGTCGTTGGCAACGGTATTTATATCCTCGGTTAGTGAGGGAATGTCAGAGGGACACTCGAACACATGTGCACCGGAAATGGTGCCGCCCCTGACCGCCTTCTTTGCAGCACCAGCGAGATTGCTTAGCACTGGTGCTCTTCTCTTTTTAGCATACGCTATGGATTCTTCGTTCATGGGTTCGGGAAAGGGGGCAATACTAGTTGTGTCAGTCACATCGGTCGGTGTCATCACATTGGAATCAGAGAGCACCGGTGTGTCAGACAACTCAGTCGGGGTGTCAGAAGGTACGGTCGGGGTGTCAGAAGGTACGGTCGGGGTGTCAGAAGGTATGGTCGGGGTGTCAGAAGGTATGGTCCGGGTGTCAGAAGGTACGGTCTGGGTGTCAGAAGGTATGGTCGGGATGTCAGAAGGTACAGTCGGGGTGTCAGAAGGTACGGTCAGGGTGTCAGAAGGCACGGTCGGGGTGTCAGAAGGTATGGTCGGGGTATCAAAAGGTGCGGTCGGGGTGTCAGAGGGTACGGTCCGGGTGACGGAAGGTTTGGTAGGGGTGACAGGAGATACGGTCCAGGTGTCAGAGAGCACGGTCGGGGTGTCAGAAGGCGCGGTGGACGGATTGGCCTTTTTACAATCTCTTTCGTTAAGTCCCGATTCACCACACTTTGGACAAGCGGTCTTCGGACAAAACCTTTTAACGTGTCCGAATTCTCCACAATTAAAGCATGTTAAGGAGGCTGAGGAAGCATATATGTGATATTCCCGATCGTCCAACGATACTTTGAAGGATATATTTAAACCCGTATCGGCTCCGGGATCCCGGAGAACTTTGTACACTTGTCTCCTGAAGCTCATTACGTGTTTGACACGATCACTGCGACACCCGAGTGGAATCATTGAGATTCGGGAAACAATTTTACCATAACAAGACAGAACGGATAGGACTTTCTCGCCTGGCATGAACGGTGGTACATTGGATATTATCATGGTAGCTGGCGTATCCAAAAGGGATACCGTAATAAAATGACCCCCTTTTATGGTTAGACCGGTACTAACGACGTCATGAACGAACTTTTCTTCTGACACAAAGACTAGAAATTTCTGGTTCATTCGTGATGCCGCTCGAACATTACCGTCTCCTATGATGGATCCCACGGCAAGGATAATGTCCTCAGTAGGGGCTCCTTCAGGCGGAACACATGCAAATGCATGCTTACGTGTTAAATTTTCGAACGCCTCGTAACGAGAGCGTGTATTCACCATACCAGCGAATTTACCCCCCCTCCCCCCACTTGTCCGAACCGGACAAGAAGGTATCAAACCTAAATTAATCGAACTAAAGTAAATAATAAACGTGCATTATAAGCACAAAAATGGCTTACAAAGCGCCGTCAAAACCAGTAGGCCGCACCCAAAATGGGCCCGCTCTCAATCCTCTCTCTCTCTCGAAGACAAAGGTGTAGAACGGATGAAAACAAAATGCCAAAGCACACGGGATGGAAAAGGAGAGGGAGGGGGAGGGTAGAAGAGGAGGAAATCACACAACGGACTCACCACAACACAGAGCAGTTGCTCACAGCCGCCATGACGCCACGCCCAACACAAAACGGCCTGCAGGGGGCGAGAGAGAGAGAGAGAGAGAGAGAGAGAGAGAGAGAGAGAGAGAGAGAGAGGAGAAAGAGAGAAAGAGAGAGAGAGAGAAGAGAAAGAGAGAAAGAGAGGAGAGAGAGAAAGAAAGAGAGAGAAAGAGAGAAAGAGAGAGAGAGATGGAGGAGAAAGAGAAAGAAAGAGAAAGAGAAAGAGAAAGAAAGAGAAGGAGAAAGAAAGAGAAAGAGAGAGAGAGAGAAAGAGAAGAGAAAGAGAGAGCGAAAGAGAATAGAAAGAGAGAGAGATGGAGGAGAAAGAGAGAGGGATGGAGGATAAAGAGAAAGAGAGAGAGAGAGAGAGAGAGAGAGAGAGAGAGACCTAGATGCAGAGAGACCCAGAGAGAGACCCAGAGAGAGACCCAGAGAGAGACCCAGAGACCCTGCTGCTACCACTTTCCCATGAAGAACATTCCATACATTGACAACTCTCAATGTGAAATAACTTTCCCTTTCTTCAATCCCAATTTTCCTCATTTTTATTGTAAAAGTATAATACCTGATGCTGTCACTGTGCATCCTGGTTCAAAACTTTCCTTCATATATTTATCAAGCCTGGTGTTGGCTTAGCGGTTAGGGTGTTGGCTTGGGATCCTACGATCCTGGGTTAGAATCCTGGTTGATCACTTAATTAATGCCAGGGGGGTTGACTCAGCCTGTCATCCCTCTGGGGTCGGCAAATTGAGTATCAGTTCACTGGTAATTCCCTGTGTGTCACAAGAGGCGACTAACAGACAGAGTTGGCGACTGGAAGGGCATCTGGCCATAAAACCATGCTTCAAAAAAGGGTACCAAGGTGCCCGAAGAAGGTCCTTTTTTTCTTCCTATATTTATCAATACCCATCATTATTTTAAACCTATCTGTCAGATCCCCTTGTAATTGCATCCCTTCTAATGGAAAAAAAATGCAGTCTCCTTCAGCCCCTGCACAAAGCTTGCTTAGTCTCTTTAGCATTGAATCAATTTAGAAGCTCCACGGTGAAGCCCTTCTATGGCATATACATCCTTTCACAGATATAACGACCAAAACTACACATAATAACCTATGTGAGGCCTCACCAAATTCCTGTAAAAGATTAACACAATCCATCAGTGAATACACCCTTTAATCTGATCAGCTTTTCCTATTACTGCCTGGCGCTGCGCTGACTGTTTGCACACCCACATAGACAACCATCCCCAGATTCTTCTCCCGTATAACATGTTCCACAACTGCCCATTGCATTATGTAGTTATTTTATCGTTATCCTTTTATATTTACTCAAACAGGGAACCATGATTGTCATGGGGCCCGCAAGGCTAACCCCCGCTCTAGCGGGGAAAATGGCCTTAAAAACGATCATTCATTCATTCATTCATTTACTCCCGCCAGGGAGTAATGCATTCACTCGTGTCCGTGTGTGTGTGTGTGTGTGTGTGTGTGTGTGTGTTCATGTGTTTGTGAACAAGATATCTGGAAAAGTTCTGAACGGATTTGGATGAAAGTTGGTGGGATGATTGCCCTTGGGATAAGGAAGAATTGATTAGTTTTTGGTGAAGCTCAGGATGTTATTCCCAATCCAGGAATTTTTTGAAGGATTTTTTTACCATTGGAAGATAGGGCTCTTTTTTTTTTAACATTATCTTCTATATATTCTATATTTAACAATGTGATATGAAAATAGCTTTCATATTTGTTGTAAATGTAGTTTGAACTCGTGTTTATGCGTTAGAGCGGTGTGTTTTTTTAGCAGCGTCGTCTTCAATGTTCATTTTTTTGTTCTAATAAAGACATATTCTGTCATTTTAAAACCACCAAAGTGTGTATTAGGTTTCCCCGTTTCATAAAATGTATCGTTTGATACGTATAATGCTTTAAAACTGTTTTTTTTAATTTTTTTATTTACCTCAGTAGAGATATCAACATTTAGCTCAGCGAATGTCATTAGCGGTATCAGTATTTGATGAACTTATAAAGACTTAGTTCCAGATTTGTCAATGGCTGAGGTATATTAACAAACGAATAAAACAGATTTGGCAAAATTCCAACAATTTTTTTAAAAGATCGCATATTCACCCAGGGTTGTGAGAGGCTGAAGAAGAAGAAACCTCGCATGGGCTTCCAGACCAAATAAATAATTCTGGTTCTGGCTCTGCGATTTTCAGGTTTATTACTCCCGCTAGGGAGTAACGCATTCGATCGTGTCCGTCCTTCCGTGTGTGTGTGTTCGTATGTTCGTGTGTTCGTGTGTTTGTGAACAAGATATCTGGAAAAGTTCTGAACGGATTTGGATGAAAGTTGGTGGGATGATTGCCCTTGGGATAAGGAAGAATTGATTAGTTTTTGCTGAAGCTCAGGATATTATTCCGGATCCAGGAAATTTTTTTGGGATTTTTTTTGGGAAAGATTTTTTCTGTTTTACTGCATTAAAGCTTTTTATTCTTATTCTTAAATGATGTTTTTCTCCTCTAATTCCGAGATATATCAAAATAAATTCTCTGACAGTTAGGGCTTACTTTCTTTTTCATTTATTGTTTTGGGGAGAGGGGATGTTAAACAAAACGTATTATTCCAACTAAACCCACGGCGGGAGTATGCGCTCTACTGATTGGCGTTCTAGTTTTACATGAAATAGGGTTTGTAGTCGACCTGCCACATACAAACACACACACACACACACACACACACATACACGAGACAAACACAGCCACTGAGCTTGGGGGATGTGTCGTCGTCACTTCCTGGGGTATTCTAGGTACCAGAGACCTCATAACAATTGCACCACTTTTTTTACTGCACTGAATGAGGCATTTCCTAAGGAGGAATTTACTCCTCCCTATAGATGTAAACCCATGGAGATTGTCCGTGCTCTTAATCTTTTTAATGCTGAATGTCAATCAGCCAATCCAGGAAGTAGCACATTCAGTGCCATCAGAAAGTATTCACACCCCTTGAGTTTTTCACATTTTGTTACAGCGTGAACTTAAAATGGATTAAAATTAGGTTTTTTTTGTCATGGAGATCAACTGATGTTCTACACATAATATCCCATAATGTCAAAGTGGAATTTATTTTTTAGAATTTTTTACAAAATAATTAATGCCTGAAGAATTAAAGCATATAGCAAGAGACCATTCTATATTTAAACGCATATTTGTGTGCCTGGAGCATATTTGATTATTATTATTATTATATAGATGATCCAAAAGACCCAGAGGATCCAAAAGACCCCAAGGACCCAAAAGACCCTAAGGACTCTGAAGACCCAAAATACCCAAAATACCCAAAGACTCCCGAGGACCCAAAAGACCCCAACGACCAAAAATACCCCAATGACAAAAAAAGGATCCAAAGACACCAAGGACTCAAAAGACCCAAAAGTTCCTGATGACTCCAAAGACCCCAAGGATTCAAAAGATGCAAAAGATGACAAGGACCCATAAAACCTCAAATACCCTGAGGACCCAAAAGACCCTGGGGAACCAAAATACCACGAGGACTCTGAAGACCCCAAATAAAAGACCTAAAATAAACAAAAGGACCCAAAAGACCATGAGGACTCCAGAGACCCAAAAGACCCAGGGGATGAAAAAGACCCTGAGGACCCTTCATATATATTTTTTGAAATACATAACTGCCGGCATAACTGCCCGCAGCCAATTCTGAATTCAGTTTTATAAAGAGGACGTCATGGGTCTTGTGTCTGATGAAAGCAGGGTTGTATCAAAGTGGGGCAGATTGGATCCCGGTCATAACTGCCCGCAGTTAAAAAGTGGCCCGGTGTAGGCGGCCCATCTAGTTATTATTATAATTATTTCTCATGTTGATCACCTTACATTTCCAGATAACTAACTGCATTTGCCAGATGTTTCCTCTGGATATGAGAGTATCAAGACTTTTCTGCATCTGATCAACTTTCCTGAATATAAGGGTATCAAAACTGTCTAACATATGTCCATGTTCCATCACGTCTGCAAATGTTGAAAGTCTACTCTGCATTATGCAACATAAACAACAAATTGATGCGAATTCCAAAAAATAATGGTCTGCGAACTGATCTCCGAGGTAGTTTCCCAGCCTGACATCCTACTACTGACAGCTACTTCCTGTTTCATATTACTAAGCCAATTCTCTACCCAGATTGCTACTCTAGTATTGATTCCACAAAGCATAACCTTAATGCTTCAGTCACATTTGGCTCAGCGGCCGTAGGGTCTAAAAAATCTAAGGCCACTAGCAATTATAGGGCGGCCGCAGTATTTCCACGGTCACACAATGTAGCAGTCACATATGTTTTTATTTTTCGGGTAGCCACACGGGGTATTTAGAAATTGTTGAGACCGAAAACGTGGGGGTGCCGTACGGTCTTTGATTTGATGTCGCACGGTGACCTTAGGGCGTCCCTGCGGCGGCCATATAATTTTCAAGGCAAACGCAAGGTAGCCTCAAGGTGCCCGCAAGGCGACCGCAGGGGGGCCCTAAGGCGAACGTGCGGCCAGACGGACGGTAACGAGTGGGTATATATACCAGTTCTGTTTCATATGTATATCATATGTTCATGTCGTCATGGCTATGGCTTGGTTCATGGTTCATCTCATATCGTCATGGCTATGGCTTGTCGAATTGCTACGGCCAACCTAGAAATGAAAAAAGTTATAACTCCGCGCTATAATTCCACGGCGACCCCTACGGCCTGTAAAAGATAGCCATACACCCTAGGGCCACCCTGAGGCCACCTCAGAAACTCTGCGGCCGCCGCACGTTTCTGTCAATTTAGGGGGAGTACGGCCGCCGTATCCTAGCTGTAGAGCAAATGTGACTGAGGAGTAAGTAACAGCCTTTCATGTGGTACCTAATCAAATGACTTCTGCAATTGTCTGTATTTAACATCAACCCATTCAATAACTGCTTGTTAGAATCATACTATAATTTGAGTGGTCTGTTTATGATTTGATTGTTTGACTTCTACAGACTACTAAACCACTGGATGGAAGGAGTTTAAAATGAGACATTTACCAACGATGTTGAGGAAATTATTGAGGGCTATTAGCAATCCCTCTACTATAAATTATTCAAAAGGCCAAAATCCATGCAACCTTCTTGTAGGATCAGCTGAAAGGGATGTTTCGTCCAAGGCTTTCAAAAAGTGGCTGGCTTGGCCTAATGTAATGACTGGACCTTTATTTGGCAGGAAGTTGGAATTTAGTCTGGGAGCTGTCAATAACTTGGGTACTCTTCCCACATGACACCATGAGATCTTTTACATCCACCAAGTAATGCAAGCAGACAGGATGTCCAGTTTCACATCCATCTGAGGGACGGTGCCACAGAAATTACCTACATGTGAAAAACCAATCTGACAGTTTAAAGTCGGGTTAACAATAATTGAACTCAGACTAGACAACTCAAAGGTGAATGTGCTACAACTGCGCAGACCCATCAGGAGAGGAATATTAACAACAGACGAGCTTTTTGAAAATGCTTCAGGTGTTAAGTCTTGATGGCCATTCCATTTAGCATTTGGTCAAGAAATGATTACTGCACCAATGGCTGTAATTCACAGTGCTTGGCATTGATGTATCCTTTCGTTTCTGTCTAGTAATGTTCAGACCAAAGGCAATACAGACAAGACAAAAGTATGGTACAATCTCATATAGCAAACACATGAAGCTATTATGAATATGAAGTAAACTCTATGTGCCGACATATAATACGCAAAAAAATCAGTCTTGTCAGGTTAGTCTTTTGGGACTGCCACTGGTAACATGTAACCTAATGCTAATGGCCGCATGTTCGGGTTGTCGGCGACTAAACTGACGCCCCTCACTCACTGGCTTTGCTTACGAAGGGTGGGAATGGTGACGGTGACACCCTGACAGGACTATAAACAACACCTGACAAAGGGTGGATGAGCTCCCTTAGGGAACCAATGGCCATCCAGTAAGGAGATGGTGTCTCCTAAAAAAACGCCCATCTGGTTTGGACCAGTTTGAGTCATACCAAAGACTTAAAAACGTGCTGCTTCCTTGCTTGATGTTCTGCATTCAAAAGGAGGAGCATGGACAATCCCCATTGGTTGGCATCTATGGAGAGGAGGAAATTCCTCTTGAGGAAATGCCCCACTGAGTGTGATGACAAAAATGGCGCCATTGTTATGACGTCACTGGTACCCAGAGTATCCCAGGAGGTGACAGCAGTGATGGCACTTCTCCCCCCACCCCCCCAAGCTCAAAGACTATTAAGCGTTTGTCTTGTCAGTGTGTCCATGTGTGCGTGTGTGTGTGTGTGTCAACTCCAGTATGAGCCTCAGACCATGGATATACAGTGGTGAGAAAAAGTTTGTGAACCCTTTCAAATTTTCTGTATTTCTGCATAAATCTGACCGAAAATGTGATCAGATCTTCATCTAAGGCTGAATAATAGATAAAGAGAAACCAGATTAAACAAATAGCACACAAAAAATGTACTTTTTCATTTATCTTTTGACAAAATGATCCGACATTCAATTTCTTTGTCGGGAAAAGTATGTGAACTTCGAGGTTAATCAGCTCAATTAAGGGGTTAATTACTGTCAGGTGTTTCAATCAATGGGATGATAATGAGAGTGAGTTTGGGTGGCCCCGCTTGCCCTATATGAAAAACATAAACTTTGTTCATCACCATAAGAGTCGGTTCTTCACCACACACGTCACCAATTTCTGAAGATCTCAGAAAAAGAGTTGTCGATGCTCATGCTGCATGGTCGGGTTACACAAAAGGGTTACAAAACCATTTTGATGTTGGGCTCCAGCAATTCACTGTCAGACAGATAGTGTACAAATGGAGAAAATTCAACCCCATTGTTCCTCTTTCCAGGGGCGATCGTCCAACGAAAATCACTCCAAGAGCGAGGCGTACAATAATCCAGGATGTCACAAGGAACTCCAGGGTAATGTCTAAGGATCTGCAGGCATCTCCTGTATTGGATAATGCTCATGAGCATCATGGGTCATGTTCATGAGACAACCATCTGGAAAACACTGAACCAGAATGATGTGCATGGGAGAACATTGTCGCTTCACACCAAGGAGGAACTACTGCTCTCCAAGAAGAACATTGCCGCCCATCTCAAGTTTGCCAAAGACCACCTGGATGAACCAGAAGGCTATTAGAAGAATGTTCCGTGGACAGATGAGTCGAAAGTGGAACGTTTTGGCTTAAATGAGAAATGTTACGTTTGGCGAAAACCAATCACAGCATTCCAACACAAAAACCTCATCATAATTGTGAAGCATTGTGGTGGGAGTATCACGGTTTGGGCCTGCTTTATGCTTCAGTCACATTTGGCTCGGCGGCCGTAGGGTCTAACAAATCTACGGCCACTAGCAATTATAGGGCGGCCGCAGTATTTCCACGGTCACACAATGTAGCAGTCACATATGTTTTTATTTTTTGGGTAGCCGCATGGGGTATTTAGAAATTGTGGAGACCGAAAACGTGGGGGTGCCGTACGGTCTTTGATTTGATGTCGCACGGTGACCTTAGGGCGTCCCTGCGGCGGCCATATAATTTTCAAGGCAGACGCAAGGTAGCCTCAAGGTGCCCGCAAGGCGACCGCAGGGCGGCCCTAAGGCGAACGTGCGGCCAGACGGACGGTAACGAGTGGGTATATATACCAGTTCTTTTTCATATGTATAACAGCACTTACAGTTGTCATGGCTACGGCTTGTCGAATTGCTACGGCCAACCTAGAAATGAAAAAAGTTATAACTCCGCGCTATAATTCCACGGCGACCCCTACGGTCTGTAAAAGATAGCCATACGCCCTAGGGCCACCCTGAGGCCACCTCAGAAACTCTGTGGCCGCCGCACGTTTCTGTCAATTTAGGGGGGGTACGGCCGCCGTTTCCTAGCCGTAGAGCAAATGTGACTGAGGAGTTACTGTCTGAGGACGTGGACGGCTTGCCATCATTGACAGAAACATGAATTCTGGATTGTAGCAGAAAATTCTACAGGAGAATGTCAGGGAATCCATCCGTAAGCTGAAGCTTAACATAAAGTGGGTCATGCAGCAAAACAACAATCCGAAACACACAAGCAAATCTACAACAGAATGGCTGAAGGAGAAGAGATTTTGTGTTTTTGAAATGGCCAGGTCAAAATCCAGACCTTAACCCAATTGAAATGTTGTGGCAGATCCCCAAGCGAGAGTTCATGCAAGAAAGACCACAAATATCTTTGAGTTGAAGCAGTTCTGCGAGGACGAATGGGTCAAAATTCCTCCAAGCCGATGTGCAGGACTGATCAAGAGTTACAGGAAACGTTTTGTTGAAGTTATTGATGCTCAAAGTTGTGCCAACAGTTACTGAATGTAAAGGTTCAGGTACTTTTTCCGACAAAGAAATTGAATGTTGGATCATTTTGCTCAATAAATAAATGAAAAAGTATTTTTTGTGTGCTGTTTCTTTAATCTGGTTATTTTTTATGTATTGTTAGGACTTAGATGAAGATGTAATCACATTTTAGGTCAAATTTATTCAGAAATACAGAAAATTTAAAGAGTTCACAATCGAACCGAACTAAATTGCAACGCTACGCTTAATGCTATCTATATACAAGGAAGTCTTTCACCCATGATGGCAACCAAAATCATCGCCTTTTCAAAAAATATATGATTATTAAAATTTCCCTAAACTTTCTTTTTTAAACATTTATCAGTTCTCACAAGTAGCACTATTGATAAGCTGGTTCATTCACACAAAAAATGGATAAATCAAGGCAGCTGGGAATATTTCAGAGATGTTCTGAGGGCATTTGTAAATGGCTTGTTCCATCTGCCACCGACCACAAAATGTACTCTGCCAGTGGGTCAGCCAAGCTGCTGCTAAAAGTTTAATGGGAGCTTGCTTAAAAATCATTACATCTAATGGACGTGAGGTGCACCTCGCTAGAGTAATCCCTGTTCAAGGCAAATCTGCAAATGCATCAGTCAAGATTTGTTTTTGCTTTACCCACCATATTAACAAAGCCAATTTGGTTGCTCTTTGTTGGTACTCTGAATGCCTCCTATCAAATAGTACGCTGTTCTGATAGTGAATATAAACCATAAATTGAATGCCTCTTTTCTTCTATATATCTATATACTATGTGTGCTGAGTTTTGAACTAGTTCACATGGGAACCAGACTGAAATGCAACCACGCCAATAAGCACAGCAGGAACCCAAGCTAAATAACAGAGCAATTTTTAATGTACACTGTGCTGTAATAATAGTGAAAAATCAAAGACTTATAGAAGGAGAGTTCCTTCAAAATGGCCTACATGGCACCTTTTTTGAAAACCTATTGCATATCCAGCTCTTATCCAGCTCTGCTTGTACTTGTAGTATCCCAATATATGCTGACTGTAAGAGATCTGCAGAAACATCAACTACAGAGTTTACTTGGATGGAGGCAAAGAGAGGGGAAGTCTCTTAATTATAAAACTGTGTGTATTTGTCAATTTCAGCTTTATACCAGTTTATATCAACCTGCGAGCCACATGGACGAACTGTAATCAGTGTGATTGGAACATACCCATTAGGTACCTATATAATTAGGTACTGTACATATATTAAATTATAGGTACATATATTAAATTAGGTACATATGTGAAATATATTAGGTACATATAAAAATTAGGTACATTAGGTACATATATTAAACTTCCCAGTAAAAATTAATTGAAAGAAAAAAATTATATATATATATATATGTATATATATATATATATATATATATTATATATATACATAATTTTTTTTTAATCCATTTTTACTGGAATGTTTAATTTTCAAAAAGTTTTTACATCACCAGTAAACTGCACACACTCACAAAGAAACCAGGACAGAAACTCCAAGCTGCCTTAACTTTGCAGCTGACACAGCTCAGCATCATCCTTCACCCATGCAGTGTAAGATACTTGCTAAAAGGTTATTGGAGTGTGTCGCCTCTGAGCAGTATTTTCTCTTCAGTGTGAGGTAATACGCTAGATTCCAAACGGGAAGGAAAACTTCCTCAGAATATAGGCAGCAGATTCAATGTGGCAAATATCTGGCCCTGCAGGCTTGATGGTCTCCAGTAAATTTCTGTCCAGTATGGTGGTGCCACCACCCTCAATGACTATGAAAGACAGGATCTCTGTTTGGCCCTGGGTTTGGACATTGACCCAAGAACTTGGATGGAATGTTTACTGTGCAAATGCAAGATTGCGCAAAAACCCCACATAACCTCCATTCATTCATCTCGCAAGTCTCTACTTATTCATCGTGCAAAATTAAGTTCATTCGTCGCTCCACAGTGCGCATGTGCAGAAACCCCTTGTCACCTCCACTCAATCGCTCCTCTTCTTTCCTATGTGGAACAAACATCCACACTCTCTTCATATATACATATATATATATATACAGGGTCCGGCTGGGAGGTGTGACGATTTTCAGAAAACTCGTACACAGTTATTTTTAGTCGAATTTCAATTTTTATTTTTTTTAAAGACTACATATATAATGCCATTTAATACACTGTAACAAAGACATTTAAAAAATGTAATTCATGTTTGAATTGGGTATAACAATGCAAGTGGGGGGTCTAGCGCATGCGTGATGGCTGTTGGTTACTTGTTGTTAGGCGCTATTTCAGTAGCCATGGAGCTGTGGACGATTGAACATCGCGTCTTTGTTGTTGAGACGTTTATTCAAACGGGTAGTTCGGTGGTGCTTACACAGTGCAGATTTCGTACTCACTTCAATGTTGGTCGACGTGGCGCCGTTCCGTCTCGAAACACAATATTGAAGTGGGTAAAAAACTTCAGGACAACTGGATCTGTGAGGCCGGGAGCAGCTCGGGGAGGTGATCGAACCGTTAGGACCCCGGAAAACATCGAAAGGGTTCGACAAGCTGTGGAGGCCAGCCCTCGTCGGTCAGCGGTACGGCACGCTCGCGCTCTACGGATGTCAGACAGATCAGTTCGTCAAATTTTGCACTTGAACCTTCATTATCACGCGTACAAAATCATGGTGGTTCAAGAACTGCAGCAGAATGATTTCGTACGGCGGTTTACGTTCGCAGAAAGAATGCTGGAACTGCTGAGGGATGCTGCTGTGCTGAGAAATGTTGGAACTTTTCCGCGCGTCTGCAAGAATGCTTGGACAAGAACGGCCGCCATTTAGATGATGTCATTTTTCAAACATGCATTACATTTTTAAAATGTCTCTGTTACAGTGTATTACATGGCATTATATATGTAGTCTTTAAAAAAAAAAAAAATTGAAATTCGACTAGAAATAACTGTGTACGAGTTTTCTGAAAATCGTCACACCTCCCTGACGGACCCTGTATATATATATATATATATATATATATATATATATATATATATGTATATATATGTATGTATATATATATATATATATATATATATATATATATATATATATATGTATATATATATTATATATATATATAAAAATAGTAAAGAATAGCACACTGAGCAGTAAAAATAATTTAAGTTCTTTATTAATCACCTGACGTTTCGAGAGCAAACTAGTTATCTTCCTCAGAGGCGTTGAGTGTTGTGTTAACCGATAAGTTCCATTGGGGACGGTTCACGTCATGGATTGGTCCAAGTCCTTGCCAATCACAAAGCTTTCCTGTATTCAAATGACTCTGTCGGGTTTGACGTTGTAACATTCCTGCATTCAAATTTTATGGCGCAAACCCAGCACAGCACATCACCCAAAGAACACCATCCCTACTGTGAAGCATGGTGGTGGCAGCATCATGATATGGAGATGTTTCTCATCAGCAGGGACTGTGGGGAACTTTCTGGGATAGAAGGGAAAATGGATGGAGCGAAATACCAAAAAATCCCAGAGGTAAACCTGCTGCCCTCTGCAAGAAAGCTGACATTGGGATGGAAGTTCACCTTTCAGCATGACAACGACCAGAAGCACACAGCCAAAGCTACAATGGAATGGCTAAGGGACAAAAATATAAATGTCCTTGAGTGGCCCAGTCAGAGTCCCGACATAAATCCAATCGAAAATCTGTGGCATGACTTTAAAATTGCTGTCCATCAACGCTCCCCACGCAACTTGACTGAGCTTAAAGTTTTGTACAGAAGAGGTTGGTGGAGACTGAGACCTATCCCAACAGACTCACAGCTGTAATTGCTGCCAAAGGTGCTTCCATCAAGTATTAACTCAGATGGGCAGACACTTATCCAACCAAGATAATCTAGTTTTGTATTGTAAATTAATTTTCTTAAATTTGTAGACTTTGTTTTTCACTTGCAAGTTGTGGGTTACGATGTGCAAATACATTTGGAAAAAGTCTGATTTAATGCATTTAATTCTAGGCTTGAAGGCAACAAAAGGTGTATAAATATATAATCTGTGCCCCGCTGCCTCGTCAAGTTAGTGGGTTTGATTGGGTTTATTAAATGAGCCTAAT
This sequence comes from Myxine glutinosa, assembly GCF_964187855.1. Taxonomy (NCBI): domain Eukaryota; kingdom Metazoa; phylum Chordata; class Myxini; order Myxiniformes; family Myxinidae; genus Myxine; species Myxine glutinosa. Next base: position 171,141,151 of record NC_136264.1, read on the forward strand.
ATGGTCACAAGTACATGATCAGCAGTATGTTGCCCTGATGAGTCCATAACAAGGGCAAAATCTAGATTGACATCCATGCTTTTGTCGATCTGTGACCATCGGCGTTTAAATCTCAATCTGTAAAGACCTGAGTGGTGCACAGATGCCTCTTTGATTGGAGGTGATGTGTTGGCATAATTTATGCACATGACGTCGATGTCATGTCATTGGGTCGGTGTGCTCCTTTGGTTCCTGAAAAGCGCTATATAAAATAAATGCATTATTATTATTATTATATATATATATATATATATATATATATATATATATATATAATTATTATTATATATATTATTATGTACTACATGTCCAAAAGTATGTAGACACTTGAACATTACACCCGTATGCACTCGTCAAACATCTCATTCAAAAATCATGGGCATTAATATGGAGTTGGTCCCCCTTTGCTGCTATAACAGCCTCCACTCTTCTGGCAAGGCTTTCCACAAGATGTTGGTACATTGCTGCATTAATTTTTTTTTTCTTTAAGGTTAGGTGAAAGTGGATCTAAGAGAAAGGAGAAAGGTTGAAGGAGTATGGTGAAAACTAGAATTGCAAAGGTATCGGCTGGAGAGGATTGAGATATTAAGGAAGGAGAGAAAAACGGGTGGGGCGAAATGCATCGTCGCGATCGGGGGAGTAGAAACCACGAGGAGAGATGGAAATTATTAAGTTTTTTTTTTTAATTAAAACTTTAAACAAAGGGTAAGATGTTCGGGGGAAGTATGTGGTGAAAAGAAAGACAAAGAAAAAAATCAATACAGTGAGAGGACGAAAGTAAATAGACAACAAATGACCGCCGAGGAGACAGGGAAGCCTCAAGGGATCAGGCCCGAAACGCGGCATGAACAAAACGACTATTACACACAGTTGTGCACGATTTACAACCGAGATCTTACTAGAAACACACAGTAGACACATACACAGTAAAATACACAGTACAGTTTTGACAAAAACACAAATGGGAAAATACTTAACTTTGATGACGTGTCGAGCTTGGAAGAACACTACCTCGCCGATAGACCCGGAAGCGGAAATTCTTCCAAAGATATGGCATGGAATTTGGCATGAAATGCCGCGGAAGTCCACTTTATCGAAGATTTGGCATGAAATTGGCAAATAGTTGTCAAAACACAAGGTGATGTCACAGGGTGACTTGGTGACTTGGAGAGAAACCACGAATAATGAGGTTAACTGAGTGCGGAGAGTATGGTGCCCAGAATAACAAGAACTTATGGTGATAAAGAGGAGCTGTGTACAAGTTGGTTAAATTAATCTGTGTAGTCAATAAGGTTCTGGCATTTCCACTGCAACATGCTCAATGTATTCATTGTTTCAAATGAATGATCCTTTTCCTTCAGATTAATGTGACAGCTTGAAGGACTGAGGCTTTAGCAGAGCTATCAGAGGAATCAGAATGTTATGTGAGGTGCACAGGATACTTGTCCAAAGTGTTCTTATCTCCAGGATGACCATTAGGGGCACCAAATGGACAGCTAACTTAAGCGCAGTGCTTCAAGATTGCAAGGGAAGTGAGATTCTTTAGAAAAGCCAGGTCGCCAATATCGATCAGTGACTTCAGAAATATTATATGTTGTCTCCAAGCGTTTTTTTGACATTGGCATAATGGTAAACTACATCAGTGATGAAATTGATATATTGATCAATGGGTATAATATGTGGAAGGTCTGAATTACTCGTTGGGCAAGTTGCCTGGAGGTTCTGTCCATAAGTTCACTTTGGGTGGAAACTGAAACCACAGTAGCCCTTTTGATTATTGGAATCGATGGCCTTTGAACACGAGACTTCTTAAGAGTACTTGCATCAGTGGGAGAAGCTAGTTGATTGTCAGCACTGCCATGACGGCCTTGCTGGTTGGTTATATAGCTCTGTTGATTCGATCCTGGCCTGTTGATTTTTATAGCCGGTTTATATGGCTTGCTGATTTAGTCGGGCACGCCTTGAATGCAGCAATATGAGAACCACCACAGTTACAACATCTAGGTTGTTCTTTGCTTGTATATTCAAGGTGTATTTGGCCTTTTCCACACCTCCAGGTAGTATGGGTCCAAAGCACTGACACTTAAAATGCAAATAGGAAGAGGAATGTATTTGTGAAGAGGGTAGCTGATATGTCCAATTTGTATGTTTTACAGACGTACTGATTTATAGTAAACATCAGCAGTATTGTGGTCAGTGGAACTGTGTTATTCTCAGTGCTTGAGATGAAGCACTTGATCAGAAAGACTCACTGATGTGCATCACTGTAGAGTTATTCTTCTGACAGGGCTGTGATAATACCACTGGACCGTACCCTACAATTCATTGAGGGATTTGGGGAACTTGCAATTGACCTGCTATGCTGCAAGTTAATTTGCTTGTAGGAGTTTTCCCACTTGTATTTTTGATACAAAATTTATGGCCAATTGTCCAATACACAGCACAGATTTTCTCCAAATCCCCTATGATATGGCTCAATATTCAGTATTCAGCAATTCTTATTGAGTTTGCATCAATTATTCACACTTACTGACTACATTACATGATTATCACAACTTCTTTAACATTTGACAGAGAAAACGCAGGATTAAATGCAATAGTTAGTTCCTCCTTATTTAGAACACATTTCCTTTTTTGGGTTGGAAGGTGGGAGGGGGTGGGTTATTGAGATGACTCTTTCTAACCTACTTGTAGTCCTGTTTTATTTATTTTAAGTAGCTTTCACTTCCATCCACTATTCCTCACTGTTTTCATGCTCCATCTTTATTTTGTGTCCAGGTCTTGCCTTGAAGTTGAAGTCCGGATCTTAGTCTGACAGGATGATGCAGAGATCACACACACACACAAACACACACACACACACACACACACACACACACACACCCAAGAGCGGTCTAGTGTGGATTTCATTCAGGTAAACGATAAACTTTTTTCTTTTTTTTACTATTTGATTTGATTATTTTTGCTATTGTTTGATTATTATTTGATTTACTATTTCATTTGACCCTGGTGTTGGCTTAGCGGCTAGGGTGCCAGCTTAGGATATCCTAGGATCCTGGGTTCGTAATCCCGGTCGATCGCTGAATTAACACCAGGGGGGTTGACTCAGCCTGTTCATCCTTCCGAGGTCGGCTAATTGAGTACCAGTTCACTGGTAATTCCCTGGTTGTCTCCCTGTTTTTACTCAAAAAAAAAAAAAACCCCAAAAAAATATTTCCTTCCCAGGTCTTATTCGTTTATTTGTTGTTCTTTTTTGTTCGTTCGTTCTTCGTTCGCGATCACATGGTTAGAAATGTATAATCTCTCCCCTGAACAACTATTTTCTCTCATATATTATAACACCCTTTTCTTCTTTTCCTACAAAAGGATGCTTTCGTCTTGCTCACCAAATCTATTCATTCCAAAAAATATATATAATACCATCTCTTACAGTTCCTCCTTTCTACATTCCCTAAACTATCCAGAACTCCACCCCTCCTTCAGTGTCCTCAAACGTATTTTTGACTCGAAGGTCTCAAACTCATTTTGCAAAAAATGTTCGTTTCCCATGAATCGTACACTTTTCAAAATCCAATCTCACCCCTCCCCTCCAAATCCTCCCCATCACCCATCCCTTTCAAATCTCCCCCCTTGCCCCTTCCCTCCCCTCCCTCCTAAACTCCCCCCACACCCCTCCCCTCCGAGACTCTCCCTCGCTCCTCCCCTCCTAGACTCCCCTCTCACCCCTCCTCCTCAAAGCATCCTCCCTGCTTCTTCCCCCTTCCAACTTTCACCTTCATCTCCCCCAACCTTCTGCCTCGCTCTTCCCCCTCCTCAAATAACACCTCACTGTGCCTCACCCAATCTCCATCAAACCTTTTGTCCACCCCATTCTTCCCTTTCTCCAAGCTATTCTGAAATCTCTGAAATCTCTGACACACCTTCAACAGCTCTCCCTTCCTCTTCCTCCTCTTCCACATCTTACCCTACCCCTCCCCCCACCGTTCTGGACCCGATGCCTCCCCTTCCTCTTCATTAACGGTATGGACCTCAAACATCCGGGGCCTTCGCTCAAACTTGACTGATCTCTCCATACAGGTTGCTTCTGACAAACCAGATGTGATCTGCTTAACAGAAACTTTCCTCCTTCATGATGTCTCTGATGCCTTGGTATCTCTCCCAGGTTACTCCCTCCTCCGGTATGATAGACCTGAGCCTCGTCCTGGAGGTGGGGTTGCTATCTTTATAAAAAAACTCTCTTCCTCACTCGCCCTCCACTGCCCTCTCTCCACCTCACCCCCAGGAATACCTTTGGCTACGGCTTCCCCTTCGCTCCCACCTTTTGTTCATATGTGTGTTGTACCGTCCACCAAACAGCGATGACTCCATCTACATCTCGCTGTCTGATAATATGGACCAACCTATATCTACCCATCCCAACTCTCTCTTCCTCATATGTGGTGATTTCAATTGTCACCATGCCAGTTGGCTGGGTGTGGGTACCTCTCTCACCAGCCATGGCTCTTCAGCAAAGGACTTCTGCGACTCACTGGGACTGACACAATCTGTCAATTTCCCGGCCCGGATCTCAGTCAACGGAGCATCTTCTCTTCTGGATTTGGTTATGACAAACTTCCCTGAAAATGTCTGCTGCTCTTCTTCTGCTCCAATCGGCTCATCTGATCATGTGCTTGTCAAAGTGGACATCTCTCTGACCATTCTCAGAGAGCCTCCTCAGCGTCGACGAGTCTGGCATTTCACTCAGGCCAACTGGCACGGTCTTCAAGCAGCCATCAATCATCTGGACTGGTCTCCCATCTCTACCGCCTCTGACATCAACTCATCCTGGGAATTCTTTCAAAGTAAATTGCTCTCTCTCATTGCTCTCTCTCATGCACAGATTTATCCCATCTCGTCTTCAGTTGTCATACCCTTCCTCCCGTCCATGGTACACGGAATCTTGTGGTGAGGCTGTTGCCCTGAAACAACTTGCTTTCGTCTCCTGGAAAGCAAATCCAACGGAAGGAAATCTCATTTCCTTTCACAAAGCCCGAAACAAGTGTGTGTCCACCCTCAGGAGAGCCAGGAAACAATATCTCACCGTTCTAAAGACCGAACTCTCTTATCTGTCTCCCTCTTCCAAATCCTGGTGGCGTCTGGTCAAATCTGTTTCTGGTGTTTGTTCCCCCTCCATCCCCTCCCTCACCTCAAACGGCTTAACGGCTGACTCCGCACGTGAAAAAGCTGAATGCCTCAACTCTGTGTTTGCCTCTAAATCTTGTGTCCCAAACCCATCCCTCTCTCTACCCACCGTACTCAGTCATACCCAGCTGCTCCTGGACTCTGTGTCCTTTCCTCCTGACAAGGTGGAAAAGTTTCAGTCAACCCTCGACTCTGATTCTGCAACTGGTCCTGACGGCATCAGCCCACGGGTCCTAAAATCATGTGCTTCCGCTCTTTCACTCCCTCTTTCTGTTCTCTTCACCCTCTCTTTTGCTCAAGGTCATCTGCCATCTGCTTGGAAATCAGCCAACATCACCGCTTTGCACAAAAAAGGTGCAAAAACAGATCCCAGCAACTACAGACCAATCAGCCTTCTCCCAATTATCAGCAAAGTCATGGAATCCATCATTGCTTCAGATATGAAATCTTTCCTCTTCTCCAATGGCTTGATCTCTGATAATCAATTTGGTTTCAGACCTGGTCACTCTACTCTGGACATGCTGCTTCTGCTTTCTCAACAATGGATGGAGGTCCTCAACGCCAAACAGGAAATTAGAGCCGTCTCCCTTGACATTTCACGTGCCTTCGATACGGTCTGGCACCCTGCTCTGCTCACCAAACTCTCCTCCTTTGGTATCCATGGAAATCTCCACGCATGGCTGGCGGACTTCCTCTCTGGTCGAAGTCAACATGTGGCCCTGAATGGGTTTCTCTCATCTCCTCTACCTGTTCAGGCTGGAGTTCCCCAAGGTAGTGTTCTGGGCCCTGTGCTTTTTCTGGTCTTCATCAATGATCTCTCTGACTCTCTTGAAAATCCTCTCTATCTCTTTGCTGATGACTCTACTCTCTGTCGCTCCATTCCTCATCCCTCAGATCGGCAGTCTGCAGCCTCCTCACTCTCTGCAGACCTGGACAAAATCACAGACTGGGCAAACAAATGGAAAATGTCTTTCAATCCTGATAAATCTCACACTCTTACGATGTCTCTCCGAAAAGACCGACTGGAAAACCCTCCCATCCACTTTCTGAATAATCCTCTCCAAGAAGTTCTGTCACTCAAGCTTATGGGTCTCACTATTTGCCATGATCTTTCCTGGGAAAACCACATTTCAAATCTGGCCTCCAAAGCCAGTCGCCGACTGGGCATCCTCCGTCGTGCGAAGTCCTTCCTTGGCACACCTGAGCTCCTCACCACATACAAGGCTTTCATCCGCAGCTCTATGGAATACTGCTCTCCCTTCTGGTCTGGTGCTCCTGCCTCACACCTAGCCCGTCTTCACGCTGTTGAAACCAAAGCGTTCAGAATCATTGGAATCTCCCGTGATGAAGCTAACTCCAAGGGCCTTTCACTCACTCACCGCAGGCAGGTTGGTGGTCTTTCCGTCTTCTACCGACAACTCTCTCGCCTTGCCCCCCCAGCCCTCTCTGGGCTCTGTCCCCCAAATATTCCTACAGGTCGCACAAGATCTGCCTGCAACCCTCTTATTGTTAAACTGCCAAAATCAAGACTTTCTGCTCACCTTCACTCCTTCATTCCTCTTTTCTCCCTCCTCTGGAGCAAACTCCCTCACTCTCTTCAATCCCACTCCACCCTCCAGGTCTTTAAAACAGCTGTTCACCACCATCTCCTATCCTCCCCCATCCAAAACCTTGATCTTTTCTACCCCCGCTAATTTCGGTCCCCTTGTGTTTTATACTTCTCCAACCCCTCCCCCCCCCCCTTCCCATGCCTCCTGCCCCCAAGCCCTCTCCCTCCCACACTTCTCCCTGCTCTCAAATGTTGTGGTTGTGTGCTTCCCTTTCTCTCCCCATCTTGTCTTCCGCTCCCTCTTTTTGTATATTTTGTTTGTCTGGTTGATTTGTTTGTGAAATAAATGTTAGCTCTTTCACGAGCCTCGATTCAGTATACAAAAAAAAAGTGTGAGTATTAGAAGAGAGTCATGAAAACTTGCTTGTAACACAGTGTGAGTATTAGATTAGAGTAGTGAAAACTTGCTTGTAACACAGTGTGAGTATTAGATGAGAGTAGTGAAAACTTGCTTGGAACATCATGTGAGTATTAGATGAGAGTCCTGAAAACTTGCTTGTAACACAATGTGAGTATTAGATGAGAGTACTAAAAACTTGCATTTAACACAGTGTGAGTATTAGATGAGAGTACTGAAAACTTGCATTTAACACAGTGTGAGTATTAGATGAGAGTAGTGAAAACTTGCTTGTAACACAGTGTGAGTATTAGATGAGAGTAGTGAAAACTTGCTTCTAACACAGTGTGTGTATTAGATGAGAGTAGTGAAAACTTGCTTGTAACACAGTGTGAGTATTAGATGAGAGTACTGAAAACTTGCTTGTAACACAGTGTGAGTATTAGATGAGAGTAGTGAAAACTTGCTTGTAACACAGTGTGAGTATTGGATGAGAGTAGTGAAAACTTGCTTGTAACACAGTGTGAGTATTAGATGAGAGTACTGAAAACTTGCATTTAACACAGTGTGAGTATAAGATGAGAGTAGTGAAAACTTGCTTGTAACACAGTGATTATTAGATGAGAGTACGGAAAACTTGCATTTAACACAGTGTGAGTATTAGATGAGAGTAGTGAAAACTTGCTTGTAACACAGTGTGAGTATTAGATGAGAGTCGTGAAAACTTGCTTGTAACACAGTGTGAGTATTAGATGAGAGTAGTGAAAACTTGCTTGTAACACAGTGTGAGTATTGGATGAGAGAATTGGGAGTACTGAAAACTTGCTTGTAACACAGTGTGAGTATTAGATGAGAGTAGTGAAAACTTGCTTGTAATACAGTGTGAGTATTGGATGAGAGTAATGAAAACTTGCTTGTAACACAGTGTGAGTATTAGATGAGAGTAGTGAAAACTTGCTTGTAACACAGTGTATGTATTAGAAGAGAGTCATGAAAACTTGCTTGTAACACAGTGTGAGTATTAGATTAGAGTAGTGAAAACTTGCTTGTAACACAATGTGAGTATTAGATGAAAGTAGTGAAAACTTGTGTTTAATACAGTGAGTATTAGATGAGAGTAATGAAAACTTGCTTGTAACACAGTGTCACGTCTTTCGAGATCGAGAAGATCTCGCGAGATCACGGCGAGGTCACGTCTTTTCGAAGCTGTTCCATGCGCTCACGCTTTCGATGCTAAGTGATCCTTCTCAATTGTGTTTTTGTCGAGACTGTATCTATCTTTCGGTGTATGTACCTATAGCGTATCTTTTGGAAAATTTTCGGTGCTAATTTTTCGTACATGTATACACAATCGTCGGTTAATGCGTATCGAGTATTCTGAAGCCTAGTACTCGTAGGCTTGGCTACCGTACCGTCTCCGACCTTGTGGTTTTGTTTTTCTCTCAGCGATTCGTCGAATGTGCTGCATTTATTTTCGTTCTCTGTTTCGTCCCAGTCGTTCACCCCATACCTCCTTGTTTAATATCTCTACTCAACAACAAAAAAACCCCAAAAAAATATTTCCTTCCCAGGTCTTATTCGTTTATTTGTTGTTCTTTTTTGTTCGTTCGTTCTTCGTTCGCGATCACGTGGTTAGAAATGTATAATCTCTCCCCTGAACAACTATTTTCTCTCATATATTATACTGTGGCGGACACAAAAGCCCACTGGCGTGGTGACATCATTCCGCGCACCAAGTGGGCGGTGGCCACGCACCAGGGGTAGGCGTGGCCTCATGATATACACCGGGCGCCCAGCCCGGGACAGTACAGTGTTACAGTGTAGTCTTACAATAAAGACGTTTATATGTTACCGCTTGTCCGCTTCCTCCTTGCTCACAAGCAGCGCGCGTAACGCCGCGCTTTACTGGTGACCCTCGACGTTGGATCTGCTGGAGCGATCCTTCCACACGCGACGCCATCGCCATGGCCGACTTCGTCAAACTTCCGGAATTTTGGGAGGCTCAGGCCGAAGTCTGGTTCGTCCAGGCCGAAGCCCAATTTCAGCTTCGGCGCCTCACCGGCGATGACACGCGCTATTGCCACGTCGTCGCCTCCCTCGGGCCTGGCACGGCCGCTCGAGTTGTGTCCGTCCTTCGCCACCCACCGAACGGCCACAAGTACGAGGCACTCAAGCGGCTACTCCTAGCCACGTTCGGCCTTACGGACGACTCACGGGCCGACCGCCTCCTGGATCTCCCCGAGCTCGGTGAGACGCGCCCGTCGGTCCGAATGGACCATATGCTGTCACTGTTGGGCGACGAAGCCCCCGGTTCGCTATTCCGGGCGCTTTTCCGGCGCCAACTTCCAGCGCAGGTCCGCCTCGCGTTGGCCGGGACCGAGCTAACGGAACCCCGAGCATTGGCGGCCGAGGCGGACAGGTACTTCGCCGCTTCGGACATGCGGGCGAGCGTCGGCGTGGCCGTCACGGCCCTCGACGCTGATGTTCAGCAGCATGTTCCACAGCATCAGCTTCTACAGCACGCTGATGTTCAGCAGCATGCTGATACGCACCTCGTGAACGCCGCCACGCCCCGCCCACCGCCGCGGCGAAAACCGCCACCGCGGGGAAACCCGCCAACTCCACCGGCCTGGCGGAGCCAGCCGCGCTCCTCCAGCTCCACCACCTGGTGCTGGTTCCATGCCAAGTTCGGCCACGAAGCTCGGCGGTGTCATCCGCCGTGCTCCTTCAACGGGTCGGGAAACGCCCGGGCCGGCGCTCAATAGTGGCGATGAGCGCCGGCCATTCGAACAGCCTGCTGTTCATAACGGACACCTTCTCCAGGCGCCGTTACCTGTGCGACACGGGAGCGCAGGTGAGTGTCATTCCCGCCGGCACGTCAGACAAGCACGCCGCGGGTGGGGGCCCCGCGCTGCTTGCCGCGAACGGGACGCCCATCCGTACGTACGGAAAACGCTGCCTCTCTCTGCGGTTTGGAGGGCAGGTTTTCCGATGGACGTTCGTCACCGCCGACGTGCCCATGGCACTGCTTGGCGCGGACTTCCTGTGCGCTAATGGGCTCCTGGTCGACGTCAAGCGCAGACGGCTTGTCCAGGCCGAGACGTTCAGCTCGCTCGCTTGTGCGTTGCCCAGCTCAACGAGCGGCTTGCCAAGCGGCTTGCCGAACGATTCGGTTCCGGCCACGTTGGTCTGTACGCTTCCGGCAGCGGACGCATTCACCCGCCTCCTCGCCGGCTTCCCGGCCCTCACGCGGCCCACCTTCTCGGCGGGGGCCGTCAAGCACGGGGTGGCCCATCACATCCCCACCGTCGGGCCACCGGTCTACGCCCGGGCACGCCGCCTCGAGCCGACGAAGCTGGCGGTGGCAAAAGCGGAGTTCGCTACCCTGGAGCGACTCGGCATCGTTCGGCGCTCAGAGAGCGCTTGGGCGTCGCCGCTGCACATCGTGCCGAAGCCCGGCGGGGGATGGCGACCGTGCGGGGACTATCGCCGTCTCAATGACGCCACGACTCCCGACCGCTACCCCGTCCCCCACATTCAGGACTTTTCCGCCCGTTTGGCGGGCAGGTCCTTCTTCTCGAAGGTGGACCTCATACGCGGCTACCATCAGGTCCCCGTCAGGCCGGAGGACGTCCCGAAGACGGCGGTCATCACGCCATTCGGACTCTTCGAGTTCTTGCGCATGCCCTTCGGTCTGAAGAATGCGGCTCAGGCGTTCCAGCGACTGATGGACAGCGTCCTGCGCGACTTGGATTTTGTCTACGTTTACCTGGACGATATCCTCGTCGCCAGCGCGTCCCGCGAAGAGCACCTACGCCACCTCCGCACGCTCTTCGAACGCCTGGGCCAGCATGGCCTGATTGTGAACCCCGCAAAGTGCCGGTTCGGCGCCGCCACAATCGATTTTCTGGGGCACCGTGTCACCAGGCACGGAGCCGTCCCCCTACCGGCCAAGGTGGAGGCGGTGAAGGGGTTTCCGCGCCCCCGCACGATCAGAGGGCTGCAGGAGTTCCTGGGCATGGTGAACTTTTACCATCGGTTCCTGCCCCGTATCGCCCAGCTCCTGCGCCCCCTGCACGAAGCTCTCCGAGGTAAGCCGGGCAAAGGCGACGTTACCTGGACTGAGCAGATGGACACGGCGTTCACGGGCGCGAAGCTCGCCTTGGCTAACGCCACCATGCTCGCGCACCCGGCGCCCGATGCACCGATCGCCCTCACCACCGATGCCTCGGACTACGCGGTGGGCGCAGTGCATGAGCAATGGGTGCGTGGAGCTTGGCAACCGCTGGCGTTCTTTAGCCGGCAGCTTCGCCCGCCCGAACGCCGTTACAGTACCTTCGACCGCGAGTTGCTCGGACTTCACTTGGCGGTCAGGCACTTCCGCCATCTGCTCGAGGGCCGGGCGTTCACTGCCTTCGTCGACCACAAGCCGCTGATCTTTGCGATGGGCAAAGTCACCGAGCCGTGGTCGGCCCGGCAGCAGCGTCACCTCTCGGCCGTGTCCGAGTACACGACGGACATCCAGCACGTCGCGGGGAAGGACAACCCGGTGGCGGATTGCCTTTCCCGGGCCGTCGCCCACGCAGTCCACCTCGGCATCGACTATGCCCGGATGGCAGCGGACCAGGCCGCTGACCCCGACGTCCAGGCCTTGCGGACCGCCGTCACGGGCCTCCGCGTCACCGAGGTGCCGTTTGACGGCGCGGGCGCGGCCCTCTTGTGCGACGTCTCCCTCGGGCGTCCTCGCCCCATCGTGCCCGCGGGCTGGCAGCGCCAGGTGTTTGACGCCATCCACGGCCTGTCCCACCCGGGCGCGAGGGCCTCCCAAAGGCTGATCGCCGACAAGTTCGTCTGGCATGGCCTCCGGAAGGCCGTCCGCGGCTGGGCCAGGACGTGCCTCGCGTGCCAGCGTGCCAAGGTGCACCGGCACACCCAGGCCCCGTTGGCCCCGTTCACGGTGCCGGAACGCCGGTTTGACCACGTCCACGTGGACCTGGTGGGACCTCTGCCCCCCTCGCGGGGTTTCACCTACGTCCTCACCATGGTGGACCGCACCACCCGGTGGCCGGAGGCCGTGCCCTTGGCGTCGACAACGGCGGCCGATGTCGCGCAGGCTTTCATCGCCACCTGGGTCGCCCGGTTCGGCGCCCCCTCAGACATCTCATCCGACCGCGGCCCCCAGTTCACCTCGGAGCTCTGGGGGGCGGTTGCGCAGGGGCTCGGGGTCCGGCTGCACCGAACCACGGCCTACCATCCCCAGGCTAACGGCCTGTGTGAGCGATTTCACCGCTCATTGAAGGCCGCGCTCCGGGCCACCCTCCGCGACGGCGGCTGGGTCGACAGGCTCCCCTGGGTCCTGCTGGGCCTCCGGACGGCGCCCAAGGAGGACCTGCGCGCATCCGCGGCGGAATTGGTCTTCGGGCAACCGCTGCGGGTGCCGGGCGAGTTCCTCCCCGACTCCACGGCACCATGGTCCGCGGCACAGCAGCGCTCCGCTCTACAAGAGACCGCCCAGAGGTTCGCCCCGGTGCCAACGGCATGCCACGGGCACCCACCGACGCACGTCGCCCCGGAGCTTCGCACGGCGGAGTACGTCTTCGTCCGCCACGATGCCCATCGGACACCACTGCGGCCCCCGTACGACGGGCCTTTCCGCGTGCTGGAGACCGGGGCGAAGCACTTCACCCTGGACATCGGCGGTACTCCTGACCGCGTTTCGGTAGACCGCCTCAAGCCGGCCCACCTCGATGTGGACCATCCACCGCCAGTGGCCCGACCCCCACGTCGGGGCCGCCCTCCTGCGGGCGGACCCACGGCACCGCCCAGCCCCGCCGCCACGCCGCCCCCCGGTCCTGCACCCATCCCAGGGGCAGCCAGGGGCATCCCACCTGGCATCCCTGCACCCCGGACGCCGCCGATCGCCAGGGGGCGCTTCGGCCGGGTCATTCGTCTGCCCCGCAAACTGGCCCTCCAGGTGCGCGGGAATTCTGGGGGGGCGCGTGTGGCGGACACAAAAGCCCACTGGCGTGGTGACATCATTCCGCGCACCAAGTGGGCGGTGGCCACGCACCAGGGGTAGGCGTGGCCTCATGATATACACCGGGCGCCCAGCCCGGGACAGTACAGTGTTACAGTGTAGTCTTACAATAAAGACGTTTATATGTTACCGCTTGTCCGCTTCCTCCTTGCTCACAAGCAGCGCGCGTAACGCCGCGCTTTAATACCACCCTTTTCTTCTTTTCCTACAAAAGGATGCTTTCGTCTTGCTCACCAAATCTATTCATTCCAAAAAATATATATAATACCATCTCTTACAGTTCCTCCTTTCTACATTCCCTAAACTATCCAGAACTCCACCCCTCCTTCAGTGTCCTCAAACGTATTATTGACTCGAAGGTCTCAAACTCATTTTGCAAAAAAATGTTCGTTTCCCATGAATCGTACACTTTTCAAAATCCAATCTCACCCCTCCCCTCCAAATCCTCCCCATCACCCATCCCTTTCAAATCTCCCCCCTTGCCCCTTCCCTCCCCTCCCTCCTAAACTCCCCCCACACCCCTCCCCTCCGAGACTCTCCCTCGCTCCTCCCCTCCTAGACTCCCCTCTCACCCCTCCTCCTCAAAGCATCCTCCCTGCTTCTTCCCCCTTCCAACTTTCACCTTCATCTCCCCCAACCTTCTGCCTCGCTCTTCCCCCTCCTCAAATAACACCTCACTGTGCCTCACCCAATCTTCATCAAACCTTTTGTCCACCCCATTCTTCCCTTTCTCCAAGCTATTCTGAAATCTCTGAAATCTCTGACACACCTTCAACAGCTCTCCCTTCCTCTTCCTCCTCTTCCACATCTTACCCTACCCCTCCCCCCCCCCCTGTTCTGGACCCGATGCTCCCCCTTCCTCTTCATTAACGGTATGGACCTCAAACATCCGGGGCCTTCGCTCAAACTTGACTGATCTCTCCATACAGGTTGCTTCTGACAAACCAGATGTGATCTGCTTAACAGAAACTTTCCTCCTTCATGATGTCTCTGATGCCTTGGTATCTCTCCCAGGTTACTCCCTCCTCCGGTATGATAGACCTGAGCCTCGTCCTGGAGGTGGGGTTGCTATCTTTATAAAAAAACTCTCTTCCTCACTCGCCCTCCACTGCCCTCTCTCCACCTCACCCCCAGGAATACCTTTGGCTACGGCTTCCCCTTCGCTCCCACCTTTTGTTCATATGTGTGTTGTTGTACCGTCCACCAAACAGCGATGACTCCATCTACATCTCGCTGTCTGATAATATGGACCAACTTCTATCTACCCATCCCAACTCTCTCTTCCTCATATGTGGTGATTTCAATTGTCACCATGCCAGTTGGCTGGGTGTGGGTACCTCTCTCACCAGCCATGGCTCTTCAGCAAAGGACTTCTGCGACTCACTGGGACTGACACAATCTGTCAATTTCCCGACCCGGATCTCAGTCAACGGAGCATCTTCTCTTCTGGATTTGTTTATGACAAACTTCCCTGAAAATGTCTGCTGCTCTTCTTCTGCTCCAATCGGCTCATCTGATCATGTGCTTGTCAAAGTGGACATCTCTCTGACCATTCTCAGACAGCCTCCTCAGCGTCGACGAGTCTGGCATTTCACTCAGGCCAACTGGCACGGTCTTCAAGCAGCCATCAATCATCTGGACTGGTCTCCCATCTCTACCGCCTCTGACATCAACTCATCCTGGGAATTCTTTCAAAGTAAATTGCTCTCTCTCATTGCTCTCTCTCATGCACAGATTTATCCCATCTCGTCTTCAGTTGTCATACCCTTCCTCCCATCCATGGTACACGGAATCTTGTGGTGAGGCTGTTGCCCTGAAACAACTTGCTTTCGTCTCCTGGAAAGCAAATCCAACGGAAGGAAATCTCATTTCCTTTCACAAAGCCCGAAACAAGTGTGTGTCCACCCTCAGGAGAGCCAGGAAACAATATCTCACCGTTCTCAAGACCGAACTCTCTTATCTGTCTCCCTCTTCCAAATCCTGGTGGCGTCTGGTCAAATCTGTTTCTGGTGTTTGTTCCCCCTCCATCCCCTCCCTCACCTCAAACGGCTTAACGGCTGACTCCGCACGTGAAAAAGCTGAATGCCTCAACTCTGTGTTTGCCTCTAAATCTTGTGTCCCAAACCCATCCCTCTCTGTACCCACAGTACCCAGTCGTACCCAGCTGCTCCTGGACTCTGTGTCCTTTCCTCCTGATAAGGTGGAAAAGTTTCTGTCAACCCTCGAATCTGATTCTGCAACTGGTCCTGACGGCATCAGCCAACGGGTCCTAAAATCATGTGCTTCCGCTCTTTCACTCCCTCTTTCTGTTCTCTTCACCCTCTCTTTTGCTCAAGGTCATCTGCCATCTGCTTGGAAATCAGCCAACATCACCGCTTTGCACAAAAAAGGTGCAAAAACAGATCCCAGCAACTACAGACCAATCCGCCTTCTCCCAATTATCAGCAAAGTCATGGAATCCATCATTGCTTCAGATATGAAATCTTTCCTCTTCTCCAATGGCTTGATCTCTGATCATCAATTTGGTTTCAGACCTGGTCACTCTACTCTGGACATGCTGCTTCTGCTTTCTCAACAATGGATGGAGGTCCTCAACGCCAAACAGGAAATTAGAGTCGTCTCCCTTGACATTTCACGTGCCTTCGATACGGTCTGGCACCCTGCTCTGCTCACCAAACTCTTTTCCTTTGGTATCCATGGAAATCTCCACGCATGGCTGGCGGACTTCCTCTCTGGTCGTAGTCAACGTGTGGCCCTGAATGGGTTTCTCTCAACTCCTCTACCTGTTCAGGCTGGAGTTCCCCAAGGTAGTGTTCTGGGCCCTGTGCTTTTTCTGGTCTTCATCAATGATCTCTCTGACTCTCTTGAAAATCCTCTCTATCTCTTTGCTGATGACTCTACTCTCTGTCGCTCCATTCCTCATCCCTCAGATCGGCAGTCTGCAGCCTCCTCACTCTCTGCAGACCAGGACAAAATTACAGACTGGGCAAACAAATGGAACATGTCTTTCAATCCTGATAAATCTCACACTCTTACGATGTCTCTCCGAAAAGCCCGACTGGAAAACCCTCCCATCCACTTTCTGAATAATCCTCTCCAAGAAGTTCTGTCACTCAAGCTTATGGGTCTCACTATTTGCCATGATCTTTCCTGGGAAAACCACATTTCAAATCTGGCCTCCAAAGCCAGTCGCCGACTGGGCATCCTCCGTCGTGCGAAGTCCTTCCTTGGCACACCTGAGCTCCTCACCACATACAAGGCTTTCATCCGCAGCTCTATGGAATACTGCTCTCCCCTCTGGTCTGGTGCTCCTGCCTCACACCTAGCCCGTCTTCACGCTGTTGAAACCAAAGCGTTCAGAATCATTGGAATCTCCCGTGATGAAGCTAACTCCAAGGGCCTTTCACTCACTCACCGCAGGCAGGTTGGTGGTCTTTCCGTCTTCTACCGACTCCTCTCTGGCCTTGCCCCCCCAGCCCTCTCTGGGCTCTGTCCCCCAAATATTCCTACAGGTCGCACAAGATCTGCCTGCAACCCTCTTATTGTTAAACTGCCAAAATCAAGACTTTCTGCTCACCTTCACTCCTTCATTCCTCTTTTCTCCCTCCTCTGGAGCAAACTCCCTCACTCTCTTCAATCCCACTCCACCCTCCAGGTCTTTAAAACAGCTGTTCACCACCATCTCCTATCCTCCCCCATCCAAAACCTTGATCTTTTCTACCCCCACTAATTTCGGTCCCCTTGTGTTTTATACTTCTCCAACCCCCCCCCCCCCCCTTCCCATGCCTCCTGCCCCCAAGCCCTCTCCCTCCCACACTTCTCCCTGCTCTCAAATGTTGTGGTTGTGTGCTTCCCTTTCTCTCCCCATCTTGTCTTCCGCTCCCTCTTTTTGTATATTTTGTTTGTCTGGTTGATTTGTTTGTGAAATAAATGTTAGCTCTTTCACGAGCCTCGATTCAGTATAAAAAAAAAAGTGTGAGTATTAGAAGAGAGTCATGAAAACTTGCTTGTAACACAGTGTGAGTATTAGATTAGAGTAGTGAAAACTTGCTTGTAACACAGTGTGAGTATTAGATGAGAGTAGTGAAAACTTGCTTGGAACATCGTGTGAGTATTAGATGAGAGTCCTGAAAACTTGCTTGTAACACAATGTGAGTATTAGATGAGAGTACTAAAAACTTGCATTTAACACAGTGTGAGTATTAGATGAGAGTAGTGAAAACTTGCTTGTAACACAGTGTGAGTATTGGATGAGAGTCCTGAAAACTTGCTTGTAACACAGTGTGAGTATTAGATGAGAGTACTGAAAACTTGCATTTAACACAGTGTGAGTATTAGATGAGAGTAGTGAAAACTTGCTTGTAACACAGTGATTATTAGATGAGAGTACAGAAAACTTGCATTTAACACAGTGTGAGTATTAGATGAGAGTAATGAGAACTTGCTGGTGACACAGTGTGAGTATTGGATGAGAGTACTGAAAACTTGGTTGTAACACAGTGTGAGTATTAGATGAGAGTAGTGAAAACTTGCTTGTAACACAGTGTGAGTATGAGATGAGAGTCATGAAAACTTGCTTGTAACACAGTGTGAGTATTAGATGAGAGTCATGAAAACTTGCATTTAACACAGTATGAGATGAGAGTAATGAGAACTTGCTTGTAACACAGTGTGAGTATTAGATGAGAGTAGTGAAAACTTGCTAGTGACACAGTGTGAGTATTAGATGAGAGTAGTGAAAACTTGCTTGTAACACAGTGTGAGTATTAGATGAGAGTAGTGAAAACTTGCTTATAACACAGTGTGAGTATTAGATGAGAGTAGTGAAAACTTGCTTGTAACACAGTGTGAGTATGAGATGAGAGTCATGAAAACTTGCATTTAACACAGTGTGAGTATGAGCTGAGAGTAATGAGAACTTGCTTGTAACACAGTGTGAGTATTGGATGAGAGTACTGAAAACTTGCTTGTAACACAGTGTGAGTATTAGAAGAGAGTCATGAAAACTTGCTTGTAACACAGTGTGAGTATTAGATGAGAGTCGTGAAAACTTGCTTGTAACACAGTGTGAGTATTGGATGAGAGTAGTGAAAACTTGCTTGTAACACAGTGTGAGTATTAGATGAGAGTAGTGAAAACTTGCTTGTAACACAGTGTGAGTATTGGATGAGAGTAGTGAAAACTTGCTTGTAACACAGTGTGAGTATTGGATGAGAGTAGTGAAAACATGCTTGTAACACAGTGTGAGTATTAGATGAGAGTACTGAAAACTTGCTTGTAACACAGTGTGAGTATTAGATGAGACTAGTGAAAACTTGCTTGTAACACAGTGTGAGTATTAGAAGAGAGTCATGAAAACTTGCTTGTAACATAGTGTGAGTATTAGATGAGAGTAGTGAAAACTTGCTTGTAACATAGTGTGAGTATTAGAAGAGAGTCATGAAAACGTGCTTGTAACACAGTGTGAGTATTAGATGAGAGTAGTGAAAACTTGCTTGTAACACAGTGTGAGTATTAGATGAGAGTAGTGAAAACTTGCTTGTAACACAGTGTGAGTATTAGATGAGAGTAGTGAAAACTTGCTTGTAACACAGTGTGAGTATTAGATGAGAGTAGTGAAAACTTGCTTGTGACACAGTGCGAGTATTAGATGAGAGTAGTGAAAACTTGCTTGTAACACAGTGTGAGTATTAGATGAGAGTAGTGAAAACTTGCTTGTAACACAGTGTGAGTATTAGATGAGAGTAGTGAAAACTTGCTTGTAACACAGTGTGAGTATTAGATGAGAGTAGTGAAAACTTGCTTGTGACAGTGTGAGTATTAGATGAGAGTAGTGAAAACTTGCTTGTAACACAGTGTGAGTATTAGATGAGAGTCATGAAAACTTGCTTGTAACACAGTGTGAGTATTAGATGAGAGTAGTGAAAACTTGCTTGTAACACAGTGTGAGTATTAGATGAGAGTAGTGAAAACTTGCTTGTAACACAGTGTGAGTATTAGATGAGAGTATTGAAAATTTGCTTGTAACACAGTGTGAGTATTGGATGAGAGTATTGAAAACTTGCTTGTAACACAGTGTGAGTATTAGATGAGAGTAGTGAAAACTTGCTTGTAACACAGTGTGAGTATAAGATGAGAGTCGTGAAAACTTGCTTGTAACACAGTGATTATTAGATTAGAGTACGGAAAACTTGCATTTAACACAGTGTGAGTATTAGATGAGAGTAGTGAAAACTTGCTTGTAACACAGTGTGAGTATTAGATGAGAGTCGTGAAAACTTGCTTGTAACACAGTGTGAGTATTAGTTGAGAGTAGTGAAAACTTGCTTGTAACACAGTGTGAGTATTGGATGAGAGAATTGGGGAGTACTGAAAACTTGCTTGTAACACAGTGTGAGTATTAGATGAGAGTAGTGAAAATTTGCTTGTAATACAGTGTGAGTATTGGATGAGAGTAATGAAAACTTGCTTGTAACACAGTGTGAGTATTAGAAGAGTCATGAAAACTTGCTTGTAACATAGTGTGTGTATTACATTAGAGTCGTGAAAACTTGCTTGTAACACAGTGTGAGTATGAGATGAGAGTCATGAAAACTTGCATTTAACACAGTGTGAGTATGAGATGAGAGTAATGAGAACTTGCTTGTAACACAGTGTGAGTATTAGATGAGAGTAGTGAAAACTTGCTTGTAACACAGTGTGAGTATTGGATGAGAGTACTGAAAACTTCCTTGTAACACAGTGTGAGTATTGGATGAGAGTACTGAAAACTTGCTTGTAACACAGTGTGAGTATTAGATGAGAGTAGTGAAAACTTGCTTGTAACACAGTGTGAGTATTAGAAGAGAGTAATGAGAACTTGCTTGTAACACAGTGTGAGTATTAGATGAGAGTAGTGAAAACTTGCTTGTAACACAGTGTGAGTATTAGATGAGAGTAATGAAAACTTGCATTTAACACAGTGTGAGTATTAGATGAGAGTAGTGAAAACTTGCTTGTAACACAGTGTGAGTATTGGATGAGAGTCCTGAAAACTTGCTTGTAACACAGTGTGAGTATTAGATGAGAGTACTGAAAACTTGCATTTAACACAGTGTGAGTATTAGATGAGAGTAGTGAAAACTTGCTTGTAACACAGTGATTATTAGATGAGAGTACAGAAAACTTGCATTTAACACAGTGTGAGTATTAGATGAGAGTAATGAGAACTTGCTGGTGACACAGTGTGAGTATTGGATGAGAGTACTGAAAACTTGGTTGTAACACAGTGTGAGTATTAGATGAGAGTAGTGAAAACTTGCTTGTAACACAGTGTGAGTATGAGATGAGAGTCATGAAAACTTGCTTGTAACACAGTGTGAGTATTAGATGAGAGTAGTGAAAACTTGCTTGTAACACAGTGTGAGTATTGGATGAGAGTCATGAAAACTTGCATTTAACACAGTATGAGATGAGAGTAATGAGAACTTGCTTGTAACACAGTGTGAGTATTAGATGAGAGTAGTGAAAACTTGCTAGTGACACAGTGTGAGTATTAGATGAGAGTAGTGAAAACTTGCTTGTAACACAGTGTGAGTATTAGATGAGAGTAGTGAAAACTTGCTTGTAACACAGTGTGAGTATTAGATGAGAGTAGTGAAAACTTGCTTGTAACACAGTGTGAGTATGAGATGAGAGTCATGAAAACTTGCATTTAACACAGTGTGAGTATGAGCTGAGAGTAATGAGAACTTGCTTGTAACACAGTGTGAGTATTGGATGAGAGTACTGAAAACTTGCTTGTAACACAGTGTGAGTATTAGAAGAGAGTCATGAAAACTTGCTTGTAACACAGTGTGAGTATTAGATGAGAGTCGTGAAAACTTGCTTGTAACACAGTGTGAGTATTGGATGAGAGTAGTGAAAACTTGCTTGTAACACAGTGTGAGTATTAGATGAGAGTAGTGAAAACTTGCTTGTAACACAGTGTGAGTATTGGATGAGAGTAGTGAAAACTTGCTTGTAACACAGTGTGAGTATTGGATGAGAGTAGTGAAAACATGCTTGTAACACAGTGTGAGTATTAGATGAGAGTACTGAAAACTTGCTTGTAACACAGTGTGAGTATTAGATGAGACTAGTGAAAACTTGCTTGTAACACAGTGTGAGTATTAGAAGAGAGTCATGAAAACTTGCTTGTAACATAGTGTGAGTATTAGATGAGAGTAGTGAAAACTTGCTTGTAACATAGTGTGAGTATTAGAAGAGAGTCATGAAAACGTGCTTGTAACACAGTGTGAGTATTAGATGAGAGTAGTGAAAACTTGCTTGTAACACAGTGTGAGTATTAGATGAGAGTAGTGAAAACTTGCTTGTAACACAGTGTGAGTATTAGATGAGAGTAGTGAAAACTTGCTTGTAACACAGTGTGAGTATTAGATGAGAGTAGTGAAAACTTGCTTGTGACACAGTGCGAGTATTAGATGAGAGTAGTGAAAACTTGCTTGTAACACAGTGTGAGTATTAGATGAGAGTAGTGAAAACTTGCTTGTAACACAGTGTGAGTATTAGATGAGAGTAGTGAAAACTTGCTTGTAACACAGTGTGAGTATTAGATGAGAGTAGTGAAAACTTGCTTGTGACAGTGTGAGTATTAGATGAGAGTAGTGAAAACTTGCTTGTAACACAGTGTGAGTATTAGATGAGAGTCATGAAAACTTGCTTGTAACACAGTGTGAGTATTAGATGAGAGTAGTGAAAACTTGCTTGTAACACAGTGTGAGTATTAGATGAGAGTAGTGAAAACTTGCTTGTAACACAGTGTGAGTATTAGATGAGAGTATTGAAAATTTGCTTGTAACACAGTGTGAGTATTGGATGAGAGTATTGAAAACTTGCTTGTAACACAGTGTGAGTATTAGATGAGAGTAGTGAAAACTTGCTTGTAACACAGTGTGAGTATAAGATGAGAGTCGTGAAAACTTGCTTGTAACACAGTGATTATTAGATTAGAGTACGGAAAACTTGCATTTAACACAGTGTGAGTATTAGATGAGAGTAGTGAAAACTTGCTTGTAACACAGTGTGAGTATTAGATGAGAGTCGTGAAAACTTGCTTGTAACACAGTGTGAGTATTAGTTGAGAGTAGTGAAAACTTGCTTGTAACACAGTGTGAGTATTGGATGAGAGAATTGGGGAGTACTGAAAACTTGCTTGTAACACAGTGTGAGTATTAGATGAGAGTAGTGAAAATTTGCTTGTAATACAGTGTGAGTATTGGATGAGAGTAATGAAAACTTGCTTGTAACACAGTGTGAGTATTAGAAGAGTCATGAAAACTTGCTTGTAACATAGTGTGTGTATTACATTAGAGTCGTGAAAACTTGCTTGTAACACAGTGTGAGTATGAGATGAGAGTCATGAAAACTTGCATTTAACACAGTGTGAGTATGAGATGAGAGTAATGAGAACTTGCTTGTAACACAGTGTGAGTATTAGATGAGAGTAGTGAAAACTTGCTTGTAACACAGTGTGAGTATTGGATGAGAGTACTGAAAACTTCCTTGTAACACAGTGTGAGTATTGGATGAGAGTACTGAAAACTTGCTTGTAACACAGTGTGAGTATTAGATGAGAGTAGTGAAAACTTGCTTGTAACACAGTGTGAGTATTAGAAGAGAGTAATGAGAACTTGCTTGTAACACAGTGTGAGTATTAGATGAGAGTAGTGAAAACTTGCTTGTAACACAGTGTGAGTATTAGATGAGAGTAATGAAAACTTGCTTGTAACACAGTGTGAGTATTGGATGAGAGTACTGAAAACTTGCTTGTAACACAGTGTGAGTATTAGATGAGAGTAGTGAAAACTAGCTTGTAACACAGTGTGAGTATTAGAAGAGAGTCATGAAAACTTGCTTGTAACACAGTGTGAGTATTAGATGAGAGTAGTGAAAACTTGCTTGGAACACAGTGTGAGTATGAGAAGAGAGTCATGAAAACTTGCTTATAACACAGTGTAAGTATTAGAAGAGAGTCATGAAAACTTGCTTGTAACACAGTGTGAGTATTAGATGAGAGTAGTGAAAACTTGCTTGTGACACAGTGTGAGTATTAGATGAGAGTAGTGAAAACTTGCTTGTAACACAGTGATTATTAGATGAGAGTACGGAAAACTTGCATTTAACACAGTGTGAGTATTAGATGAGAGAAGTGAAAACTTGCTTGTAACACAGTGTGAGTATTAGATGAGAGTCGTGAAAACTTGCTTGGACACAGTGTGAGTATTAGATGAGAGTACTGAAAACTTGCATTTAACACAGTGTGAGTATTAGATGAGAGTAGTGAAAACTTGCTTGTAATACAGTGATTATTAGATGAGAGTACGGAAAACTTGCATTTAACACAGTGTGAGTATTAGATGAGAGTAGTGAAAACTTGCTTGTAACACAGTGTGAGTATTAGATGAGTGTCGTGAAAACTTGCTTGTAACACAGTGTGAGTATTAGATGAGAGTAATGAGAACTTGCTTGTAACACAGTGTGAGTATTGGATGAGAGTACTGAAAACTTGCTTGTAACACAGTGTGAGTATTAGAAGAGAGTCATGAAAACTTGCTTGTAACACAGTGTGAGTATTATATGAGAGTCGTGAAAACATGCATTTAACACAGTGTGAGTATTAGATGAGAGTAGTGAAAACTTGCTTGTAACATAGTGAGTATTAGATGAGAGTACTGAAAACTTGCATTTAACACAGTGTGAGTATTAGATGAGAGTCGTGAAAACTTGCTTGTAACACAGTGTGAGTATTACATGAGAGTCATGAAAACTTGCTTGTAACACAGTGTAAGTATTAGATGAGAGTAGTGAAAACTTGCATTTAACACAGTGTGAGTATTAGATGAGAGTAGTGAAAACTTGCTTGTAACACAGTGTAAGTATTAGATGAGAGTAGTGAAAACTTGCATTTAACACAGTGTGAGTATTAGATGAGAGTCATGAAAACTTGCTTGCAACACAGTGTAAGTATTAGATGAGAGTAGTGAAAACTTGCATTTAACACAGTGTGAGTATTAGATGAGAGTCATGAAAACTTGCTTGTAACACAGTGTAAGTATTAGATGAGAGTACTGAAAACTTGCATTTAACACAGTGTGAGTATTAGATGAGAGTAGTGAAAACTTGCTTGTAACACAGTGATTATTAGATGAGAGTACTGAAAACTTGCATTTAACACAGTGTGAGTATTAGATGAGAGTAGTGAAAACTTGCTTGTAACACAGTGATTATTAGATGAGAGTACTGAAAACTTGCATTTAACACAGTGTGAGTATTAGACGAGAGTCGTGAAAACATGCTTGTAACATAGTGAGTATTAGATGAGAGTACTGAAAACTTGCATTTAACACAGTGTGAGTATTAGATGAGAGTAGTGAAAACTTGC
Source organism: Myxine glutinosa (assembly GCF_964187855.1). Classification (NCBI taxonomy): domain Eukaryota; kingdom Metazoa; phylum Chordata; class Myxini; order Myxiniformes; family Myxinidae; genus Myxine; species Myxine glutinosa. Next base: position 171,165,776 of record NC_136264.1, read on the forward strand.
TTGTAACACAGTGATTATTAGATGAGAGTACGGAAAACTTGCATTTAACACAGTGTGAATATGAGATGAGAGTAATGAGAACTTGCTTGTAACACAGTGTGAGTATTGGATGAGAGTACTGAAAACTTGCTTGTAACACAGTGTGAGTATTAGATGAGAGTAGTGAAAACTTGCTTGTAACACTGTGTGAGTATTAGATGAGAGTCGTGAAAACTTGCTTGTAACAGTGTGAGTATTGGATGAGAGTAGTGAAAACTTGCTTGTAACACAGTGTGAGTATTAGATGAGAGTAATGAAGACTTGCTTGTAAAACAGTGTGAGTATTAGAAGAGAGTCATGAAAACTTGCTTGTAACACAGTGTGAGTATTAGATGAGAGTCATGAAAACTTGCTTGTAACACAGTGTAAGTATTAGAAGAGAGTCCTGAAAACTTGCTTGTAACACAGTGTGAGTATTAGAAGAGAGTCATGAAAACTTGCTTGTAACACAGTGTAGGTATTAGAAGAGAGTCCTGAAAACTTTCTTGTAACACAGTGTGAGTATTAGATGAGAGTCGTGAAAACTTTTGTTTAATACAGTGTAGGTATTAGATGAGAGTCATGAAAACTTCCTTGTAACACAGTGTGAGTATTAGATGAGAGTAGTGAAAACTTGCTTGTAACACAGTGTGAGTATTAGATGAGAGTAGTGAAAACTTGCTTGTGACACAGTGTGAGTATTAGATGAGAGTAGTGAAAACTTGCTTGTGACACAGTGTGAGTATTAGATGAGAGTCCTGAAAACTTGTGTTTAATACAGTGTGAGTCTTAGATGAGAGTAGTGAAAACTTGCTTGTAACACAGTGTGAGTATTAGATGAGAGTCGTGAAAACTTGCTTGTAACACAGTGAGAGTATTAGATGAGAGTAGTGAAAACTTGCTTGTAACACAGTGAGAGTATTAGATGAGAGTAGTGAAAACTTGCTTGTAACACAGTGTGAGTATTAGATGAGAGTCGTGAAAAATTGCTTGTAACACAGTGTGAGTATTAGATGAGAGTAGTGAAAAGTTGCTTGTAACACAGTGAGAGTATTAGATGAGAGTAGTGAAAACTTGCTTGTAACACAGTGAGAGTATTAGATGAGAGTAGTGAAAACTTGCTTGTAACACAGTGTGAGTATTAGATGAGAGTCGTGAAAACTTGCTTGTAACACAGTGTGAGTATTAGAAGAGAGTCATGAAAACTTGCTTGTAACACAGTGTGAGTATTAGATGAGAGTAGTGAAAAGTTGCTTGTAACACAATGTGAGTATTAGATGAGAGTAGTGAAAACTTGCTTGTGACAGTGTGAGTATTAGATGAGAGTAGTGAAAAGTTGCTTGTAACACAATGTGAGTATTAGATGAGAGTCGTGAAAACTTGCTTGTAACACAGTGTGAGTATTAGATGAGAGTCGTGAAAACTTGCTTGTAACACAGTGTGAGTATTAGATGAGAGTCGTGAAAACCTGCTTGTAACACAGTGTGAGTATTAGATGAGAGTCGTGAAAACTTGCTTGTAACACAGTGTGAGTATTAGATGAGAGTCGTGAAAACTTGCTTGTAACACAGTGTGAGTATTAGATGAGAGTCGTGAAAACTTGCTTGTAACACAGTGTTAGTATTAGATGAGCGTTCTGAAAACTTCCTTAAAGTTGCTCGCTTAAACCTGCAATATTACTCTTCATATTCGAGATCGGGCCTTTCACATCTAGTTAAGATAAGTGAACAACAACAACAACAACTGAATAAGAATATGGAAATGTACGCCATCCTTGGACCAGGCTTAGTTAATGCAAATTTAATCAAGATATAATTTTAGATATCTTTAGATATTTGATATCAATTTCCATAAATAAACCAATGATTCATAAGCATTACAGGAAATTCATTTCAAGCTATTAATTGCTGTTTATTAACAGTGATATGGAAGCCTGGTGTAGGTTTAACGGTTAAGTTCGCCAGCTTAACCCCAATTCTACCAACAGAGGTCTTTTTGGACTTTACCTCTACATTTTGATGTGATTTCTGTATTAGTTTGACAATGTATTTCATGTTTTACTAGTTTGTTTACCTATACGTGCCGGTAATAAATGTATATGATGTTTTAAGGTTCCATTTTGCTTAATAGTTACAAGCAAATCCTTTCTGAGGTCCAAAAAGACCGCAGTTATTTTTGTATTGAGTGTTGGCCTAATGGTTAGGGCGGCGGGCTTGGGATCTGAAGGTCCTGAGTTCGAATCCCGTTGAATGTAACGCCAGGTGGAGTTGACTCAGCCTGTCATCCTTCCGAGGTCGGCAAAATGAGTACCAGATAACAAGACGCGCCCACAGAATAATGATGCAACCAGCAGCCGGGTGGCTGCACACGAACCACCCACTAAAACATCATCCAATAAAATATGTTTCCTCATTGATGTGAATCTTTATCAGATTAAATGAAATTTAGTGCTTCTGAGTTGGGGTCATAAAAGTTCCAGTTCGAAGGTTAATTTTAGATTTTTTTTTGGCCTTTTTTAATGTTTGTTGACTTCTATATATATATATATAATAATAATAATAATACATTTATTTTATATAGCGCTTTTCAAGAAGCCCAAATACGCTTTGACAGAATACAAAAAACAAGTGCAAAAAGACAAAAATAAATAGGTAAATAATCAAAGCAAAAGGAAGGAGAAGGAGAAGAGATAGTCAGGGGTTAAATGCTGTGGGTTAAATGTTAAATGCAGTGTTGAACAGGTGGGTCTTGAGTGATGTTTTGAATGTGGTGAGTGAGGAGGAGTCTCTGATGGTGTGAGGTAGTGAGTTCCAGAGGGTGGGAGCAGCGATGGAGAAGGCCCTGTCCCCCCAGGATCTGAATTTGGTCCGCATGGGGGGGGGGGGGGGTCAGGAGGTTGGTACCAGCAGAGCGGAGGTTGCAGGTGGGAGTGTGACTGGAGAGGAGGTCAGTCAGGTAGGATGGGGCCAGGTTATGGAGGGCTTTGTAGGTCAAGAGGAGGATTTTGTACTGGATTCTCTGGGGGATGGGGAGCCAGTGAAGCTTGTAAAGGACGGGGGTGATGTGGTCACGGGTCCGGGAATGGGTGAGTAGAAGGGCAGCGGAGTTCTGAACGTATTGGAGTTTATTGGTGATTATTGAGGGTGAAATGAAGTTGTATTGTCTGTGCACGTGCAGACTGGACACCCTCTCAGTTTGAAAATGTTTTTCTTGCACTCCATTTACCAAGATGATTCCAACGGCATGCAATATAATGGGAATAACTACCATTGGGGCTGATTCTATCAGTGGGCAGGTAAACAGACAGAAAATACAGCGACACAAACTTGCTTGTAACACAATGTGAGTATTAGATGAGAGTAGTGAAAACTTGCTTGTGACAGTGTGAGTATTAGATGAGAGTAGTGAAAACTTGCTTGTAACACAGTGTGAGTATTAGATGAGAGTCGTGAAAACTTGCTTGTAACACAGTGTGAGTATTAGATGAGAGTCGTGAAAACTTGCATTTAACACAGTGTGAGTATTAGATGAGAGTCGTGAAAACTTGCTTGTAACACAGTGTGAGTATTAGATGAGAGTCGTGAAAACTTGCTTGTAACACAGTGTGAGTATTAGATGAGAGTAGTGAAAACTTGCTTGTAACACAGTGTGAGTATTAGATGAGAGTAGTGAAAACTTGCTTGTAACACAGTGTGAGTATTAGATGAGAGTAGTGAAAACTTGCTTGTAACACAGTGTGAGTATAAGATGAGAGTCGTGAAAACTTGCTTGTAACACAGTGATTATTAGATTAGAGTACGGAAAACTTGCATTTAACACAGTGTGAGTATTAGATGAGAGTAGTGAAAACTTGCTTGTAACACAGTGATTATTAGATTAGAGTACGGAAAACTTGCTTGTAACACAGTGTGAGTATTAGATGAGAGTCGTGAAAACTTGCTTGTAACACAGTGTGAGTATTAGTTGAGAGTAGTGAAAACTTGCTTGTAACACAGTGTGAGTATTGGATGAGAGAATTGGGAGTACTGAAAACTTGCTTGTAACACAGTGTGAGTATTAGATGAGAGTAGTGAAAATTTGCTTGTAATACAGTGTGAGTATTGGATGAGAGTAATGAAAACTTGCTTGTAACACAGTGTGAGTATTAGAAGAGTCATGAAAACTTGCTTGTAACATAGTGTGAGAATTACATTAGAGTCGTGAAAACTTGCTTGTAACACAATGTGAGTATTAGATGAGAGTAGTGAAAACTTGTGTTTAATACAGTGTGAGTATTAGATTAGAGTAGTGAAAACTTGCTTGTAACACAGTGTGAGTATTAGATGAGAGAAGTGAAAACTTGCTTGGAACATAGTGTGAGTATTAGATGAGAGTCCTGAAAACTTGCTTGTAACACAGTGTGAGTATTAGATGAGAGTACTGAAAACTTGCATTTAACACAGTGTGAGTATTAGATGAGAGTAGTGAAAACTTGCTTGTAACACAGTGATTATTAGATGAGAGTACAGAAAACTTGCATTTAACACAGTGTGAGTATTAGATGAGAGTAATGAGAACTTGCTGGTGACACAGTGTGAGTATTGGATGAGAGTACTGAAAACTTGGTTGTAACACAGTGTGAGTATTAGATGAGAGTAGTGAAAACTTGCTTGTAACACAGTGTGAGTATGAGATGAGAGTCATGAAAACTTGCTTGTAACACAGTGTGAGTATTAGATGAGAGTAGTGAAAACTTGCTTGTAACACAGTGTGAGTATTGGATGAGAGTCATGAAAACTTGCATTTAACACAGTATGAGATGAGAGTAATGAGAACTTGCTTGTAACACAGTGTGAGTATTAGATGAGAGTAGTGAAAACTTGCTAGTGACACAGTGTGAGTATTAGATGAGAGTAGTGAAAACTTGCTTGTAACACAGTGTGAGTATTAGATGAGAGTAGTGAAAACTTGCTTGTAACACAGTGTGAGTATGAGATGAGAGTCATGAAAACTTGCATTTAACACAGTGTGAGTATGAGCTGAGAGTAATGAGAACTTGCTTGTAACACAGTGTGAGTATTGGATGAGAGTACTGAAAACTTGCTTGTAACACAGTGTGAGTATTAGAAGAGAGTCATGAAAACTTGCTTGTAACACAGTGTGAGTATTAGATGAGAGTCGTGAAAACTTGCTTGTAACACAGTGTGAGTATTGGATGAGAGTAGTGAAAACTTGCTTGTAACACAGTGTGAGTATTAGATGAGAGTAGTGAAAACTTGCTTGTAACACAGTGTGAGTATTGGATGAGAGTAGTGAAAACTTGCTTGTAACACAGTGTGAGTATTGGATGAGAGTAGTGAAAACATGCTTGTAACACAGTGTGAGTATTAGATGAGAGTACTGAAAACTTGCTTGTAACACAGTGTGAGTATTAGATGAGACTAGTGAAAACTTGCTTGTAACACAGTGTGAGTATTAGAAGAGAGTCATGAAAACTTGCTTGTAACATAGTGTGAGTATTAGATGAGAGTAGTGAAAACTTGCTTGTAACATAGTGTGAGTATTAGAAGAGAGTCATGAAAACGTGCTTGTAACACAGTGTGAGTATTAGATGAGAGTAGTGAAAACTTGCTTGTAACACAGTGTGAGTATTAGATGAGAGTAGTGAAAACTTGCTTGTAACACAGTGTGAGTATTAGATGAGAGTAGTGAAAACTTGCTTGTAACACAGTGTGAGTATTAGATGAGAGTAGTGAAAACTTGCTTGTAACACAGTGTGAGTATTAGATGAGAGTAGTGAAAACTTGCTTGTGACAGTGTGAGTATTAGATGAGAGTAGTGAAAACTTGCTTGTAACACAGTGTGAGTATTAGATGAGAGTCATGAAAACTTGCTTGTAACACAGTGTGAGTATTAGATGAGAGTAGTGAAAACTTGCTTGTAACACAGTGTGAGTATTAGATGAGAGTAGTGAAAACTTGCTTGTAACACAGTGTGAGTATTAGATGAGAGTATTGAAAATTTGCTTGTAACACAGTGTGAGTATTGGATGAGAGTATTGAAAACTTGCTTGTAACACAGTGTGAGTATTAGATGAGAGTAGTGAAAACTTGCTTGTAACACAGTGTGAGTATAAGATGAGAGTCGTGAAAACTTGCTTGTAACACAGTGATTATTAGATTAGAGTACGGAAAACTTGCATTTAACACAGAGTGAGTATTAGATGAGAGTAGTGAAAACTTGCTTGTAACACAGTGTGAGTATTAGATGAGAGTCGTGAAAACTTGCTTGTAACACAGTGTGAGTATTAGTTGAGAGTAGTGAAAACTTGCTTGTAACACAGTGTGAGTATTGGATGAGAGAATTGGGAGTACTGAAAACTTGCTTGTAACATAGTGTGAGTATTAGATGAGAGTAGTGAAAATTTGCTTGTAATACAGTGTGAGTATTGGATGAGAGTAATGAAAACTTGCTTGTAACACAGTGTGAGTATTAGAAGAGTCATGAAAACTTGCTTGTAACATAGTGTGAGTATTACATTAGAGTCGTGAAAACTTGCTTGTAACACAATGTGAGTATTAGATGAGAGTAGTGAAAACTTGTGTTTAATACAGTGTGAGTCTTAGATGAGAGTACTGAAAACTTGGATTTTAACACAGTGTGAGTATTAGATGAGAGTCGTGAAAACTTGCTTGGAACACAGCGTGAGTATTAGATGAGAGTACTGAAAACTTGCTTGTAACACAGTGTGAGTATTAGATGAGAGTAGTGAAAACTTGCTTGTGACAGTGTGAGTATTAGATGAGAGTAGTGAAAACTTGCTTGTAACACAGTGTGAGTATTAGATGAGAGTACTGAAAACTTGCATTTAACACAGTGTGAGTATGAGATGAGAGTAGTGAAAACTTGCTTGTAACACAGTGATTATTAGATGAGAGTACAGAAAACTTGCATTTAACACAGTGTGAGTATTAGATGAGAGTAATGAGAACTTGCTTGTGACACAGTGTGAGTATTGGATGAGAGTACTGAAAACTTGCTTGTAACACAGTGTGAGTATTAGATGAGAGTAGTGAAAACTTGCTTGTGACAGTGTGAGTATTAGATGAGAGTAGTGAAAACTTGCTTGTAACACAGTGTGAGTATTAGATGAGAGTCATGAAAACTTGCTTGTAACACAGTGTGAGTATTAGATGAGAGTAGTGAAAACTTGCTTGTAACACAGTGTGAGTATTAGATGAGAGTAGTGAAAACTTGCTTGTAACACAGTGTGAGTATTAGATGAGAGTATTGAAAATTTGCTTGTAACACAGTGTGAGTATTGGATGAGAGTATTGAAAACTTGCTTGTAACACAGTGTGAGTATTAGATGAGAGTAGTGAAAACTTGCTTGTAACACAGTGTGAGTATAAGATGAGAGTCGTGAAAACTTGCTTGTAACACAGTGATTATTAGATTAGAGTACGGAAAACTTGCATTTAACACAGAGTGAGTATTAGATGAGAGTAGTGAAAACTTGCTTGTAACACAGTGTGAGTATTAGATGAGAGTCGTGAAAACTTGCTTGTAACACAGTGTGAGTATTAGTTGAGAGTAGTGAAAACTTGCTTGTAACACAGTGTGAGTATTGGATGAGAGAATTGGGAGTACTGAAAACTTGCTTGTAACACAGTGTGAGTATTAGATGAGAGTAGTGAAAATTTGCTTGTAATACAGTGTGAGTATTGGATGAGAGTAATGAAAACTTGCTTGTAACACAGTGTGAGTATTAGAAGAGTCATGAAAACTTGCTTGTAACATAGTGTGAGTATTACATTAGAGTCGTGAAAACTTGCTTGTAACACAATGTGAGTATTAGATGAGAGTAGTGAAAACTTGTGTTTAATACAGTGTGAGTCTTAGATGAGAGTACTGAAAACTTGGATTTTAACACAGTGTGAGTATTAGATGAGAGTCGTGAAAACTTGCTTGGAACACAGCGTGAGTATTAGATGAGAGTACTGAAAACTTGCTTGTAACACAGTGTGAGTATTAGATGAGAGTAGTGAAAACTTGCTTGTGACAGTGTGAGTATTAGATGAGAGTAGTGAAAACTTGCTTGTAACACAGTGTGAGTATTAGATGAGAGTACTGAAAACTTGCATTTAACACAGTGTGAGTATGAGATGAGAGTAGTGAAAACTTGCTTGTAACACAGTGATTATTAGATGAGAGTACAGAAAACTTGCATTTAACACAGTGTGAGTATTAGATGAGAGTAATGAGAACTTGCTTGTGACACAGTGTGAGTATTGGATGAGAGTACTGAAAACTTGCTTGTAACACAGTGTGAGTATTAGATGAGAGTAGTGAAAACTTGCTTGTAACACAGTGTGAGTATGAGATGAGAGTCATGAAAACTTGCTTGTAACACAGTGTGAGTATTAGATGAGAGTAGTGAAAACTTGCTTGTAACACAGTGTGAGTATTGGATGAGAGTCATGAAAACTTGCATTTAACACAGTATGAGATGAGAGTAATGAGAACTTGCTTGTAACACAGTGTGAGTATTAGATGAGAGTAGTGAAAACTTGCATTTAACACAGTGTGAGTATTAGATGAGAGTAGTGAAAACTTGCTTGTAACACAGTGTGAGTATTAGATGAGAGTAGTGAAAACTTGCTTGTAACACAGTGTGAGTATTAGATGAGAGTAGTGAAAACTTGCTTGTAACACAGTGTGAGTATGAGATGAGAGTCATGAAAACTTGCATTTAACACAGTGTGAGTATGAGATGAGAGTAATGAGAACTTGCTTGTAACACAGTGTGAGTATTAGATGAGAGTAGTGAAAACTTGCTTGTAACACAGTGTGAGTATTGGATGAGAGTACTGAAAACTTCCTTGTAACACAGTGTGAGTATTGGATGAGAGTACTGAAAACTTGCTTGTAACACAGTGTGAGTATTAGATGAGAGTAGTGAAAACTTGCTTGTAACACAGTGTGAGTATTAGAAGAGAGTAATGAGAACTTGCTTGTAACACAGTGTGAGTATTAGATGAGAGTAGTGAAAACTTGCTTGTAACACAGTGTGAGTATTAGATGAGAGTAATGAAAACTTGCTTGTAACACAGTGTGAGTATTGGATGAGAGTACTGAAAACTTGCTTGTAACACAGTGTGAGTATTAGATGAGAGTAGTGAAAACTAGCTTGTAACACAGTGTGAGTATTAGAAGAGAGTCATGAAAACTTGCTTGTAACACAGTGTGAGTATTAGATGAGAGTAGTGAAAACTTGCTTGGAACACAGTGTGAGTATGAGAAGAGAGTCATGAAAACTTGCTTATAACACAGTGTAAGTATTAGAAGAGAGTCATGAAAACTTGCTTGTAACACAGTGTGAGTATTAGATGAGAGTAGTGAAAACTTGCTTGTGACACAGTGTGAGTATTAGATGAGAGTAGTGAAAACTTGCTTGTAACACAGTGATTATTAGATGAGAGTACGGAAAACTTGCATTTAACACAGTGTGAGTATTAGATGAGAGAAGTGAAAACTTGCTTGTAACACAGTGTGAGTATTAGATGAGAGTCGTGAAAACTTGCTTGGACACAGTGTGAGTATTAGATGAGAGTACTGAAAACTTGCATTTAACACAGTGTGAGTATTAGATGAGAGTAGTGAAAACTTGCTTGTAATACAGTGATTATTAGATGAGAGTACGGAAAACTTGCATTTAACACAGTGTGAGTATTAGATGAGAGTAGTGAAAACTTGCTTGTAACACAGTGTGAGTATTAGATGAGTGTCGTGAAAACTTGCTTGTAACACAGTGTGAGTATTAGTTGAGAGTAATGAGAACTTGCTTGTAACACAGTGTGAGTATTGGATGAGAGTACTGAAAACTTGCTTGTAACACAGTGTGAGTATTAGAAGAGAGTCATGAAAACTTGCTTGTAACACAGTGTGAGTATTATATGAGAGTCGTGAAAACATGCATTTAACACAGTGTGAGTATTAGATGAGAGTCGTGAAAACTTGCTTGTAACATAGTGAGTATTAGATGAGAGTACTGAAAACTTGCATTTAACACAGTGTGAGTATTAGATGAGAGTAGTGAAAACTTGCTTGTAACACAGTGATTATTAGATGAGAGTATGGCCAACTTGCTTGTAACACAGTGTAAGTATTAGATGAGAGTAGTGAAAACTTGCATTTAACACAGTGTGAGTATTAGATGAGAGTAGTGAAAACTTGCTTGTAACACAGTGATTATTAGATGAGAGTACTGAAAACTTGCATTTAACACAGTGTGAGTATTAGATGAGAGTCGTGAAAACTTGCTTGTAACACAGTGTGAGTATTACATGAGAGTCATGAAAACTTGCTTGTAACACAGTGTAAGTATTAGATGAGAGTAGTGAAAACTTGCATTTAACACAGTGTGAGTATTAGATGAGAGTAGTGAAAACTTGCTTGTAACACAGTGTAAGTATTAGATGAGAGTAGTGAAAACTTGCATTTAACACAGTGTGAGTATTAGATGAGAGTCATGAAAACTTGCTTGTAACACAGTGTAAGTATTAGATGAGAGTAGTGAAAACTTGCATTTAACACAGTGTGAGTATTAGATGAGAGTCATGAAAACTTGCTTGTAACACAGTGTAAGTATTAGATGAGAGTACTGAAAACTTGCATTTAACACAGTGTGAGTATTAGATGAGAGTAGTGAAAACTTGCTTGTAACACAGTGATTATTAGATGAGAGTACTGAAAACTTGCATTTAACACAGTGTGAGTATTAGATGAGAGTAGTGAAAACTTGCTTGTAACACAGTGATTATTAGATGAGAGTACTGAAAACTTGCATTTAACACAGTGTGAGTATTAGACGAGAGTCGTGAAAACATGCTTGTAACATAGTGAGTATTAGATGAGAGTACTGAAAACTTGCATTTAACACAGTGTGAGTATTAGATGAGAGTAGTGAAAACTTGCTTGTAACACAGTGATTATTAGATGAGAGTACGGAAAACTTGCATTTAACACAGTGTGAATATGAGATGAGAGTAATGAGAACTTGCTTGTAACACAGTGTGAGTATTGGATGAGAGTACTGAAAACTTGCTTGTAACACAGTGTGAGTATTAGATGAGAGTAGTGAAAACTTGCTTGTAACACTGTGTGAGTATTAGATGAGAGTCGTGAAAACTTGCTTGTAACAGTGTGAGTATTGGATGAGAGTAGTGAAAACTTGCTTGTAACACAGTGTGAGTATTAGATGAGAGTAATGAAGACTTGCTTGTAAAACAGTGTGAGTATTAGAAGAGAGTCATGAAAACTTGCTTGTAACACAGTGTGAGTATTAGATGAGAGTCATGAAAACTTGCTTGTAACACAGTGTAAGTATTAGAAGAGAGTCCTGAAAACTTGCTTGTAACACAGTGTGAGTATTAGAAGAGAGTCATGAAAACTTGCTTGTAACACAGTGTAGGTATTAGAAGAGAGTCCTGAAAACTTTCTTGTAACACAGTGTGAGTATTAGATGAGAGTCGTGAAAACTTTTGTTTAATACAGTGTAGGTATTAGATGAGAGTCATGAAAACTTCCTTGTAACACAGTGTGAGTATTAGATGAGAGTAGTGAAAACTTGCTTGTAACACAGTGTGAGTATTAGATGAGAGTAGTGAAAACTTGCTTGTGACACAGTGTGAGTATTAGATGAGAGTAGTGAAAACTTGCTTGTGACACAGTGTGAGTATTAGATGAGAGTCCTGAAAACTTGTGTTTAATACAGTGTGAGTCTTAGATGAGAGTAGTGAAAACTTGCTTGTAACACAGTGTGAGTATTAGATGAGAGTCGTGAAAACTTGCTTGTAACACAGTGAGAGTATTAGATGAGAGTAGTGAAAACTTGCTTGTAACACAGTGAGAGTATTAGATGAGAGTAGTGAAAACTTGCTTGTAACACAGTGTGAGTATTAGATGAGAGTCGTGAAAAATTGCTTGTAACACAGTGTGAGTATTAGATGAGAGTAGTGAAAAGTTGCTTGTAACACAGTGTGAGTATGAGATGAGAGTCATGAAAACTTGCTTGTAACACAGTGTGAGTATTAGATGAGAGTAGTGAAAACTTGCTTGTAACACAGTGTGAGTATTGGATGAGAGTCATGAAAACTTGCATTTAACACAGTATGAGATGAGAGTAATGAGAACTTGCTTGTAACACAGTGTGAGTATTAGATGAGAGTAGTGAAAACTTGCATTTAACACAGTGTGAGTATTAGATGAGAGTAGTGAAAACTTGCTTGTAACACAGTGTGAGTATTAGATGAGAGTAGTGAAAACTTGCTTGTAACACAGTGTGAGTATTAGATGAGAGTAGTGAAAACTTGCTTGTAACACAGTGTGAGTATGAGATGAGAGTCATGAAAACTTGCATTTAACACAGTGTGAGTATGAGATGAGAGTAATGAGAACTTGCTTGTAACACAGTGTGAGTATTAGATGAGAGTAGTGAAAACTTGCTTGTAACACAGTGTGAGTATTGGATGAGAGTACTGAAAACTTCCTTGTAACACAGTGTGAGTATTGGATGAGAGTACTGAAAACTTGCTTGTAACACAGTGTGAGTATTAGATGAGAGTAGTGAAAACTTGCTTGTAACACAGTGTGAGTATTAGAAGAGAGTAATGAGAACTTGCTTGTAACACAGTGTGAGTATTAGATGAGAGTAGTGAAAACTTGCTTGTAACACAGTGTGAGTATTAGATGAGAGTAATGAAAACTTGCTTGTAACACAGTGTGAGTATTGGATGAGAGTACTGAAAACTTGCTTGTAACACAGTGTGAGTATTAGATGAGAGTAGTGAAAACTAGCTTGTAACACAGTGTGAGTATTAGAAGAGAGTCATGAAAACTTGCTTGTAACACAGTGTGAGTATTAGATGAGAGTAGTGAAAACTTGCTTGGAACACAGTGTGAGTATGAGAAGAGAGTCATGAAAACTTGCTTATAACACAGTGTAAGTATTAGAAGAGAGTCATGAAAACTTGCTTGTAACACAGTGTGAGTATTAGATGAGAGTAGTGAAAACTTGCTTGTGACACAGTGTGAGTATTAGATGAGAGTAGTGAAAACTTGCTTGTAACACAGTGATTATTAGATGAGAGTACGGAAAACTTGCATTTAACACAGTGTGAGTATTAGATGAGAGAAGTGAAAACTTGCTTGTAACACAGTGTGAGTATTAGATGAGAGTCGTGAAAACTTGCTTGGACACAGTGTGAGTATTAGATGAGAGTACTGAAAACTTGCATTTAACACAGTGTGAGTATTAGATGAGAGTAGTGAAAACTTGCTTGTAATACAGTGATTATTAGATGAGAGTACGGAAAACTTGCATTTAACACAGTGTGAGTATTAGATGAGAGTAGTGAAAACTTGCTTGTAACACAGTGTGAGTATTAGATGAGTGTCGTGAAAACTTGCTTGTAACACAGTGTGAGTATTAGTTGAGAGTAATGAGAACTTGCTTGTAACACAGTGTGAGTATTGGATGAGAGTACTGAAAACTTGCTTGTAACACAGTGTGAGTATTAGAAGAGAGTCATGAAAACTTGCTTGTAACACAGTGTGAGTATTATATGAGAGTCGTGAAAACATGCATTTAACACAGTGTGAGTATTAGATGAGAGTCGTGAAAACTTGCTTGTAACATAGTGAGTATTAGATGAGAGTACTGAAAACTTGCATTTAACACAGTGTGAGTATTAGATGAGAGTAGTGAAAACTTGCTTGTAACACAGTGATTATTAGATGAGAGTATGGCCAACTTGCTTGTAACACAGTGTAAGTATTAGATGAGAGTAGTGAAAACTTGCATTTAACACAGTGTGAGTATTAGATGAGAGTAGTGAAAACTTGCTTGTAACACAGTGATTATTAGATGAGAGTACTGAAAACTTGCATTTAACACAGTGTGAGTATTCGATGAGAGTCGTGAAAACTTGCTTGTAACACAGTGTGAGTATTACATGAGAGTCATGAAAACTTGCTTGTAACACAGTGTAAGTATTAGATGAGAGTAGTGAAAACTTGCATTTAACACAGTGTGAGTATTAGATGAGAGTAGTGAAAACTTGCTTGTAACACAGTGTAAGTATTAGATGAGAGTAGTGAAAACTTGCATTTAACACAGTGTGAGTATTAGATGAGAGTCATGAAAACTTGCTTGTAACACAGTGTAAGTATTAGATGAGAGTAGTGAAAACTTGCATTTAACACAGTGTGAGTATTAGATGAGAGTCATGAAAACTTGCTTGTAACACAGTGTAAGTATTAGATGAGAGTACTGAAAACTTGCATTTAACACAGTGTGAGTATTAGATGAGAGTAGTGAAAACTTGCTTGTAACACAGTGATTATTAGATGAGAGTACTGAAAACTTGCATTTAACACAGTGTGAGTATTAGATGAGAGTAGTGAAAACTTGCTTGTAACACAGTGATTATTAGATGAGAGTACTGAAAACTTGCATTTAACACAGTGTGAGTATTAGACGAGAGTCGTGAAAACATGCTTGTAACATAGTGAGTATTAGATGAGAGTACTGAAAACTTGCATTTAACACAGTGTGAGTATTAGATGAGAGTAGTGAAAACTTGCTTGTAACACAGTGATTATTAGATGAGAGTACGGAAAACTTGCATTTAACACAGTGTGAATATGAGATGAGAGTAATGAGAACTTGCTTGTAACACAGTGTGAGTATTGGATGAGAGTACTGAAAACTTGCTTGTAACACAGTGTGAGTATTAGATGAGAGTAGTGAAAACTTGCTTGTAACACTGTGTGAGTATTAGATGAGAGTCGTGAAAACTTGCTTGTAACAGTGTGAGTATTGGATGAGAGTAGTGAAAACTTGCTTGTAACACAGTGTGAGTATTAGATGAGAGTAATGAAGACTTGCTTGTAAAACAGTGTGAGTATTAGAAGAGAGTCATGAAAACTTGCTTGTAACACAGTGTGAGTATTAGATGAGAGTCATGAAAACTTGCTTGTAACACAGTGTAAGTATTAGAAGAGAGTCCTGAAAACTTGCTTGTAACACAGTGTGAGTATTAGAAGAGAGTCATGAAAACTTGCTTGTAACACAGTGTAGGTATTAGAAGAGAGTCCTGAAAACTTTCTTGTAACACAGTGTGAGTATTAGATGAGAGTCGTGAAAACTTTTGTTTAATACAGTGTAGGTATTAGATGAGAGTCATGAAAACTTCCTTGTAACACAGTGTGAGTATTAGATGAGAGTAGTGAAAACTTGCTTGTAACACAGTGTGAGTATTAGATGAGAGTAGTGAAAACTTGCTTGTGACACAGTGTGAGTATTAGATGAGAGTAGTGAAAACTTGCTTGTGACACAGTGTGAGTATTAGATGAGAGTCCTGAAAACTTGTGTTTAATACAGTGTGAGTCTTAGATGAGAGTAGTGAAAACTTGCTTGTAACACAGTGTGAGTATTAGATGAGAGTCGTGAAAACTTGCTTGTAACACAGTGAGAGTATTAGATGAGAGTAGTGAAAACTTGCTTGTAACACAGTGAGAGTATTAGATGAGAGTAGTGAAAACTTGCTTGTAACACAGTGTGAGTATTAGATGAGAGTCGTGAAAAATTGCTTGTAACACAGTGTGAGTATTAGATGAGAGTAGTGAAAAGTTGCTTGTAACACAGTGAGAGTATTAGATGAGAGTAGTGAAAACTTGCTTGTAACACAGTGAGAGTATTAGATGAGAGTAGTGAAAACTTGCTTGTAACACAGTGTGAGTATTAGATGAGAGTCGTGAAAACTTGCTTGTAACACAGTGTGAGTATTAGAAGAGAGTCATGAAAACTTGCTTGTAACACAGTGTGAGTATTAGATGAGAGTAGTGAAAAGTTGCTTGTAACACAATGTGAGTATTAGATGAGAGTAGTGAAAACTTGCTTGTGACAGTGTGAGTATTAGATGAGAGTAGTGAAAAGTTGCTTGTAACACAATGTGAGTATTAGATGAGAGTCGTGAAAACTTGCTTGTAACACAGTGTGAATATTAGATGAGAGTCGTGAAAACTTGCTTGTAACACAGTGTGAGTATTAGATGAGAGTCGTGAAAACTTGCTTGTAACACAGTGTGAGTATTAGATGAGAGTCGTGAAAACTTGCTTGTAACACAGTGTGAGTATTAGATGAGAGTCGTGAAAACTTGCTTGTAACACAGTGTGAGTATTAGATGAGAGTCGTGAAAACTTGCTTGTAACACAGTGTTAGTATTAGATGAGCGTTCTGAAAACTTCCTTAAAGTTGCTCGCTTAAACCTGCAATATTACTCTTCATATTCGAGATCGGGCCTTTCACATCTAGTTAAGATAAGTGAACAACAACAACAACAACTGAATAAGAATATGGAAATGTACGCCATCCTTGGACCAGGCTTAGTTAATGCAAATTTAATCAAGATATAATTTTAGATATCTTTAGATATTTGATATCAATTTCCATAAATAAACCAATGATTCATAAGCATTACAGGAAATTCATTTCAAGCTATTAATTGCTGTTTATTAACAGTGAGAAGGAAGCCTGGTGTTGGTTTAACGGTTAGGTTCGCCAGCTTAACCCCAATTCTACCAACAGAGGTCTTTTTGGACTTTACCTCTACATTTTGATGTGATTTCTGTATTAGTTTGACAATGTATTTCATGTTTTACTAGTTTGTTTACCTATACGTGCCGGTAATAAATGTATATGATGTTTTAAGGTTCCATTTTGCTTAATAGTTACAAGCAAATCCTTTCTGAGGTCCAAAAAGACCGCAGTTATTTTTGTATTGAGTGTTGGCCTAATGGTTAGGGCGGCGGGCTTGGGATCTGAAGGTCCTGAGTTCGAATCCCGTTGAATGTAACGCCAGGTGGAGTTGACTCAGCCTGTCATCCTTCCGTGGTCGGCAAAATGAGTACCAGATAACAAGACGCGCCCACAGAATAATGATGCAACCAGCAGCCGGGTGGCTGCACACGAACCACCCACTAAAACATCATCCAATAAAATATGTTTCCTCATTGATGTGAATCTTTATCAGATTAAATGAAATTTAGTGCTTCTGAGTTGGGGTCATAAAAGTTCCAGTTCGAAGGTTAATTTTAGATTTTTTTTTGGCCTTTTTTAATGTTTGTTGACTTCTATATATATATATATATATATATATAATAATAATACATTTATTTTATATAGCGCTTTTCAAGAAGCCCAAATACGCTTTGACAGAATACAAAAAACAAGTGCAAAAAGACAAAAATAAATAGGTAAATAATCAAAGCAAAAGGAAGGAGAAGGAGAAGAGATAGTCAGGGGTTAAATGCTGTGGGTTAAATGTTAAATGCAGTGTTGAACAGGTGGGTCTTGAGTGATGTTTTGAATGTGGTGAGTGAGGAGGAGTCTCTGATGGTGTGAGGTAGTGAGTTCCAGAGGGTGGGAGCAGCGATGGAGAAGGCCCTGTCCCCCCAGGATCTGAATTTGGTCCGCATGGGGGGGGGGGGGGGGGGGGTCAGGAGGTTGGTACCAGCAGAGCGGAGGTTGCAGGTGGGAGTGTGACTGGAGAGGAGGTCAGTCAGGTAGGATGGGGCCAGGTTATGGAGGGCTTTGTAGGTCAAGAGGAGGATTTTGTACTGGATTCTCTGGGGGATGGGGAGCCAGTGAAGCTTGTAAAGGACGGGGGTGATGTGGTCACGGGTCCGGGAATGGGTGAGTAGAAGGGCAGCGGAGTTCTGAACGTATTGGAGTTTATTGGTGATTATTGAGGGTGAAATGAAGTTGTATTGTCTGTGCACGTGCAGACTGGACACCCTCTCAGTTTGAAAATGTTTTTCTTGCACTCCATTTACCAAGATGATTCCAACGGCATGCAATATAATGGGAATAACTACCATTGGGGCTGATTCTATCAGTGGGCAGGTAAACAGACAGAAAATACAGCGACACAAACTTGCTTGTAACACAGTGTGAGTATTAGATGAGAGTAGTGAAAACTTGCTTGTGACAGTGTGAGTATTAGATGAGAGTAGTGAAAACTTGCTTGTAACACAGTGTGAGTATTAGATGAGAGTCGTGAAAACTTGCTTGTAACACAGTGTGAGTATTAGATGAGAGTCGTGAAAACTTGCATTTAACACAGTGTGAGTATTAGATGAGAGTCGTGAAAACTTGCTTGTAACACAGTGTGAGTATTAGATGAGAGTCGTGAAAACTTGCTTGTAACACAGTGTGAGTATTAGATGAGAGTAGTGAAAACTTGCTTGTAACACAGTGTGAGTATTAGATGAGAGTAGTGAAAACTTGCTTGTAACACAGTGTGAGTATTAGATGAGAGTAGTGAAAACTTGCTTGTAACACAGTGTGAGTATAAGATGAGAGTCGTGAAAACTTGCTTGTAACACAGTGATTATTAGATTAGAGTACGGAAAACTTGCATTTAACACAGTGTGAGTATTAGATGAGAGTAGTGAAAACTTGCTTGTAACACAGTGATTATTAGATTAGAGTACGGAAAACTTGCTTGTAACACAGTGTGAGTATTAGATGAGAGTCGTGAAAACTTGCTTGTAACACAGTGTGAGTATTAGTTGAGAGTAGTGAAAACTTGCTTGTAACACAGTGTGAGTATTGGATGAGAGAATTGGGAGTACTGAAAACTTGCTTGTAACACAGTGTGAGTATTAGATGAGAGTAGTGAAAATTTGCTTGTAATACAGTGTGAGTATTGGATGAGAGTAATGAAAACTTGCTTGTAACACAGTGTGAGTATTAGAAGAGTCATGAAAACTTGCTTGTAACATAGTGTGAGAATTACATTAGAGTCGTGAAAACTTGCTTGTAACACAATGTGAGTATTAGATGAGAGTAGTGAAAACTTGTGTTTAATACAGTGTGAGTATTAGATTAGAGTAGTGAAAACTTGCTTGTAACACAGTGTGAGTATTAGATGAGAGAAGTGAAAACTTGGTTGGAACATAGTGTGAGTATTAGATGAGAGTCCTGAAAACTTGCTTGTAACACAGTGTGAGTATTAGATGAGAGTACTGAAAACTTGCATTTAACACAGTGTGAGTATTAGATGAGAGTAGTGAAAACTTGCTTGTAACACAGTGTGAGTATTAGATGAGAGTAGTGAAAACTTGCTTGTAACACAGTGTGAGTATTAGATGAGAGTAGTGAAAACTTGCTTGTAACACAGTGTGAGTATGAGATGAGAGTCATGAAAACTTGCATTTAACACAGTGTGAGTATGAGATGAGAGTAATGAGAACTTGCTTGTAACACAGTGTGAGTATTAGATGAGAGTAGTGAAAACTTGCTTGTAACACAGTGTGAGTATTGGATGAGAGTACTGAAAACTTCCTTGTAACACAGTGTGAGTATTGGATGAGAGTACTGAAAACTTGCTTGTAACACAGTGTGAGTATTAGATGAGAGTAGTGAAAACTTGCTTGTAACACAGTGTGAGTATTAGAAGAGAGTAATGAGAACTTGCTTGTAACACAGTGTGAGTATTAGATGAGAGTAGTGAAAACTTGCTTGTAACACAGTGTGAGTATTAGATGAGAGTAATGAAAACTTGCTTGTAACACAGTGTGAGTATTGGATGAGAGTACTGAAAACTTGCTTGTAACACAGTGTGAGTATTAGATGAGAGTAGTGAAAACTAGCTTGTAACACAGTGTGAGTATTAGAAGAGAGTCATGAAAACTTGCTTGTAACACAGTGTGAGTATTAGATGAGAGTAGTGAAAACTTGCTTGGAACACAGTGTGAGTATGAGAAGAGAGTCATGAAAACTTGCTTATAACACAGTGTAAGTATTAGAAGAGAGTCATGAAAACTTGCTTGTAACACAGTGTGAGTATTAGATGAGAGTAGTGAAAACTTGCTTGTGACACAGTGTGAGTATTAGATGAGAGTAGTGAAAACTTGCTTGTAACACAGTGATTATTAGATGAGAGTACGGAAAACTTGCATTTAACACAGTGTGAGTATTAGATGAGAGAAGTGAAAACTTGCTTGTAACACAGTGTGAGTATTAGATGAGAGTCGTGAAAACTTGCTTGGACACAGTGTGAGTATTAGATGAGAGTACTGAAAACTTGCATTTAACACAGTGTGAGTATTAGATGAGAGTAGTGAAAACTTGCTTGTAATACAGTGATTATTAGATGAGAGTACGGAAAACTTGCATTTAACACAGTGTGAGTATTAGATGAGAGTAGTGAAAACTTGCTTGTAACACAGTGTGAGTATTAGATGAGTGTCGTGAAAACTTGCTTGTAACACAGTGTGAGTATTAGTTGAGAGTAATGAGAACTTGCTTGTAACACAGTGTGAGTATTGGATGAGAGTACTGAAAACTTGCTTGTAACACAGTGTGAGTATTAGAAGAGAGTCATGAAAACTTGCTTGTAACACAGTGTGAGTATTATATGAGAGTCGTGAAAACATGCATTTAACACAGTGTGAGTATTAGATGAGAGTCGTGAAAACTTGCTTGTAACATAGTGAGTATTAGATGAGAGTACTGAAAACTTGCATTTAACACAGTGTGAGTATTAGATGAGAGTAGTGAAAACTTGCTTGTAACACAGTGATTATTAGATGAGAGTATGGCCAACTTGCTTGTAACACAGTGTAAGTATTAGATGAGAGTAGTGAAAACTTGCATTTAACACAGTGTGAGTATTAGATGAGAGTAGTGAAAACTTGCTTGTAACACAGTGATTATTAGATGAGAGTACTGAAAACTTGCATTTAACACAGTGTGAGTATTCGATGAGAGTCGTGAAAACTTGCTTGTAACACAGTGTGAGTATTACATGAGAGTCATGAAAACTTGCTTGTAACACAGTGTAAGTATTAGATGAGAGTAGTGAAAACTTGCATTTAACACAGTGTGAGTATTAGATGAGAGTAGTGAAAACTTGCTTGTAACACAGTGTAAGTATTAGATGAGAGTAGTGAAAACTTGCATTTAACACAGTGTGAGTATTAGATGAGAGTCATGAAAACTTGCTTGTAACACAGTGTAAGTATTAGATGAGAGTAGTGAAAACTTGCATTTAACACAGTGTGAGTATTGGATGAGAGTCATGAAAACTTGCTTGTAACACAGTGTAAGTATTAGATGAGAGTACTGAAAACTTGCATTTAACACAGTGTGAGTATTAGATGAGAGTAGTGAAAACTTGCTTGTAACACAGTGATTATTAGATGAGAGTACTGAAAACTTGCATTTAACACAGTGTGAGTATTAGATGAGAGTAGTGAAAACTTGCTTGTAACACAGTGATTATTAGATGAGAGTACTGAAAACTTGCATTTAACACAGTGTGAGTATTAGACGAGAGTCGTGAAAACATGCTTGTAACATAGTGAGTATTAGATGAGAGTACTGAAAACTTGCATTTAACACAGTGTGAGTATTAGATGAGAGTAGTGAAAACTTGCTTGTAACACAGTGATTATTAGATGAGAGTACGGAAAACTTGCATTTAACACAGTGTGAATATGAGATGAGAGTAATGAGAACTTGCTTGTAACACAGTGTGAGTATTGGATGAGAGTACTGAAAACTTGCTTGTAACACAGTGTGAGTATTAGATGAGAGTAGTGAAAACTTGCTTGTAACACTGTGTGAGTATTAGATGAGAGTCGTGAAAACTTGCTTGTAACAGTGTGAGTATTGGATGAGAGTAGTGAAAACTTGCTTGTAACACAGTGTGAGTATTAGATGAGAGTAATGAAGACTTGCTTGTAAAACAGTGTGAGTATTAGAAGAGAGTCATGAAAACTTGCTTGTAACACAGTGTGAGTATTAGATGAGAGTCATGAAAACTTGCTTGTAACACAGTGTAAGTATTAGAAGAGAGTCCTGAAAACTTGCTTGTAACACAGTGTGAGTATTAGAAGAGAGTCATGAAAACTTGCTTGTAACACAGTGTAGGTATTAGAAGAGAGTCCTGAAAACTTTCTTGTAACACAGTGTGAGTATTAGATGAGAGTCGTGAAAACTTTTGTTTAATACAGTGTAGGTATTAGATGAGAGTCATGAAAACTTCCTTGTAACACAGTGTGAGTATTAGATGAGAGTAGTGAAAACTTGCTTGTAACACAGTGTGAGTATTAGATGAGAGTAGTGAAAACTTGCTTGTGACACAGTGTGAGTATTAGATGAGAGTAGTGAAAACTTGCTTGTGACACAGTGTGAGTATTAGATGAGAGTCCTGAAAACTTGTGTTTAATACAGTGTGAGTCTTAGATGAGAGTAGTGAAAACTTGCTTGTAACACAGTGTGAGTATTAGATGAGAGTCGTGAAAACTTGCTTGTAACACAGTGAGAGTATTAGATGAGAGTAGTGAAAACTTGCTTGTAACACAGTGAGAGTATTAGATGAGAGTAGTGAAAACTTGCTTGTAACACAGTGTGAGTATTAGATGAGAGTCGTGAAAAATTGCTTGTAACACAGTGTGAGTATTAGATGAGAGTAGTGAAAAGTTGCTTGTAACACAGTGAGAGTATTAGATGAGAGTAGTGAAAACTTGCTTGTAACACAGTGAGAGTATTAGATGAGAGTAGTGAAAACTTGCTTGTAACACAGTGTGAGTATTAGATGAGAGTCGTGAAAACTTGCTTGTAACACAGTGTGAGTATTAGAAGAGAGTCATGAAAACTTGCTTGTAACACAGTGTGAGTATTAGATGAGAGTAGTGAAAAGTTGCTTGTAACACAATGTGAGTATTAGATGAGAGTAGTGAAAACTTGCTTGTGACAGTGTGAGTATTAGATGAGAGTAGTGAAAAGTTGCTTGTAACACAATGTGAGTATTAGATGAGAGTCGTGAAAACTTGCTTGTAACACAGTGTGAATATTAGATGAGAGTCGTGAAAACTTGCTTGTAACACAGTGTGAGTATTAGATGAGAGTCGTGAAAACTTGCTTGTAACACAGTGTGAGTATTAGATGAGAGTCGTGAAAACTTGCTTGTAACACAGTGTGAGTATTAGATGAGAGTCGTGAAAACTTGCTTGTAACACAGTGTGAGTATTAGATGAGAGTCGTGAAAACTTGCTTGTAACACAGTGTTAGTATTAGATGAGCGTTCTGAAAACTTCCTTAAAGTTGCTCGCTTAAACCTGCAATATTACTCTTCATATTCGAGATCGGGCCTTTCACATCTAGTTAAGATAAGTGAACAACAACAACAACAACTGAATAAGAATATGGAAATGTACGCCATCCTTGGACCAGGCTTAGTTAATGCAAATTTAATCAAGATATAATTTTAGATATCTTTAGATATTTGATATCAATTTCCATAAATAAACCAATGATTCATAAGCATTACAGGAAATTCATTTCAAGCTATTAATTGCTGTTTATTAACAGTGATATGGAAGCCTGGTGTTGGTTTAACGGTTAGGTTCGCCAGCTTAACCCCAATTCTACCAACAGAGGTCTTTTTGGACTTTACCTCTACATTTTGATGTGATTTCTGTATTAGTTTGACAATGTATTTCATGTTTTACTAGTTTGTTTACCTATACGTGCCGGTAATAAATGTATATGATGTTTTAAGGTTCCATTTTGCTTAATAGTTACAAGCAAATCCTTTCTGAGGTCCAAAAAGACCGCAGTTATTTTTGTATTGAGTGTTGGCCTAATGGTTAGGGCGGCGGGCTTGGGATCTGAAGGTCCTGAGTTCGAATCCCGTTGAATGTAACGCCAGGTGGAGTTGACTCAGCCTGTCATCCTTCCGTGGTCGGCAAAATGAGTACCAGATAACAAGACGCGCCCACAGAATAATGATGCAACCAGCAGCCGGGTGGCTGCACACGAACCACCCACTAAAACATCATCCAATAAAATATGTTTCCTCATTGATGTGAATCTTTATCAGATTAAATGAAATTTAGTGCTTCTGAGTTGGGGTCATAAAAGTTCCAGTTCGAAGGTTAATTTTAGATTTTTTTTTGGCCTTTTTTAATGTTTGTTGACTTCTATATATATATATATATATATATAATAATAATACATTTATTTTATATAGCGCTTTTCAAGAAGCCCAAATACGCTTTGACAGAATACAAAAAACAAGTGCAAAAAGACAAAAATAAATAGGTAAATAATCAAAGCAAAAGGAAGGAGAAGGAGAAGAGATAGTCAGGGGTTAAATGCTGTGGGTTAAATGTTAAATGCAGTGTTGAACAGGTGGGTCTTGAGTGATGTTTTGAATGTGGTGAGTGAGGAGGAGTCTCTGATGGTGTGAGGTAGTGAGTTCCAGAGGGTGGGAGCAGCGATGGAGAAGGCCCTGTCCCCCCAGGATCTGAATTTGGTCCGCATGGGGGGGGGGGGGGGGGGGTCAGGAGGTTGGTACCAGCAGAGCGGAGGTTGCAGGTGGGAGTGTGACTGGAGAGGAGGTCAGTCAGGTAGGATGGGGCCAGGTTATGGAGGGCTTTGTAGGTCAAGAGGAGGATTTTGTACTGGATTCTCTGGGGGATGGGGAGCCAGTGAAGCTTGTAAAGGACGGGGGTGATGTGGTCACGGGTCCGGGAATGGGTGAGTAGAAGGGCAGCGGAGTTCTGAACGTATTGGAGTTTATTGGTGATTATTGAGGGTGAAATGAAGTTGTATTGTCTGTGCACGTGCAGACTGGACACCCTCTCAGTTTGAAAATGTTTTTCTTGCACTCCATTTACCAAGATGATTCCAACGGCATGCAATATAATGGGAATAACTACCATTGGGGCTGATTCTATCAGTGGGCAGGTAAACAGACAGAAAATACAGCGACACAAACTTGCTTGTAACACAGTGTGAGTATTAGATGAGAGTAGTGAAAACTTGCTTGTGACAGTGTGAGTATTAGATGAGAGTAGTGAAAACTTGCTTGTAACACAGTGTGAGTATTAGATGAGAGTACTGAAAACTTGCATTTAACACAGTGTGAGTATTAGATGAGAGTCATGAAAACTTGCTTGTAACACAGTGTAAGTATTAGATGAGAGTAGTGAAAACTTGCATTTAACACAGTGTGAGTATTAGATGAGAGTCATGAAAACTTGCTTGTAACACAGTGTAAGTATTAGATGAGAGTACTGAAAACTTGCATTTAACACAGTGTGAGTATTAGATGAGAGTAGTGAAAACTTGCTTGTAACACAGTGATTATTAGATGAGAGTACTGAAAACTTGCATTTAACACAGTGTGAGTATTAGATGAGAGTAGTGAAAACTTGCTTGTAACACAGTGATTATTAGATGAGAGTACTGAAAACTTGCATTTAACACAGTGTGAGTATTAGACGAGAGTCGTGAAAACATGCTTGTAACATAGTGAGTATTAGATGAGAGTACTGAAAACTTGCATTTAACACAGTGTGAGTATTAGATGAGAGTAGTGAAAACTTGCTTGTAACACAGTGATTATTAGATGAGAGTACTGAAAACTTGCATTTAACACAGTGTGAGTATTAGATGAGAGTAGTGAAAACTTGCTTGTAACACAGTGATTATTAGATGAGAGTACGGAAAACTTGCATTTAACACAGTGTGAGTATTAGATGAGAGTAGTGAAAACTTGCTTGTAACACAGTGATTATTAGATGAGAGTACGGAAAACTTGCATTTAACACAGTGTGAGTATTAGATGAGAGTAGTGAAAACTTGCTTGTAACACAGTGATTATTAGATGAGAGTACTGAAAACTTGCATTTAACACAGTGTGAGTATTAGACGAGAGTCGTGAAAACATGCTTGTAACATAGTGAGTATTAGATGAGAGTACTGAAAACTTGCATTTAACACAGTGTGAGTATTAGATGAGAGTAGTGAAAACTTGCTTGTAACACAGTGATTATTAGATGAGAGTACGGAAAACTTGCATTTAACACAGTGTGAATATGAGATGAGAGTAATGAGAACTTGCTTGTAACACAGTGTGAGTATTGGATGAGAGTACTGAAAACTTGCTTGTAACACAGTGTGAGTATTAGATGAGAGTAGTGAAAACTTGCTTGTAACACTGTGTGAGTATTAGATGAGAGTCGTGAAAACTTGCTTGTAACAGTGTGAGTATTGGATGAGAGTAGTGAAAACTTGCTTGTAACACAGTGTGAGTATTAGATGAGAGTAATGAAGACTTGCTTGTAAAACAGTGTGAGTATTAGAAGAGAGTCATGAAAACTTGCTTGTAACACAGTGTGAGTATTAGATGAGAGTCATGAAAACTTGCTTGTAACACAGTGTAAGTATTAGAAGAGAGTCCTGAAAACTTGCTTGTAACACAGTGTGAGTATTAGAAGAGAGTCATGAAAACTTGCTTGTAACACAGTGTAGGTATTAGAAGAGAGTCCTGAAAACTTTCTTGTAACACAGTGTGAGTATTAGATGAGAGTCGTGAAAACTTTTGTTTAATACAGTGTAGGTATTAGATGAGAGTCATGAAAACTTCCTTGTAACACAGTGTGAGTATTAGATGAGAGTAGTGAAAACTTGCTTGTAACACAGTGTGAGTATTAGATGAGAGTAGTGAAAACTTGCTTGTGACACAGTGTGAGTATTAGATGAGAGTAGTGAAAACTTGCTTGTGACACAGTGTGAGTATTAGATGAGAGTCCTGAAAACTTGTGTTTAATACAGTGTGAGTCTTAGATGAGAGTAGTGAAAACTTGCTTGTAACACAGTGTGAGTATTAGATGAGAGTCGTGAAAACTTGCTTGTAACACAGTGAGAGTATTAGATGAGAGTAGTGAAAACTTGCTTGTAACACAGTGAGAGTATTAGATGAGAGTAGTGAAAACTTGCTTGTAACACAGTGTGAGTATTAGATGAGAGTCGTGAAAAATTGCTTGTAACACAGTGTGAGTATTAGATGAGAGTAGTGAAAAGTTGCTTGTAACACAGTGAGAGTATTAGATGAGAGTAGTGAAAACTTGCTTGTAACACAGTGAGAGTATTAGATGAGAGTAGTGAAAACTTGCTTGTAACACAGTGTGAGTATTAGATGAGAGTCGTGAAAACTTGCTTGTAACACAGTGTGAGTATTAGAAGAGAGTCATGAAAACTTGCTTGTAACACAGTGTGAGTATTAGATGAGAGTAGTGAAAAGTTGCTTGTAACACAATGTGAGTATTAGATGAGAGTAGTGAAAACTTGCTTGTGACAGTGTGAGTATTAGATGAGAGTAGTGAAAAGTTGCTTGTAACACAATGTGAGTATTAGATGAGAGTCGTGAAAACTTGCTTGTAACACAGTGTGAATATTAGATGAGAGTCGTGAAAACTTGCTTGTAACACAGTGTGAGTATTAGATGAGAGTCGTGAAAACTTGCTTGTAACACAGTGTGAGTATTAGATGAGAGTCGTGAAAACTTGCTTGTAACACAGTGTGAGTATTAGATGAGAGTCGTGAAAACTTGCTTGTAACACAGTGTGAGTATTAGATGAGAGTCGTGAAAACTTGCTTGTAACACAGTGTTAGTATTAGATGAGCGTTCTGAAAACTTCCTTAAAGTTGCTCGCTTAAACCTGCAATATTACTCTTCATATTCGAGATCGGGCCTTTCACATCTCGTTAAGATAAGTGAACAACAACAACAACAACTGAATAAGAATATGGAAATGTACGCCATCCTTGGACCAGGCTTAGTTAATGCAAATTTAATCAAGATATAATTTTAGATATCTTTAGATATTTGATATCAATTTCCATAAATAAACCAATGATTCATAAGCATTACAGGAAATTCATTTCAAGCTATTAATTGCTGTTTATTAACAGTGATATGGAAGCCTGGTGTTGGTTTAACGGTTAGGTTCGCCAGCTTAACCCCAATTCTACCAACAGAGGTCTTTTTGGACTTTACCTCTACATTTTGATGTGATTTCTGTATTAGTTTGACAATGTATTTCATGTTTTACTAGTTTGTTTACCTATACGTGCCGGTAATAAATGTATATGATGTTTTAAGGTTCCATTTTGCTTAATAGTTACAAGCAAATCCTTTCTGAGGTCCAAAAAGACCGCAGTTATTTTTGTATTGAGTGTTGGCCTAATGGTTAGGGCGGCGGGCTTGGGATCTGAAGGTCCTGAGTTCGAATCCCGTTGAATGTAACGCCAGGTGGAGTTGACTCAGCCTGTCATCCTTCCGTGGTCGGCAAAATGAGTACCAGATAACAAGACGCGCCCACAGAATAATGATGCAACCAGCAGCCGGGTGGCTGCACACGAACCACCCACTAAAACATCATCCAATAAAATATGTTTCCTCATTGATGTGAATCTTTATCAGATTAAATGAAATTTAGTGCTTCTGAGTTGGGGTCATAAAAGTTCCAGTTCGAAGGTTAATTTTAGATTTTTTTTTGGCCTTTTTTAATGTTTGTTGACTTCTATATATATATATATATATATATAATAATAATACATTTATTTTATATAGCGCTTTTCAAGAAGCCCAAATACGCTTTGACAGAATACAAAAAACAAGTGCAAAAAGACAAAAATAAATAGGTAAATAATCAAAGCAAAAGGAAGGAGAAGGAGAAGAGATAGTCAGGGGTTAAATGCTGTGGGTTAAATGTTAAATGCAGTGTTGAACAGGTGGGTCTTGAGTGATGTTTTGAATGTGGTGAGTGAGGAGGAGTCTCTGATGGTGTGAGGTAGTGAGTTCCAGAGGGTGGGAGCAGCGATGGAGAAGGCCCTGTCCCCCCAGGATCTGAATTTGGTCCGCATGGGGGGGGGGGGGGGGGGTCAGGAGGTTGGTACCAGCAGAGCGGAGGTTGCAGGTGGGAGTGTGACTGGAGAGGAGGTCAGTCAGGTAGGATGGGGCCAGGTTATGGAGGGCTTTGTAGGTCAAGAGGAGGATTTTGTACTGGATTCTCTGGGGGATGGGGAGCCAGTGAAGCTTGTAAAGGACGGGGGTGATGTGGTCACGGGTCCGGGAATGGGTGAGTAGAAGGGCAGCGGAGTTCTGAACGTATTGGAGTTTATTGGTGATTATTGAGGGTGAAATGAAGTTGTATTGTCTGTGCACGTGCAGACTGGACACCCTCTCAGTTTGAAAATGTTTTTCTTGCACTCCATTTACCAAGATGATTCCAACGGCATGCAATATAATGGGAATAACTACCATTGGGGCTGATTCTATCAGTGGGCAGGTAAACAGACAGAAAATACAGCGACACAAACTTGCTTGTAACACAGTGTGAGTATTAGATGAGAGTAGTGAAAACTTGCTTGTGACAGTGTGAGTATTAGATGAGAGTAGTGAAAACTTGCTTGTAACACAGTGTGAGTATTAGATGAGAGTCGTGAAAACTTGCTTGTAACACAGTGTGAGTATTAGATGAGAGTCGTGAAAACTTGCATTTAACACAGTGTGAGTATTAGATGAGAGTCGTGAAAACTTGCTTGTAACACAGTGTGAGTATTAGATGAGAGTCGTGAAAACTTGCTTGTAACACAGTGTGAGTATTAGATGAGAGTAGTGAAAACTTGCTTGTAACACAGTGTGAGTATTAGATGAGAGTAGTGAAAACTTGCTTGTAACACAGTGTGAGTATTAGATGAGAGTAGTGAAAACTTGCTTGTAACACAGTGTGAGTATAAGATGAGAGTCGTGAAAACTTGCTTGTAACACAGTGATTATTAGATTAGAGTACGGAAAACTTGCATTTAACACAGTGTGAGTATTAGATGAGAGTAGTGAAAACTTGCTTGTAACACAGTGATTATTAGATTAGAGTACGGAAAACTTGCTTGTAACACAGTGTGAGTATTAGATGAGAGTCGTGAAAACTTGCTTGTAACACAGTGTGAGTATTAGTTGAGAGTAGTGAAAACTTGCTTGTAACACAGTGTGAGTATTGGATGAGAGAATTGGGAGTACTGAAAACTTGCTTGTAACACAGTGTGAGTATTAGATGAGAGTAGTGAAAATTTGCTTGTAATACAGTGTGAGTATTGGATGAGAGTAATGAAAACTTGCTTGTAACACAGTGTGAGTATTAGAAGAGTCATGAAAACTTGCTTGTAACATAGTGTGAGAATTACATTAGAGTCGTGAAAACTTGCTTGTAACACAATGTGAGTATTAGATGAGAGTAGTGAAAACTTGTGTTTAATACAGTGTGAGTATTAGATTAGAGTAGTGAAAACTTGCTTGTAACACAGTGTGAGTATTAGATGAGAGAAGTGAAAACTTGCTTGGAACATAGTGTGAGTATTAGATGAGAGTCCTGAAAACTTGCTTGTAACACAGTGTGAGTATTAGATGAGAGTACTGAAAACTTGCATTTAACACAGTGTGAGTATTAGATGAGAGTAGTGAAAACTTGCTTGTAACACAGTGATTATTAGATGAGAGTACAGAAAACTTGCATTT
The DNA here is from genome assembly GCF_964187855.1 of Myxine glutinosa. Taxonomy (NCBI): domain Eukaryota; kingdom Metazoa; phylum Chordata; class Myxini; order Myxiniformes; family Myxinidae; genus Myxine; species Myxine glutinosa. The sequence goes on from NC_136264.1 coordinate 171,196,216, forward strand.
AACACAGTGTGAGTATTAGATGAGAGTAATGAGAACTTGCTGGTGACACAGTGTGAGTATTGGATGAGAGTACTGAAAACTTGGTTGTAACACAGTGTGAGTATTAGATGAGAGTAGTGAAAACTTGCTTGTAACACAGTGTGAGTATGAGATGAGAGTCATGAAAACTTGCTTGTAACACAGTGTGAGTATTAGATGAGAGTAGTGAAAACTTGCTTGTAACACAGTGTGAGTATTGGATGAGAGTCATGAAAACTTGCATTTAACACAGTATGAGATGAGAGTAATGAGAACTTGCTTGTAACACAGTGTGAGTATTAGATGAGAGTAGTGAAAACTTGCTCGTGACACAGTGTGAGTATTAGATGAGAGTAGTGAAAACTTGCTTGTAACACAGTGTGAGTATTAGATGAGAGTAGTGAAAACTTGCTTGTAACACAGTGTGAGTATGAGATGAGAGTCATGAAAACTTGCATTTAACACAGTGTGAGTATGAGCTGAGAGTAATGAGAACTTGCTTGTAACACAGTGTGAGTATTGGATGAGAGTACTGAAAACTTGCTTGTAACACAGTGTGAGTATTAGAAGAGAGTCATGAAAACTTGCTTGTAACACAGTGTGAGTATTAGATGAGAGTCGTGAAAACTTGCTTGTAACACAGTGTGAGTATTGGATGAGAGTAGTGAAAACTTGCTTGTAACACAGTGTGAGTATTAGATGAGAGTAGTGAAAACTTGCTTGTAACACAGTGTGAGTATTGGATGAGAGTAGTGAAAACTTGCTTGTAACACAGTGTGAGTATTGGATGAGAGTAGTGAAAACATGCTTGTAACACAGTGTGAGTATTAGATGAGAGTACTGAAAACTTGCTTGTAACACAGTGTGAGTATTAGATGAGACTAGTGAAAACTTGCTTGTAACACAGTGTGAGTATTAGAAGAGAGTCATGAAAACTTGCTTGTAACATAGTGTGAGTATTAGATGAGAGTAGTGAAAACTTGCTTGTAACATAGTGTGAGTATTAGAAGAGAGTCATGAAAACGTGCTTGTAACACAGTGTGAGTATTAGATGAGAGTAGTGAAAACTTGCTTGTAACACAGTGTGAGTATTAGATGAGAGTAGTGAAAACTTGCTTGTAACACAGTGTGAGTATTAGATGAGAGTAGTGAAAACTTGCTTGTAACACAGTGTGAGTATTAGATGAGAGTAGTGAAAACTTGCTTGTAACACAGTGTGAGTATTAGATGAGAGTAGTGAAAACTTGCTTGTGACAGTGTGAGTATTAGATGAGAGTAGTGAAAACTTGCTTGTGACAGTGTGAGTATTAGATGAGAGTAGTGAAAACTTGCTTGTAACACAGTGTGAGTATTAGATGAGAGTCATGAAAACTTGCTTGTAACACAGTGTGAGTATTAGATGAGAGTAGTGAAAACTTGCTTGTAACACAGTGTGAGTATTAGATGAGAGTAGTGAAAACTTGCTTGTAACACAGTGTGAGTATTAGATGAGAGTATTGAAAATTTGCTTGTAACACAGTGTGAGTATTGGATGAGAGTATTGAAAACTTGCTTGTAACACAGTGTGAGTATTAGATGAGAGTAGTGAAAACTTGCTTGTAACACAGTGTGAGTATAAGATGAGAGTCGTGAAAACTTGCTTGTAACACAGTGATTATTAGATTAGAGTACGGAAAACTTGCATTTAACACAGAGTGAGTATTAGATGAGAGTCGTGAAAACTTGCTTGTAACACAGTGTGAGTATTAGTTGAGAGTAGTGAAAACTTGCTTGTAACACAGTGTGAGTATTGGATGAGAGAATTGGGAGTACTGAAAACTTGCTTGTAACACAGTGTGAGTATTAGATGAGAGTAGTGAAAATTTGCTTGTAATACAGTGTGAGTATTGGATGAGAGTAATGAAAACTTGCTTGTAACACAGTGTGAGTATTAGAAGAGTCATGAAAACTTGCTTGTAACATAGTGTGAGTATTACATTAGAGTCGTGAAAACTTGCTTGTAACACAATGTGAGTATTAGATGAGAGTAGTGAAAACTTGTGTTTAATACAGTGTGAGTCTTAGATGAGAGTACTGAAAACTTGGATTTTAACACAGTGTGAGTATTAGATGAGAGTCGTGAAAACTTGCTTGGAACACAGCGTGAGTATTAGATGAGAGTACTGAAAACTTGCTTGTAACACAGTGTGAGTATTAGATGAGAGTAGTGAAAACTTGCTTGTGACAGTGTGAGTATTAGATGAGAGTAGTGAAAACTTGCTTGTAACACAGTGTGAGTATTAGATGAGAGTACTGAAAACTTGCATTTAACACAGTGTGAGTATGAGATGAGAGTAGTGAAAACTTGCTTGTAACACAGTGATTATTAGATGAGAGTACAGAAAACTTGCATTTAACACAGTGTGAGTATTAGATGAGAGTAATGAGAACTTGCTTGTGACACAGTGTGAGTATTGGATGAGAGTACTGAAAACTTGCTTGTAACACAGTGTGAGTATTAGATGAGAGTAGTGAAAACTTGCTTGTAACACAGTGTGAGTATGAGATGAGAGTCATGAAAACTTGCTTGTAACACAGTGTGAGTATTAGATGAGAGTAGTGAAAACTTGCTTGTAACACAGTGTGAGTATTGGATGAGAGTCATGAAAACTTGCATTTAACACAGTATGAGATGAGAGTAATGAGAACTTGCTTGTAACACAGTGTGAGTATTAGATGAGAGTAGTGAAAACTTGCATTTAACACAGTGTGAGTATTAGATGAGAGTAGTGAAAACTTGCTTGTAACACAGTGTGAGTATTAGATGAGAGTAGTGAAAACTTGCTTGTAACACAGTGTGAGTATTAGATGAGAGTAGTGAAAACTTGCTTGTAACACAGTGTGAGTATGAGATGAGAGTCATGAAAACTTGCATTTAACACAGTGTGAGTATGAGATGAGAGTAATGAGAACTTGCTTGTAACACAGTGTGAGTATTAGATGAGAGTAGTGAAAACTTGCTTGTAACACAGTGTGAGTATTGGATGAGAGTACTGAAAACTTCCTTGTAACACAGTGTGAGTATTGGATGAGAGTACTGAAAACTTGCTTGTAACACAGTGTGAGTATTAGATGAGAGTAGTGAAAACTTGCTTGTAACACAGTGTGAGTATTAGAAGAGAGTAATGAGAACTTGCTTGTAACACAGTGTGAGTATTAGATGAGAGTAGTGAAAACTTGCTTGTAACACAGTGTGAGTATTAGATGAGAGTAATGAAAACTTGCTTGTAACACAGTGTGAGTATTGGATGAGAGTACTGAAAACTTGCTTGTAACACAGTGTGAGTATTAGATGAGAGTAGTGAAAACTAGCTTGTAACACAGTGTGAGTATTAGAAGAGAGTCATGAAAACTTGCTTGTAACACAGTGTGAGTATTAGATGAGAGTAGTGAAAACTTGCTTGGAACACAGTGTGAGTATGAGAAGAGAGTCATGAAAACTTGCTTATAACACAGTGTAAGTATTAGAAGAGAGTCATGAAAACTTGCTTGTAACACAGTGTGAGTATTAGATGAGAGTAGTGAAAACTTGCTTGTGACACAGTGTGAGTATTAGATGAGAGTAGTGAAAACTTGCTTGTAACACAGTGATTATTAGATGAGAGTACGGAAAACTTGCATTTAACACAGTGTGAGTATTAGATGAGAGAAGTGAAAACTTGCTTGTAACACAGTGTGAGTATTAGATGAGAGTCGTGAAAACTTGCTTGGACACAGTGTGAGTATTAGATGAGAGTACTGAAAACTTGCATTTAACACAGTGTGAGTATTAGATGAGAGTAGTGAAAACTTGCTTGTAATACAGTGATTATTAGATGAGAGTACGGAAAACTTGCATTTAACACAGTGTGAGTATTAGATGAGAGTAGTGAAAACTTGCTTGTAACACAGTGTGAGTATTAGATGAGTGTCGTGAAAACTTGCTTGTAACACAGTGTGAGTATTAGTTGAGAGTAATGAGAACTTGCTTGTAACACAGTGTGAGTATTGGATGAGAGTACTGAAAACTTGCTTGTAACACAGTGTGAGTATTAGAAGAGAGTCATGAAAACTTGCTTGTAACACAGTGTGAGTATTATATGAGAGTCGTGAAAACATGCATTTAACACAGTGTGAGTATTAGATGAGAGTCGTGAAAACTTGCTTGTAACATAGTGAGTATTAGATGAGAGTACTGAAAACTTGCATTTAACACAGTGTGAGTATTAGATGAGAGTAGTGAAAACTTGCTTGTAACACAGTGATTATTAGATGAGAGTATGGCCAACTTGCTTGTAACACAGTGTAAGTATTAGATGAGAGTAGTGAAAACTTGCATTTAACACAGTGTGAGTATTAGATGAGAGTAGTGAAAACTTGCTTGTAACACAGTGATTATTAGATGAGAGTACTGAAAACTTGCATTTAACACAGTGTGAGTATTAGATGAGAGTCGTGAAAACTTGCTTGTAACACAGTGTGAGTATTACATGAGAGTCATGAAAACTTGCTTGTAACACAGTGTAAGTATTAGATGAGAGTAGTGAAAACTTGCATTTAACACAGTGTGAGTATTAGATGAGAGTAGTGAAAACTTGCTTGTAACACAGTGTAAGTATTAGATGAGAGTAGTGAAAACTTGCATTTAACACAGTGTGAGTATTAGATGAGAGTCATGAAAACTTGCTTGTAACACAGTGTAAGTATTAGATGAGAGTAGTGAAAACTTGCATTTAACACAGTGTGAGTATTAGATGAGAGTCATGAAAACTTGCTTGTAACACAGTGTAAGTATTAGATGAGAGTACTGAAAACTTGCATTTAACACAGTGTGAGTATTAGATGAGAGTAGTGAAAACTTGCTTGTAACACAGTGATTATTAGATGAGAGTACTGAAAACTTGCATTTAACACAGTGTGAGTATTAGATGAGAGTAGTGAAAACTTGCTTGTAACACAGTGATTATTAGATGAGAGTACGGAAAACTTGCATTTAACACAGTGTGAATATGAGATGAGAGTAATGAGAACTTGCTTGTAACACAGTGTGAGTATTGGATGAGAGTACTGAAAACTTGCTTGTAACACAGTGTGAGTATTAGATGAGAGTAGTGAAAACTTGCTTGTAACACTGTGTGAGTATTAGATGAGAGTCGTGAAAACTTGCTTGTAACAGTGTGAGTATTGGATGAGAGTAGTGAAAACTTGCTTGTAACACAGTGTGAGTATTAGATGAGAGTAATGAAGACTTGCTTGTAAAACAGTGTGAGTATTAGAAGAGAGTCATGAAAACTTGCTTGTAACACAGTGTGAGTATTAGATGAGAGTCATGAAAACTTGCTTGTAACACAGTGTAAGTATTAGAAGAGAGTCCTGAAAACTTGCTTGTAACACAGTGTGAGTATTAGAAGAGAGTCATGAAAACTTGCTTGTAACACAGTGTAGGTATTAGAAGAGAGTCCTGAAAACTTTCTTGTAACACAGTGTGAGTATTAGATGAGAGTCGTGAAAACTTTTGTTTAATACAGTGTAGGTATTAGATGAGAGTCATGAAAACTTCCTTGTAACACAGTGTGAGTATTAGATGAGAGTAGTGAAAACTTGCTTGTAACACAGTGTGAGTATTAGATGAGAGTAGTGAAAACTTGCTTGTGACACAGTGTGAGTATTAGATGAGAGTAGTGAAAACTTGCTTGTGACACAGTGTGAGTATTAGATGAGAGTCCTGAAAACTTGTGTTTAATACAGTGTGAGTCTTAGATGAGAGTAGTGAAAACTTGCTTGTAACACAGTGTGAGTATTAGATGAGAGTAGTGAAAACTTGCTTGTAACACAGTGAGAGTATTAGATGAGAGTAGTGAAAACTTGCTTGTAACACAGTGTGAGTATTAGATGAGAGTCGTGAAAACTTGCTTGTAACACAGTGTTAGTATTAGATGAGCGTTCTGAAAACTTCCTTAAAGTTGCTCGCTTAAACCTGCAATATTACTCTTCATATTCGAGATCGGGCCTTTCACATCTAGTTAAGATAAGTGAACAACAACAACAACAACTGAATAAGAATATGGAAATGTAGGCCATCCTTGGACCAGGCTTAGTTAATGCAAATTTAATCAAGATATAATTTTAGATATCTTTAGATATTTGATATCAATTTCCATAAATAAACCAATGATTCATAAGCATTACAGGAAATTCATTTCAAGCTATTAATTGCTGTTTATTAACAGTGATATGGAAGCCTGGTGTAGGTTTAACGGTTAGGTTCGCCAGCTTAACCCCAATTCTACCAACAGAGGTCTTTTTGGACTTTACCTCTACATTTTGATGTGATTTCTGTATTAGTTTGACAATGTATTTCATGTTTTACTAGTTTGTTTACCTATACGTGCCGGTAATAAATGTATATGATGTTTTAAGGTTCCATTTTGCTTAATAGTTACAAGCAAATCCTTTCTGAGGTCCAAAAAGACCGCAGTTATTTTTGTATTGAGTGTTGGCCTAATGGTTAGGGCGGCGGGCTTGGGATCTGAAGGTCCTGAGTTCGAATCCCGTTGAATGTAACGCCAGGTGGAGTTGACTCAGCCTGTCATCCTTCCGAGGTCGGCAAAATGAGTACCAGATAACAAGACGCGCCCACAGAATAATGATGCAACCAGCAGCCGGGTGGCTGCACACGAACCACCCACTAAAACATCATCCAATAAAATATGTTTCCTCATTGATGTGAATCTTTATCAGATTAAATGAAATTTAGTGCTTCTGAGTTGGGGTCATAAAAGTTCCAGTTCGAAGGTTAATTTTAGATTTTTTTTTGGCCTTTTTTTATGTTTGTTGACTTCTATATATATATATATAATAATAATAATAATACATTTATTTTATATAGCGCTTTTCAAGAAGCCCAAAGACGCTTTGACAGAGTACAAAAAACAAGTGCAAAAAGACAAAAATAAATAGGTAAATAATCAGAGCAAAAGGAAGGAGAAGGAGAAGAGATAGTCAGGGGTTAAATGCTGTGGGTTAAATGTTAAATGCAGTGTTGAACAGGTGGGTCTTGAGTGATGTTTTGAATGTGGTGAGTGAGGATGAGTCTCTGATGGTGTGAGGTAGTGAGTTCCAGAGGGTGGGAGCAGCGATGGAGAAGGCCCTGTCCCCCCAGGATCTGAATTTGGTCCGCATGGGGGGGGGGGGGGGTGGGGGTCAGGAGGTTGGTACCAGCAGAGCGGAGGTTGCAGGTGGGAGTGTGACTGGAGAGGAGGTCAGTCAGGTAGGATGGGGCCAGGTTATGGAGGGCTTTGTAGGTCAAGAGGAGGATTTTGTACTGGATTCTCTGGGGGATGGGGAGCCAGTGAAGCTTGTAAAGGACGGGGGTGATGTAGTCACGGGTCCGGGAATGGGTGAGTAGACGGGCAGCGGAGTTCTGAACGTATTGGAGTTTATTGGTGATTATTGAGGATGAAATGAAGTTGTATTGTCTGTGCACATGCAGACTGGACACCCTCTCAGTTTGAAAATGTTTTTCTTGCACTCCATTTACCAAGATGATTCCAACGGCATGCAATATAATGGGAATAACTACCATTGGGGCTGATTCTATCAGTGGGCAGGTAAACAAACAGAAAATACAGCGACACAATCTATATACAGACTTGGCATTTGATACGGAATATTTTTTTTGTGGGGGTGAACTTACTTTTCAAGATGTCTTAGAACCAAAAGTTCATTGGAATTATGTTGAAATTATTCTAGATTTTGTTAATGTGACCTTTAAAAGAAACAAAAACCACATTTGACATTTTGAAACAAATAAATTGATCCTTGAAAGTGATGTAAACTCATATCAAACTCAATTCGCGTACAGTACTGCGTTAAACTTCTGTATGTTTTCCAGAAGTGTCTCTTTATTTTGCACATTAGCCACAATTTTTTTTAACAAAAACAAAAGTTAAATTACGACTGGGATTACGGACAGTAAAATTACAGTTAAGTACTTCGTGTAACCCCACGAGCATTCAGGAGAGCACGTACACATCGAGGCATGCTGTTCACGAGATTTGCCAAGGTTTGGAAAGGAATCGCTTGCCATGCAGTGACAATAGCCTGCTGCAATTCACGCACAGAGGCAGGCTGCTGGTCCAAGTTATCGATTTGACGCGTTAATTCTTCCCACAAGTTCTCTATCGGATTCATATCCGGGGACATGGCAGGCTCCATATGCTCTACACCATGGTCAGCAAGAAAGTGTTGGATCATGCAAGCAAGATGAGGCCGTGCATTGTCATCTTGGAAGACAAAGTTTCCTCAAAAGGCTGCACGAGCAAATGGAAGCAATGTTTCTTCCAGAATGGCCCTGTACTTGAACTGGTGCAAGTTTCCATTCAGAACAACCAGGTCAGTTTTGCCCCCTGCATGAAAAGCAGTCCAAACGGTCACCCCACCACCTCCAGCTTGGACTCTTGGCACTATACAATCTTTGTTGTAGGCTTCATGCACTTGCTGCGCACTCGGACGCGGCCATCATGACGATAGACCAGAAATCTAGACTCGTCACTGAAGATCACGTGATTCCAGTGTTCTGGCTGCCATTGACGGTGCTCTCTGGCCCACTGCAATCGGCGCTGGAGGTGTTGTCTGGTCAGGCGTAGCTTTCTCAGGGGACGCCTGGCACGATAGCCTGCTTGAACCAGTCGTTGGTTGACTAGCCTTCTGGATACAGGCACATTTGTCAGTTGCTGCCACTCAGCCCTAAGCCAATTAGCTGTCTTGGTATGGCCATTGCGGACTAACAGGTGCAGCTGGCGATCATCCCTCCTTGTGGTTCTGCGGAGACGTCCTGGCCTTGGTATTGGAGTAGGGACACCCCTCTGAGCATTTCGTTTCAGGATCTTTGACACCTGACCTTGACTGATGCCATACTGCCGAGCAATAGCACGCTGTTTCATGCCGTAATTTCGTAAAGCCACCACTCCATGACAAACAGCATTGTGGAGTTGACAGACCATCTCCAGAGGAAGCGGCAATAACTTTTGGAGACGTGCAGCAGTTGTTTTCCACTAATACAGAACGCAACAACCCTTATATACCCAATTGTGAAGTCAATCGTCAAATGTACGTGTCCGTACATTTTGCCATGCCACCTCTGATATAATCCTGTTGTTGACTTCTTGCTGCGACGGACAATCAGTGACATGGTTCTTTTAACAAATAAATCACCAAAGTGTAAAAGAAACTCACCAGATTGATATACTGAGGAAAGAAAGTAAACCCAAGTCAAGAAAAAAAAAATATTCCATATTAAATGCCAAGTCTGTATATATATTGTATATATTGTATTTATCGTCACATTATTAGGTTTCCTTTGATTATTATATTATAACTATTATAATATAAATTGTTATCCCTAAAAAATTTTTTTTGGGCCATTCCCCGTTTCAAGGTCCGAAAACTTTTAAACTAATGTTCTCAACAACCGTTGGTCGGATTGACACAAAATTTTCACCAAGTGATTGACTAGACATGTATATAATTTTTTACTGCTAATTATGAGGTCATAGTTCACGTGGTATTAGCGCCATCTTGAAAAACACCTTCAACTTTGCCCCTCTGTATTTCCAAAACGGTTCAATGGAAAAAAATGGAGCCATGGCTCATTCTAATGAACTCTGCAATGGGACCAAAAAACATGTTTATTTAGGGTATTAAAAGTGCTAACGTTACGAAGTTAGAATTCCACAAATAGACCCATTGATGCCACGAATATGATAAAAATATTTTTACATGACCTTAGTGAAAAAAAATTCAGAATGCAAAAAATTTCGACGTCATACGTCACGTTGTTCGGCCGCCATGTTTTATTTCGTGAAAAAAAAAACTACAACCCCTTTTTCTCCGCAACGGCTGAACAGATCGAGCCCAAACTTTGCATGCAGAATCGCATGCCCATTTCAAATGAAAAGTTTTCGCATGACGAAGTCGTACGTCTCATCGTTTAGGAGTTATGATGTTTTTTTAAGCATAAACTTTAAATCCTATCTCCTCCCTAATTTCTGAAGACATCAAGTGGAAACTTTACACAAACGTTCCCCATGTGGGGAAGTTAAAACTTTACTTGGGAAGTTTCGATAAATCACATGGTTTGGTCGCAATAAATAATTGAATGACAATCTTAAAATTTTTCAGCGTCTATCTCTTGAACCGCTGCATTGATCGACTTGAAATTTTAAAGTAATGTAGCTCTCATCAAGACGAATAAGTGTTTAAAATTTCAACACGATTGGTTGTACGGTCTGGAAGCTAGAAATCGTTATTGTTGAAAGAAGAAGAAACACAACACTCTTTTTTCCCAGGCCATGTAACAGCTCGGTTTCCTGCGTCGCAGCTTCGCATACCCTTGGTGATTTCGAGAGATAAGAATACGAGGAGAAGAATAAGGTAAGTTGGAAGTTTGTGGGATTTGTAGTTTTTAAGTTATTGTCGAATAAAGAAATCGTGCCTTTGCTGAGAGTCGTGCTTTATAAATTTTCACTTGGCGCGATTCGTGCAGGTGGCCCCTGGCAGGTGGCCCGACGGCAGGTGGCCCCGACGGGCTCATTTCAACTCGGAATTTAATTCGGATTTGGTAGTCGCTAAGGTTGTTGAATACTCGACTACCACAAACCCAGTGCAAATCGGATAAAATTTGACAGTTACCTCAAGTCGCGAGGGTGAATTATATAATACTGTACACTTGGCGGGTCGAGTTAAAAATGTGGTCGAGTTACCTCTGATCGAGAGTGGGGAATTAATTAATTAACACTGTACACGGAGCCTTCTGCGCACGGAGCGACCTTACGGGCTCATTTCAACCTCAAATTAAATTCTGATTTCAGATTTTGGCAGTCGTTTGGGAATACTCACACTCGACCAAAACGTATTTGGCAAAATTCCGACTATTTTTGACAACTATATTATTCTGACTATATTATATCGCATTTTTTATAGAAAGCCGATATAGGGGCCGGGACACTAGGCGGCCTCACAGATTTATCTTAGCTCCAATTTACAACCTGCTTCCATTTTTAGTGAAAAGTGGGGGTCTGTGCAGCTAGTGGTAAACTTTACCTGGACAAAATCGGACAAATATCCGCTGATATACACCAACAGTACTCAAACTGTGCATGCTATGGTGCTGTGAATAAAGATGTGTGCAGGAAATGTCCACCAGTGTGTGTGTGTGTGTGTGTATGTGTGTGTGTGTGTGTGTGTGGGGATGTGTGTGTGTGTGTGTGTGTGTGTGTGTGTGTGTGTGTGTGTGTGTGTGTGTGTTAGTGTGTATGGGGATGCGTGTGTGCGTGTGGGGATGTGTGTGTGTGCGTGTGTGTGTGTGTGTGTGTGTTTGTGTGTGTGTGTGCGTGTGTAAAAAATAATAATGTGAAATCAGGGTTGTATGGAAGCGGGAAGGCGGAGGAAACTGGTCATCACTGCCAGCAGTTATAAAGTGGCAGTTCTAGTTGTTATTATTATTATTATTATTGTTATTATTATTATTATTGTTATTATTATTATTATTATTAGTATTATTATACAGAGTGGCCACAAAGTCCCGATGCATAATAGTGCGTGTGTCCCCTGTTACTTATTTGTTTTATTTGTTTTCCAGGAACGGCTTTAGCATGACGGACACCAGTGAGTACATGATAGAAGAGAGACTGATTACTTGTGTTTGGGTTCACGACCGCGAGCGAGAATGAGCAAGTTTTGAAGACATAAGGATAAGATTTTCGCAGGGATTCGATAAGCCTGCTCCTACGAGCGACATGATGTGGGCATGGGAGAGGAAGGCTTTTTCAACAGGGAGTGTCCTTGATTTAAAGCGTTCTCATCGCTCAGTATCACATCAATGCCATGTGGACATTTATTGAAGCATCCTGCTCGAGATCACCAATGAAATCATCTCGAAAAAGATCCCCCGAGTTAGGCATTCCACGCTCAACAGTCCAAAAAATAATGAAAAAGGATCTGGGATTGAAGCCATTTAAGCCTCAAAGTGTTAATGAGTTTTCCGATAGAGACTTGGCCACTCGGGAGGTCACTTGCAAGGCTCTTCTGCAGTGATTTCCCACCATAAAATCAAGACGAAGCGTATATTTTTCGGATCAGTGTGCTATTTACCTCAGCAATTGATCCAGGAATGTTTCTTTTTGGTGCAAAGAAAATCCTCCTTTTTATGAGGAAATTGAACAGCACCCTCCTCATGTCATGATGTGGGCAGTAATTTCAGAAGATCACTTGATAGGGCCATATTTTTTCGATACAAGTGTCAATCACACTGCTTATTTGAACATGCTTCAGACATGGTTTGTTCCACAACTATGTGAGAGAGGTCTCGAGGCAATAGCTATCCTGCAACAAGATGGTGCACCAACACATTATGCTCTCGCAGTTAGAGAATATCTCGATGACAAATTCAGTAGATGATGGATTGGACGTGGATCTGAGATAGTGTGGCCTCCTCGAAGCCCGGACTTAACAACATGTGACAACTTGCTTTGGGGTATTGTGAAAGAGGGAATTTCTCATCTCTGCCTAACAACAGTTGAAGACCTCAAAACAGCTGTCAGGGGCTGCTTTTATGACCTCACCCCTTAACATAGAAGAAGATGTCCAGAAGAACATGGAGAAAAATTCAAATTTGTGCGGAGAATGGAGGGAAGCATACAGATAAATTCTAACTAAAAGCTAACTGCGTGCATAGGGACTTTGTGGCCACTCTGTCGTATTGCCTTCTAAATTATATGTGATGAATTGATTGGAATTAAACATAGTATCTGGCTGTCTTTTTCTAAACTCTATATTCCTTCTGCAAAAGGAGTGGGTACCTCTGCTACATATCAATAAAACATGTTTCGTCATTGATGTGAAACTTTGGCAGATTTAGTTGAATGGTTTTGAGTTCGGACACAAGTTGGTAAGGGTAGGCCATAAAATAAGTTGGAAGTTAGGGTTAAGTTATTAGGGTCTTGAATTTGAGCCCCTGTCGTGCTGCTAAATAGCACCAGGTGGGTTGGCTCAGCCTGTCACCCTTCCGAGGTCGACAAAATGAGTACCAACTGAAACAACGGGCACTGCATCAGCAGCACAGCTGCATTTCCAGCAATGATGCAACCAGCAGCTACAGGTTGCATATGGAATAATAATTAAAACTGTGATATCTAACATCTTCATATATTTGTAGCGATCAAATCCATGTGCATATTTTTCAACAACGTTCTACAATTATTGAAATGGAAAAGAGCAAAATTATTTGCTGCATATTTACATATCCCTGATTGTCATTACCCCCCACCCCACCCCCCCCCCCCCCTCAAAAAAAGGTACAGCACTCTATAGTTATTGCTGAAAGACCCCTTGTGGTGAAGACAAGAGTGTATAGGCAGTGCTGCTCAGTAAAAAAAATAATTCGGAATAAGCTCAGTTCCAGATCCCGATGAAACTCCAGAATTCAGAAGCAAAGAGAAAAAACTCTGCCATACTAGCTTGTCCTCTTCAAGAGAATTGGAAGCATTTTGCTCAGCATGGGGTTTAAGGTTGTGTACAAACCCATTTGCACCATCCCCAGCATGGCCTCCAAACTCAAAAGACTAAGCACCAATTGGCAATCGAGCAAGAGCGGTCTACTGTGCAAGTTGCAATGATTGTAGGAAGGAAGACGTGGGAGAGATGAGCAAAAAAAAATTGTGCACGAGTCTGCAGGAGCACAGCAGGGATTTTTGGCTCAGACATATACAATGCATTTGACGTTTGCCTAACATCATCCGGAGAAGAGACTGAGATTTTAATTTGACAGATGTACATGTATGGATGGGCGCGATGCAATGACAAATAAAATGTGAGGATGTAGCAGTAAGTACCCTGGTAGATGCATTATTATCTGATACAAAGTATGTGATGCTTATGCGGGTATTGCTCACATCCTGCGTTCTCTCCTCATAGTAAGCTTACATATGCTAGTCTAAATAATCGAATCCCTGTCTAAAAAGGTCTACCTGTCTAATTACTGCTACATCCTTACTGAGATTCACAGTCACTTAAGTTTCCAGTTAACATCATCCATACACCAACTAATTGTTTCTAATTGATGTATGCAGTATTTCCTTTTGAAAAAGGGAATGAAATAATGCGATACAATTGCCTTCACCCATGCCAAACGCATTTTTGTTTTTCGAAGTTAAGTAAAGCTTAGATATCTATCAAAAACAATGCTCGTGAAATGCCTTAAATGAAATAATTCAAAGTAAGTAAGCAAATTAAAGCAGAAAATTAAATAATATATATATAATTTGATTTTGCACTTATTGTTTCCTCCGCCACCGAAGATGGACGGAGGTTACATTTTCACCCCTGTCTGTTTTTTGTTCGTTTGCCTGTGAGCATGATATCTCAAATAGTTTTCGACGAATTCAGACGAAATTTGGTGGAGAGGTTGGGTGTGCGACAAAGACGAGTCGATTCCATTTTGGTTCAAGGCTGGATCCAGATCTGGCCTATCAGTGGGATACAAAACGTAAACTGTGCATTCTGGTGGAGGTATGCGCTCTACCGAGTGCCATTCTCATTCGTTTTGTGTTTTGATGTAGATGGTATGTTCATCCCAATGTCCTGCAATGACGTTCCTCTTGTAATCTGCCCTCAGTATGCCCTGGGTTTACAATAATTACTCTTTTTCTTGTAAGTGAATTTCGCTCCTCAATTTCCTCTTGTACTTTTAATATGTTTACTTTTTATACAGAGATGTAAGGCTTTGGAAGGAGCTTGCACATATACTACATCCATGAAGAGGACAATTGGACACAAGTGTTCTCTAACATGAATTACAAGGACATTAAAATACAATGAAGTAATCAATACAGTACAAATTGAATTTGAACCTGGGATCTACTTCATGAGTTAAGTGCTTAGATGGAATGTCAAACAGGTGATTGCCCCATAATGTGTGCTTGTGAGACCCAAAGGTAATATTAAACCTTCAACGCATAAGAGGGATACTGTAGTCTTTGTAAAGTTTAGTGTCAATCTGCATCGGCAAACAATTCAAAAGGGGGATTTTATCAACTAAATCACTTCATGCACTTTGCTGCTTGTTCATACTAATGTTGTAAACCAGAGGCAATTGTTTGTTTGTCGATTTTAGTTTTGTGTTGTCACACCACCTTGATTTGTCTATTTCCTCAAGATCAACTGGGATGCATAACATGGACTCTTATGGAATGAATTATAATATTGATAGATAAGTAACATTTCCCTTTTTTGAGTACTATAAATTGAATTTAAAACAATAGTATTTCTTAAAATAACATATACGTAGTAGGTGGTCCAATATTTGCTACTTTTACTCCATATTACAGGATTTCACTGATGGATGAATGAAGGAGTATTAGTTTCTCCTGCAGCTCTTCGTGGTTTAAAAAAATTGAAATGCATAGGCGTCTCCTCACATGGACTCTTAACTATATCGGATACCGTCTGTTCTCGATGCCCTTACCATAGAGTTCCCCCGGTATGAAGGGTTGTTATAATACAATTCAAGTTGTATTTCAATTATAGGAAATAATTAGTTGTATACTACATGTGTTGCATAGTATTGGCATCTATAGGCCTTCCAGCGAAACAAAAACGAGATTAGAAAAGAGCTACTTGGCAACTTTTGCAATATTATGGCTATTTTAACTTCAGGTTAACCACATGTATCTACTATTACTACAACTATGACTACTGCGACGACTTCAATTGCCCCATTAATTCCCACATTTTCGGGAGTCAGCCTGAGAAATTCTTTATCCCAAGTCTTTTCAGCCTGAGAACTTATTTGGCCCAAGTTTTTCACAAATCACCTGTCAAGGCCTGACGTTTGACTTAAAGTGGCAGGAATTTGGAATTTAGCCAAGCTGCTGGTGATAACTTGTCTACTCTACACAAAAGACACTGTGGGATATTTAATGTCTACCAACTAAGGCTAATAGACAGGATGGGATATCCAGCTTTACTTCCAACCAAGGGATGGTGCTCACGTTGATGTCTCGCCCTGTATGCGAAACACCAGTGTGGCAGATTATAATTGGGTTGAGATACAAGCTCAAAGGTGAGTGGGTATACCTCTTGGCTATCATGCCAGCCCAAGTTAGCCACATCTAACAAGATTGACATGTCTATTTTATTGGCACAATAATTTTGTCAGGGGTCACTAAGTTAGGTCGAGTTATCCATCAATTGATGGGGTCAATCAGTGGAAAGCGTGGCCGCAAGCCAAGGCAGACATCTGGCCGAGACGGCGCACCAACCAAAGCGCTTCCCCGAGAAGCCAGCTTGCATCCTGCCAAACTTGAACTGCCTGGGCACGACATCTTTCCGAGGGCCTCTTTCCTCCCTGTGACGTTTTAGGGGTTTGGGTAAATTTTACATGCTCCCTGGCCTATTCTATATGGGCGACTCACAGCAGCACTGCCGGCTCTGCACAGCGTTGAGATTAGAACAATCGGCGTGTTTCATTCGATAAAGCTGAGAGTGTTGCGATCTTCTTGACACACGACCACACCATGAGTTATCCCTTCATGATCAAACACAGAACCTCCTCGAGAAATGTGGCCAGTTGTCCATGACAGTTGGCAATGTGGCAGATTGTATGTCTGATTCACAAAGCAGCCTAAAACTGCCAAGACTATGGTAGATTGGACTGTCGTGTGTGTTTGTCTGTCCATCTCTGGTTGGTTTGCCAGTTCGTCATGCGATGTTGTCCCGAAGGCTCACGCACTGTGGCTATTTAGCATGCAGTGCGCACGCATGCCTTCTTCAGCGAAACACGACTCTGCTTCGCGAACAGCAGCACAAAATCTCTTGGAGTGAAACGTGATTGAACACATGCATCCTTCCTCAATCTCTCTGTCCATCTCTGTCTCTGCATATGTCTTCTTCACCATCTTTCCTCAGGTGGATGATACTCTGGAGATACACCTGTGCATGGTTCTTAAAATTCGCCTGCAGAACCTTTTGTGTATACACCTTATCCTTTTCTTGTAAGCGCCCAGAAAATCCTGTTTTACTTCCTGCTGCTGATTACATTGCTTTCCAAATATTTTCTGTTTGCTTATGCTCCCCCCCCCCCCCCCCACTCTGAAAACTTACTGTCATTTGAATATGAGCAGTTATACAATCCAGTGTGTTGCTGTGTTCTAGGTGTTCACCCTCCTCCATAGCACGATATATTCCATCTGTCCATATACGTCAATGAGTAGCAGCGAAAACACCATTCCATGACCATCCCTGCCTTACCACTAGGGAATGACCTGCCACTTGCAAACAGAGCCCCTGCTCGGTAAATCCATTTGGTTTGCCCCCAAGTTCCACACCCGCAGGCGGACTTGACCACAGCAACAGCCTAGTGAGCTTTCTTGGCTCCCTCTTGTGCTCACAGCAAAGAAGGGGAAAAAATGGAATGATTTATAAAATGCAAATAGGAAAACAATATATCAATGCAACACCTGTGCTGGGAATTTGTTGATCCTGATTATTTCTCCTGGTGACCTTTTCGACCCAAAGGTTATCTGGCGAATTTGTTAGTAATGGTGTGAAGCACGGGGTTATCATTGCGGTCACGTTTAGGGTTATGATTGGGGTTAGGCTAGGGAAGTATTCCTATCTATGTTCGGCCAGCAAGCGACCAGGGTCATGCAAGGCACAACCACCATGCGGTATCAGAAAGATCGTCGGTGCACCACATGATTTATCGTTGAAAATGCAGGTTTGTGTATAAAATTGCTTCCAAATAAGGTGATTAACTATTTGAATTTTCGCTCCAGGTAATATATGCTTCGACCGTTATCTCATCAGCTTCTTTAAGGATATTTTGTATTATTTCTGTATGTAATACAACCTCAAATTCAATGATTTGTAACGATGATAAGGACCAAAATATACTCACCGTCGATCTCTTATCATGCTGTCGAACCCAAGACTCTGGTATTTCCTTCAAAAACCCACACCTTTAAAAATATATGTATCAAACACTGCTGTGTTTCCAGACGTGGAGCGTTCAAAATGTTCTCTGAATGATGCAACACTCCCAGACCAGTAAACTCATATTCTTCTTCTTCTGCTTCTTCTTCAATGCCACCATTATCCCACCTTTGTTGTAGGGTTGGCCGTGGAAAGTTTGGCCCGAATCTTCACGAACCAGCTGGCCAGGCCTGACGTTCGACTAGTTATGGCTGTAATTTGGAATTTGGCCAAGGTTCCGGTGATGGCTCGCCTACTCTTCGCGAAAGACACCATGGGTTCCATGACATCCACCAAGAATGTTGGCAGATGGGACACACGTTTGACTTTCATCACACACAATGATGAATCACCCTGCCTGTGAAACACCCAAACTACAGTTTATAGCTGGGTTGGGATTGAGAATCAAACCCAGGCTAGGCAGCTTAGTGGTGAGTGTGCATACCTCAAAGCCATCCTTCCACCCCCGAAACAGGTCAACTCTATTCGTTTTTAAATTTTAATATTCAATCACATACAAATAACAAGTACAGATACATTCAAAGTACACCGCCCCCATGCCAAATAAATAAATATCCTCCAGCGTGGCATTGCCGGGGCATGCAGCTCATAGAGACTGTATTGGGAGGGAGAGGTGTACAATAATTGATTGATTAATTCCATAATTAAAATCAATAAATAATGATCATAAAATATTTTTCTTAATCAATTGGCTAATAGCATACCTAAACTACCAGTGCTTCATTCGAAGCTATAACTTTTAGGAAATTAATTAAATGAGTCATTAATCGAAAAAATTAAATAATTAATTTATTAATCAATAAATAATTAATCGATTAATTGATTAATCAAAAATATCCTTTATAGCCACATCAATCGAAAATTGATTAATCAAAAATATCCTTTATAGCCACATCACTTGGTCACTATCGTGTCCAAATATTAGCTTCCTAGCTCAAAAGGTGCCTGAGATATTGCCCAGATGAGAAAGAAAATAAATAAATGATGAATGATGAAAATAAATAAATAATAATCATAGAATAATTAAACAATTTATCAATTGGCTAATATAATACCTAAACCACCACCGTTTCATCCGAATGTGTAAATTATAAAAACAATAATTAATGAAGTCATTAATGAATAATTAAATTATTAATTTATTAATTTATTAATCAATAAATCAAAATTAGCCTTTACAGCCAAATCACTTGGTCATTGTCATGTCCAAATATCAACTTCCTAACTCAAAACGTGCCTGAGATAATGCCCAGATGAGAAAGAAAATAAATAGGTACTTAATTAATCGATAATAATTAAATAACTAATAAATTAATTGATTTATAAAAAAACAAAAAATATCGTTTTTGGCAAAGCAATTACTCACTATTGTGCCAAAATTTCAGCTTCCTAGCTCAAAGGATGGCTGACATATCGCCCAGACAAACAAACAAGAAGACGTCATGCAGAGCATGATACTTGCAAAATCCACCCCTCCCCCCAATAGTTTTCCATTGACACAGCATATTGTCCATTTCATAAAGATTAAAATTGATGATCTTGATCAAAGGTCGGGTCAACAGGATGAAAAGTGACGATTTTTCAGATGAAAAATGATGATTTTAGAAGTTTGACCTTGAGTTGACCTTTGACCTTTTGACTTCAAAAATACTTGGTTTCCCAATTCATTGAGGTAATATACAAATGCTGTTCAATTATCAAGTGAATTGGACGAAAATTGATGGGTTTTCAGATGAAAATTCATGATTTCGGAAGTTTGACCTTGAGTTGATATTTGACCATTTGTCCTAAAAAAAAAAAAAGTCGATTTCCCAATGCAGTGAGGCAATACGCAAATGCGGTTCTATTTTCAAGTCAATTGGACGAAAATTGATGGGTTTTCAGATGAAAATTCATGATTTTGGAAGTTTGACCTTGAGTTGACCTTTGACCTTTTGTCCTAAAAAATAGTTACTTTCCCAATTTAGTGACTCGATATGCAAATGCTGTTCAATTTTCAAGTCAATCAGTTGAAAATTGATGGCTTTTCAGATGAAAATTTATGATTTTGAAAATTTGACCTTGAGTTGACCTTTTGACCTCAAAAATAGTTAATTTCCAAATTTAATGATGCAATATACAAGTGCTATTCAATTTTCAAGTCAATCGGATTTAAAATGGCTATTTTAGAAATTTGACCTCCAGATGACCTTTGACCTCAAATTCAATAGCCTTCTCAATTGGGACGACCTATACAACTTGGTGAAGTTTCATGACGATCGGTTTAGAATTGTTATCTGTAGGCCGGTGACAAACATACAAACAAACAGACAGACAGACAGACAGACAAACAGACAGACAGACAAACAGACAGACAGAACCACAAATGCAACCCGACCAATATACTTGAAAAATCTTCGATTTTGCAAGTACAAACAACCGGAGTGAAAACTGAGTACTCCCTTTCAGCATGCATCATTGTCGAGCCCCCTTCGGTGCCCGGCAATGACGTCATGCAGTGCCTGGAGATGGCATAGGAAAGGAGCCGTTTACAATAATAAAATTACATAATACCAGCATAAAAGCCCATAAAAATGATGGGTTGGAACAGTTTATTGAATTTTGCAGCCACGTAAGCGTGCCAAAGTCTGAAGCCTCAGCCGAGTGTCAGGTTTGCTGATATCTTCTTTATTTATTAGACATCATACGGATGCAAATGAACACTCGTTTTACACTGCACAAGTGTTGCAGCAAATTTCACCTCCCCACGCCTTGTATTTATTGTTAGTTAAAAAAAACGCTTCTGTACACCACCCATGAGGCTTGGTTTGCAAGCCACCGTCAACAACCCAATAGAAGACATAATTAATCTTTTATGGAAAATGTTTTTCGAGTTTGTTTTATCCTCAAAAAGAGACTGCAGTGAACTCACATGCGTGTTAAAAGATTAGCCTTTGAAACCTACCCTTGTGGAGAAGAGACAAACACACAAACTGACATTGTGTTTTATATGGTAGATTACCTTATTAATTACACAAGGAAATGTCATATATCTACATATATATATATATATATATGTATATATATATATATTTATATATATATATATATATATATATATATATATATATATATATATATGTTTATATATATATATATATATATATATATAGTTGCGGTTTAAGAACCCCTCACTTGTAAATAATTCTTGTAAATAATTCTCTTCATTTAATAAGGTCGCACCCATAGTTAGTCCACAAGCAACACGTAGGACACCATAGGACTTTAGTTATTTCCTTAATATGTGTTTCAGATAAGGCTGTGTTCCCAGTAGTTGAATCTGCGTTGTATTAATTAAATAAGATAGGTCCTTTTCAATTCCATTCATTTTGCAGCTTGACTCTCTCCAAAATTGTGGTACGCGCCTTGCCAGCAGCATTCGCTGCCTTAGCGCCGCCATTACGCACGCGGTCAAGCTTGGAGGAGAAGGGGGTGGAGCGCCCAGAACGAGGCGTGGCCCTGTTTGGGGCGGAGCCGGTGAGCCCTCGCTAACCAACCAGGGCTGAGGTGAGCTCAACGGTGGGCGGATTGCAAGAGTACGCGGCTTGATTTCAAAGCGCACTATATAAGCGCAAGCGCGCGCCTTTATACGGAGAAGTGCTGAGATGGAGAAGTGCTGAGATGTAGAAGTGCTGAGACAGAGAAGTGCTGAGAGGAGGAGATGCTAAGAGAGAGAAGAGAGAGAAGAGAGAGAAGTGCTAAGAGAGAGAAGAGAGAGAAGTGCTAAGAGAGAGAAGTGCTAAGAGAGAGAAGAGAGAGACGTGGGGGTGCTCGCATTGCTGCAATAGGCTGAGGCCCTCTAGACCCCTATTGTTGCCGGTTGTTGAGCTCGTTTGTACCAGATGCGCGAGGAATCATTAAGCGGCGCTGAACACCTGAGAAGCTGAGTAAGGAGGTCACGAGCGGAGAACTGCGCATACGGACTTGCGAAGGACTACCCAATAGAAGACATCTTCTTCTATTGATCGGCCATATGTAAGGTCCGATCGCGCGCCAGCGACACGCAAGCTAGCGCCCATTCTTCAGCCTGGACCGGAGCCGGACCTCAATGCCCTACCATCTGCCTGGACCTTCCTCCCCTACCATCTGCCTGGACCTTCCTCCCCTACCACTACCATCCCGTGTGAGTCTGTCTGTTTGTCCGGGGTTTGTTAAGTTAAGACTGTATAGGTAAGGTTGCCCTGTGTCCTGCTTCTTCTTCTTCTTCTTGTATATTCTTTCCCTTTCATTTCCTCTTTGGGTTCTTGTACATAATTAATAAATCATATTTGTTCTTCCTTACCTTTTGGTTTCCTCTCCATTCGATCGCCTTCGTCCTTTCTCTCCATTGAGTACCTGTGGCATGATTTGGGAAACCGCTCAGCATCGGGTTTAGTCTTCTTGTTAATGGCCCGGGCTTCGGATTGCTAAACCGCTCGGCAATTCCCATCTTGTCTGCGGTCTGAGCCAGAGTTATCTCCCTGCATTGCGGTCGGATTGGCACTCAGGTATTTGGGACTCCATTGACCAATCACCCTGGCCAATCTTGACCGGAAAGGAGTGTTATAATTTCCAAGATTGGGGGATGACCAGCTTAAAATACAAGGGGATTAACCCCCCCTTGATAAGGGGAGTGCCGACCCCCGAATCCGCAACAATTGATGTCAGGAGTGGGATTGGACCCGAACCAAATTTTTATATCATCTGAAAAATTTGGTCAAAATTTCGAGCGGCCAAATTTTTATTGTAACATCTAAATTTTAAATCGTGCCATGGATAGTCAAGGCGATCGGATGCCGGTGGGGGAAATAGAAGAAGGGTTAGGATCAACCCAGGATCCCAGGGAACAATTGGGAGAGATGGAGGAGGAAAGCAATGAGGACGCGGTTGTGGGGGTTGCAGGTGCACAAAATGGCGGCGCCTCGCACATGGCCGCGGCAGCCGAGCCCGCGGTGGCAGCTGGGGCCGCTGTGAAAATCGGGTTTGACCTCAAATTATTCCTGACCCAACTGCATGCAAAAATGGATAGAATGAGGGAGCAAGTGGGAAACCAATTGAGGGAAATTTGGGGATTAGACAGCAAAATTGGGGGGCTAGAAAGCAAATTGGGAGGATTCGGAAGCAGATTAGGGGGCAAATTGAAGGACGTGGGTGGCCAAGCCAGAGAAATGAACAAGGGAATAACGGGATTGGAAAAAAGGATGGCCACCTGAGAAAATCAAATGAAAAGAATGAAGGACGGGTTAACGGGGTTTGAGGACAGAGTGGGTGGCCAGACAAAAGCATTGGGGAAGGACATAGACCGCGAGTTGCGCAGGAAGGGCACACGGGTACGCGACGAGGCAACGCGGCTTGAGAAGCGCGGGTTGAGCGAAGCTGAGCAAGGCATAGTCACGTGGACGGGTATAGAAATTGCGACCCGGGGTAGCGGGGTATAGAGAAGCCGACGACCGCCGAATTAAAAGATTTTATTTTATTAGCACCAGTGGTCGTCGAGCTGAATAAAGAAAAAGAATTAATTCAAAGTGGAAAAGGAATAGTGGAAATTGGGTTTGGAGAGACGGCAGTTACAGAGATTAAATCGGAGATTGGAATGGAATATGCACAAAGTCCATGTTCGCATCATGATGCTGTGCTTGTTAACCCGAATAAAGATTTGTAGGTGTTGGAGCGAGGAAGAAGAAGCGCCAAGGTGAGTAAGTTAGTATATGGCGCGAAAAGATTTTGCGGGAAAGTGTTTAGCGCCAAAAGAATTTTCGCGCGTTTGGGATCCCAGCGTACCCCGGGCGTTGGTGAAAGGTCCTTTGTGCGCTGTGTGAATGTAAATGGCGCGCGTGTAAGAAAAAAATGTGCACCGAAGCGCGGGTGTGTAACAACAGAGTGTGAAAGTGAGGATGAGTGCACAACAGAGTGTGAAAGTGAGGGTGAGTGCACGACAGAGTGTGAAAGTGAGGGTGAGTGGAAAACAGAGTGTGAAAGTGAGGGTGAGTGCACAACAGAGTGTGAAAGTGAGGGTGAGTGCACAACAGAGTGTGAAAGTGAGGGTGAGTGGGAAACAGAGTGTGGGAGTGAGGATGAGAGTGACACGGAGTGTGAGTTAGTTGTGGAGCGTGTGCGGGAGAGCACACCGGAGCACGTGATTGGGTGTGCGATGAGGGATTGCACACCCGTGGGTAGGTGTGCGCTGAGTGGGTATGTGCAAGAGTGCACACCCATGAGTGGTATGGAGTATGTACCGGGAGAGAGTGCGCTAGGGTGTGCGTGAGAGAGGTGTGTTACGAAGTGCGTGATAACAGAGTGCGTAAGAAAGGGGTATGCACGAGCGAGTGCTGTGACAAAGTGTATGGGTTGTATGAGCGGCATTGGAGCGCCGCGTTTGGTGAGCGAGAGAAGGAACGAGTGGTGTGAGCATGCGAGGGAAGCATCGACATTGACCGGGGCAGCGTTTAGGCCGACGTACAGCCGACACGAGCGCTCGGGGCGTGATGTTCTTTGTGTGCTGTGGGAGCCGGCCGGGATCGTAGTTACGTCGCTCCCGCTCGGAGCGCCGTGCACGATTTGGGCTGGGTTCTGCTCTGTATGGTCGGGGCCGCATCGTAGCGGCGAGCGGCACGGTTTCGGGCGGAGGAAGGCCAGGTCGGACCTGCACCCCTGGCGGGGGCGGTGTTCCAACCAGGTGAGGTTGGGTCATCGGGCCGGAGACAGCAAGGTTCCGCGCCGAGATGGACCTTGGAATCTTGGACCGAGTATGCCTCCTCCCCAGAATCGATGCCGGTCGGACCCAACCTACAGCAGACTGACCATCTGCACAGATAGCCGCCTTTTCGAAGCCGAGCTGTAAGGACAGTGTATTCCCGCACGAGAGGCTCGAGATAGTGGACTGATGGTAGTAGTGATAGTGACGGCGAATGGTAGGTTTACCATTCACCTCACATCAATGGGGGCACATGAGCTATAGTTTATGGGGTTTTGGCTGTACAAACTAGCCCTGGAGGGTTAGGTTATTGATAGGGAATCTAGGAAATGACCATAGGTAACTGTAGATTTAAGTAGCGACATTATACCGGTAGTGGGGACGTAGGTAGATTAGATGGACAATAACGACGTGGGATGTGCATAGTGTAAGGGATGACTGGGAAGCATGAGTAATGGAAGGGCAGTAGTTAGATTAGATGATGCTATGTGTTTGTAGTGAGAGTGATGAAATGAGGCAATTAAATGGTTTGGAGAAGTGGAAGTGCATTGAGCAGAGTATTGAGAATGGGTGTGATTGTGCATTGAGTGAATGGCTTGCATGGTGGCAAGGGAGAATGGTTGGATGGAATAAATGGTCTGGAATGGATGGTGTGGAGTGGGAGTGTGGAATACATGGAGTGGAGTGTATGGTGCGAAGGAAGTGGATGGGGGAAGGACGGACCCCTTCACGAGTACCCGGGGAGGGTAGTTTAAAAGTAGGTAGAGGGAGTAGGTAAATTTGGTGGATATTGACATCTGTGGTGCGAGAGTAGTAGAGTACTGCTTGGATGGGTGCATTAGTGAAATGAAATGGCTGGGCGTGTGGCCTGTTAGTGTGTGTCATTGGTTGAGCACTCCGCCACTGTTAGTCTGTCGGCCAGGTGAGGCCACAGGTAGGCTCTGGGAGCCAGGTAGAGTTAGTGCCAGTTAGTGTTCAATGGGGCACGAGGATCCTATGGAGAGGACCCGGGTAGCCCGACGCCAGAGAGGGCGGTCGTGGGGTGAGAGAGCCAGTGGGCCTTCCCCAGGTTAGGGTGAGGAGCAGGTAAGCTCGGGTGGTGACGTACAGTGGCGGAGGTGTGCAGGTGAGCGGACCTGCTGTGAGAGCCACACGACCCAGCCCTGAAATTGTGCGAGGGCACAGGGTGAAGAATCGGGGGAGTGAGACCCCAAAATTGGTGAGCGCCACAGTATGTTCAATGGGAATTCGTTTTTAGAACCGCATAGTGTAAGATGGCCAATGGTTTGGCAGGAAAAGACCCCGGGTAGTGTAAAGAGAGTTAAAGTCATTTAGAAGATAGATAGGAGAAAATCTCTTCGCACCATCCACATCCACTCACCTGGGTAATAATGACTCCACTCCATGTTTTTTTTTGTGCAAATATTTGGAATGGTGAGACGCATCATGACGTGGGGGTGACATTGTTTGTATTCCATCTCTTCCTCCCCAGGGGGGATTGATGATGAATTTGGAACTAGAGGGAGATATGGGGGACGGGACATAGCGATGGATTTGATAAATGTGTAGATTGTGTAAATACGGGGAAGGGGCAAGGGTAGACTAGGTGACAGAGGGGGGGAAGTACGTTAGGGACGAGCTTTCTCAGCTCACTCCCCTGCACACCTCACCTTGCATTATATTGTATTAATGTGTACCCTTGTGATCTTGCCCCACTGCTTTGCTTGTCCTCCTTCCCCCACTCATGGACGTGCTTCTTTTGGGCCTGGGGGGAGTGTGCAGGTGACTGCAGTTGTGTGCCCGCACCGCCACTGCCTCCGGCCTGCACTGGTACACCATTTATGGACCACACGTTCTGTGGCATAGCACCACATATGACCCCACGTTTTGGGGCCTGGCACCTCTACTGGGGACCGGTCATTGCTGCCAGCAACATCTTGGTTGCGGACCACTGTTTTCAAAGTGGCACCTATGCCATGCAGGTGGACCACCGGAGTTGGGCCTGCTGGCCGTAAATAAAAAGTGGACGCGGTTTGTGCCCTTTTGTTTTTAAATAGGCAGCAAGTATCAAGACAACCAGAACCAGCGGCCCAGCGGAGAAGACGTCAAGACGTCGCCTGGCACCTCTACTGGGGACCGGTCATTGCTGCCAGCAACATCTTGGTTGCGGACCACTGTTTTCAAAGTGGCACCTATGCCATGCAGGTGGACCACCGGAGTTGGGCCTGCTGGCCATAAATAAAAAGTGGACGCGGTTTGTGCCCTTTTGTTTTTAAATAGGCAGCAAGCATCAAGACAACCAGAACCAGCGGCCCAGCGGAGAAGACGTCAAGACGTCGCCTGGCACCTCTACTGGGGACCGGTCATTGCTGCCAGCAACATCTTGGTTGCGGACCACTGTTTTCAAAGTGGCACCTATGCCATGCAGGTGGACCACCGGAGTTGGGCCTGCTGGCCGTAAATAAAAAGTGGACGCGGTTTGTGCCCTTTTGTTTTTAAATAGGCAGCAAGCATCAAGACAACCAGAACCAGCGGCCCAGCGGAGAAGACGTCACCTCATCATTGCTTATTATTCAAATGTGTTTGACTGCATTTTCATGCTTGGTGCATTTTTAGTGTCATGGTGCTTTATGGTACTTTTGGTGCATTTTGTATATTGGTGCTTGTGGTATGGTATATCAGTGCAGTGCATGGCAATGATTTTCCTCTTTCCAAAAAGGCTGCTTTTGTCTCCCAAAAGACAGTTCCTGGGTTCGAGTTTTGTAAATAATCAAATTAGTAGCAGTGTTCTTGTAAATAATGCTCCCCACTGGCTTTATGTGTAGTTTTGAAGACCATTCCGCAATTCGGTTAGTCTGTGGGAATGGGTCTGTTAGGTAGAATGCAACGCAGCAGGCAGGATATACTTAATTGTTAAAACTGTCACACTCAGGGTGAGGTTAAAAGTAGAGGGTTACTACACCTAAGTGTCACATTAAATTAAAGTTTTTTCGGCCCGGCAATGCCTGGAGGAAGGGAGGGTGCAGTGTTGTGGTTTTAGAACCCCTCACTTGTAAATAATTCTTGTAAATAATTCTCTTCTTTTAATAAGGTCGCACCCATAGTTAGTCCACAAGCAACACGTAGGACACCATAGGACTTTAGTTATTTCCTTAATATGTGTTTCGGATAAGGCTGTGTTCCCAATAGTTGAATCTGCGTTGTATTAATGAAATAAGATAGGTCCTTTTCAATTCCATTCATTTTGCGGCTTGACTCCCTCCAAATTGTGGTACGCGCCTTGCCAGCAGCGTTCGCTGCCTTAGCGCCACCATTACGCATGCGGTCAAGCTTGGAGAAGAAGGGGGCGTAGCGCCCAGAATGAGGCGTGGCCCTGTTAGGGGCGGAGCCAGTGAGCCCTCGCTAACCAACCAGGGCTGAGGTGAGCTCACCGGTGGGTGGAATGCGAGAGTACGCGGCTTGATTTCAAAGCGCACTATATAAGCGCAAGCGCGGCGCCTTTACACGGAGAAGTGCTGAGGTGGAGAAGTGCTGAGACAGAGAAGTGCTGAGACAGAGAAGTGCTGAGAGGAGGAGGTGCTAAGAGAGAGAAGAGAGAGACGTGGGGGTGCTCGCATTGCTGCAATAGGCTGAGGCCCTCTAGACCCCTATTGTTGCCAGTTGTTGAGCTCGTTTGTACCTGATGTGGGAGGAATCATTAAGCGGCGCTGAACACCTGAGAAGCTGAGTAAGGAGGTCACGAGCGGAGAACTGCGCATACGGAATTGCGAAGGACTACCCCCCCCCCCCCCCCGCCATATGTAAGGTCCGATCGCGCGCCAGCGACACGCAAGCTGCCTCCCATTCTTCAGCCTGGACCGGAGCCGGAACTCAACGCCCTACCATCTGCCTGGACCTTCCTCCCCTACCATCTGCCTGGACCTTCCTCCCCTACCACTACCAGCTCATGTGAGTCTGTCTGTTTGTCTGGGGTTTGTTAAGTTAAGACTGTATAGGTAAGGTTGCCCTGTGTGCTGCTTCTTCTTCTTCTTGTATATTCTTTCCCTTTTGTTTCCTCTTTGGGTTCTTGTACATAATTAATAAATCATATTTGTTCCTCCTTACCTTTTGGTTTCCTCTCCATTCGATCGTCTTCGTCCTTTCTCTCCATTGAGTACCTGTGGCACGATTTGGGAAACCGCTCAGGATCGGGTTTAGTCTTCTTGTTAATGGCTCGGGCTTCGGATTGCTAAACCGCTCGGCAATTCCCATCTTGTCCGCGGTCCGAGCGGGAGTTATCTCCCTGCTTTGCGGTCGGATTGGCACTCAGGTATTTGGGATTCCATTGACAAATCACCCAGGCCAATCTCGACCGGAAAGGAGCGTTATAATTTCCAGGATTGGGGGACGGCTAGCTTAAAAGACAAGGGGATTAACCTCCCCTTGATAAGGGGAGCACCGACCCCCGAATCCGCAACAATATATATATTAACTCAATTTTTATAAACATAAGTATATATATATACTTACGCTAACATTCGGGGTCTGCCTAGCAGGCATGTAAGACATTGGCCATTATAAAGCTCGCAGTGTTAAGTGTGTAAAATTCTGTGGATATTACGGCTGGCTCAATAGTGCAGTGGGCTGTTGACGCGTAATCAATGGTCTGTGGTTCGCGTCCTGTATTGAGTCAGAATTTTTCACACTTAGCTCCTCGCAGGAATTTCAATCCTGTTTCTAATAATTGAGTATATATATATATATATATATATATATATATATATATATATATATATATATATATATATATATATATATATATATATATATATATATATTTATATATATATATATATATATATATATATATATATATATATATATATATATATATATATATATATATATATATATATATATATATATATATATATATGTGGAGCCTATATATGTATGTATATGTACACACACAGATAAAACCACCTAACTTGACGAGAAAGCAAGGCACAGATCAGCACAGGTCGAGTCTCACCACAGCAATTGCTGCACGACCTGTCAGCAACAAGTGTTGCCTGCCACGCGAACACAATGCCTCTGCCCTGCTGATCACCAGTGAGGAGGTTTGCAATCAGGAATATTAAATTTAATCCAAAAAAGCACACTGACCCTACTGACGCATATATATATATATATATATATATATATATATATATACGTATATATATATATATATATATATGTATATTGTTATGGAACCCAATGTCGGCCTATGGTTCCCCTTTGAGGGGGGATTAGTCCCCTCGATTATTGCTGACCGACGTGGTCCCTGAAGCTGCACCGCGGCCTCCGGAATGGCCGGTGCACAGCCCCGTTCGTGACCGCGGATAAGATGTTACTGGATTGCCGAGCGGATGGCAGCCGCGGCCCGAACCGTTAACAAAGACTAACCCGATTCTGAAACGTTGGCCAAATCGTGCCACAGATATTCAATGAGGGAAGAGACAAAGACGACACGGATGTGAAGAAGAGGAAGACGAAGGAAAAAAGGTTTGAAATACGAATATGATTTATTACTATTTACAGGACCAAAAGAAACCAAGGAAGAAGGAAGGATAATAAAATAATGCAGAAAGAGGAACGGACCAGAAGGACACAGTGAAAATTCTAGCTTATCTATTACAGTCTTAATTAATACCCAGGACAGAACAAACAAAAGGCAGACTCACACGAATGGGGAAATGAAGGCAGGAACGGATCGCTGGAGGTGGATGGCTTGGCGGGAGAGGAATGTTCAGCGGGGATCGGTCGGGCTGGAAGCGGACAGCCGCCGTCAATATTCGAGCTGCGATCGCCAAACCGCCGTGGTTCCAAACTGCGCGGCGAAGCTCCTCCTGTGCACCGTGCGCTCTCTAAAGCTGCTCCTTAGAACTCAGAACTTTGACGCAACCACCTTTGACTCTGGTGGACTCTTCTGCTTAACTGGCGCAACTCTCCGTGGGGATCCCTTCCTCTCTCTCCATCTCTGGCGCAACTCTTTCTTGGAACCTCTTAGTACTCAGAACCCAGAACTCATGACTCATCTCAAAGGCTTCCGCGCGTGCTTATATAACGCGCTTTTAGATCCACCCGCGCCACGCCCGTGATGGTATTTCCCCAGCCCTGGTTGGCTGGTCAGGGCTCGCTGGCTCCACCCTTTTGATGACGATGGGCGGGCCACGCCCTGGATTCGGCGGCTCCTCCCCCTTCTTCTCCGAGCCCACCTCGTGGTTAATGGAGTCGCGGTGAAAACCGCCCAGCAGCTGCGGCGAATGCAGTTGGCAATCGAGGCTTTGGGAATGGGGCTTTGGGAATAAAAGGGGATCTATCTATTTGAATTCGGTGCAATGGAGTGTCAATTAATGGAAGACAAAGCCTTAGCCTAATACACAGAATAAGGAAATAACTACCAACAAGCAGGGAATCTATGATTGGCTAAACGTGATTGTATATGACCTAACTACGGGACGCACTTTGACCTTTATACACAACTGGAGGACGGAGGGTGATATTTTACAATGTACTTATACAATAAAAAAAACACAATCCTCATATCCACAACAATATATACACACACATATAGCCCCTCGCAGGAATTTGATTCCTGTTTATAAAAATTGAGTTAATCTTCAATGCACTTCTGCATACACACACATACATACGTATATATATATATATACTTACGCTAACATTCGGGGTCTACCTAGCAGGCGTTATTGGCCATTATAAAGCTTGCAGTGTTAAGTGTGTAAAATTCTGTGGATATTATGGCTGGCTCAATAGTGCAGTGGGCTGTTGACACGTATCAATGGAGGTCTGTGGTTCGAATCCTGTATTGAGTCAGAATTTTTCACACCTAGCTCCTCGCAGGAATTTGATTCCTGCTTATAAAAATTGACTGAAAGATTGAAAGCACACTGCCACTGACGTCATGCGTATGAACTATACCAACACATCTTGTCCTGGTCCTTAGTTTGTTTTTATCCTAGTTTGGAGGTGATGAATAACTTATATTCTAAATAGAATTCTAATATAAATAGTAAATAAATTATTCCAAAATCGTATTTTGGAGGTGATGTTGGTATAATTTATGCACATGACGTCAGCGTCAAGTCAAAGTCAGTGTGTTTCTTTTTAAAAATTCGAATTTTTTTTTTGGTTTTATTTATACCATTATACATGTATAGTATATATATATATATATATATATATATATATATATATATATATATATATATATATATAATGCTTAAACTGACGCAATTATTTGACTGTTGTATATCATTATTATAATAATATGAACACCCAACCCTCGCAGACGATTTCAGAGCGGCTCATTTGTTTCGTGGTGAAATATTGGTTGCGTTTCCCTCACTGGTGTGGGTTCGATTCCCAATGCTGCTCAGTGTGGACATTTCCACAACCTGCCACGGGGGTGATGATGGTGGTGGTGGTTGTGGTGACCTATTCTGCTATTCACGATGGTTTTCTAGTCACGAAAACGTTCACGACTTGTCGAGCACCTGTGTCAAGACATCCTTGTTGTACGGTATGCTCTGCTCTGTCGAGAGTAGTTGGTGTAGGCCTACGGTCTAACTAGCACCACCACATAAGACTATATATTGTGCTTGTTTCCCTTAATTCGGAAGCCGTAATATAATGAACGTCGTCGATGGCGAATTTGAGCAGATGGTATAATTTATATAATGCTTATTATTCTTGTTCATTTCGCCACCGAACGAACGTCGTGCACTCATTACAGGTGATTCGCCCGGGCGGCGTGAGACCTGCTTGTAATGACTCACTGACCCCATGCTTATGCTCCCCGCTTGGGGTGAGAGAATCTATCACGGAGAGATTTCCGTTTCCCGCCCATTTTATTCACCCGGAGGACCCGAATCGGGGGCGAGAACGAAGCACGTACTGGGCTCGTGATAGGTGCGAATTACCTCCTCCGCAGGTGTGATGAGTCTTTCAATTTCAGATTCTGCCTGCAGGCATGACTTTAGTCTGCAAGAGAGATACTTTCTCCTTGGAATGCGCCTTCTCTCAGGCTGCTGTGTTTACTGAGTCATGTTGCAGCACAGGTACAGGTATACCTAGTACACGTCATCAAAGTAATTACGCCAATCACATCAGCATTCTTCTTGAATGACGATACAACCACCACGGAGTGCACAACACGTAGGGGTTTTGGAGAGGAGGTGGTGAAGAAGATGGCGTGATCAGCTCTTGCTGACCTGGTGGCAACCAGGACCAGGACCAGAATCAGGACCAGAATCAGGACCACAACCAAGACCAGGACAAGGACCAGAATCACAACCAGGACCAGGATCAGGACCAGAATCAGAACCAGGAACAGAACCAGGACCACAACCAAGACCAGGACAAGGACCAGAATCACAACCAGGACCAGAACCAGAAAGAGGACCCGAACCAGAACCACAACCAGGACCAGAACCAGAACCACAACCAGGAACACAACCAGGAAGACAACCAAGACCAGGACAAGGACCAGAATCACAACCAGGACCAGGACAAGGACACGCCCAAACAGACATTAGATTGAAGATCTTAAAAAATTACAACACAAGTCCAGAGCAGCTGGTTGACAATATATTCGGGATTGAAAGGATCATTAAACCATCACACAAGGAAGGCTATAAAACGAGGTTAGCAATGAAATTCCAAATTCTTATTCGGTTATGAGCTAACATTAATTCATTTTATTTTACATACAAAGTTAGCCGATAATAGATGTATCATTAATCTGGTCCGAATCAGCCACCGTGACTTACCTCTTAGTAGGGATCTACAGGTGGTTCTTTGTACTTGTAGGGTCGACAGGTGGTAGCTTCAGGTGCAGCCTCTGTTTTGAATGGCCACGCCCAGAAATTCAATGCTTTAACTTGAGTGAACTCTCAAACCTGTCTCCCTCCTCCAAATCCTGGTGGCATCTGGTCAAATCTGTTTCTGGTGTTTGTTCCCCCTCCATCCCCTCCCTTATATCAAATGGCTGCACAGTGACACCCAAACCCATCTCTCTCTGTACACACCTTATCCAGTTGAACTCAGTTGCTCATGGACTCTGTGTCCTTATCTCCTGACAAGGTGGAGAAGTTTCTGTAAAACCTCGACTCTTGATTCTGCAACTGGACCAGACGGCATCAACCCACGGGTCCTAAAATCCTGCTCTGACACTCTATCACACTCTCTCTATTCTCTTCACACTTTCTTTTGCTCAAGGTCATCTGCCATCTGCTTGGAAATCGGCCAACATTACCACTTTACACAAAAAAGATGTCAAAACAGATCCTTGCAACAGCAGACCAATCAGCCTGCTCCGAATAATCAGCAAGGTCATGGAATACATCATCGATTCTGACATCAAATCCTTCCTCTTCTCCAATAGCTTGATCTCGGATCATCAATTCGGATTCAGACCAGGTTACTCTACTCTGGACATGCTGCTTCTACTGTCTCAACAATGGATGGAGGTCCTCAATGCCAAACAGGAAAGAGCCGTCTCCCTCGACATATCTCATGCCTTCGATGCGGTCTGGCACCCCGCCCTGCTTACCAAAATTTCCTCTTATGGTATGCATGGTAACCTCCATGCATGGCTTGCGGACTTCCTCTCCAGCTGCAGTCAACCTGTGGCCCTGAATGGAATTCGCTCATCTCCCGTTCCTGTCCAGGCTGGAGTTCCTCAAGGCAGTGTTTTGGGCCCTGTGCCTTTTTCTTTGGTATTCATTAATGAACTCTCCGACTCTGGAAAATGCTCTTTATCTCTTTGCTGATGACTCCACTCTCTGCCGCTCCATATCTCAACCGTCAGATCGGCAGTCTGCAGCCTCTTCACTCTCTGCGGACCTGGAAAAAATCACAAACTGGTCAAACAAGTGGAACATGTCTTTCAATCCTGACAAATCTCACACTCTCACTTTGTCTCTCCGAAAAGACCGTCTGGAAAACAATCCCATCTACTTTCTTAACAATCCTCTCAAATAATTTGTGTCACTCAAGCTTTTGGTTCATGCTATCTGCCATGATCTTTTCTGGGAAAACCAAATTTTTAAGCTGGCCTCCAAAGCAAATCACCGACTGGGCATCCTCCGTCGTGTGAAGTCCTTCCTTGGCACCTCTTAGCTCCTCACCACATACAAAGCTTTCATCTGCAGCTTGATGGAGTACTGCTCTCCCCTCTGGGCTGGTGCTCCTGCCTCAAACCTAGCTCGGCTTCACGCTGTAGAAACCAAAGTTTTCAGAATCATTGGTATTTCCCGCAATGAAGCTGATTCTGAGTGCCTTTCTCTGTCTCACCGCAGGCAGGTAGGTGGTCTTTCTGTCTTCTACCGACACCTCTCCGGCCTGGCTCCGCAAAATCTGTCTGTGCTGGGTCCCCCAAATATTCCTGCAGGATGCACAAGATCTGTCAGCAGCCCTGTTCTGGTGAAACTGCCAAAATCAAGACTCTCTGCTCACCTTCACTCTTTCATTCTTTTTTTCTCTTGCCTCTGGAACAAACTCCCACACGCTCTTCCATCCCACTCCTCCATCGAGGTCTTTAAAACAGCTGTTCACCACCATCTCTTATCTTCCCCCATCCAAAACCTTGATCTTTCTACTTCCATTAAAACACCCGAAATCCACCTCGTTCAATCTCCGACTTCATTCCTGAAATTCCTAGAAGTGTTCATTTGCTTTATACCGTGTACCTCTCCTCCTCTCCCCCCAGCCCTCTACCTTCCACAGATCTACCGACGTCACTGTACTGTTGTTGTGCTTGTATGTTTTCCTCTCTCTCTCCCCCCCCCCCCCTCTCTTGTCTCCCGTTCCCTTTATTGTATATTTTATTTGTCTGTGCATGTTTTTATGTTTAACGAGTTAGCTCTTACACGAGCCTCGACTGTCTATACAAACAAAAAAAAGAGTACTACATCTATTACTACTAAAACTTCTACTGCAGTAGTTCTTTAACGATCTCAATGTGGGACTTTTGAAATGACTTACGAACGTTTAACAGGGCATTTCACGCATGCGCTGTATGTGCGTTTTCAATGGGCACTTTTAACCTGCCATTGCTGGAGCGAAATCTGCAATTCAAAGAGTCTTTTAAACATAATTTTCTGCATTTTAATGATACGGTGATTATTTCAAAGTGGTTAACCATAATTGTTATATTCCTGGATGCAAATCGGACTCAGAGAAGTGTAATAAAATGGAAGAAACAAGTGGAGTTACATTCAAAGGACTCCGCCCCCATGCCAAATAAATAAATAACACGTCCTCCACCATGCGACAATGCTTCTAATAACAAAAACTAATAATAATAGCATAATATTAATAATATCCCATCCCCCAAGGGGTTTTCCTCTTTGAACAAATGCTGTGTTAATGTGTTGAAATAGTTTATCATGCCGTTTTCGTGGGAGCACCTCTACCAGAAGTAAAAATATTATAAACCACAAACACGTATGATTACCTTTTTAAACAGTCACTGATGCTGTTTAACACTAAACTGAAAGAAATTTAGAGGAATCGGAACATCAGTCAATGCTAAACTGAAAGAAATTTGGGGGCATCTGGGTCTCGCCATCTGCCATGTGTTTGTGTTAAATCGTCGACGAACACACCTAATCAAAGATCTGCTGTAATCTGCTCTGCTGTAACCACTTACAAGGCTTTCATCCGCAGCTCTATGGAATACTGCTCTCCCCTCTGGTCTGGTGCTCCTGCCTCACACCTAGCTCGTCTTCACGCTGTTGAAACCAAAGCGTTCAGAATCATTGGAATCTCCCACGATGAAGCTAACTCCAAGGGCCTTTCACTCACTCACCGCAGGCAGGTTGGTGGTCTTTCCGTCTTCTACCGACTCCTCTCTGGCCTTGCCCCCCCAGCTCTCTCTGGGCTCTGTCCCCCAAATATTCCTACAGATCGCACAAGATCTGCCTGCAACCCTCTTATGGTTAAACTGCCAAAATCAAGACTTTCTGCTCACCTTCACTCCTTCATTCCTCTTTTCTCCCGCCTCTGGAACAAACTCCCTCACTCTCTTCAATCCCACTCCACCCTCCAGGTCTTTAAAACAGCTGTTCACCACCATCTCTTATCTTCCCCCATTCAAAACCTTGATCTTTTCTACCCCCGCTAATTTCACCCAAAATCCTACACTTTTTTTTTTTTTTGAAATTCCAACTTCTGTCCTGGAAGTCTTTGGTCCCCTTGTGTTTTATACCTCTCT
Source organism: Myxine glutinosa (assembly GCF_964187855.1). Taxonomy (NCBI): domain Eukaryota; kingdom Metazoa; phylum Chordata; class Myxini; order Myxiniformes; family Myxinidae; genus Myxine; species Myxine glutinosa. The sequence goes on from NC_136264.1 coordinate 171,233,274, forward strand.
CTCCCCCCCCCCCCCCCCCTTCCCACGCCTCCTCCCCCAAGCCCTCTCCCTCCCACACTTCTCCCTGCTCTCAAATGTTGTGTTTGTGTGCTTCCCCTTCTCTCCCCATCTTGTCTTCCGCTCCCTCTTTTTATATATTTTGTTTGTCTGGTTGGTTTGTTTGTGAAATAAATGTTAGCTCTATCACGAGCCTCGATTCAGTATACAAAAAAAAAAAAAAAAAAAAAAAAAATCTATATACCCCACAAGGCTTAATAACACGACACTTCCGGCCGCTAATGTAGAGTTCTTCCAAAGCGTTTTTTGTATTGTTTTTCCAAATTGCTTCTCATTACAAAACTAATAACAAACGCCTATGGTAATAGCATAATATTAATGATATTAGGAAGCAATATCCCCAATCCCCAAGTTGTTTTGTGATCCTTGCGATATTGCCCCTCCCTCTCCCTCGACACCCTCATGGAAGCAAATTTTATTATCGGGAATTTAGAATGGTGAGGCACGGTCTGATCTTTTCAATGACCTGATCGAACATAAGTAATAGTAACTAGAACGGGCACTCGGTAGAGCGCATACCTTCGCCGCAGCTACTGTTCTGTACTTGGTAAAAATACGATTTTGACCTTTTCGTGACCTTGACCTTGACCTTTGACCCGATTGCTCCCAAAATCTAATCAAATGTGTCCCGTATAATAACCAATCATCCCACCAAATTTCATGCAATTCGGTTGAATACTTTTTGAGTTATGCGAATAACATACACACACACACACAGGCATACAAATAAATACACAGCGATCAAAACATAACCTTCCGCTTTTGCGAAAGTAATAATAATTAGCAATAACTAGGGCATGCCCGTACGTGGGTGCCCGTTCCTTGCCAAAAAAAAAAAAAAACGCTACCCGAACGCTCTACCCCGCCCGTACGCCCGTACGCCCGTAAACAAAAAAAACAACGCTCTTCGCTTCCGCCCTTCGCTCTGACTGAATTGGGAGAAATAATGCGCATAAGAAATCGAGAAATTATTATTTTCTCCGGAAGAAATCGAATTACGAACCGTAATGGCGCACGCGCTCGGCTCGGCTCATTCTGTGATTGGCTGCCGGAAGTGAAGTCTTCACTGTCCGGAAGGTCGCAAATCGCAGTTACGATGAATCGCAAATTAGTTTTAATTAGTTTTAAAACATAGTTTAACGCCAACATAGTTTGCCAACGTGAAATAAATGAATACGCTCTCAAATGTGCCGTCCGAGGCAGAGTCTGTTCGCCACGTTCGGCACACGTGATAGCTCGCTGCTCTCTGATTGGTTGAATCGTTTTTTGGACATAGCTCGGTAACTACTTGTCCGATTAATTTCAAACCTTGAAAAGGCACATCCTCGGGTCCCCAGCAATATACCTGGCAAGTTTAAAGTATATCGGACCCGTGGTTGTCGAGAAACAGCGGTCACAGACAAACACACAGACAAACACACAGACAAACACACAGACACACACACATACACACAGAGATTACTGGAATTATAGATAGTTCTCAAAAAGGATAATAACATGACTCCCCCTGCCACTCCCGTAGTGCACAGATGAAGCCTACTAGTTAATTAAATAAATTACATACAGATGAGGAATTTTACCTCAAAGCCAATTTCTGTTTATTAAATACCACTATTTTATTTCATTTGAATTATTAGAACTTACGGTACCTTCTTTTGGTGGTGTATATTTACACTGCAGCCACAATCACTCCAGACAAAACATGCATTACCTCGTTTCCTCTGCATGAGATGCAATCACTTGTTTCCTCAATACGGTACCTTTATTTAATGATAAAAGACGCATTATTCAGTCTTCAAATGTACACCAGAGGCCGATGAAGCCAAAGATCTATGTGGAGAGAAAAAAATGGCGCGATTTCTGGTCCACTGGTGTCACCTGGATAATGGGAGGTGCTTGTGAGTTGTGATGCTGGTGAAGGAGGAGGGAGGGCGTGGCCTGTAGAATGGGCGGTGCTTATGAGTTATGATCCACCCACAGACACTGTGCATAAGCTCGTCCACAAGGCTGATGACATTACCCTCTGCTCGCGAATACGTGTGGCATACGTACGTGCGGGTCTGCATTTTAAATGTCATTTTCCCGGCAACCGTTGGTCCGATTGACACAATTTTTTTTTTACCAAAGGAACACCTCCGCATGTGGATTGTTTTTTCATAATTATCATGTCATAGGTCACGTGGTACGGACGCCATCTTGGAAAAATATTACACCTCAAAATCTCTTAAACAGCTCAATGGAAAAAATGGAAGCAAAGCTCATTAAGAAGTACTTCCCCATGGGGAATATGATATGCAAATGATGATGTCATCGGTGCCTTCATTATGACATCATAATTCGACAAGTACGACGCTTGATCTGATCAGTATGAAAAAAAACATTCTTTGCAACTATTAGTCCGATGGACACGAAATTTTCACCGTAGGAGCACCTCCTCCTGTATAATTTTTATTGATAATTATGACGTCATAGTTCACGTGGTACAGGCGCCATCTTGGAAAAAACGAAAAACGTTGCACCTCTATATCTCCAAAATGGCTCCACGGAAAATTAATTGAAACGTGGCTCATTGTAAAGAGCTCCATATGGGGAATAAGTGTTGTTAGCGATGACGTCATTGGTGCCTTAATTATGACGTCATAATTCAATAGGGACAATGCATAGTCTGATCATTTTGAAATTTATTGAGCGTGATCTACGCAACAATTATATAAGAGAATATAAACTTATGATGTAATCGCTCACATGATCTGGCAGCCATATTGGATCAAAGAAAAAACCCTTCAAAGACAGAGTTGGCTCACCGCTCACACCAAATTGACTGTGCAGGGTAAGTATTCTATGAATACCATCTAGTTATAACGAATGAAGGATTTGTTGCCACTATTTGTGAGTATACCTCCTCCTCATTGGGATTCGCCAGGAGAAAGAGGTCATTGTGAATGAGTTTGTTGAATTAGATAGATGGACGTTGCCCATTACCCTTTACGATATTGCTTCCCTCTCAACGAAGATAACATGATAATCTCGAACCCGATTATCAGATGAGAGGAACAAACGTTTTCTTGTCCAACTTTTCTGCAGTCATTGCTGCTTTCAGCACCTCAATTTGTGGGTGAAATTTCGTTATTTCCGATCTCTCTGGACACTTTTCACATCATTTTATTTCCTGAGAGAATCGCAAATGCTGGTTTCTTTTCTTTGTAAAACGAATGTTTCATTTCTTTTTTGTCGATACTAATGCCCCGAGACTGTTTCCATTAGCGGTGGAGGGCAATCCGTACTGGGACTGATGCCTCATTGTCCAGCTCGCCATTACATATCTTGTGTCTAGAATTTCTCCCTTGAAAATTACAACCTTAACCTACATAGGGCATTGCATCATTGGCGCAGCCAAGGCCTAAACCGCAGCAAACTAGAAGCCAAAGCTAGAACGACATTTGGTAGAGCGCATGAACATGAACCCTCCACAAGGCTAAAAACTTTACCTTTTGTATCCCACTAACATGTCGGATCTGGATTCGGACCTGAATCAAAAGCTAATCTGCTTGTTCTTGTCACCTAACCAACTCATCCGCCAAGTTTTGTCATAACTCGTCCATAACTCTTTGAGATGTCGTTCTACATCTCGGTTTTTGCCCTATTTCTCAATGGTAAAGAAGCACTTTAAAAATTCGTGGATCCAGAGCCGGATCCACATTTTCACCAAAATCTACTAATTCCGTCCTCGTCACATACCAAAGCTCTCTGCCAACTGTCGTCTGAATCCGTCCACAAGTTTTTGAGATATCTTGTTCACAGACAGACAAGAGTGAAAACATAACCTCCATCCATCTTCGGTGGCAGAGGTAATAATGCTACCCCAAGCCTTGTGCTGCAAATGGAAGAAGAAGAAGAAGAAGAAGAAGAAACAAGTCAGTGACCAATTACAAATAATGAATATTAGGGTTCTTTAAATTTAGTTCACATTAAAAACAAGAACGTCACTCAGTCGAGCGCATCCCTCTGCCAGGCAGAACAGTTTATGTTTCGTATCCTTTGATAAGTCGGATCTGGATTCGCATCTGAACCAAAATCTAATCGGCTTGTTATTGTCACCTAACCACCTCATCCACCAAGTTTTGTTATAAGTCGTCCACAACTTTTTGAGATATATCTTGTTGTATATCGTTTTTGGCCCTATCAATGGTGAAGAATCGATTGAGAGTTAACAAGACTGAAAGTCTAACAGCGGCACAGCCGGGTTTGTTTGATACTTTAGTTGAGGAGATAGTACGACCTGGGTGCAGATACAAGTTAGCAAATAATGTAAGTATTAAATTATTTTGATGTACTCTTAAGTCTCTAAGCTGTCTGTCACCATGGAAATGAAGAGCTTACATTGAGACACTGGATTATTATATATTTTGGTCAGTTAGTGAACACTATCAAGGTGACCTCAGCACCATCCTGACACACACCACTGAGTGTGTTACAGAATGAGGTGTTTTACCTGCGACCAACCTCCTTGAGAGAGGACCCAGTGAGTTGGTACTCATTTTGCCGACCTCGGAAGGATGACAGGCTGAGTGAACCCCACCTGGTGTTAATTCAACAGCTGACTAGGATTCCAACTCAGGACCCAAGGATCTCAAGCCCTCCACCCTAACCGTTAAGCCAACACCAATCTTAGGGTGGTTGGAGGCAGTCATAAGAAATGCTTCAATGTTTGAAGAGCCCTTAATCAAAGTTTTAATTATATATGATCTGGGGGGCGTGCAACCCCCCCCCCCCAACCTCCCCGTCATATATCATCACCCTGTTGTCATAACTTCAGTTCCCCCCAATCATCAAGTGTGATAATTTGCCCCAACCAGGTATATGACGTAATATATGAATGTTCCCTAAAGTGTGTTGAAAGAAATATAACTGGCAAAGCCAAATGGCATTACATTCTACCTTTCAGAAGCGTAATTGTCGGCTATAACACGCACCCAATATGTAGGATAAATATGTGAGGGACATACATACATACATACATACCTACATACATACATACGGAGAGACAAACGCTGTAAACACAGGAACCAAACATCTACGCTGTAAAAAATCGTTTGTTTAATCACGAATTTACAAGTTCTAAAAGGCTCTTTGTGAGTTTGAAGAAGACGAAGTAGTGCTAATGTATCGTTTACTCACACAGCAGTTTAACAGGAAACATTTATTATGCTACGACAGTAGAAACCCTTTAGAGTTTAGGACACGAAACGAGCATACAAAATTATACGTATACAGTAGTGATATTTTGCAAAGCAATAGAAAAATATATAAAAATACACAGAAGAGACCACAAACAACAACAACCACAGCCACAATAACAATCGAGTGTCATAAAGATCCTTATTAGGTCACGTGGTATGGCCGCCATCTTGGATGAAATGCAATTGATTAAAAAATATATTTCTCGGAAACTATTCCAAATAACTCAATCCTTAATCTAACTTTATTGCACTCCTTTTCTTTTTTTTGGAACTCTAACACCTACACTCTAGGTGTTACAGTCCAAAAAAAAAAAGGAGTACAATAAAGTTAGATTAAGGATTGAGATATTTGGAATAGTTTAAATCAGTACTGAAAGCTTGAAGAGACGTAGGTAGTGGCACTTTTGGTCGATAAACGAATTTCAGGAAGAGTGGAGTGTTACACCTGTAATGAGATTATGTATGGTATACATTACATCGGTTCAGCGTTCTCCAGATGTAAAGTGGATTTAGTAATGAAGAAAAAAAAAACAGCTTGAAATAAAAGATTCGTCATAAAAATCCCTCAATGTTCTCCTTTTGCAACATTTTCATTTCTCTGTAGCTACCCACATCAAATAAAAGATTTAACAAACCACGATGTACAAAACAAGCAATATGTTATCGAGAAATCCACATCACATTATCAAACTTTATTTGTATACTTTTGGCTCTTTTTCCTCATATGGATTGCCAGAACTTGGGGTTTTCAAGTATTTTAGGCACAAAATCGAAACATTTTAAAGAATTGGGGACAGGATTGGTAGAGTTGTTGGTTGGATCACTCTTACTTGGGGTGGACCTGAGGAAGTTTTATATTTTTATACTCATCTTAGGAAACCGTGAAGCTATAACCTCTGTAGTCAGTTCGGAGAGAAACACGAGTCTGATCCCAGCACAATTATCTCAGAAATTCAGACATTGATGAGTTCAGCCCCACTCTCTTTCGCCATCATCCTTATTACTGTTTTCATATTGTGACTGCCTGAATGACAAATCTATTTAATACCTTTCTAAAACTGATTGGGGGTGACAACCCTGCCAGAGACCATCAAAAAAGCTTCTAACTAAATTGTCACACGGTACACATTATTTCCATGCCAATCGCATGCCATATTCATGGCATCATCTTGGAATCCCTTCATAATACAATGGTAGTGACGTCGGACTCGTATGTTAGATGTGTGAAGGAAAGGTCAGAGACTCTGGCTGATAAATCTTGAGAAGTATAACAGCTAGGAGATCAAACAAGGCATCAGTCAAGATTCCTCTCAAGCAGGCTGACTCTAATCTTACAGTGGAAAATGTGATTTTTGTTTTGGCCCACAAACCATCAATTTTATTGACTAGTGGAGTCACCGGTGGGAATCCCACGGGCATGGAGGTGTATCGTTGTGATCGGTGCAGCCATTTTTGCGGTACCTGGGAGGATAACGTTAGGCAGAGTCCAAACCTGAAAATGCTGGAGACCAAAGCTGAAATTGGAAAAACAATATAGCCTATTTTACTCCAGGGGGTCCCAGGATTACCCACGCAAAATTTCGTTGCGATCAGTTCAGCCGTTTTTGCGGTACCTGGGAACGGACGGACGGACAGACAGACAGACGGACATTTGGTAATTATAGTAAGATATTGCACAATCCTGATGAAGACAACAAATAGGATATGTTGAAGACATTGCATCGGCTTATGGCTGGACCATATAATATACGAGCATCTTATTAAGGAGCTGTGCAGTGACCTGTTTAAACTGTACTAGTGGGATATATAAGCCGGGTGTTGGCTGAACGGTTAAGGTTGCTGGCTTGAGATCTTAGGGTCCCGAGTTTCAAGCCCCCGTTTCGCCATTGAATTAACATCAGGTGGGTTGACTCAGGCTGTCATCCATCCGAGGATGGCAAAATGAGCACCAGATGACTGGGAATGGGGGATTATACCAGAAGATAACAGATGACCAACCAGCCACATGCTGCACACTAACCTCCAGCAGTGGGGTATGCTTACACGTTGTAAGCAATAACAGAACCCTGCCTCGTATGGTATGTCGGTACATAATAAATAGAAGCTTTATGATTATAGGCAAGCATCAACAATCCCCTGCTATGTATCAATTGAGCTTGTTTTTTTTTTTTTACGAACGTATAATGTTTTTTTTACGTACATTTTCATTGAGGTTTTTATTTTATAATTTACAGTTATATAAATTACAACTTTCAAATGCTAAATATTGATTGAGGTTTTAATTTTTGTTATGCCTCCGCCCCCTAAGGTGGCCGGAGGCATTGTTTTCAGCTTGTCCATCCATCCATACGGGCTAAACCTTATTTTTCTCAGTAACCACATGTCTGATTGAGACAAAACTTTCAGGGTAGGAGCGACACCCACGTAGAATGTTTTTTATGATCATTGCGACATCATAGGTCACGTGGTGTGGCAGCCATCTTGGATTGAATGCAAGTGATTAAAAAAGATATTTCTCGGAAACCTCTGAATGGAAAAATTTGAAACATGGCACATTGCCAAGTACTCCCAATGAGTTTAAAAAGTATGATAATCATGACATCATCGTTGAAGTGGTATACCAGCCATAAATGTTTTAATCAAATGCCTTATATTAAAAGTCTGAAATTGCATGCACATGATCTATGACCCATTTGTATTGCAATATTCAACTTATGACACCATAGGTCACATTGTTTTGCAGCCATATTGGATTTAACCTAATAGCTTAAAAAACATCTCCCAAACCACCAAAGTGATCGACTCAAAACTTTACTTGTGTCATTGATTGGGCATGGCGATTAACATTTGATCATGAAAACGTCATCAATCACATGGTGTGACAGCCATATTGGATTGAAGAAAAATATTAAAATAATTATGTCTCAGAAACCGCTTACCTATCGATGCCAATCTTTACAAATGTCATATAATACCATTACTGCATATAATTTTTAAAATAATGACATCTTAGGTGATGTGGTTTGGTAGCCATCTTGGATGGAAAAATGAACCTTATCCAATCAACACAAAACTTCAGAAACATGATCCTCTACCCATACATGTGCAGAGTGTACATTTTTGATGTCGTATGTCACGTGGTTTGGCAGCCATATTAGCTTGAAAGCCAATATTTCAAAAAAAAAACTTCTCCAAAAACCGCTTCACCGATCTATGTGAAACTTGTCATGTTTGGTAAAAAATGTGATACATGACAAGAGCTGAAGGGATGTAATTCAAACTTGTCAAACCTGTCATCCTTCCGAGGTCGGCAAATTGAGAACCAGTTCACTGGTAATTCCCTGTGTGTTGTAAGAGGCGACTAACAGGGTTGGCGGCAGGGAGGGCATCAGGCCATAAAACATTGCTTCAAAAAGGGGACCACGGTTCCCGAAAAAGGCCAACCCCTGCTCTGCGGGGAAAAATGGCATCTAAAGGTGGTTCAATGAGGGCATCTACACGGGGGCAAATTGGTGATGCAGTCACATTGCTCTAGTTTTTGTAAATTTTCATTTATGGACGCTTTTCGTGGTTCAGTGACTTTTCCCTGCGTATCGGCTTTGATGTCCATCGGCACGCCAAATTTCAGCTTTCTACAGCACCCGGAAGGTACCGAAAGAAAACATTAATATCCGTCAGTCAGTCAGCGGTTAGAATAGTGTGTGTGTGTGTGTGTGTGTGTGTGTGTGTGTGTGTGTGTGTGTGTGTGTGTGTGTGTGTGTGTGTGTGTGTGTGTAATAATTGCATAATTGCGGCTTGTATGATGTAAAAAAGCAAAAACACCAAATTTACTCAGTTAACATGGCTCATGGATGTTGATTTAAATTTGCTTTATCGTTAATTTGGAAAGGGGCCAATACAACAAAAATAATATTGGAAGTCCACTTGTTTAAAACATTTGCACCATCCCAATTCCCGTTCAGCATTCTCTTCTGAGCATGCTATAAAGAACAATCCTGAGCATGTTCATCAATACAATAAAGCAGGAGTGTCTGTCTGTCTGTCTGTCTGTCTGTCCGCAATCTACTGCCTTAGTTTTGGCGCTTGCCCCGCTATACCTTCTGTGGAATATTTTGGGGTCCCAGTGGGTGTCTGAAGGTGGATGGAATGTTTCATAAATTTCTCAATACAATTGTGTTTTGAGTTTCCACCCATACAAAACTGATATCTCCCCATACGTAAACACATTCATGGTTTCTGCATTTGTAGTTTCGCCATTTACTGCATGTGGAAACATTCGCTGGTTCGGTAATATCTCAATACAAGTGAGATTCTGCATTTCCACCCTACGACGCTGACCTTTCTCCACGTGTAAACACTTTAACGACTTCGGCAATTTCTCAATAGAGTTGAGATTATCGGTTTCCACCGATATAGATGCCGTGATTTTTCGCACACATTCGCAGATTTGGCATCCGCAGTTTGGCCATTGACCACATATAGAAACATTACCCACCTTATTGTGGGGTCAGCTGCAGTAAGTTTTTGCCCAAGTCATTGCATGAACGGGCCATGCCCATGAGAACCCGACCCGGGCTACTACCTGTGCGTAGCATAGGTACCTCGCTAGTGATACTATAAATCACAATTTGTATCTTGTATCTAGTGCACAATTTGTATCTAGTGCTTTTGTGTTGATTTATTCAGTCTGAATACCCTTGTAATTCATGTAAAGGTAAATGAAGACTCATTTCTCATTATATCTTTGTCCCATATGTAATAAAGTATTTGTAACTTGTAAAAGCTTCCGCATGATCTTAAGACACTGGAAAAATACAAAGTCAATATGTGCTCAATGTTGCACGTGCTTTATGCATTTCATTCCATCATGGCATTTTTCCGGTTTCCAGTTTCTTTGCAACTGCACACTGTTTTCCCAGCTCCATTAGAGCTAATTTGAAAGCCAAGTGTACCGTACCGGCTCTCTCTTGTATAACTTTTGTCGTTAGTTCTCTGTACTGTTAAACATATCATGAATCTGTTCCTGTGTCTTGAGCATTTTTTCACTTGATCATGTTGTATGAATTTTGAGTATATGTTTGCCTAGGCCACATGCTCATGACTATTAAACACCATGATGTGACATTTTATATCCTTCTTTCTCTCCAATGTGGTTTCTTCCCCCACACTTTTCCATTATTCCTAACCCCGAAACCTAACGATGTTATGGTTAAGGGTTAGGGTGTATATATGTATGTATATATATATATATATATATATATATATATATATATATATATATATATATATATATATATATATATATATATATATATATATATATATATATATACAGTCACGTGAAAAAGTAAGTACACCCCATGTAAAGTTTTGACTATTTCAACATATTTCAACATACAGCTATTTGATCTTCATTTCAACAATATTGATAGATAAAGGTGATATAATATAACAAATATCATGAACATTTACATTTTGTAGTCCATTGTATAATTTAAATAAACATAAATGCAAATTTCGCATGTGGAAAAAGTAAGTACACCCCTACATTTATCACTACTTCAAATACCTAAAATTAGAATCAGGTGCACCAGCTCAGGTGCAAATGATTAGAACATTGTTAGAGAGGATCTTGGAGGAACCTGTCTTATTTAATCCTCAGACATTTAGTTGGGTTTGCTCTTTGTTGTTGAAGTGTGCGGCGTCACCATGCCTAGATCAAAAGAGCTCTCTGAGGCCTTCAGAAAGAAGGTTATAGATGCTTACGAGTCTGGGAAGGGATTTAAAAAGATCTCCAAACAATTTGAAATCAATCATTCGACTGTCCGGAAGATCATCTATAAGTGGAGAAGATTCCAAACAACTGCCAACTTGTTCAGGCCAGGCCGCCCCAGCAAGTTCAGCCCGAGAGCAGACTGCTAGATGCTGAAAGAAGTCTCTAAGAACTCCAGAATGTCATCACGGGACCTACAGGTAGCTCTTGCCACTGTTGATGTCAAAGTGCACGAGTCTACCATTAGAAAGAGGCTGCACAAATTTGATCTACATGGGAGGTGTGCCAGGAGGAAACCTTTGCTGTCCAGAAAGAACATCTGGGCAAGACTAAAGTTTGCCAATGAACACCTAGGCAAAGACCAGCACTTCTGGAACAATGTGCTCTGGACAGATGAGTCAAAGGTAGAGCTATTTGGCCACAGTACCAGAAGATGTGTTTGGCGAAAACCAAAGACAGCATTTGACCACAAGAACCTGATACCAACTGTAAAGCATGGTGGTGGAAATATTATGGTTTGGGGCAGCTTTGCTGCATCAGGGCCTGGGCAGCTCACTGTAGGAGAATTTGTAGCGGGGGACTCAAGACTCCAATGACCGGACACAGGTTTACAAAAGGTCTGGTTTATTAACTGGTTATTCACTTCATTCCATTTACCAAATAATACCGCATAATTCAATGGACCAGGTTAACTCTTTTCGCATGGTCCTTCTCGTTCGGCTGATGTTCCTCCGCCACTCCCGTTGGTCAGAGCTCCTGGTAGCAAGTCCTCTCGACTCCACGTTTGCTCTCGTTTATATGGACAAACTGGACTTAATCCCCCGTCCGCTGACCGTTAATCCTTTCTCCGCTAATGCCCCGAGGTCATGCGTGCACCGAGTCCTGGCATCAGCTCGCTCCCCTCCTGCTGTGAGTTCCGTTTACCAAACGATAGGGGGGTGCTTCAGCCAGGGGCTGTGACCAGGTGGACAAGAGATTATCATGTTCGGGCACATTCCTAACACTCATTTACGAACTCGTCTTTCACATAGTTTGCAGGTAAAATGTATCTGCTTTGTTACCAGGTTAATTAATAAGTTACCAGTGCCAATTAATAAGTTACACTGAGTTACACTTCCACAATTCCCTCATCTTTTTGTTTTTTTGTTTATATTAACCATTAATCTAAACATCAATATAAGTAAACAATCAATCACTACAAGTAAACATCATTACAAGTATAAGTAAATTAATCAATCACTACAAGTAAACATCATTACAAGTATAAGTAAATAATCAATCACTTTGGTAATCAAATTCCCTTGGGCATACACCGTCATCCTGCAAGAATCACAAAACATTTCGTTGGTCATTGACTCCTTCCATATCGTTCAATCTATTGCATTTGCATCACAAATATATTTTCAAAACAACACTTCACCATCACCAAGATACAACAATTTCACTTCTTTTTCAAGTTTTGTAAAGCATCTGCACCATCTGGCAAAAAACGTTTGCCTCCACACAAATGTTGACTTTGTTTGAAAGGAAGGGCTGATCACTTGTGTTTGAATCCTGGTATGAAACATTTTCTCCTAATGTCTTCATAGCTCCTGCACTACTTCGTGTAGGATTTCGCTGTTGTGGTAACATTGCGGAGTCATAGACTGACCCTGCTCTCCTTGTAGCATTCTTGCCACTTTTTGCTGTAAACCATAGTAATTCCTGAACAAGGCCTTCACCCAGTTGTAGTCGACTTGCCTCCTCCCTCATTGTGAGTGGGCAGCAAGTATTGGTGTGACGTTGATTGGCCAGCAAGATGTGGAACAGGGATGCCGGATGCATCCACAATGATGTTGGGACCATGGTGTTCAGGTCATTCATGGTCCTTACCAGGAGCAACCAGCAGAATCGTGCACAGCTGTTGTGACAAGGGCACAGCCGTTTTTTGCAGCTCCATGCTGGTTCCCCGGACGTTGGTGAAGTAATAACATATGTCCCCGCATTTCACAGAGGTTGCAGGTAAAATGTCGTTGTCCTGCAACTTCTGATGTGGTGAATGTTCGAAGCCTTCGAACAAGAGTAAGTGATCGCCTTTCTTTCATATGTTGCAGTGTGATCCAGGCAAATGGTCACATAAATTTCCTTGGTGAAGGTAAGCATTCATCTCCAAGTTACACGGGAGAATGTCTTCATCATTCTTTGAGAAAGAGGGTGTATGCCACGATTAACTTCATTTTTTAGCCACAAATTTTCTTTCTCGAACTTCTTCCCAATTCCGTTAGCAATCCCTCCAAAATGTGATCTCGTCTTATCCTTATGCTCAGTCACATCTGAATCTGCTTTCCGCACACACTGGATCAGATAGGGTACATCTTACCATGAAATCAGCATAATCATGTATATCTTCCGACAGTTTCACATTCAACAATTTGTTGTTTTTCCTTAACACAAAAGTTATATTCATTTATATGCGTCACACAAATAATATTCAATCAGGTATGTATTTTATTACTAAACTAAGAATAGCATTGTATATGATTACAATCACAAACGGGAATACCTAATTCCCAACAACAATTTTTCCAAACCAACAAATTAAACATAATGTATTATTACCATAATTCCTCTCCACTTTTTCTTTTCCCTCTTTTTCCTAACAGTGTGTCACTCGTGGTGATATGAGTTCACTGATATTGTAATTGACACAACTCATAACATTGTCGTTATGCCATTATCTTAATTCTACTGTTTCATTTGCAACATCACTTGATTTAATCTTTTAATCTCAGTATTTATTCATATCATCATAACAATCTTTCTATTTTAGGTCCATATTTGTTTCTATTCTTATCAACCTCCTACGGTTTATCAATTTGTTCCAAAACACTGCAACCAAAGGTTTTAACCAAAGCTCTACCAAACTATTTCCAATTTGAACTCAAAATGCTAATTAAACAACAATTCAAAGAATTAACTTCAATGGGTCAACAAACTCATTTTATAAACAGATCTAATTTTCCCATCCAATAATTTTCCTTGCCAAATGTCATATTCCACTTTAATAAACCTTCGAAAAATGTCTCCCAAATCAATAAATTCCCTTTTTACTTCCCAAATACTCATCTGTAAATTACATATTCAATTACAGTTTTTCCCTATTTGTTCGGCCTGAATGGCCACTGAAGTGGCTGCCAACATGCAGTACCGTTTTTATCTACCAAGCAAGTATTCGTCCACATAAGATCTCTACCAAAATGTTGTTTGTAAAAAACAAATCTGGGATTTCTGATTACATGGATGCACACTCTCAGGACATTTCAGGCTGCTTGTTAACAATCCACTACGATAAATTAATTCCTTTACCCACAATCAAATAATTAGTACAAATTGAGGATATTATCCCTATCACATTCATTTATAGATTCATTATGTTGGATTTAAATTTTCTCCCACTGCTGCAAGGAAGAACAATAGCTCTAATAAGTCTTTGTAATATCTCACTTCATTTACCCAGCATCGAAGAATTTATTTACTATCCATTCCCATCTGTTAACCAGTGACTTTGTTTGAACTCCAAAACTTAATTTGATGAATCCCATGTGTATGGTACCACTTATTGAAACCCCTACTTTTGTAGAAAATATCCAAGTAAGTGTTTTTTTTTTTACACCCCCTTAACTGTTGCTCATCCATTTCTATGCACCCAGTGAGTACTACTGACACCAGTATGCCAATATAGGTGTGCGAGATTAACAAATATGTTGCAGGTACACGTAACAGCGCGTTCTGAGTATAAATAACGTAACAGCGCGTTCATGTCTGCCCCTTGGTTTAAGATGCACAATGCATTCCGTTTTAAAACTCACAATAGTTCAAATCAGCAAGATTTTCTTTACTATTTTCCCATATCATCTATGCCTAATACACATCCATACATGCAGCACAATTTATATGCTGATAAAATTCAAGTTTATATATATATATATAAATCCATGAGCAGAGTATTCTGGGAAGTCAGTGTAAGACCTCTCCCAAATTTGGATAATTTTGTACTCCCTCATTTCTTTTTATGAAGCTCATATCCATAAATAGCTATTATTCTCATATAAATTCTATCAAAAATGGAATCCCCAAATTACTCACAATTTTACTATTTAATTAATGGCTGCTCATAACCCAGCACATCAAATCTTTATATTCCATCTCCCTTGACAAAAGAGATAATGTTCATAATCAAATTTTATTTCTATTTTATTTTACGGATTCTCTGCATATTCAATCCCATCCACATAAAACTATCCATTTCCAGACAGGCACACTGTCGGTGTCAACAATCTTGTAAGATTGATACACAAAACAATAAAAAACACTAACATTGACACACAAAAATACACACACACATGCATTATGCGTATTTGTTTGCGTTGGAACTATTATTTACAGATCAAGATGGGTGTCAATTTTATTTCAATTTCATAAAATTTGTCCTTCAATTTTTTATAAATGCTAATACACAAATGGACCAAAAAGTTTATTCTTAGAAAACCCCTATGATGTCACATTGAAATTACCCTTTCAGTTCCCACAATAATTTATCCAAATTTGACTACACACCCATTTACATGTCAGTCGACCACTGACCTATCAATCATGCGAAACAATAGTCCGAAATTCCCACCTGATCATCATGTGACCCTTGTCCCTTGGTTTAAAATTTGCAAAGCAATTGTTCCAACTTTGTAAATTTAAAATTGTGTGCCCAACATAAAAGATCCAATTTCGGCATGTGATCAATTAATTACTAATTTGCTTACAAGCAAAAAAAATGAATAATTCTTGCTCCGAAAACTTTTCAGACCCAAGAATCATCGACAGTTATTCATGTTTGTCCAGTAATCGAATCTGTTGAGGCCAATCATCATTTGGGATTTGCAGCAATGAAGGCCTAATCATTGTCTGAGGTACCGGTACACACTGGTACCCTTGATCTTGGTTTGCCCCATGACATTGTCCTCCTGTTGACATACGGACATCTTCTTCTCCAATGTCCCATCTTTCCACACTCGAAACACCGGTTTCTGTCGTTTCCTGGTCTGTGCACCTGTGCATTTGTATTGCTGGGCTGCATCTCTACATCCCTGAGTTGCCACTGCAATCTCTCGTTGTCTCCTGAAACACGAAAAAATTCTCTGTACCGTCCTTTTTGGGGAGACAACTGGAAATCAGATGGGACAATCGTCACTTTCATTCCTAATTTCGAGGGCAGTTGTGCATTTGTCTCCTCCACTGTATCCTGTATCCTTTTTATTTTAAGTTCTAGATCCGTTATCCGTTCTTGCTGTTCCCGTTGTCTGGATTCACCATCCCAAAGATGGAATGCAAGCCAGTCTACCGTTAGATTCTGTCTCTTCCTGGCTTTCAATCTTTGTTCCAATCTTTCCAATCGACTTCGCTCAAATGTACCATCTCTTGGAAACTCCTCATCATGTCCCTTTGTCCACAAATACCAATTCTCGACCTGCCTTATAGCTTCTGCACCATAACGGTCGTACATATGATGTGTACAAGTACCTTTTTGTGGAATCTCTGGTTGTCCTTGTGTATTCTTGCAGGCTCCATTTCCCATTCTGCCTTTTATCAAAGTAGCGTTGGATGTGTTGTAGTTTGTTCCTCTAAAGCTTCACTCGTACCTCCAGGAAGGGTCTCTCCACCTGTTCACACGGTGATTTCCAGAGAATCTCCCTCAGCCGTGGCTTTTGCACAATCCAATCTCACAGATCAGTATTTGCAGATGAGCCGGAGGGTCAGTATGAAATGGGTGAATCCTCAGGTGTCCGCTCTGTTGACGGGGAAATCACACAATGGTAACCGCACATATATATCTGTATATAAACTCACCACCTTGCTCAATTTTCCCAGGTTGTCTCCACATTGTTAATATCTCGCAAAGATATCAAAGCTTCTTTCTTGAGACCGCATTTTCATCAATCAAACAATCAATATATTCAATTCAATTTATTCAGTTAAATTTATTCAATTAAATTCAATCAATTAGATTCAATCAATTAACAATTCAATCAATTATTCAATTTCAATTAATTCATCAATATTCATCAATAAATCAAATTAATCATTTTGGATGACTCCTTGCATAAGCCCTTTCCCCAATGATGTCAGGACAGGTCCATCCATTGACCGTCACCTCTGGTTCGTACCTCATGTAAATTGATGAATCACCGTCCTGTCCTAGGGTCATATCTGACATATTTCCCCATTTTGCCTGGTCTCCACAAATTTTCTTTGCAACCACTAAAGGCAACTCATCCTTCATTCGTGAGACAGCCAAAATGGATGGCAGATACTAAAGTTCTTTGGGAAAAATATCTCATCATTTTTCTTTTAATAGTACCCAAAATCTCTTGGCAATATAAATTTCGTAAAACTCCTGAAATGGGACTGTCAAATTCCTTCAATCATGCTAAATTTTGAAACTCCATCGCTTGTAATACCCAATTTATCCCATAGGGCTTGAAAGTTCTTTCCCAAGTTCATGCAGCATTCTGCATTTGAACCCTATGATATCATTCATAATAATCATCATGATTTTATAGTCATGGTCCTATCATAATCATCTATTTAAAACGAACATTTCCTTTATCACCACAGCTATGTGGTATAATCAACAATAGAATAAAACTGTACATAGCAACAGGCTACCTCATGGCCACTTAGTATACCTATTGACAATAAGTCATAACAATATCGAATAATCATTGAACAATTCAAAAATCGCTTTCACTGCTCCAGCCGCAGCATTCGTTATTTTGTCTGCTCGTCCGCATGATCAAAACGAAATAAAGGGAGCTCAACCATTACACAGCGCTTTTAATGGCGCATGCCATAGGACCTCAACGCAATTTCGACTCGGCCAGAAAACGAGCAAATTTGCAGGATGTTAACTGGAATTAGTCGTGAAAATATATCAAAAATACACAAAAATACACACCCACAAAAATAAACAACAAAACCCAAACAAACCCAAGGTCGACCCTCTTACACAGTAAATTACATCATTTCAGCATCGTATTGATTGCTGACATATTCCAGGGTTTATACACACCTTAAAAGAGGTATGCGTGGTGTTGCCCCCTCCCACTTTTAATTCCTCATTAAATTCCTCATTAAATTCCTTATTAAATTACCCATTAAATTACTCATTAAATTACTTATTAAATTAACTTACATAGTTTCAGCATTGTATTGATTGCTGAAATATTCCAGGGTTTATACACACCTTAAAAGAGGTATGCGTGGTGTTGCCCCCTCCCACGTTTATTCCAGGGTTTATACACACCTTAAAAGAGGTATGCGTGGTGTTGCCCCCTCCCACTTTTAATTACTCATTACATCGTTTCCATTTAAAAAAAACATCGCTTCTACTGCTCCAGCCGCAGCATTTGTCACTTTGTTTGCTCATCCGCATGACCAAAACGAAATAAAGGGAGCTCAACCATTACACAGCGCTTTTAATGGCGCATGCCATAGAAGCTCAACGCAATTTCGACTCGGCCAGCAAACGAGCAAATTTTGCAGGATGTTAACTGGAATTAGTCGTGAAAAATATATCCAAAATACACAAAAATACACACCCACACAAATAAACAACATTTATTCCGTTCAACAGAACAAACATTTCCTCTATCATGACATGCATGTCTTCAAAATTATATGACGAAGAGAAAAAGTAAAATTAATTAAAAACTGCGGGCAGTGATGATCCGGGGACCATACCGCTCCATCCTGATTGGACGAGTGCGTGCTAGAGTCGTTAACAACGACAGTCCAGATCCGATTGTTCCAAATTTCAACTCAATCGATCGAAAAATGAACGCAGGGATGCATTTTAAAGGTGCAGTGGCACTAACTGAGTTGCCACGAATATGGCCACGAAATTGCCAATATGGCCATCACAAAATATTTTCCTTAATCAATTGGCTCATAGCATAACCAATCTGTAAGTATTTCATCCGAAGATGTATTTCTGAGGACTTTTAATTAAATAAGTCATTTATAAATCAACGAGTTAATTTATTAAATGATTAATCAATAAATCAATATTTTCCTTGACAGCCACATCACTTGGTCAGTGTCATGTCCAAATATCAGCTTCCTTACTCAAAAGGTGCCTGAGTTAATGTAATGTAATTACTGTAATAAGATTACTGCAATTACTGTAATGATTACTGTAATTACTGTAATTACCGGAACTGTAATTACTGTAATTACCTCAGGTAATTACTGTAATGTAATTACTGTAATTTAATAAGAAATGTAATTAATTAAATGAGTACTTCATTAATCGCTCATAATTAAATAACTCGTGAATTCTTATCCGGTTTATTTAACATTTGAGTGTCCCCAAAACGTTGGAGCAAAACGTTGCAACAACGAAAGTGAAACGTTGTAGCGACGTTGTGGAAACGTTAGCACAACCCAACATTTGAATGTTCCCAAAACGTTGGAGCAAAACGTTGCAACAACGAAAGTAAAACGTTGTAGCGACGTTGTGGAAACGTTAGCAAAACCCAACATTTAAATGTTCACAAAACGTTGGAGCAAAACGTTGCAACAACGAAAGTGAAACGTTGTGGCGACGTTGTGGAAACGTCAGCAAAACCCAACATTTAAATGTTCACAAAACGTTGGAGCAAAACGTTGCAACAACGAAAGTGAAACGTTGTGGCGACGTTGTGGAAAAGTCAGCAAAACCCAACATTTAAATGTTCACAAAACGTTGGAGCAAAACGTTGCAACAACGAAAGTGAAACGTTGTGGCGACGTTGTGGAAACGTCAGCAAAACCCAACATTTAAATGTTCACAAAACGTTGGAGCAAAACGTTGCAACAACGAAAGTGAAACGTTGTGGCGACGTTGTGGAAACGTCAGCAAAACCCAACATTTAAATGTTCACAAAACGTTGGAGCAAAACGTTGCAACAACGAAAGTGAAACGTTGTAGCGACGTTGTGGAAACGTTAGCAAAACCCAACATTTAAATGTTCACAAAACGTTGGAGCAAAACGTTGCAACAACGAAAGTGAAACGTTGTGGCGACGTTGTGGAAACGTCAGCAAAACCCAACATTTAAATGTTCACAAAACGTTGGAGCAAAACGTTGCAACAACGAAAGTGAAACGTTGTGCGACGTTGTGGAAACGTTAGCACAACCCAACATTTGAATGTTCCCAAAACGTTGCAACAACAAATGATCACAAGTAATTATCACATTGCAATGACCTCTAAACATTCCTAAACCAATATCCCATTAAAATCCCATTAAAATCCCATTAAATCCCATATCTTGTCACCCTTTGCATTGTTGAAAGCAATTAATTCCATACTCAATATTACCTCAATTTATATATACTAGGGCGTGCCCGCACGTACGTGCTTGCAAAAAAAAACATGCGTGCAAACAACAACAAAAACTTTGAAACCACGTGGCAGTAACGACCACAGAACCCCCCCTCTATTTACATGAAATGGTTTGGTCCATTCGCAAAGCCAAAGCAAACGACCACAGAACCCCCCCTCTATTTACATGAAATGGTTTGGTCCATTCGCAGAGCCAAAGCGAACGGCTTGCGAGTACGGTGACCATACCTTGGGACCCACTTGTCCGATTAATTTTAAACCTTGAAAAGGCACATCCTCGGGTCCCCAGCAATATACCTTACCAGGACTAACCTTACCTTACCTTACCAGAATAAAATTACCAGGACCATTATCAAACATTTATCAAAATATTAGGACCATCATCACACCAATGAATGACTCAATCCTTTAATGACTACATCCAAACCCAGACATTTTGAGTTCCGTAACTTTAATACTTCAAATTTTCCATTCCTTCCCTTCCTGATCTTTCGATGTAGGGATGGGTTCTTTTTAGGATCATGTTGCATCGAGCATTATTTTCCAAAACAGTGTGAACATTAAACCACACCAAAACCTCTGACATCCCACCATTAACACCTATTGTAAGCGTGCCGAATCAGTAAGCATCACCCCTCCTATGAGCCTCGACCAGAGGGTGGTTGTTACTCACAAACACTCGTCGCTAGCTGTTCCATTGTCTGCCGATTCCCACTCTGCTGTTTTTGTCTCATAATCACCAAACAAGAACAGTACACATTTCCTGTAATTATCTCTCATAATCAGGATAAATTTGGAACAGCCCTTAAACTAACACCAAGCAGATCAATTTTTATATTTAGGTTGAGGTTTCACACAAACTGGTTAACCAAATAATACAGAATTATTATTATTATTATTATTATTTTTCAAAAGCACTTGTTCACCAATTTCCCCAAATTTCAGCTTCCTATCTCAAAGGATGGCTAAGATATCGCCCAGACGAACAAACACACAACTAGAACGACGCTCAGTAGAGAGCATATCTCCGCCTTGGTGAACAGTTTATGTTTTGTATCCCACTGATAGGCCGGATCTGGATTCGGACCTGAACCAAAAATGGAATCGGCGTGTTTTTGTCACTTTTTTTTTAAATATATGAATAATATTAAAATAATAACATTAATAAGTATATTATGTTAAATATCATGTATATCACTTTTCACCCGATCTCTTTATGGTGAAGAATCACTTTAAACAATTCTCGTAGCCGGATTCGCACCTGGGTCTTCACCAAAATCCAATCATTTTGTCCGTGTCACCCATGCTATTTATCTGGCAAATTTCGTCAAAAAAAAAAACAACAGCACTGGTTTTGTTTCCTGGAAGCAGGGTGCCGGAATGGACATGAGGGACAATGAGGGACAGTGAGGGAGTGTTGGTATGCAATTTTATCCAATCGCCATCTTTCACAGTAATTCTGGACCGGCATGAGGTGGGATTGTCTGTCATGAATTTATTTGTTGATCGAACGAGTTTTAATTTGTCTAAATCCGACCAGTCGTTCCAAAGATATAAGCCGTTTTGTCGCAATACCATGAATTGGAATGAGGTAAAAAAATATATATATAAATATAATTCCCTTTCCCGGTTCCCTGTCGCTCGCCGAGCAAGTCGAGTGCTTTGAACAAGTGCAAAAAAAACTACTTTACCGGCCTTACACGTCTTGGAAGCAAATGGTCGCAAGGTGCACGCATGCTCCGTTTGCTTCCAGGTCACAGTAAGGCCTTTAATGACCAGCGCCGACCTTGTGCATTTTATTTAGACAGCGCAAAAATACGTATTTACAGAAATCATTTAGGAAAACACGAATAATAGCTACAATCGTTTAAAACGTTTCATCCTTGGATTACGTATGGACAATCACAAGTCCCACACAAATCCTCCATGTATATACAACATAACTATTCCCAAGTTCGTAAATCATACTGGACAAAAACAAGACACACTCACCTTTTAAAGACTTGTTTGTGTCCAGTTGATCCCAGCGGTGCCTCCAAATTGTAGGAGAATTTGTAGCGGGGGACTCAAGACTCCAATGACCGGACACAGGTTTACAAAAGGTCTGGTTTATTAACTGGTTATTCACTTCATTCCATTTACCAAATAATACCGCATAATTCAATGGACCAGGTTAACTCTTTTCGCATGGTCCTTCTCGTTCGGCTGATGTTTCTCCGCCACTCCCGTTGGTCAGAGCTCCTGGTAGCAAGTCCTCTCGACTCCACGTTTGCTCTCGTTTATATGGACAAACTGGACTTAATCCCCCGTCCGCTGACCGTTAATCCTTTCTCCGCTAATGCCCCGAGGTCATGCGTGCACCGAGTCCTGGCATCAGCTCGCTCCCCTCCTGCTGTGAGTTCCGTTTACCAAACGATAGGGGGGGTGCTTCAGCCAGGGGCTGTGACCAGGTGGACAAGAGATTATCATGTTCGGGCACATTCCTAACACTCATTTACGAACTCGACTTTCACATAGTTTGCAGGTAAAATGTATCTGCTTTGTTACCAGGTTAATTAATAAGTTACCAGTGCCAATTAATAAGTTACACTGAGTTACACTTCCACATCACCATCATATAATCCACTATGAATTCTTCATTGTACCAGAGGGTGCTTGAGGATAATGTGAGGCCATCTGTTGGAAAGTTGAAGCTCAATCGAAGGTGGACATTGCAACATGACAATGACCCTAAACATACCAGTAAATCCACCAAGGAATGGCTGAAAAGAAAGAAATGGAGGGTTCTGGAATGGCCAAGTCAAAGCCCGGATCTAAATCCCATCGAGATGTTGTGGGGGGATTTGAAACGAGCTGTGCATGCAAGACCCCCCTCAAACATTGCACAGCTGAAAGAATTCTGCATGGAGGAGTGGGCAAAAATTTCTCCCAGTCGATGCCAGAGACTGGTAGACAGTTATAAGAAACGCCTACTTGATGTTGTTTCTGCCAAAGGGGTCAATACCACCTATTGGAGCCAAGGGTGTACTTACTTTTTCCACATGCGAAATTTGCATTTATGTTTATTTAAATTATACAATGGACTACAAAATGTAAATGTTTCATGATATTTGTTATATTATATCACCTTTATATATTAATATTGTTGAAATGAAGATAAAATAGCTGTATGTTGAAATATGTTGAAAAAGTCAAAACTTTACATGGGGTGTACTTACTTTTTCACATGACTGTGAATATATATATATATATACATACATATACATACACACATCAGCAGCAGATAAAGACAGCATCAGTAGCTATGTACTCAAATCCTGCTTTGCTGCTCATGTTTCTCTGATGTATGCAATCTTCAATCCATCGTCCTTCCTTATGCAACCTCCTATTTGCGTGGAAGACATTTAACCTCACTCCCATCTAAAAGAGAAATAATGAGTCCCACTCCCTCTTTTTCAGCTCAATTCCTTTCAAAAAATGAAAATAAATCTCCTTCAAAGGCCTGAAAACAATGGTTTCTCATTCTTTCCTCGTACTCTTTTCTTCACTCATGATTTCAGGACTTGCAACTTCTTTCTTTTGTCGTTCTTACTTATTCAACTTCTTTCTTGCTCAATGCCAATAAAAACATTTTAAACGATATTTTTAAATGTTTCATCTCACTTTATTGTTCTTCCCAAACACCTGACTCCCAGACAGATTGTTCTACTTCCAGCGCTTCTGTTTACATCCTAGAATCATGTTCATACAGCACTACTTTCCTTTGTCCATCAATACCTTGCCCCCCCCCCCCCACCCTGCTGACGATGTCTGTCTTCATTTTGCTTAAGCTCTGATCTGGAAAAATCAGGTCCTATTCTTTATCCATTTGATGTCTGTGGTCCACCAGTTTTTGAAGGCTCTATTCTATTGTAAATGATATCTCCAATTGTGTTACCATTTAATCTCCAGAGATTGTGTTTTAACCCTAGATAGATGCACCCCTACAGAATGGGTATTTTTTTATACCCAGGCTCCAGGGGTACACCTATCTCGGTGTAAAATAAGCATTCTTCTCTCAGGATGGCTCCAATGGCTCTGTTTCTTTATCTGGCTATTCTCTCCTCAATTTTCACAGGACCCTCCTCGGTTGCAGTGTTGCTGTCTGTTACGTGGTCCCCTCGGTGAATACCTGGTCTCGGTGACCCCCGGACCGTGAGAGGAACTTCCCCAGAAAGCTGTATTATATATGCGCTTTCGCCACGCAATCCATATGAATTTCACCCAAGAGACAACTGACGTTCAAGGATATATTTCAATGGTAATGATACCATACAATTTCAATGACACAACCACGGAGATTTTCCCCGAGCAATCAACCATACACAACCATCAACAATTCCCAATTCACAAGCACTTCCCTATGAGTAAGATGGCCATCTTATATATGTGTGTCCCGGTGAGTACTCACAACCCCCTTTTGGTCTCGGTCCCGCACAATGTCTCTGGGCCCCTCCTGACCAAGATGATGGTCGGCGTCGCCGCACTCGGGCAGTTGAACGAACCCCGGGTGGACGTGTTTCCACCGGGCAGGTATCGTACCAGGCACCCCGGCTACAGCCCCTCGTGGCCACGCGAAGCGGGTACGGGAAAGCAAGCCAAAAGCCCCACGCCGCTTGCCAGGCGTGTTAGGCCCCAACGGGCGACCCGTACGCGTCTTTTTAGACGGTGTCACGAACGGCGCCAAACGCTGGGTCGGTGCACGGCCACACGACAGTTTGACGTCCACCAGGCAGGTATCCATCCCGGTAACTCCTCTCGCCAGACAGGCTCGGGAACGCCGCTTTTCCACACGGCTCAATCAATCCCACCTTTCGTCGGAGCGGGGCGAGGAAGAAGAAGTCCTCGTCCTTTTTCCCTCGTGTCTTTTTCTCTTCCGTTTCCGGTCACTTCCGTTTCCGGCCACTTGTTCAGAAGGGCTCCTGACCCTCCAATCACAACAACCCTTAATATACTACACACGGATAAGCAAAGACCTGAATGGTAATCCACATACATTCACATAAATATGTAACACTCCCCCCCTTCAAGAAAGAAAGTTTGAACCCAGCGAAAACTTTCTTTGCCGGCCAATTTGGAGAAACAAACCAGATAACTCAACCCCCCCCCACATTATCAGTTCCCCCCGGGCACAGTTATCACTTAAAAATAAAGCAACCAAAATTTCACCACAACCCCTCCAGATTACTCACTCTGGACTAAGCACCAGCAACGACATTGTCCCTGCCAAATCAAACTCCATCTCATGACCCTCTGACTTGGACCGTCAGTTTCTTGTGAATGAAGGTTAAGGGGTTGATCAAAGATCCAAAGTTAAGCCACTCGATAGCACTTTTTCCGGGAGGCCAAGCCGAGTATTCACTACATGGATGCCTTTAGGAACGTGGAGTTCACGGTTAGTCCGTGCAGGAAAGTTCTCTACATGGGCGCCTTGAGGAACGTGGAGTTCACGGTTAGTCCGTGCATGAAAGTTCACTACATGGACGCCTTTAGGAACGGCGTTCACGGTTAATCCGTGTAGGAATCTTGGCTCGGCGGCTCCGCCGCATTCAGTGCTTCAACTTCTCAGAACTTCCCTAATACTTAGGGTGGGACCACTTGTCCCTGTAGTCCCAGGAATAGCGGTCTCCTTCTCGGCCACTACTTTGCCAATCCTTCCTTCGGGAGCGGCCGTAACTCAGGGAGCCTCCATAATAATATTGATTGCGGCCACCACCAAAACTACCGCCCAGTTGTCCTCTCCTGTAGACCTCTCGACGTCTACGAAATGCCTTCCCTACTGTTATGGTCCGACCCCCCAAATCCTTGCCATTCCAATTCTTCTCTGCCTCTCTGGCGTCTTTTGTGCTGGCAAACGTGACAAAGCCGAACCCTCTTGACTGTTGCGTTTCCCAGTCTCTTACCAACCGCACTTCCACCAGCGGCCCATATCTGTTGAAGACAGAGGTCAGAACTTCTTCCTCTGTTTTGAAGTTCAGTCCCCCTACAAATAACTTGGCACTTTTGTCGCCATCCCGAGCTGGTGTGGCGTTATTTTCCCTGCTGGGCTCTTTACCAACCCTCAGGTTACCATAAACTTGCCCCCCGGCCAAATCATTCCCGATAACCACAGATGCACTCTCTACAGGAAGCGTGGCTTGTAAACCGACGGTGACCGGTCCTGACACCAAATCGGACTCCAAATGGATGACATGAAGGGGAGCACTAACACCGCCCCCGATCCCCTGTAAACGAATACTATCCCCCGTTGCCGTCTCCTCGGACCATGGCAAAATGCCTTCAAGCATTAAAGATTGATGTGCCCCTGTGTCCCTCAATATCCTAACCGGCTTCCGGTTAGTCGAGGCTCCATCCCGTGACACAAACCCCTCTGAAATAAATGGTTGGTAACCCTTTTGATGGCGATTTCTCACAATGGCCATTGCGTTTGGAGTCGTAGTAGTCGGACTCCGCTCTGGGTCTTCGCTTTTCATGCGGTAACAACTGGACATCAAGTGTCCAGGTTTCTTGCAAAAAGCACAAGTAGGCCCGGAGGAAAAACTTGTGGTCTGCCTCGGGCCCCCCGAACTATAAGTTTGTCTTGGGCCCGCATCCCTCTGATTTCGAACAGGTGGGGTATCATAGTTGTCTCCATAATCATCTCGAGGCCGCCGCCATGTATGGTCGTTCTCCGCACCTGCTGTTCCCCACCTCCCCTGCGGAGATCTAGGCGAGGAGTTAGGTTCGTGGACCCCTATTCGGTGGGTTAAGGCATAATCATCTGCCATGGTGGCTGCGTCCCACAACTTTGGTACTTTCTTTTCCTGCAGGTACACTTTGATGTCCTCGTGGACACACTGCTGGAATTCCTCCACCAGGATCAAGTCCCGCAATGTCTCGAAGTCTTTCCCGACTCCTTTTGACTCACACCACCGATCAAACATGTTTTCTTTCACTCTGGCAAACTCCACATGGGTCTCACTCTCCCTCTTCCTGGCATTCCTGAATTTTTGTCTGTAAGCTTCCGGAACCAACTCATAGGCTTTGAGGATGTGCTTCTTCAGTACCTCATAATCTGCACATTGGTCCATTGGTAGCGCCGAATAAATCTCTTGAGCTTTCCCCACCAGCACACTTTGCACGAGTATGGTCCAGGCCTCCTCCGGCCAGTTTAATTGTCGAGCCACTTTCTCAAAGTGTGGAAAAAATTTCGCGACTTCCTTTTCACTGAACGGTGGAACCAGCCTCACATGTCTGCCCACATCCCAGGTTTTCTGGTTAGGTGTCGACCCCGTCAGCAAGGGTGGTGCCTCTCCCCGTTCTCTCATTAACTCCAGCTCCTTGAATTTGATTTCTTGCTGAAGCTCCATGTCACGTTCCTTTAATTCCCTTTCCGCTTTTCTCTCCTCTGCTTCGAGGTCCCTTGCAGCTCTCCTCTCCTCTGCTTTTCTCCCTTCTAACCTTTCCTGAAGTTCTCGTTCCACTCTCCTTTCCTCTGCTTGTTTCTCTTCTCTCCTCGCTTCTGCTTTCCTTTCTTCTTCTGCTCTTTCCTTTTCTGCTTTCCTTTCTTCTTCTTTTAACCTTTCCTGGAGTTCTCGTTCCACTCTCCTTTCCTCTGCTTGCTTCTCTTCTCTCCTCTCTTCTGCTTTCCTTTCTTCTTCTGCTCTTTCCTTTTCTGCTTTCCTTTCTTCTTCTTTAATCCGTTCCTGGCTCCGTAATTGCAACTCCAGTTTCCGGAGCTCAACATCTTCTGGTTCTTCGGGTAGCCACTCCCAGGCTAACTCGTCCCATGTTCCTAATCCCACCATAGATTGTATCACCATGGCCTGCAACTCTGCCTTCCTCAAATTAGTTCGGACCTCCAAGTTAAAATGTTTGGCCAATTTCAAGAGGTCCGACTTTAGCAACGCTCGGAACTGTGCCTCACTCAGGGTTACCCCAAAGTTCTGTGCCACAAACGCCATGGTGTCTATCGTTAACACCTGTTAACCTTCACCCAAGACTTTACCCCAATTTCTCAAAAAATTTACCAATTAATAATTAATTAATAAATTTTAATTAATAAAATATTATTATTTTATTATGTTATACAATTTTAGATCCCGGACGTAGACCCAATTGCGAAACCGCAAATCGTAATCCCGGACGAGCCCCCAATTCTGTTACGTGGTCCCCTCGGTGAATACCTGGTCTCGGTGACCCCCGGACCGTGAGAGGAACTTCCCCAGAAAGCTGTATTATATATGCGCTTTCGCCACGCAATCCATATGAATTTCACCCAAGAGACAACTGACGTTCAAGGATATATTTCAATGGTAATGATACCATACAATTTCAATGACACAACCACGGAGATTTTCCCCGAGCAATCAACCATACACAACCATCAACAATTCCCAATTCACAAGCACTTCCCTATGAGTAAGATGGCCATCTTATATATGTGTGTCCCGGTGAGTACTCACAACCCCCTTTTGGTCTCGGTCCCGCACAATGTCTCTGGGCCCCTCCTGACCAAGATGATGGTCGGCGTCGCCGCACTCGGGCGGTTGAACGAACCCCGGGTGGACGTGTTTCCACCGGGCAGGTATCGTACCAGGCACCCCGGCTACAGCCCCTCGTGGCCACGCGAAGCGGCTACGGGAAAGCAAGCCAAAAGCCCCACGCCGCTTGCCAGGCATGTTAGGCCCCAACGGGCGACCCGTACGCGTCTTTTTAGACGGTGTCACGAACGGCGCCAAACGCTGGGTCGGTGCACGGCCACACGACAGTTTGACGTCCACCGGGCAGGTATCCATCCCGGTAACTCCTCTCGCCAGACAGGCTCGGGAACGCCGCTTTTCCACACGGCTCAATCAATCCCACCTTTCGTCGGAGCGGGGCGAGGAAGAAGAAGTCCTCGTCCTTTTTCCCTCGTGTCTTTTTCTCTTCCGTTTCCGGTCACTTCCGTTTCCGGCCACTTGTTCAGAAGGGCTCCTGACCCTCCAATCACAACAACCCTTAATATACTACACACGGATAAGCAAAGACCTGAATGGTAATCCACATACATTCACATAAATATGTAACACTGTCTATTTCAAGAAGCGTAGATCACTCCCTGTCCGTTGTCCATATTAACCCCCTATAGCTCACTGAAATACCTCTCATTGAGAATCCCTCTCCACAAATAAATGTTTCAGTGTTGGGTGCTGTCCACTTGATGATGATGACTCCATATGTATCTCTATTGCCTTAGATGTGGAACAACTCATAACCACCCATCCTGGCTTTCTATTCCTCATCTGTAGAAATTTCATCTCCGACTGTGCCAGCTTGCTGGGTGTCACATCTGCAACCTCCAACCTGACAGCATGACAAAGACCTTCTATGATTATGTGGGCTTGACCCAGTCTTTGAACTTTCCATCCTGCAATTCTAGAAATGGTGCACTCTCTCTTTTGTAGGTGGCAATTGCAAACACTCCAGCCAATCTCTTCTATTCAACCTCTGCTTCTATTGGCTCCACTTGTCATCATGATCTTTGAAAATGCCACATCCCGCTGTCTACTGTTAGGAAGTGACCAGAATGTTTCAGAATGTGGCTGACGGGCATGGACTGCAATATGTCCTCTCACAAAGGGACTGAGTTTCCATCTAAAAAAAAAAAATTTCCCTTTAAAGGCCATTTTCCCGACTACAGCAGGGGTTAGCCTTGCGGGCCGCATAACAATCATCATGGTTCCCTTTTTGAGGCAATGTTTTTATGGCCGGATGCCCTTCCTGACGCCAACCCTTTAGTCGCCTTTAGGGCAGGGATACGGTGTACATAGTTCGAAACTGGGGCACACACCGGCACATTCATCCCAGCAAGCTGTTACTCAATTTGCCGACCCCAGAAGGATGACAGGCTGAGTCAACCCCTCCCCCCCTGGCGTTAATTCAATCATTGACCCGGATTCAAACTCAGGATCCTAGGATCCCAAGCCAGCACCCTAACGGCTAAGCCAACATCAGGCTTGAGTTTCCATCTCCACTGCATTTAATATTGATTCCTTTAAAGAAAACTTTCAAAAAAGACTCTTCTCTCTCATGGAATGGTTTAACAAATTCCATCTATGGCTAATTCTATCCATCCTATCTGCCCTTTTACACTACATCTTGTGGCAAGGCCATTGCAGTCAAGCAACTTGCTTTCTCGAAGGTCATAACCAATCTGAGGCCAACTTTATATCTCTCCATTAGGCTCACAGAAAGGGTGTCTCCATCCTTAGGCAATCCAGAAAACATTCTCTTGCTGATCTCAAGGCTAAACAATCCAACCATTCACCTTCATCAATGTCTTCATGGAACTTTGTCAAATCCATCTCTGGTAACTGCTTCCCAAACATCCTCTCCCTCACCTCAAATGGCCTCATACAGACTCTGCTCTAAACAAGGCAGAATATCTCAACTTAGCATTTGCCTAGCAATATCATGCACACAAACCATCCATCCTACTCTGTCCCTACCTTACCCCTTCATACTGACTATTAACTGGAATTTGTGTCTTTATAACCCAATACGGTATAGAAAGTCCTCCCCAGCCTTGACCATGCTGGAGCAGCAGAAGGCAGCAGAAAAAGACAGCATGAGTACCCATCTTCTCAAATCTTCTTCTGCTGCTCATGCTCCTCTTATGTACTCACTCTTCAACCCCTCCTCCTTATGCCTTATACAATCTCCTACTTGCCTGAAAGACATTTAAAACTCACTCCCATTCATAAGATTGGTACAAATGCAGACCAGATCAACAACAGGTCAGTAAGATTATTTCCATTAATAATACGAGTGAGGTACCCGTGCTATGCACGGGTGGGAGGCCAGAAGCAAACAGACAATGCAGAAACGGCGAATGCTAAATCATGAAACCAATAAATTCCACATTCCTGTAGCACCTTCAGTCGCACGTCAGACATGGACAGCAAGTTCGTGAAGGACTTCATGAAAAACGTACCCGTTCGCAAACAAACGGGTACATTTGTTCCATACCCAGTCAATGGCGATTCCAATCATCAATTGACACTTTAACAAAACACTGTTTGAAATGACGGTTGTATTGGGATATTATCAAACCCGCTCATTGCCGTAATCTGTCCACTTCCGCATTCGCACAGGTTCAAAATTCTCATCAAAATCTAAACAGTATTTGTCGCATTTCAATAAAAGCCACATCACTGTTCATATCGGTAAATATTATTCCATAGTGTTTGGAAAAATTGAAAAACTTGGAAAATTGGAAAAACAGTATAGCCTATTTTACTCCAGGGGGTTCCAGGATTACCCACCCAAAACATCGTTGCAATTGGTGCAGCCGTTTTTGAGGTACCTTCGAACAGACGGACCTTTGGTGAATTTATAGTAAGATATATATATATATATATATATATATATATATATATATATATATATATATATATATATATATATATATATATATATGTATATATATATATATATGTATATGTATATATATGTATGCATATGTATATATATGTATATGTATATATATGTATGTATATGTATAGTAGCTGTGATGGAGGTGCTGGCTCAGAACGTAAAGGAGGGTTTACCGTGGGAGTTGTTGTATGCAGATGATCTGGTGTTGATTGCGGAAAGTATGGATGGACTGAAGGAAAAGATGAACACGTGGAAGGAATGTATGGAGCCAAAAGGTCTGAAGGTGAATATCGAAAAGACGAAGGTGATGGCAAGTGGTAAAGCATGTGGTGAGGTGGAAATAACTGGGAAGTGGCACTGTGCTGTGTGTAGGAAGGGTGTCGGAGTGAACTCCATTCAGTGTACAATGTGCGCTGAGTGGGTTCATCAAAAATGTAGTGGTCTGAGAGGGTCATTAACCAGTGTGGCAGCTACATTCAAATGTAAGGTGTGCACAGAGGGAGCTGCAGATGGAGGAAATGTTGAGTTGGATCTTGGAGACGGCGTGAAGCTGGAAGGTGTGAAAACATTTTGCTACCTCGGAGACATGCTGAATGGAGAAGGTGGATCAGACTCGGCAACGGTTGCTCGAGTGAGATGTGCATGGAAGAAGTTTCGGGAATTGAGTGGCGTGCTGATGATGAGGGGAGTGTCGTTGAAGCTGAAGGGAAAGGTGTATGCTGCATGTGTGAGAAGTGTTATGATTTATGGGAGCGAGACATGGGTAATGAACGTAGAGCAGCAACGAAGGTTGGAAAGGGTGGAAATGCGAATGGTTCGACGGATGTGCGGAGTATCGTTGAGAGAGAGGAAGACAAATGATGAATTGCGAAAGATGATGGGAATAGAGCCTGTGATTGATGCTGTGAAGAGGAACAGGTTGAGATGGTTTGGTCATGTGTTGAGGAGGGATGAAAGTGACTGGTTGAGAAGAGTGATGGAAATGAATGTAGAAGGAAGTAGAAGACGGGGAAGACCGAGAAAGACTTGGCTAAAGATGGTGGAAGAAGAAATGCGGGCAAGGGGGTTAACAAGGAGAGATGCAGAAAATAGGGCAAAATGGAGAAGATTGTCATGGGGACCGCAAGGCTAACCCCCGCTCTAGCAGGGAAAATGGCCTTTAAAATGCATGTTGTTGTTGTTGTTATGTATATGTATATGTATGTATATGTATATATATATATATATATATATGTATGTATATGTATATATATGTATATGTATGTATATGTGTATGTGTGTATGTGTATATATATATATATATATATATATATATATATATATATATATATATATATATATATATATATATATATATATATATATATACACACATATACATATATATACATATACATACATATATATATATATATATACATGCAGACACGTGAAAAAGTAAGTACACCCCATGTAAAGTTAGTTTTGACTTTTTCAACATATTTCAACATACAGCTATTTGATCTTCACTACAACAATATTGATAGATAAAGGTGACATAATATAACAAATATCATGAAACATTTACATTTTGTAGTCCATTGTATAATTTAAATAAACATAAATGCAAATTTCGCATGTGGAAAATAAGTACACCCCCACATTTATCACTACTTCAAATACCTAAAATTTGAATCAGGTGCACCAGCTCAGGTGCAAATGATTAGGACATCGTTAGAGAGGATCTTGGAGGAACCTGTCTCATTTAAACCTCAGACATTTAGTTTGGTTTGCTCTTTGTTGTTGAATTGTGCGGCATCACCATGCCTAGATCAAAATATCTCTCCGCGGCCTTCAGAAAGAAGGTTTTAGATGTCTACGAGTCTGGGAAGGGATTTAAAAAGATCTCCAAACAATTTGAAATCAAACATTCGACTGTCCGGAAAATCATATACAAGTGGAGAAGTTTCCAAACAACTGCCAACTTGTTCAGGCCAGGCCGCCCCATCAAGTTCAGCCCGAGAGCAGACCGCAAGATGCTGAAAGAAGTCAGTAAGAAAACCAGAATGTCATCACGGGACCTACAAGTAGCTCTTGCCACTGTTGATGTCAAAGTGCACGAGTCTACCATTAGAAAGAGGCTGCACAAATTTGATCTACATGGGAGGTGTACCAGGAGGAAACCTTTGCTGTCCAGAAAGAACAACAGGGCAAATCTAAAGTTTGCCAATGAACACGTAGGCAAAGACCAGCACTTCTGGAACAATGTGTTCTGGACAGATGAGTCAAAGGTAGAGCTATTTGGCCCCAGTACCAGAAGACATGTTTGGTGAAAACCAAAGACAGCATTTGACCACAAGAACCTGATACCAACTGTAAAGCATGGTGGTGGAAATATTATGGTTTGGGGCAGCTTTGCTGCATCAGGGCCTGGGCAGCTCACCATCATAGAATCAACTATGAATTCTTCATTGTACCAGAGGGTGCTTGAGGATAATGTGAGGACATCTGTCGGAAAGTTGAAGCTCAACCGAAGGTGGACATTGCAACATGACAATGACCCAAAACATACCAGTAAATCCACCAAGGAATGGCTGAAAAGAAAGAAATGGAGGGTTCTGGAATGGCCAAGTCAAAGCCCAGATCTAAATCCCATCAAGATGTTGTGGGGGGATTTGAAACGAGCTGTGCATGCAAGAAACCCCTCAAACATCGCACAGCTGAAAGAATTCTGCATGGAGGAGTGGGCAAAAATTTCTCCCAGTCGATGCCAGAGACTGGTAGACAGTTATAAGAAACGCCTACTTGAGGTTGTTTCTGCCAAAGGGGGCAATACCACCTATTAGAGCCAAGGGTGTACTTACTTTTTCCACATGCGAAATTTGCATTTATGTTTATTTAAATTATACACTGGACTACAAAATGTAAATGTTTCATGATATTTGTTGTATGATATCACCTCTATCTATCAATATTGTTGAAATGAAGATCAAATAGTTGTATGTTGAAATATGTTGAAAAAGTCAAAACTTTACATGGGTTGTACTTACTTCTTTCACGTGACTGTATATATATATATATATATATGAATGATCGTTTTAAGGCCATTTTCCCCGCTAAAGCGGGGGTTAGCCATGCAGGCCCGATGACAATCATGGTTCCCTGTTTGAGGCAATGTTTTTATGGCTGGATGCCCTTCCTGACGCCAACCCTTAATCGCCTCTTATGACACGCAAGGATACGGTGTGCCTATTCTGAATCGGGGTACACACCGTGATCATTCATCCCAGCAAGCTGGTACTCAATTTGCCGACCTCGGAAGGATGACCGGCTGAGTCAACCCCACCTGGTATTAATTCAACAGCTGAACGGGATTCAAAACTCAGGACCTTAGGATCCCAAGCCCACCGCGCTAACCATTAGGCCAACACCAGGTTAATAAGTAAAGCCATGCATTCTATCATCACAGCCTATGTCAACTTTTTACTTATTTCAAAAATCCTGACCATCAGTATAGATTCCCTACCGCTCCTTCATCTATGGATAGATGAAGGGCCTATATCTCAAAAAGATGTCAGGACTATCTCCATATTTCATATCTTCATATACTTTTTCATATTTCTCTCTATTCATTCTAATTCTTTCTTCTTCTTTATTTCTCTCTTTCTTTATCTATCTGTGTTGGGAGAAGTAAATTCTTGCAGAATTTTTTCTGGAAGGTTCACTAGGCTGCGCCTGGATGGGTTTGAGTGTTGAGGAGTGGCAGCTGAAACCCGAATCCTATCCAGGTTCCTCCTGATAACTCCATCTTTGCTCTCTACTTCTTCTAGTTCCTCCTGATGACTCCAATGCACTATTGATTTTCCATTACATTCCTGAAATATCTCAGGCATTCAGCAGAATCTAGTATTGCTGCCTGTGACATACAAGGCTACCTAACTTCAAAGATGGCTTTTCTGACTTCTTCCACTCGTGCAATGAATGTTTTGCTATCAATGCAATTCTCTCCTCTCCTTTCCCAGTGGAGGGTGAATTGCCTCAACGTAGTGACTTGGGGATAGTCTTGTTCTTTGGTATCTACTAATGTGGAATTTATTGGATGCTGGTCTGACAAATTGAACATGTCTTTCAATCCTGGCAAATCCCATGGTCTCAGCCTGCCACTCAGGAGAGATCATCAAACACACCCACCTATTGATTTCCACATTCAGTCACTGGAAGAGCTTCGGTCCTATGAACTTATAGGCCTTACTTTTGGCACAACTTCTTCTAAGCTGATGTGTGTCAAAGCTAGCCTCCAAAGGCAGCCCCACACTGAGCATCCTCTGTTGTTCCAAGTCGTTATTTGAAAAATTTGAAATACTCACAGCCTATACAGCTCAGCGGAGTAATACTTTTCCTTATATACTGCCATCCAAGCATTGCATTTGTTTCTTCTGGATTCTGTGGAATTCAAAGGTCTCAAAATATATTGACATCTCCCAAAATGATGCTGAAGCACAAGGCCTGTTGCTCTCACATTGAAGACGGGTCATTGACCTCTGTGTTGCTCCCTGTGTTTTCTTAGCCTTGTTGACCTCCAAAAATTCCTCCAGGATGCACATGTTCTTCCAGTAACCTCCTCATGGATAAATTCCCCAAATCTAGGGTTACTGCCAGCTGTAGACTTTCAGTAATTCTCATTTTTTCCAAAAATAACTGGAACAACAGAGGATGCGCACTACTTTGTTCCTCCTTTATAACTTTTGGGGAACTCCATTCACTCTCTGTAAATAACATGTTATTATCTGAAAAAGGTGGTTCAATCGCACTCTTCCCTTGCAGATTTTTGTTTTCTGCTGTCGTCTCTGTACATTGCATGTTGCATCCACCTGTGGCCATGTTGCCACTGTCAGGACATTGCCTTTTGCCTTCAGTCGCCTTGCTATTCAATGAGCATGGAGTTTGTACAAAAAAAAGGTTATTGCACAGAGATGTGACTTGTCTAGGATAAACAATACAGTCAGTTTGGCTTTTCTTGAGATGATTATATGATTGTTATGTTCGTAGAATTCCATCCAGCTGCATGAATGCTTCAATCTTGCTCCATTTTAGTGGGGTTCCCAGGAAAATGATGCAAACACGTTTTTATTTCCGACCTGAATTTGTCTGATAGCAACCCGTTGTTCATAACACTTTCATAACCTATTGCTCCAACATTTCAAGGCATCGGGATTTGACAGTTCTTTTTTTGTAAAAAAAATTGATAAATTGGAAATCAAAAAGCCTTGGCAAGAAATGCAAACGGAGGGTGTGAATAGAGCAATGAAATATCTATTTGAAGCACAGCAAACTGTATTCATAAGGAAGCTGTGCTTTTTCCATAAGGTAGCACAGGAAGATTGTATTTAAGCTCATGAAATAGTTTCCTTTAAAATTTAAAAAAAATACATGGTGTGGTGGTCAGGATACGTTGACAAATTTAGAAAAGATTCATTTTCAGCTCCATGATCCCAGATTGCTGTATTTACAATGTTTTCCTTTGGAAATTACTTCATTTTCTGCTTCTGCTCAACTCAAAAACTTCGAAAAAGAACCATTGTTCAAACAAAAATGAATAATTATGCATTTGAGACCTTTTTTTTTTTCTCTCTTTTTTCCCTTTCCTGGTGTCATTACCCTGCGCTCGCGAAGCGAAAAGCGGGAGCTGCGTACGTGTGCCGTGTGCCATACGTGTCTGCATTGTAAAAATTCCTTTTCTCGGCAACCGTTGGTCCGATTGACTCGAAATTTTATCATAGAAGCGCCTCCGCCTGTAATTTTTTTATTCATAATTATGACGTCATAAGTCACGTGGTATAGACGCCATCTTGGAAAAACGTTATACCTCTATATATCCTAAACCGCTCAATGGGAAAAAATTGAAACATGGCTCATTGTCAAGTAGTCACCATGTGGAATAAGATATGTTGATGGTGATGTCATCGGTGCCTTAATTATGACGTCATAATTCCACAAGTACAACGCTTCATCTGATCAGTATGAATAAAACAAAAATTCCTTTACAATTGTTAGTCCGATGGGCACAAAATTTTCATATGTGCGGCTCCTGTAAATTTTTTGGATGATAAGTATAACGTCATAGGTCACGTGGTACAGACGCCATCTTGGAAAATTTCGAAAAATGTTGCACCTCTATATCTCTGAAACCACTCCATGGAAAAAATTGAAACATGGCTCATTGTCAAGTACTGCCTTTGGGGAATAAGATATGTTAATGATGACGTCATCAGTGCCTTCGTTATGACGTCATAATTCGACAAGTACAACACTTATATCTGACCATTGTGAAAAATTTTCTGGGCAACTATTTGTCTGATGGGCACTAAATTTTCACCATAGGAGCGCCTCCTGTAGGATATTTTAATGATAATCATGACTTCATAGGTCATGTGGTACAAGCGCCATCTTGGAAAAACCGAAAAATGTTGCACCTCCATATCTCCAAAACTGCTGCATGGAAAAAATTGAAACATGGCTCATTGTAAAGAACTCTATATGGGGAATAGGTGTTGTTAACGATTAAGTCATTGGTGCCATAATCATGATGTCATAATTCGACAGGGGCAATGCTTAGTCTGATCAGTTTGAAATGTATTGAGCGTGATCTATGCAACAATTATATTAGAGAATTTAAATTTATGATGTCATCGTTCAAGTGGTCTGGCAGCCATATTGGATCAACAACGCATTTTAAGGCCACTTTCCCTGCTAGAGCGGGGTTAGCCTTGCGGGCCTCATGACAATCTTCTCCATTTTGCCCTATATTCTGCATCTCCCCTTGTTAACCCCCTTGCACCGAATTTCTACTTCCACCACCTTTAGCCAAGTCTTTCTCGGTCTTCCCGGTCCTCTACTTCCTTCTACATTCATTTCCATCATTCTTCTCAACTAGTCACTTTAATCCTTCCTCAACACATGACCAAACCATCTTTCAACCTGTTTCTCTTCACAGCATCCATCACAGCCTCTATTCCCATCATCTTTCGCAATTCATAATTTGTCTTCCTCTCTCTCAACGATACTCCACACATCCACCAAACCATTCGCATTTCCACCCTTTGCTGCCTTCGTTGCTGCTCTACATTCATTACCCATGTCTCACTCCCATAAATCATAACACTTCTCACACATGCACCTCACACCTTTCCCTTCAGCTTCAACGACACTCCCCTCCTCGTCCACACGCCACTCAGCTTCATGCCGTCTCCAAGATCCAACTCAACATTTCCTCCATCTGCAGCTCCCTCTGTGCACACCTTACACATGAATGTAGCTGCCACACTGGTTAATGACCCTCTCAAACCACTCATTTTTGATGAACCCACTCTGCGCACATTGTACATTGAATGGAGTTCACTCTGACACCTTTCCTGCACACAGCACATGGCCACTTCCCAGTTCTTTCCACCTCACCACATGCTTTACCACTTGCCATCACCTTCGTTTTTCCGATATTCACCTTCAGACCTTTTGTCTCCATACATTCCTTCCACTTGATTTTCTT
This sequence comes from Myxine glutinosa, assembly GCF_964187855.1. NCBI lineage: Eukaryota > Metazoa > Chordata > Myxini > Myxiniformes > Myxinidae > Myxine > Myxine glutinosa. The sequence goes on from NC_136264.1 coordinate 171,272,722, forward strand.
CTCCTTCAGACAATCCATACTTTCCGCAATCAACACCAGATCATCTGCCTAGAACAACTCCCACGGTCAACCCTCCTTTACATTCTGAGCCAGCACCTCCATCATAGCTACAAATAGTAGTGGACTTTGTACTGACCCCTGATGCACTCCCACCTTCACCTCAAACTCACCACTGTTCCCATCCTTTGTGCGTAGAGCTGTGCGTGTTCTCTCTTACATTGAAATCACTACTCTGATCAACCATTCCTCCACTCCTAACTTCCTCAATGCCCATTGTAGTGAAATTATACCAAGGTGAACCCAGGGGTGTTCGCTACGGAAGGGGCCGTCTATAAGACCCGGGACAACCGGGGCGTGCGGACACATCAGCGGAACTCACTGTGACATTATCCAGTAGTTTGAATGGTATGTACGCCCCCAAATGCTGCGCTGACGATGCGCTGCGCTAACCATTGTTATATTGAAACTTCCATTGCTGCTCTTGAAATGCTCTGATTTAATGCCTGTTGCATGCATGTATTTTTACAGGATGTACTGCAGATCTAAATGATATTAAAACCTACCCAGAGGTCAAGTCGTGTCTGAGCTTGATTTTCACGACATTTAATATCATTTAGATCGCCGAATGGCTGACCACAAGATGATCGTGGTACCGATTCTCGGAGCCGACCCTCAAGCTGAGGGATCTGCATCGGAGTTTGCTCATTGGCTCAACACGCTGCAGAATTACTTTGCGGCTCTCGAGACAGAGCCAACCGCTGCGATAAAGCTGTCCGTGTTACAGTCCAAGGTCCATCACACTGTTTTCAAGAACATTTCTCGATTTGGGACGTACGCTACGGCCCTAGCCGAGCTGAAACGCCTCTACGTAAAGACACGGAGGGCTGTGCACGGCCGGCATCAACTCTCTCAGCGGAGACAGCAACCGTCTGAATCGATCGATCGCTTCGCGCAGGAGCTGCACTACTTATTGGCAGACTGCGTGCAGGACGTCCGGACCCACGAGCAAGTGCAGGACGATTTGCTCCGAGATTCATTCATCTCCGGAATTAGTTCTGGAGTCTTGTGGCTCCGTCTCTTGGAGGTCGCGGAGCTGACATTTACAGAAGCACTACGGCTGGCACGCGTATACACAGATGCCCGAGAACAATTGACCGCATATGATCACCCACGAGTCGTGGCGGGGACCTCGCAACTCGCGCGACCTGAGAGGGCTACCGCCGAGGATACGGAGGAGGACCCGACCCCCACGACGGCCGAGTCTCTGGGAGCTCCGGAAGCGGACTCCGCTTCCGGCCTCACTGCTGCCGCCGCTGCCAGGCCACGACCTGCCCGGTATGCAAAATGTTATTTTTGTGGAAATCGGCAGCATCCTCGCTCTGAATGCCCGGCCCGAGAGGCGACATGTCACCTGTGCTCTACCAAGGGCCATTTTGCAAAGGTCTGCAGAAAGGCCGCTCGGGGCACGCATTCCCGAGCGACCTTGAATGGGCTCATCGCGGAGCCAACGGATCGAGTTCTGGACGGGGCACCTTGCTCAGCTTTGAAGAGCCGCTCTCCTCCTCGCGGGCCTCTGGCTTCTCGCCCGACCTTGGTGAGATACATCGGGCCGCCGAAACAAATGGCGCGAACGCGACCGGTCACAGAGCATCCGACCTTGACTGGCGTTCGAACGCCTACTTCAAACAAGCGACATGCTCCTACTTTGGAAATTCCTCTCGAAGTGCGGCAAACGCAGCACGTGACACGAGCCCCTTCTGACGGCAGCTTTTGCGAATTACATGCACCCACTTTGGCATGTGAATCTGCAGATGGCAGAAATCTTTCTCACGTGACACGAGCCCCATCTGACGGCAGCTTTTATGAATTACATGCACCCGCTTTGGCATATGAATCTGCAGATGGCAGAAATCTTTCTCACGTGACACGAGCCCCATCTGACGGCAGCATTTGCGAATTACATGCATCCACTTTGGCATGTGAATCTACAGACGGCAGAAATCTTTCTCACATGGCTCGAGCGCCATCTGGCGGCTGCTCTTACGACCAACTCACATCCACTCTGGCAAATGAAACTGCTGATGAGCCAACTGACTTCAATGCTCCTGCTGAGGCCCGAAGGATTGCAGCCGGCGTGGGATCCACCCGCGAGGCGCGATCTTCTCGCCCGGCCGGAACTATACCTGCCGGGTCTGCCGGCCTAGCGCAGGCCTTCATTCCGCTCACGGTCGCGGGCGTTTTTGCGCAAGCTTTGATTGATACGGGGTCCACGGATAGTTTTATTGATCAGCGACTTGTGCATCAACATGGGTGGCCGGTTCTCGGGACAACCCGCCGGATCTTCATGGCCTCTCAGGGACTTCGGTTGAGCACAAAAGGGGCGTGTCGATTGAAACTTGTGATAAACGGACGCACGTTCCCGGACGTGTATCTCATGGTATTACCGGCCTTATGCGCTGACGTTCTGTTAGGACTTGATTTCCTTAAGCGGCATGGACGTTTGGAAATAGACTTCGGAGGGCCGGACACGCTCGCTGTGTGCGCCCTCACTCAAATGGACATGGAGCCGCTCTCACTGTTCACCAACCTGACCACTGATTGTACCCCTGTAGCTGTCAAATCGCGGCACTACTCTCGCGCGGACGCGCAATTCATTGCGGAAGAAACGGCCCTGCTCTTGAAGGACGGTATCATAGAACACAGTAGGTCACCGTGGCGGGCCCAAGTCTTAGTGGTGCGGAGTGAGGCCCACTGCCGGTGAATGGTAATCGACTATTCGCAGACGATTAATCGTTTTACACAGCTGGATGCCTACCCCTTACCGGGGATGGACGCCCTGGTACGCCAGGTGGCCCTGTATTCCGTTTATAGCACTCTCGATCTGCGTAGTGCGTATCATCAAGTCCCCATCTCTAGGGCTGATCGCGTCTTTACAGCCTTTGAATCGGGTCAGCGGTTGTACCAGTTCACGAGACTTCCCTTTGGGGTAACGAACAGCGTCGCTTGTTTTCAGAGAGCTATGGATGACCTCGTTGCGAAGGAGAATTTGACCGATGTCTTTGTCTATCTGGACAATCTTACGGTTTGTGGGTATGACCAGGAGCATCACGACGCTAATCTGAAACGCTTCCTCGAGGTCGCGCAGAAATATCGCTTAACCATGAATGCGGCGAAGTGTCAATACTCTCTACGCACGGTAGACCTTTTGGGGTACACCGTGACCCATGGCTCCGTCTCTCCGGATAAGGAGCGTCTGCGCCCTTTGCTCGATATGGCTCCGCCTAGCGATCGGGCTTCGCTGAAACGCGCTCTAGGGCTGTTCGCCCACTACTCAAAGTGGGTGCAAAATTTCTCCGCGAAGCTCCGCCCCCTCGTGGCCTGCGACACTTTCCCCATGGGCCCGGCCGCCCTGGCGGCCTTCGAGGGCCTTAAAGTCGACATTGCTGGCGCCGCTGTCGCGACGATTGACGAGAGTGCCTCTTTCGTTTTGGAGAGTGATGCCTCGGATCATGCGATAGCGGCGACTCTCTCCCAAGGAGGCCGCCCTGTGGCTTTCTTCTCGCGGACTCTCACCTCCGCCGAGCGGAGGCATTCGTCTGTCGAAAAGGAAGCGTACGCGATCGTCGAATCAATTCGGCGATGGCGTCCGTAGCTGCTTGGGCGGAGTTTCCAAATCATCACGGACCAACAGAGTGTTGCGTTTATGTACGACACCTTACATGCTCAGCGCATTAAGAATGAGAAAATCACCCGTTGGCGTATCGAACTCGCCGACTTCTGCTACACCATCAAATACCGCCCGGGGAAGGATAACCTGGTCGCTGACGCCTTATCGAGGCCGGCCACTTGCGCGGGGGTTGTAACTTTGGAGGGGCTGCGCACTTTGCACAGCACTATGTGTCATCCCGGGGTAACGCGCTTCGCGCATTTTGTGCGCGCGGGCAATCTGCCGTACTCGATGGAGGACATCCGCCGCATCTGCCGTGATTGCGCGATCTGTGCGGAACTCAAACCGCGTTTTTATAGCCCCCCTCTGGGGACACTCGTTAGGGCTACTAGACCGTGGGAGCGCTTGGCGATGGACTTCAAAGGGCCGCTGCCGATGTCGAGCAACTCTCGCTATCTGCTCACTATCGTCGATGAGTATTCCCGATTCCCCTTTGCTTACACGTGCGGGGATATGTCGGCTGCCACGGTTATTCGGTGCCTGCAGAATTTGTTTTCTATGTTCGGGTATCCGGCCTACGTGCATACCGATCGGGGTGCGGTGTTCCTGTCCCAGGAGGTGAGGGGCTACTTGCTCCAGCATAATGTCGCTTCGAGCTACACCACCCCGTACCGGCCCCAAGCAAATGGACAGATCGAACGCTTTAATGGGATTATATGGCGGGCCGTCATGCTAAGCCTTCGGACCCTCAGCCGAGGCCTCGATAAATGGGCGTGGTCGCTGCCTGCCGCTCTAAACTCGATCCGGGCTCTCCTATGTACTGCCACCAACCAGACTCCTCACGAACGACTGTTCCACCACCCTAGAAGCTCCGGCAGTATCCAATCTTTACCCAGCTGGCTCGCTGAACCGGGGCCCGCCTATCTCAAACGAGCGGTTCGCACTAGCAAGTACGACCCCCTTGTTGACAAGGTGCAGGTCCTCCAGGCTAATCCCGAGCATGCTCGCATGTTAACGGCGGATGGCCGCGAGTCTACTGTCTCCGTACGCCATCTCGCCCCATGTGGGGACGACGACAGGGATATCGACGAACCCGTCTACGAGTCTATGGACTCTATCGAAGCTTCCCCTATGGAACTACCACTGTTACTCCCGTCGTCCCCTGCTCCCGTGCCCGAAGGCGCAGGGGCGCCCCCTCCGACTCCAACCTCCGGCGGCTATTCCGACGCGGGGGACTCCAGGCTAGGGGACGCCATGCCCGGTAGATTCCGAACACGAACTGGCAGGGAGGTTCGCCGCCCCGACCGCTACGGGTGGACCGACTGACGTGGATTGACGTGACCCTTTGGTTTATTGCTGATGCTTGCTTGCAAACTGCCGAGCGGTAGTATAGTTCTAACGGCGGGGAGAATGTAGTGAAATTATACCAAGGTGAACCCAGGGGTGCTCGCTACGGAAGGGGCCGTCTATAAGACCCGGGACAACCGGGGCGTGCGGACACTTCAGCGGAACTCACTGTGACATTATCCAGTAGTTTGAATGGTATGTACGCCCCCAAATGCTGCGCTGACGATGCGCTGCGCTAACCATTGTTATATTGAAACTTCCATTGCTGCTCTTGAAATGCTCTGATTTAATGCCTGTTGCATGCATGTATTTTTACAGGATGTACTGCAGATCTAAATGATATTAAAACCTACCCAGAGGTCAAGTCGTGTCTGAGCTTGATTTTCACGACACCCATGTCACTACTTCGCGTGGAACCCTATCGAATGCTTTCTCCAGATCAACAAACCCAAGAAACAACTTCTTCCTCTACTCCATGTACTTCTCCTGCAACTGCCTTACAATAAAAAGCACGTCTGTCGTACCTTTTTCTGGCATAAATCCAAACTGCATTTTGTCGATCTACACTTTCTTCCTTGTCCTCCTCTCCAACACCCTTTCCAATACCTTCATTCGATGCTCCAATAACTTTATCGCTCGATACGAGCCACAGTCCAGAGGGTCACCTTTCCCCTTGTATAGAGGGACGAGGGTACTCAGTTCCCAATTCACTGGAATGCGGCCTTCTTTCACCGCCAGATTACAGATCTCTGTCATTCTCTTCACACCCCAACTTCCTGCTGCCTTCAACATATCTCCCACAACTCCCGTCGGCCCTCCCGCTTTTCTACTCTTCATGGCTTTTTATCGCTTCCTCAACTTCCTTCTCAGTTATCTTCTCTGCCAGTCCCAAAACTGGGTTACTCTCCATGTTGCCATCCCATTCATTCTCTGCATTCAACAGCATTTCCATATATCACTTCCATCTTCCTTTAATTCCATCTGGGTCCACAACGATTTGTCCCACTTCATCCTTCAAGCAACCCACCCCCATCACATCACATCTCTCTTTCGCTATCTGCTTTGCAATCCTGAATACCGCTCTCTGACCCTCTTCCGAATCCAAGCGTTCTCTGAACATTTTCCTACATGCCTCCTACGCCTTTGCTACCTCTTTCTTTGCAGCCTTCTTGGCTGCCTCATAACTTTCATTCTCTGCCTTTTCTGCCCCCGTACCCTTCACCTTCTCACTCTCCTTGAACTTCTTCCTCTTCTCATCAATCGTCTTTCCAACTTCATCATCCCACCACCACGTTTCCTAGTGCCTTTGTAGTCCTTTTGTCCATCCACATACCTCACCAACGGCTCCCAACAGACTATCTTTCATTGACATACAACCACTTTCAAGCTCAACCACATCATCCTCTACCATACTCAGCCTCTCTTTTAATGCCTCCCTCACCATCGCCTCTTTCATCCACCACACCTTCATAGTCCAGTCAATCTACGCCATTTTGGGGTCGAACCCACCACAAATTGCAATAGTAATGAAACATGCATTTTTCAATGTCAAATTTAGTGGAGAATGACATACTAAAAGTCAAGGAGAATCGGAGCATTGGAACATTTCCAATTTTTGCAATCTTTAAGAGAAGGTTTTAAGCGAAAATCTGCATAAATTTTTCAGACCAAAAACTGTTTCCGTGCTAAATCCTTATGAGATCCTGCAATTTTATGTCCCTGAGGCCTGCAATGTAATGGCTTTATGTGAACAAGTTCATATCGTACTATATATACAAAAAAAATCGTTAAATAATATTGAAAATAATATTGAAAAAAAAAATTTTTTGAAAAAAAAAAAAGTGTTTTATTTAATAATGGAATGAACTGCGATTCAAGCACCAACCTAAGAGCTTATTCTTCTTCTGGATCACTTTCTGGTTCTGACAAGGTCACATTAGAACAGTGAAGTCCTTTGCATTCACTGCATGCGTAAGAGCATTCCAGGCTGTACTTGCGACAGCTGCATCGTAGGGTGCTGCAGTCTGTTTTGCAGCCACAGTGGATGGCATCTAGAAGGTAATCTGGAGCAGGCTTCATCTCGGTCATCACGGGAACCATTCTCTCGTCACGGATAGCCCATCCCCAACCATTGGCATCCATGGCAACTCCTTGCCACTGCTGAACCTGAACATACACCCGTAGGCAATGTTGCTTTGCAGATGCTGATGTAGGCTGTAGGGGGCAGGGTACGAGGCTCAACTCTGACAGTGCTTGTTGAAACCTTCTGGTGGAAGCGTTGAAGCCTCAGCATGTCCAGTGTTTCCCCGGGCTGGGCATTATACAAGCAAACCAGGGCATTCTCTCCAGCTGTCATGACATCCTCTTTTGACGCTCCAGGAGTGTTGAAGTTTGCCAAAAGCTCGGAGAAATACGTACTGGAGTTCAGCTTCTTCAAGGCTGTTGATTTGCCAATCGAGTAAATTCTTGACGTGGTATCACAACCCAGGAGTCCATGTGCAACAAGAAGCTTGTCACAAACATTGCGTCCAAGTGTCTTTTGCACTTGCTCGATATTCCAACATCTTGCTTGTCTCCTTGACGTCAGCTTAGGCTCAGGTCGGAAGAACAGGTTGTGAGATGTGGGCCCTGCACGACTGCAAAGGAGAACAAGAAGATCGGTGTCGTCGCCAACTATCACGGTGTCCTTGGTGTTTGCACATGCAATGGCTGTCTCCACTATGAGAACATCTGCATCTGCCCTGGCATGATGAACAGCGTTGTGCCGCCGTTGAAGGTCATCACTCAGTAGATTGATGAAACGTTGTTTATTTGTTTGGTTGGCAAGGAAGTCATCTTTCTTCATAGTACATACCATGTCCGTTGTGAAGTTGACAAGGGGACTGCTGTGAGATCGAACACGCCTGCTGTGCGCTACATCTTTGGTGGAGGGTGCGCTCACATATCCATCGAACACTATGACAGCGTTACCATACCTGTCTCCAACATATCGCACGTAGTGACTGGCGATTCCTCCATATGTCTCGCCAGAATTCCAAGGAATTCTGTGTAGCAATGCCCCACCATCCAGAACATATTGCACATTCTGTGGCAGCACTGTGTTGCGAACGTCAAGGGGGAGTTGTTTCCAAATGGCTTCGGCTAGCGCTGGCTTGTCGGCCTCAAGCAGGATATCAGTGGTCTTAAACAGTGCTGGTGGGAAACTGCTTAGTTCGTACTTGAAGACATCTTTGAGGTCATCACAGCGTGATCCTGCCGTACTCAGACATTGGAACAACAGTTGTGGATCTATCAGAACGGATTGTCTGCCAGTTTTCAATGATGAACGTGTGTCAAGAGTCACAACCTGATCTTTCTTCTTGAACGTGTGATCAAGAACCTTTTTGTCAAGCATTCCATCTAAGATCTTCCTGCCGACTGACGCTGCTTGGTCAGCATTGACCGAATCTCCAGCTGTGATGCCAGTGTCAATGCTTTGCAGAGTTGGATCGTTTTCAAAGGGATCCTTTGATGACAGGTAGCGAATAAGTTTGTGCGTGTCATCTGTGTCCCGTCCTTGTCGAGCTGCGCTTTGTTCTTTGTGCTGGTCACTGGTCCCATACTGCACTGATGTGTACTCTTGCAAAGCCATGTTGACCTCTGCACATATGGGGGTGGACAGCAGCCACGTGATCCTTTGTGGCTCGCTCATTCCACGACCCCTTGTTAGTCCCCCTGTGGTTTTCACACTTCTCATGAGCACTTGCTCGATCACAAGATCTGTGGACAAGCCGGCCCAGTACCGATCTGAACGCCGCACTACGTGAAATCCATTCTGGAACTGATGGTGGACCTCCGGATGCTGAATAGACAGTTGTGCCAGTCGCTGCAGGTAGATGTACACAGATTTTGTGTACAGATTGTGGCCTGCAGCTGCTAGGTAGGGCAACATGTCGTGCAAAGCGTGCACGTGCAGACGCCAGTCACCAGTGCGTTCCGACCTCAGGAATGTCCTCAGAATGTCTATCATGTCCATGTATTGCAGCCATAGCTGTGCTGTACGCCGATCCTTCTTCGATTGTCGAGCAACATTCATGATGTCACGAACAGAGTCCAGAACCGGGGCTGAAAGGATATCTTCAGTGCAACCCTCACCCTTCAACAATGAATCATACAGGTTTCGTAGCTCACACAGGTCAACTGGGCCAGCTCCCACACTTTGCGACCCTGACTCGGTATCACGCGGATCCATGGCTGCCTGTCCTGCCTCGGTATCATGCGGATCCATGGCTGCCTGTGCCTCATCTATGCTTTGCATTATCGCGTCTTCACTTGGTTCGTCATCTCCTGTAGTGCCCTGAGGGCCATCATCCTGAGCCTGCGAACAAGCAGGCACTAGCGTACCAAGTACCCTTTCTGCGAGGAGAGTGTTCAGTGCTGCATCAACCAAGAGATGACCACGGATAGCTCGGTCATATGCCTTGCCAGAGAGCATGTGCGTTACAGTGTTCTCAGCATACACCAGTTCCAGAACAGAGCGCAGTCCAGATCCTGACATGATATTTCCAATACTCCCCAAGAAGCTCATCAACGTGTGGAAGCCTCCCAAGCGCAGTACAACCTTACGCAAGTCACTGCCCTCCGGTTGGCTTTCGATGATGGTAAGCGCCTTCCACCAAAGTGGTTGGTCAAATGTGATGATGACCTTTGCGTTGTACTGTTTGGCGTGCTCACATAGAAATGTCAATGTTGAATAGATGCAAGTTGGATCACTGCTGTTCATGTCGATCATGGGAAGCAGAAAGATTGCAGACTGACCTGGATGTACACCAGTGTGCACGGCTTGCATCATGCCAGACCATGCTGGTCGTGGTGAGCGCAATGTGAGGGACAGCTTCCAGAGGAGGTCAAGGTTGGTAGATCTGTCCTTTTCCATCTCATCTTGCAGAACCTCATACCTCAGAGTATCTAGACCATCGCAAGGTGATGTCAGATGCCGGATGTTTATCCGACCCACAGATTATCTGGTTGAGGCTTCTGATTGGTTCTCAGCTGGATTGCACTATAGGCTATTCCGAATCTTTTGATACCACACTTTTTGAGATTGGTTATATAAAAGCGACCGTATCCAAGGTCCAAAGTCGTTGCTATGGAGATCATTGTTCGTGTAATTAAATTTTATTCACCTAATTAGGCTTTGTTCACCTAATTAGACTAGAGTAAAATCTAATTTGATATAAGAATATGATAGACCATTATATTAGCTTTCAAAATTCATTGATATGTATATTTTCGAAAAAATTCAATTTTATTGGGATAAAGCTACCTTAAATGTCAATTATCTCAATATATATACCTTTACATGTCAAATGTATTGTAAAACCAGGGCATAAGGCCTGTCTTACACTCTTAAACACTTACATTTCTGACATCTTTTGAGAATGTGAACGAAATAACAAATTAAGTGCATTATTTTGTGCCATTTTTATTAGCTTATTTTCGTGCATAACTGTCAAAAAGTGGTTGCTCGAAATGAATGTGTTCCAATGCCTCGTTATTCCTTGACTTCTACTATGTTATTACATGGGTCAAAAGAAGCAAAAATGCCAAGTTTCATTACTATTGCAATTTGTGGTGGGTATATTCGTAAAATGACCGGCCTATCATTCTCGGTTGGTACTTCACCCACCAAGATCTCTCCCTGCACCTTTCACTCTTATGTCGCAGACAACCAAGTGGTGCTCTGAAACAGCCTCCTCCCCCGGGATCACCTTTGTGTCCCGGAGGTGCCCCCTATCTTTCCTACGCACCATCAGGTAGTCAACGGGTGTCGTCGACCCACCTGACGTGTACAGTGCATTCAGAAAGTATTCAGACCCCCTTCAATTTTTTCACATTCTGTTATGTTGCAGCCTTATGCTGAAATCGTTTAAATTCATTTTTTTACCTCATCAATCTACACTCAATACCCCATAATGACAAAGAGGAAACAGGATTTTAGAATGTTTTGCAAATTTATTAAAAAGAAAAAACTGAAATATCACATTCACATAAGTATTCAGACCCTTTGCTTTGACACTTGAAATTTACCTCAGGTGCCTCCCATTTCTCTTGATCATCTTTGAGATGTTTTATACACCTTGATTGGAGTCCACCTGTGGTAAATTCAATTGATTGGACATGATTTGGAAAGGCACACACCTGTCTATATAAGGTCGCACAGCTGGCAATGCATATCAGAGCAAAAACCAAGCCATGAGGTCAAAGGAACTGCCTGCAGAGCTCAGAGACAGTATTGTGTCGAGGCACAGATCTGGGGAAGCCTACAAAAAAATTCTGCTGCATTGAAGGTTCCTAAGAGCACAGTGGCCTCCATAATTATTAAATGGAAGAAGTTTGGAACAACCAGAACTCTTCCTAGAGCTGGCCGCCCGGCCAAACTGAGCAATCGGGGGAGAAAGGCCTTGGTAAGAGAAGTGACCAAGAACCCGATGGTCACTCTGGCTGAGCTCCAGAGATCCTGTGTGGAGATGGGAGAAACTTACAGAAGGACAACCATCACTGCAACACTCCACCGATGTGGGATTTATGGCAGAGTGGCCAGACGGAAGCCTCTCCTCGGTGAAAGACACATGAAAGCCCACTTGGAGTTTGCAAAAAAGCACCTGAAGGACTCTCAGACTGTGAGAAACAAGATTCTGTGGGCTTTCATGTGCCCTGAGCAGAGGCTTCCGTCTTGCCACTCTGCCATAAAGCCCAGATCGGTGGAGTGTTGCAGTGATGGTTGTCCTTCTGGAAGTTTCTCCAATCTCCACACAGGATCTCTGGAGCTCAGCCAGAGTGACCATCTGGTTCTTGGTCACCTCTATTAATTACTAAGGCCTTTTCCCCCGATTGCTCAGTTTGGCCGGGCGCCAGCTCTAGGAAGAGTCCTGGTTGTTCCAAACTTCTTCCATTTAAGAATTATGGAGGCCACTGTGCTCTTGGGAACCTTCAATACAGCAGACATTTTTTTGTAGGCTTCCCCAGATCTGTGCCTCGACACAATCCTGTCTCTGAGCTCTGCAGGCAGTTCCTTTGATTTCATGGCTTGGTTTTTTCTTTGATTTGCATTGTCAGCTGTGAGACCTTATGTAGACCGGTGTGTGCCTTTTCAAATCATGTCCAATCAATTGAATTTACCACAGGTGGACTCCAATCAAGGTGTACACTACTGGTCAAAAGTTTTAGGACACCTCAATTTTTCCAGTTTTTATTGAAAGCTATGCAGTTTAATGTCCATTGAATAACCTAAAATGGTACAAAGGTAAGCAGTAAACTGCTCGAGGTTAAAAAAAAAAGTTTAGGTTCGCAAAAACGGGAAAATAATGTAAATTGCACAGATATATTGCAAAAAAGGCCTTCTTCAGGGAACATGTAATGGGTTAACAACTCACAGCTGTTCTGCAGCAATGTAAGTAAATTAAGCCTTGAAAGTTGATGCAAACAATTCCTACAGGTGTCCCAACCTCTGCTGATTATTTGATTACAAACCCCCTGTCTGTATAAAAGCAGTATTGGAACAGACTGTTATTACACCCTCTGCAACATTATTTGGACACTATTGCACTGCAGGAAGTAGTATATTGGAAACTGGAGGAAACTTTGAAAGGAAGAGGTCTGGCAGACCCAAAGCCACAACATAATCAGAAGACAAGTTTCTGAGAGTCAACAGCTCGCGTGTTGGGCGGCTCACAGGACAACAGCTTCAAGCACAGCTTAACACTGTTCGAAGTAAGCAAGTCTCAGTTTCAACTGTCAAGAGAAGACTTCGATCTGCAGGTTTGACAGGTCGCGTGGCAGTAAGAAAGCCATTGCGAAGATGGCAAAATAAGAAAAAGAGGCTTGCCTGGGCCCTGAAGCACCGCCAGTGGACTACTGAAGACTGGAAGAAGGTCTTCTGGACCTATGAATCAAAATTTGAAATATTTGGTTCATCACGCAGGGTTTTTGTATGCCGTCGAGTAGGCGAAAGGATGGTTCCTCAGTGTGTGACACCAACTGTCAAACATGGAGGAGGAAGCGTGATGGTCTGGGGCTCTTTTGCTGGATCCAGAGTCGGCGACTTGCACCCTGAACCAAAAGGGCTACCACAGCATTTTGCAGCGCCATGCAATACCCTCTGGTATACACCTAGTTGGTCAGGGGTTCATCCTACAGCAAGATAATGACCCGAAACACACCTCCAGGCTATGTCAAAACTACCTTCGAGGAAAAGAATAAGACGGTAGGCTTCAAATCATGGAATGGCCAGCACAGTCTCCAGACTTAAACCCCATCGAGCTGGTTTGGATGAACTGGACAGAAAGGTGAAAGTAAAGCAACCTACAAGTGCAACACATTTGTGGGAACTTCTGCAACAGTGTTGGGAAGAACTTCCCGAACAATATTTGATTTCCATTGCAGAAAGAATGCCACGAGTGTGTTCGGCGGTTATATCTGCAAAATGTGGCTACTTTGCTGAGTTAAAAATTTAAATTAAATTTTGTTAAACCAAATTATTCTGTGATTTCTTTTTATCTCCAATTGTTTATTTGTTCTATGCTTAATTTCAGAGTACATTGAGACATTAAACTGCGTAAATTTAAATAAAAACTGGAAATATTGAGGTGTTCGAAAACGTTTGACTGGTAGTGTATACTCGTATGTGTGTGTATATATATATATATATATTGTTGCGGATATGAGGACTGTATTTTTTTTTTGATTGTGTGCTTTATTATTATTATTATTGTTATTCTGCGCCTCCTGCCTCCGGAGCTGTGTAAAGGTCAAAAGGGCATCCCATAATTAGTCCACAAGCATACACGTCAGCCAATCATAGAATACCCCTGGTCGATAGTTATATCTTATTCTGTGTTTTAGGGTAAGGCTGTGTCTCCCATTAATAGAAATACTCCATTGCACCAGTGAAAGAGATAGATTCCCTTCATTCCCACTCCCAAAACTTCCATTTCCCCTTTCGTCTTTGCCAGGCCTCGAGTGCCATTGCCAATTACCTCCCTTCCAATTGCCAACTGCATTTTGGGCGGTTTTCCCTTCATCCGCCATTGACCACGAGGCAGGGTTGGGGAAGAAAGGCGGGTCCCCCACCTCGTCATAGAGGGGAGGAGTGAACCAGCCCTTGCCGACCAACCCAGAATGAGGGGTTGGCTTTAGAGGGCGGAGAGAGAACGTTTTGGGGAGGTTCGCAAAGGGTCAAGGGTGGGGCTTATATAACCCGAGGCAGAGGCCCCCAGAGAGAGTCGAGGAGGGAGGAGATCAGAAGACAGGAAGGCCTTGAGTTGGACTAAGCAAGAGAGGAAGTTGTTGGACTGGGTGGGACTAAGAAAGAGAGAGAAAGAGTCCTGAAGCTTGTGAGGGAAGGAGAGAGAACCCGTCACACCAACCCCCCACCAGCCGCGTTGGCTCCACCAAGCGTTCACCTCCACCAAGGCTCCACCAAGCTCCGTGTTGGCTCCACCAAGCATTCACCTCCACCAAGCTCTGCTTTGGCTCCACCAAGCGTTCACCTCCACCAAGCGTTCACCTCCACCAAAGCCCCACCAGCCGCGTTGGCTCCACCAAGCGTTCACCTCCACCAAGGCTCCACCAAGCACCATGTTGGCTCCACCAAGCATTCACCTCCACCAAGCGTTCACCTCCACCAAAGCTCCACCAAGCGTTCACCTCCACCAAGGCTCCACCAAGCGCCGCGTTGGCTCCACCAAGCGTTCACCTCCACCAAGCGTTCACCTCCAGCCATCCACCTCCTGCCATTCCTGTCATTCCCCGCGTGAGTCTGTCTTTTGTTTGTTCTGTCCTGGGTTAATTAAGACTGTAGGTAAGCTAGTATTTGCACTGTGTCACCTGCGTCTTATGTGCTTGTAAATAAACGTGACTGCTTTCTTTTTGCTTATGTGTGTAAATAGTAAATAAATTTAGTAGTATTTCCAAACCTTTCTTTGCCTTCGTCTTCCTCTTTGCATTCGTCGTTTTAGTCTTTTCCCTCATTGAGCAGCCGCGGTGCGATCCGGCCAACGTTTGGGTGGAATCGGGTTCTAATTGGGGAATAACTGTTCGGTCGCGGTAATACACCACCGCTCGGTCAAAATAACATCTTTAACCGCGTCCGTAACAATATATATATATATATATATATATATATATATATATATATATATACATACACACACACACACACACACACAACTTCTGCGTTGTTATCCTTTACTCTCTACATCCCTCAACCTCATCACACATGGCTTTCAGTAAGCATAATCACTGCATCTGTGGAGATTTCTGATCATCCTGTCTTTTGCTCTAACCTTTATTCAATTACATTTGACAGGGTAATGTTCTTGACAAAGTAAGATGGTTTGAAGCCACGGCACCTCTAGTTTTCTTTCACGGTTTCATTCCAATGATGAGCACAGCTCTCCACTTTTGCTGCTGGCCTCAATCACCACGAGTCAAGATTACTGCTCTTAAAAAATGATTATTTATTGTGCAGCTGCTCACATAAACCTGAGCGATGTGTTTTTACTTTAAGCAGTATCATTTTAGTGTGTTGTAACATTTACATTCATGGTAACTTCTAAGTTAAAAAACAAAGTGCATAATTTAACCATACATTACATGATTATGGCATTATTCATTAGTTATATTGTCCCCAAGTTTTGGATTCTGAATTGGCACCGTAAATGTATGTCGGCATCACACTAGACACCAAAACTTTACCTTTCAATTTTCTTGATATCTTCCCTTCTGCTAATTTTATTCCATGAAAATAAATTTAAAATCAGTGAGAAAAGTTGATGTCGTGGAAGTTGCGTACTCACCCTCTCATTCCTTGGATAAGAACAAGGCTCTGACCTGCTCTGAACAGAATACCCTCCAATATGGCCATATACAGTATACTACTATAAAAGCCCATCAAAATGATGGGTTGGAACAGGTTAATCTACGGTATAGCCTTATGAGCGTGCCAAAGTCTGAACTCTCGGGCTCGTGTCGGGCGTGCTTGTATCTTTTTTTAATTTATTTAACATCATCCGGGCATAAAGGAACACTCGTTTTAGTCTGTGCAGAAGGCACATCACTTCCAGCGAATTTCACCTCCCTGTGCCTTGTATTTATTGTTATTATAAGAAAAAACACTTCTGTACACCACCCTTGAGGCTTGGTTTGCAAGCAACCGTCTACAATTCCAATAGAAGGGACATGATTAGTCTTTTATGTTTTTCGAGGAAAGTGTTTTTCGAGTTTATCTTATCATCAAAATTAGATTGTAGTGAACACACATTCGTGTTAAAAGATTGGCCTTTACAACCTGACTCAAATTGTCCTTACTAGGGCATGCCCGTACTATATATATATCTAAAATTATATCCCCCCCCCTATTTACATGAAATGGTTTGGTCCAAAGCGAACGGCTTGCGAGTGGTGACAATCCCCCCCCCTCTATTTACATGCAATGGTTCGGTCCAAAGCGAACGGCTTCCGGAGTTTGGTAAAGAAATCGCCATCGCGTACACAAACGCGCAGGAAAGCGAATGAATCGCAAATTCGTTTTTATTAGTTGTAAAACATAATGCCCAATTATTCAATTAGCGCCAACGTATTTTGGCTGTTTGCAATTTAATCGCAAGGCAAAGTAGAAAGAGAAGAGGGAAAAAAAGAAAAGCCTTGCCTTGCTGCAAACAGCTGCTGCAAACAACAACAACAGGGAAGGCTGCACTGTCCGGAAGTTGGCATATCGCAGTTACGATTATTTTAGTGTTAATGGCCAATTATTCAATTAGCGCCAACGTATTTTGGCTGTTTGCAATTTAATCGCAAGGAAAAGTAGAAAGAGAAGAGGGAAAAAAAGAAAAGCCTTGCATTAACGCATTAACGCTTGCATTGCATTAACGGTTCGGCACACGTGATAGCTCGCTGCTCTCTGATTGGTTGAAGCGTTTTTTGGACATAGCTCGGTAGGTACTTGTCCGATTAATTTCAAACCTTGAAAAGGCACATCCTCGGGTCCCCAGCAATATACCTGGCAAGTTTCAAGTATATCGGACCCGTGGTTGTCGAGAAACAGCGGTCACAGACAAACACACAAACACACAGACACACAGACACACAGACACACAGACACACAGACAGACACACAGAGATTACTGGAATTATAGATAGATGAAGGAGTCAGACATCAGTACAAACGCATTAACACACAAACGAACATTGTGTTTTATATGGTAGATAACATAAAAGATCAAATGAAATTATGTATCTTGAATTCCATGAAGTTATCTTTGGTGCATGTCATTCAACTTCTCTGTACGACGAAGAGCGGACATGCCGATAAATGTTGGGCATCAATATTACTTTATAGAAAAATAATCACATGTCACATGCCGTTTTGTGAGCGTGTATCGATGAAATAGTGAAGAAAGTACTGAATCGAATTATTTACTATCTACGAATCCGAGGTGAGATTATTAATCTGTATCATAAACGCTGAGTGTCCTCTCTTTCTAAAACAACTTTCCAAAGCAGACATAAGAGTGAATAGATGGGGACAACGTTATGTGGATCAGCTTGCACAGAATGTGAGATGATCACGAATCCTAAACCACAATTCTACCATTTATTTTTCATGCTGGCTTGGAAAAACTCCCTGAGGTTCTCCTGGAAGATATAAAAGATTTTCTACATGGTTTAATTTTAAATGATTATCTCCTTTTTGCAGGAATCTTGGTTCGTCGCAAAACTAAGTTGTGAATGAGATATTCGACCTGGCAGCCATATTTACCTCCGCCACTAAAGGTGGATGGAGGTTATGTTTTCACCCCTGTCTGTCTGTTTGTCCGTTTGTGAACAAAATATCTCAAAAAGTTGTGGACGGATTCGGACGAAAGCTGGCAGAGATGCAGCGTATGTGAGAAAATCGAAATGATTCGATTTTGGTGAAGATCGGGATTCGGATCCGGATAGTAGAATTTTTTAAGTGATTCTTCACCATTGGGATGTCGGACCAAAAACAATGCATAGCAGGATATCTCAAAAAGTTATGGATGGATTGGGACGAAACTTGTTGGACAGGTTGTGTGAGTGACAAGGAAGAAGCGATTCAATTTTGGTGAAGATCTGAATCCGGATCCGGCTATTAGAATTTCTTAAATGATTCTTCACCATTGGGTGATATGGCCAACCAGGTGGAGGTATGCTCTCTACTGAGTACTGTTCTACTTAGCAATGCTTCAACACACAAGGAGTGTTTGATCGAAGTGAGCGTGCTTCCCGGTTCTGTTGTTAAAAAACCAGTCGAGCATCGGCATGCCAACGCAAGTCAAACTTCGGTGCTCTGTACCCCACAACTTGTTGACACAGTATTTATGCACGGAGTGAGAAACTCTGCCGTAAAACTCATTGTCTGCCTTAATGTCTCTGTTGTGGATTGTAAGGTATGACAAAATGCACAAATTTACGAAGGTTTGAAAATTTACGAAAATTTACATAAATTTACGAACCTCCATCTGATAATGCTTCATTGAGATTCACAGCAGTCTTACTAGTTATTAAATAGAACATTCTAAATTCCCCTTTCCATATACCGTATGCATGCTATTGTTCAAGCAATTCGTTCAGTACCTCCTCCTTATTAAATAGGTGTGATCATGTCACGGGTGACCCCACTACTACTCCTATATTCCCCCCATCTTCCTTTTTTGGAGTTTGCTGATGGAGCTGATTTGTTGATTTGTAATACTCAGTTCCAGAAAGAGGACAATAAGCTTGTTACATACACGTCAGGTGGGTCGACGACAACCGTTGACTACCTGATGGTGCGTCGGCGAGATAGGGGGCACCTCCGGGACACAAAGGTGATCCCGGGGGAGGAGGCTGTTTCACAGCACCACTTGGTTGTCTGCGACATAAGGGTGAAAGGTGCGAGGAGAGCTCGGCGGGTGAAGTACCAACCGAGAATGAAGGTGTGGAGGTTGAAAGAGGTGACAGTAAGGGAGGCATTAAAAGAGAGGCTGAGTAGGGTAGAGGATGATGTGGTTGAGCTTGAAAGTGTTTGGATTTCAATGAAAGCTAGTCTGTTGGGAGCCGTTGGTGAGGTATGTGGATTTACAAAAGGACCACCGAGGCACTCGGAAACATGGTGGTGGGATGTTGAGGTTGGAAAGAGGATTGACGAGAAGAGGAAGAAGTTCAAAGAGTGGCAGAAGGCGAAGGGTACGGGAGCAGAAACAGCAGAGCATGAAAGTTATAAGGCAGCCAGGAAGGCTGCAAAGAAAGAGGTAGCAAAGGCGCAGGAGGCATGTAGGAAAATGTTCGGAGAACGCTTGGATTCGGAAGAGGGTCAGAAAGCAGTATTCAGGATTGCAAAGCACATAGCGAAAGAGAGGTGTGATGTGATGGGGGTGAGTTGCTTGAAGGATGAAGTGGGACAAATCGTTGTCGGCCCAGATGGAATTAAAGGAAGATGGAAAAGATATATGGAAATGCTGTTGAATACAGAGAATGAATGGGATGGCAACATAGAGAGTAACCCAGTTTTAGGACCGGCAGAGAAGATAACTGAGAAGGAAGTTGAGGAAGCGATAAAAGCAATGAAGAGTGGAAAAGCGGGAGGGCCGACGGGAGTTGTGGGAGATATGTTGAAGGCAGCAGGAAGTTGGGGTGTGAAGAGAATGACAGAGATCTGTAATCTGGTGGTGAAAGAAGGCCGCATTCCAGTGGATTGGGAACTGAGTACCCTCGTCCCTCTATACAAGGGGAAAGGTGACCCTCTGGAGTGTGGCTCGTACCGAGCGATAAAGTTATTGGAGCATGGAATGAAGGTATTGGAAAGGGTGTTGGAGAGGAGGATAAGGAAGAAAGTGAAGATCGACGAAATGCAGTTTGGATTTATGCCAGGAAGAGGAACGACAGATGCGCTTTTCATTGTGAGGCAGTTGCAGGAGAAGTACATGGATAAGAGGAAGAAGTTGTTTTTTGGGTTTGTTGATCTGGAGAAAGCATTCGATAGGGTTCCACGCAAAGTATTGACATGGGCATTGAGGAAGTTAGGAGTGGAGGAATGGTTGATCAGAGTAGTGATGGCAATGTACAAAAGAGCACGCAATAGCTGTAAGGACGAAGGACGGGAACAGTGGTGAGTTTGAGGTGAAGGTGGGAGTGCATCAGGGGTCGGTACTAAGTCCACTACTATTTGTAGCTGTGATGGAGGTGCTGGCTCAGACCGTAAAGGAGGGTTTACCGTGGGAGTTGTTGTATGCAGATGATCTGGTGTTGATTGTGGAAAGTATGGATGGACTGAAGGAAAAGATGAACAAGTGGAAGGAATGTATGGAGACAAAAGGTCTGAAGGTGAATATCGGAAAGACAAAGGTGATGGCAAGTGGTAAAGCATGTGGTGAGGTGGAAAGAACTGGGAAGTGGCCGTGTGCTGTGTGCAGGAAGGGTGTCGGAGTGAACTCCATTCAATGTACAATGTGTGCTGAGTGGGTTCATCAAAAATGTAGTGGTCTGAGAGGGTCATTAACCAGTGTGGCAGCTACATTCAAATGTAAGGTGTGCACAGAGGGAGATGCAGATGGAGGAAATGTTGAGTTGGATCTTGGAGACGGCGTGAAGCTGGTAGGTGTGAAAACATTTTGCTACCTCGGAGACATGCTGAATGGAGAAGGTGGATCAGACTCGGCAACGGTTGCTCGAGTGAGATGTGCATGGAAGAAGTTTCGGGAACTGAGTGGCGTGCTGATGAGGAGGAGAGTGTCGCTGAAGCTGAAGGGAAAGGTGTATGCTGCATGTGTGAGAAGTGTTATGATTTATGGGAGCGAGACATGGGTAATGAACGTAGAGCAGCAACGAAGGCTGGAAAGGGTGGAAATGCGAATGGTTCGATGGATGTGCGGAGTATCGTTGAGAGAGAGGAAGACAAATGATAAATTGCGAAAGATGATGGGAATATTGCCTGTGATTGATGCTGTGAAGAGGAACAGGTTGAGATGGTTTGGTCATGTATTGAGGAAGGATGAAAGTGACTGGTTGAGAAGAGTGATGGAAGTTAATGTAGAAGGAAGTAGAGGACGGGGAAGACCGAGAAAGACTTGGCTAAAGATGGTGGAAGAAGAAATGCGGGCAAGGGGGTTAACAAGGAGAGATGCAGAAAATAGGGCAAAATGGAGAAGATTGTCATGGGGACCGCAAGGCTAACCCCCGCTCTAGCAGGGAACATGGCCTTAAAATGCATGTTGTTGTTCCTACCCTTCTCTTCCAAACTCCCCTCAACTCCTTTCCTTCTCCCATCGTACATTCTGTTATTTTCCTCAAATTACTCTCTTACATACACACACAATAAAGAGATAATGTCCACTCCTGTCCTCTTCCCTTTTGTTCCTTTACTCAATGTTGGCATTTCCTCCACTCCCTCACTCCTCCATACCCTGTGTATGTGTAATAAGTAGAGCCAGCACGGGTCCCGAGGAAAACAACCTCGGGGCCATCACCCCAACCCCTTCTCTTTTATAACTTTTTAAGGAATTTTCTTTAGTGAAGATCCCAAATTAGAGTATCAACGAGCTCATAAATAAAGCAAAATCACAGCAGCCTTTTTTAGCTCACAGTACAAGTGTTGAAAAGTAAATAAATAAAGTATTAACAAATCTATTATACAAGTTAAAGTTGGTGCACCTCGTACGTGTTGCAGAGTACGGAACATACAGTGCGGTCCAATTGTCCAAAGCGTCCTGATTGCTCCAGACAAACGGCCTGAAACAGTATATAATAAAAAGCACAAAGGAAAAATATTATTTGTCCTTTATCTGAATATTTGAACGAGAAAACAAATGGTCTCTTACTCTCTTTTATTTAACCGCTTGATCGAAAATAAGAGGTAGCGGGACGTTTGGACCGATCGAGTCAATTCGCACCCTCGACTGGTGAACACAATTTCTCCATAAGATTGGGAAAAATACGTGAGAAGATGGTTAATAATTTTTTTTTGAACAAAAAGGATACAAATTCCCATTTCTTTGGAACACACATTTCTGGTTAATAACCATTTTCTGTGAAGTTTGAAACTGTACCATTAACAGTGGTAAAATAATGTTGTTTTGTTTCCGGCAAGAAAGCAAAATCAGCTTCTGGGATTAAATGTAATGATTAATATATGAGGATGAGCCAATGAGGGTCTCACTGTACTGTTTATAAAAAAAATTACATAAGAAGCTCGGGCCCCTCAACGGACCCCGGGCCCCGATGCAGCAACCAGCGCTGTAGATAGAGAGAGTTAGGCCAACTAAACAAGAGGCGCCATGTTGTTACCCAAGGTCAAGTGCACGCGCGCATGCAACTCACTGCTATTAGGGACGGGTTTCTTTTTATGTTCCTGAGTTTCATACATTGTTTAGTTAGTTGCGAATGAGTGGAAGTTGGGATGGATGAGTGGAAGGAGGGATGGATGAGTGGAAGGAGGGATGGATGAGTGGAAGGAGGGATGGATGAGTGGAAGGAGGGATGGATGAGTGGAAGGAGGGATGGATGAGTGGAAGGAGGGATGGATGAGTGGAAGGAAGGATGGATGAGTTGAAGGATGGATGAGTGGAAGGATGGATGAGTGGAAGGGATGGATGGATGAGTGGAAGGATAGATGAGTGGAAGGATGGATGAGTGGAAGTTGGGATAGATGAGTGGAAGTTGGGATGGATGAGTGGAAGGAGGGATGGATAAGTGGAAGGAAGGATGGATGAGTGGAAGGAGGGATGGATGAGTGGAAGGAAGGATGGATGAGTGGAAGGAAGGATGGACGAGGTCTGAAACCAGGTCTGAAACCAAATTGATGATCAGAGATCAAGCCATTGGAGAAGAGGAAATATTTCATATCTGAAGCAATGATGGGTTTTCTGCGCATGCGCAAGATTGGAGATCACGTCTCTTCAAAGCCTGTCATGCGCGCACGCTTTCGAAGTTAAGTAACTTTACACAATTGTTTTTGTCGAAACTGTATCTTTCATTCGGTGTGTGTAACGATTGGACCTGTAACTGTAACTATCAGACCAAAAAAAAAAAAAAAAAATGAGTGGAAGGAGGGATGGATGAGTGGAAGGAGGGATGGATGAGTGGAAGGAGGGATGGATGAGTCGAAGGAAGGATGGATGAGTGGAAGGATGGATGAGTGGAAGGATGGATGGATGAGTGGAAGGAAGGAGGGATGGATGATGAGTGGAAGGAAGGATGAATGAGTGGAAGTTGGGATGGATGAGTGGAACTTTGGATGGATGAGTGAAAGTAAGGATGGATGAGTGGAAGATCCATCACTCATCCATCCTTCCTTCCAATCATCCATCCTTCCTTCCACTCATCATCCACCCCTCCTTCCTTCCACTCATCGATCCTTCCACTCATCCATCCTTCCGCTCATCCATCCCTCCTTCCGCTCATCCATCCCTCCTTCCACTCATCCATCCCTCCTTCCATTCATCCATCCTTCCTTCCACTCCTCCATCCCTCCTTCCACTCATCATCCATCCTTCCTTCAAAAGGCAATCATCCATCCTTCCTTCCACTCCTCCATCCCTCCTTCCACTCATCATCCATCCTTCCTTCAAACGGCAATCATCCATCCTTCCTTCTACTCATCCATCCCTCCTTCCAGTCATCCATCCTTCCTTTCTTCCACTCATCCATCCCAACTCCCACTCATCATCCATCCTTCCTTCCACTCATCCATCCCAACTTCCACTCATCATCCATCCTTCCATTCCACTCATTCTCCATTCTTCCTTCCACTCATCCATCCCTCCTTCCACTCAACCATCCCCACTTCCACTCATCCATCCCAACTTCCACTCATCCATCCCAACTTCCACTCATCCATCCCAACTTCCACTCATCCATCCCTCCTTCCTTCCCCTCATCCATCCCTCCTTCCTTCCCCTCATCCATCCCAACTTCCACTAAGCGAATGCATGCAATGCGATGCGCGTTCTGCTAGTTACGGAGGCTGGGTAACAACATTGCGCCTGTGAATCACATGACTGCGCTTAACCAATCATAGGGCAGACCAGTTGAAACCGGATTGACCGAACTCTCTCTATCTACGGCTCTGGCAGCAACCCCCCCTCCCCCCCGATCCTCCTTCTCGACGTCCCCCTCCCTCAGTCTCCTCTACCCCTCCCCCAGTCTCCCCCCTCCCTCCCCCAGTCGCCTCTCCTCCTCGCTCAGTCTCCTCTCCACCTCCCCCATTCTCCTCCCTCCCTCCCTCAGTCTCCTCACCCCTCCCCCAGTCTCCTCACCCCTCCCCCAGTCTCCTCACCCCCTCCCCCAGTCTCCTCACTCCTCTCCCAGACTCCTCACCTCCTCCCCTAGACTCCTCTCCCCCTCCCCCAGTCTCCTCACCCCTCTCCCAGTGTCCTCTCCCCCTCCCCCATTCGCCTCTCCCCTCCCTCAGTGTCCTCTCCCCCTCCCTCAGGGTCCTCACCCCCTCCCTCAGTGTCCTCTCCCCTCCCTCATTCTCCTCCCCCTCCCCTCACTCCGGCAGTTGTTCCTATCAAGCAGGTACGGCAAAGTATTAGAGGTAATTGAACTTTTCTCTTGGAGCAACACAGTGTAAAACCCACCCCCTTGTCCTGTTCATGAAATGTTTCGCAGAACAGTACACGCATGGTGATGTTATTGGACTCGCACCGCAATGATGATCTTAAACAATCTATCTATAATTCCAGTAATCTCTGTACGTCTGTACGTTTGTACGTCTGTACGTTTGTTTGTCTGTGACCGCTGTTTCTCGACAACCACGGGTCCGATATACTTTTAACTTGCCAGGTATATTGCTGGGGACCCGAGGATGTGCCTTTTCAAGGTTTCATATTAATCGGACAATTACTTACCGAGCTATGTCCAAAAAACGATTCAACCAATCAGAGAGCAGCGAACGATCGCGTGTGCCGAACGTGGAGGACACACTCTGCCTCGGATGGCACATTTGAGAGCGTATTCATTTATTTCACGTTTGCAAACTATGTTGGCGTTAAACTATGTTTTAAAACTAATAAAACCGAATTTGCGATTCATTCGCTTTCCTGCGCGTTTGTGCACGCGATGGCGATTTCTTTACCAAACTCCGGAAGCCGTTCGCTTTGGACCAAACCATTGCATGTAAATAGAGGGGGGGGGGGGGATTGTCACCGTACTCGCAAGCCGTTCGCTTTGGACCAAACCATTTCATGTAAATAGAGGGGGGGGGATATAATTTTAGATATAGATATAGTACGGGCAATACCCTAGTATTATCCAATACTTCATCCGGATTCATTACAGCTGCTCTTGTATTTGTTTGCTGAGCACACATTACCATCCAATGTCTTTGTTGCTCAGCATCCGCCTGTGTTAACGTTCATTGGCGGTCTCATTCTGTTCCCTCATTATTTTATTCATTTTGGAGATAGCATTTACGTGAGTGGCGACATGTAAACGATGCGCCACCCCTCTCCCCACGTGCAGAGTACCTAATTGTAACTTTTTATCGTGACTTTAGAATGAAAGAATGAAACATTCCGACTATATAAAGAATACAGCTCAAATGGAAAAGTCCCTGGGAAAAAAGTCTTTTGGGCGGTGTATAAGAACGACATTACATCTTTCTGTCCCGTGAAAACCAAAGTTACTCTTTTTGTTACAGCATACAAAATGACATTTTTTAAATTAAAGATTTCAAATAAACTTCTTTAAAGTGTATGTGCACATAACTTATAAAATAAGAACGAAAAAATATCTCTCGGCAATTTCCCGTCTGTTTATTTATTTATTTTACATATGTGAATTACATGTCCATGCACACATGAAATGGAGTTTGTTTATTAATTCTGGATGTGAATACGATTCAGCCTTGAAAACTCGTGCGAAAAAAACAAAACAACATCGATGGAATGAATGGGGGTTACCCATTGGTTACCCAAAACGGGATTACCTTTACTTCCGTATAATAATGATGAATGAAATAAGAACGAAGAAATATCTGTCCGCAATTTCCTGTCTGTGACGATACGTGAACGAAGCTCCTTCTCCCCACATTGTTGACCTTTTATTGTGAAAACGTATAAATTAAATATTTCATCGTGACGACTGTCATCAAATGGAAAAGTCCGCCGCAAATTTTTTATATATCTCGGCATTTTTCCGTCTGTTATTTTAGGCGGTGTATGA
Organism: Myxine glutinosa; assembly: GCF_964187855.1. Classification (NCBI taxonomy): domain Eukaryota; kingdom Metazoa; phylum Chordata; class Myxini; order Myxiniformes; family Myxinidae; genus Myxine; species Myxine glutinosa. Next base: position 171,298,940 of record NC_136264.1, read on the forward strand.
TATACCGTGTCACAAATTTCTAAAGCGTTTCAGCAATTTCCCGTGTGTGCATGAATTTTCTCAATTATTGCTGAAACCGATTCTATATAGTCTAAAACCATGTTAGCGACTGTGAAAAATGAAATAAGATATCGAATTAGAGTTGAAATAAAACTGTGAGATAAAGCAAGCCAACGCGGGTCTAGCAAAAGAGGCCTCAAAGCTATGCGAGTAAACAAAATGGTGGATATTTGTTTTTGGAGCCCCTCCCAGACCAGGTGTAGCCACAGCCCCAGACAGACTCAGACTCACAGAATCACCTACGGAGAATACTAGTACCCGACTGCAAAGCCGCAATGAGCCGGCGAAGCCAAAGCCTCTTGCCACTATTTTACCCATTACTATGGCATCAGTAGGTTAGGTAGTTGGTAGTAGGTAGGTGTAGTAGGTACAGTACCTGGTAAGACTTGGTAAAAGAGAAGAGCAGACAGTCCTCCCCAATACCTACATACAATAAATGTCACAAGAAGCTTAAGGAAGTAACTATATGATGTGCTAGCTTAGGGCCTATTTATAGAAATTTTAACTGGGCTTAACATACGTTTTCACAGTATGTGTGTAGTCTTCTAACTTCAGTCGCTGTCAGGACTGGTTCTCTCCAGGCACTGCGGCTTCCTCCAACAGAAGAAGTTAGCTTGCAGTAAGATCAGGGCCGACAGAACAGACGATAGCGCCGTTTCAATGGCAATGTGTGACTGTCATTAATCAAACCGTGTCGATGGTGCTGATTGGCTGACCTAAGCTGATCGCTGATTGGTCAGCTCACAAAATTTCGCAAATTCAGCCTTAAAATGACACCATTTGCATTCTGGATGAGATTAAAATTGATAAAATTTACTTCTTGATTAATTCGGTGAATTCCGTCTCAATTTCGGATATTTCCGGCCGTGAAAAACTATCCCCTACGGCCGCGAGATTTCTAAAAAATAACTCTTCGTCAATTTTAGAATATTTGACGCCGTTTTCACCCTCCGAAACGCGTAATAAGCTTTTTTGAAATATTTTTTCAAATGCTCGAATCTCATTGGTTCCGGTGTTTGGTGACGATTTTCGTTGAAGATAACGAGGTTGGTCTTAAAGTATTTTAATTACAAATTAGAGGTGCATAAGAATGTGAATCAAACAAAGACAGGTGAAACAAACTCCTATTGAACTTTTTCACAATTTTTTTATGCATACTTCCGCATCCGGAAGATGGCGGCCTCCATTGAGTGATTTGGTTTTTGAAATATTTTTTCAAATGCTCGAATCTCATTGGTTCCGGTATTTGGTGACGATTTTTGTTGAAGATAACTAGGCCCGTGCGGCTGAGGTTGGTCTTAAAGTATTTTAATTACAAATTAGAGGGGCATAAGATTGTGAATCAAACAAAGACGGGTGAAACAAAATCCTATTGAACTTTTTCAAATTTGTTATGCATACTTCCGCATCCGCAAGATGGCGGCCTCCATTGAGCGATTTGGTGCGTCAACGCTTCAAAATTCTCAAGCCAAGGGATCCAGCATAATCTGGTTTTTCAACATAATACGTACGCGTTCATTCACAACACCAGCTTCGCCGGCTATTATATTGACTAATGGGGTCACCCATGGGAATCGCACGGGCATGGACGTGTGTGACATTTCAACATATTGAGTTAGATGCTGCACCTGCACATTCAGTTTCACAAAATGGTTACTGCCAATTTATCAGATCCACAAATAATGTAATCTACACAATTTATTTACTTATGATAACATGTGAATGCATGTGCGTGCACATGGGAAATAAAGTTTGAAATGTGTCATTACATCTCACGTAAAACGTGACTTCAAGAGCTCAAATCCTCTCCCTCCCACATCACGCACACTGCACCGGGGAGTGTATCACCCATGGGGGAGTGTATCACAATCCCGCATGGGGGAGTGTATCACCCATGGGGGAGTGGGTCACACACAGGGGGAGGGGTCACACACGGGGGGATTGGGTCACACACGGAGGGAGTGGGTCACACCCGGGGGGGGGGGGGAGGGAGTGGGTCAGACGGGGGGGAGTGGGTCACACACGGAGGGAGTGTGTCTCACACAGTGGGGGTGAGGGTCATGCACGAGGGGGGGGGGGGGGAGTGGGTCACACATGGGTCACAGTGCAGCTCAAAATAATTTAACAGCTAATGATGTCAGTGACATCCAGATCAGTGGTGACAGAGTTAAATCCTCAAAAAGCAACCTTTTGAATCCTCAAAAAATAACCTTTTGAATCTTCAAAAAACAACCGAACAAGGTAGGATGGAATGACAAGTAGGAATAAAAGGAATAATAATGTAGGAATGACACCATAATACAACAACACAATCCTTTTGCAGATTACAATCACAACATCTTCTGACATTTTGCCCTCTCAATCCCACAACAAATAAAATACACAATTACACCAACCCACACTACAAATCTACAACTACCTCTAACATAGATATTTTCATACAATTGTTACTGTTGCCATCTATAATGACAACAAGTACAAAAAGTTTTAATTAAAACAAAAGCCGCGTCGATGTTACACAATGCCTAGATGCAGCTGTGCCTATAACGTCGATGTTATAGGCACAGGACATTCCTATTGATTCGATTACTTGATGTTATTTTTGTGCAAAGTGAAAATATATCTCGGCAATTTCCCGTGTGTGGCGACGAATTTTTAATATATCTTGGCATTTTCCCGTCTGTTATTTCAGGCGGTGTATGACTGACCATGCCGCGATTGAAAAAAATATATATCTCGGCAATTTCCCGTGTGTGGCGACATGTGAACGAAGCTATGCTCCTCTCTCCACATTATTGTGACGACGTATAAATTAAATATTTCATCGTGACGATTGTCATCAAATGGACGAATTTTTAATATATCTCGGCATTTTCCCGTCTGTTATTTCGGGCGGTGTATGACTAAGCATGCCGCGATTTAAACAAAATATATATATCTCGGCATTTTCCCGTCTCTTATTTCGGGCGGTGTATGACTGAGCATGCCGCGATTTAAAAAAAAATATGTCAATGGACTTGAAGTTACAGGCCTTTGAGAATTCATTTCGTTCTATAAAGGGCAACTTTCATCGCATTTTCTTCCCGTTTTTTTTTCAACCGAGTCTAAAACTATGTTGGCGACTGTGAAAAATGAAATGATATATCGAATTTGATTTGAAAGAAAACTGTGTGAGAGGAAGACACCACGGGCCTACAAAACAGGCCTCAAAGCTATGCGAGTTAATAAAATGGTGGATATTTGTTTATATGAAGGCTCTCCCAGAATGGGTGGAGCTATGGTTCCCAGAATGGGTGGAGCTTTGAGGTTTTGTCTTCTCTGCAAGAACAACAACAACAAGAAGAAGAAGACGTGGTAACAACAACAACAGCAGAGTGCACTCTATGAGCAGCGTCTGCGACGTGGCTAAAAACGTCAAAATATGTCATGGTGGCAATCCGTAAAATAATTGTCGTGTTGTATCGTGGTGTCATTCCTGTCTTGTCATTGGTTGTCATTCTTTCTTACTTTGTTTGGTTGTTTTTTGGGGATTCCATCCATACATGTTCTTTCATTTTTTTTCAAATTGTTTTTTCTGACTTGTGAATATAATTTGGGACTTTTGCCATAAAAATGACCAATATAAGGTTTAAAAATACAAAAAGTCTTATCCTCTTGCATGTTGAGGAAGGCCAGATCACAAAAGAGAGAGAGATATATATATATATATATATATATATATATATATATATATATATATATATATATATATATATATATATATATATATATATATATATATATATAGATAGAGAGATAGAGAGATAGAGAGATAGAGAGAGAGAGATAGAGATATAGAGATATAGAGATATATTGAGAGATTGCTAATTCAATGAATAATTTCTTCAGTTTAATGATTCCCTGATCAATGGCCATCCAGATTGTTAGCCGGAAATGATCAATCATCGAGGTTTAGATCTTTAAATTGCAGAAGGTCTCCTAACAACAGGTCCACGTTATAAGTTGTGGCTGAAGGTCATCTCATAAGGTACACAAAAGATAGAGAGACAGTGAGTGACAAAGAGGGAGAGATAGGGACAGAGTGGCATAGGGAGGGAGAGAGAGAAGCTGTGAATAGTCAGGAGTGAAGCAGTGATGTTAAGTATCACGTGCTGGATGATGATGCCCATTCATTTTGATGATGTCGCTAGATTTCCACCATGGAAAAAGCATTCTCCATATGTCTGATTTAAAAAAGTCACGGTATAATTTCTTTTATACGCCCACTCCCCTATCAACTCGATGAATGATGAATCAGTTTAGTCAATATCCTCTTACAAGTGTGTGCAGTAAATTGACATATGGAGCACGTATCCCATCATTTTTGAGGGAATAAAAAGGATAGAAATAAAATCGCGGTAATTTCTAGAAATTTGCAATGTCCAAAAAGAAGTGAACAGGATAATGAATCATCTCGACCATGCTATATGATCCCACATGCTATGTTTGCTAGTTTCATCCACCCCAATCAAATTCAAGGCTGCACTTTTCAGCTTCTTTGCATGTTTGCTCATGCTCATATAATGGAAGATACATGTGATACACACGATTCACGTCAGTCTCCTGCAAACCTGACCAATGGCCCAGAAGCATGGAGTGACAAAAACAATATTGTTATGGATCTCAGTCGTCGGCGCTCCCCTTATCAAGAGGGGGGGGGCGGGGGTTAATCCCCTTGTCTTTTTATCTGGCCGACCCGAGTCCTTAGAAGTTATAACGTCCTTCCCGGCGCGGCATTATATAGGGTTTGTTAGGCCTAGGGTTTCACTACTACCTAAGTACCAACGCCGGCCGGAAACGAGGGAATAACTCCCACTTGAACCACGGATATGTTGGAAAATGCCGAGCGGATAGCAATCCGCGATCCGAGCTATTAACAAAGAGAATAAACCCGATTCTGAGCGGTTAGATCGTGTCACATTTATCCAATGGAAGAAAAGGTGGATGCGATCGGATTAGGGAAAACCAAGAAAGAACAAGGTAATTTATTCACAAATATACAGACGGAGGAGGAAACAAAAGGGTGTACAAGAGATGAAGAAGCATAACACAGGGCAGTCTTAACACAGTCTTACTTAATACCCCAGGACAAACAGATACACTCACATGGGGATTGTAGCTGGTGGATGGTCAGGTAGAGGGTCCGGTGATGGGGTCCAGGCTCCAGGTGAGGCTCCAGTCCAGCGGCGAAACCCGGCAGGCAGCTCCGCGTATCTTGGAACGCGACCGGACCTTATATATAGCGTGGGGAGGGGAGGCTGGTGTCCTGCGTAGGTAATATTTGTACGGTCATGCTAAACGCACCTTCTCCAAGTTCTCTTATCAGCGCCAGCGAGTGAGTCCTATTCCAAATGTGTGCTCCGTATCAGTCTTTTGAAGCAACCCGCGCTCCCGACAAGTAGTCCTTTTTCATGAGCGCTGCTGAATAAGTCCTTGAAAGGGCTTTGCGTTCACGCTTATATAACGCAAGCAAAGATCGCTCCGCGCGCCAAAAAGCCACGCCTGCCAGCGATGTTACCTCAGCCCTGGTTGGCTGGTGAGGGCTTACCGGCCATGCCTTTGATGGCTGGTTGACATGCCACACCTTCTTCTTGGCGTTCCGCCCCCTTTTTCCTCGGGGCTAACCGCATGGCTTATGGCGTCGTTTGAGCGAGTGCTAACAAAGGCGCGTAACAGAATTGGGAGGAATACATAAGGCACCGACTGTATGGGCACGTAATGGCGTCGCTTGGAGAGGGAGGTCGCAAAATGAACGGAATTGGGACCTACTCTTATTTGATTGACGCAACGCAGATTCAACTATTGGAAACACGGCCTTATCTAAAACACATACTAATGAAATAACTGAGTCCTATGGTGGCCTACGTGTTGCTTGTGGACTAACTAGGGGTGCTACCTTTAACCATTAATGTCATATTTACAAGTGATGTCATATTTACAAGTGTGGGTTCTAAAACCACAACACTGCACCCCCCCCCCCCACCCCCTTTGTCCAGGCTCGTCCCGAGCCGAAACAAAAGGGACTATTCTTTAAATTAGTGTGACACTTAGGTGTGGTTACCCTATACTTTTAACCTCACCCTGAGTGCGACAGTTTTAACACTAGATATGTCCCACCTGCTGCATTGCATCCTACCTAAGTGACTCACGCCCACAATTAACCAAATTACGGAATGGTCTTCAAACTAAACATTTAGCCGGTGTGGAGCATTATTTACATTACACTAATTATTTACACTGTCACCCAGGACCTGTCTTTTGTGGGAAAAGAAGAACCTTTGAGAAGGGGAAAATGCCATTGCCCTGCACTGCACCGATACACCATACCATATGTACCAATAAAATGCACCAAAATAAAAAACTGCACCAAAAGCACCAGAAATGCACAGTCATCACATTTCAAAATAATAAATGATGACGTCTTCTTCTTCTCTTCTCTACTGTGCCGATGTTTCTGGCTGTCTTCTTGCTTGATGTTATTTTTTTAAATAAGAAGGGCACACACCGCGTCCGCATCTTTATTTGTGGCCAGCAGAGCCAACTCAGGTGGTCCACTGCTGGGCATAGATGCCACTTTAAAACACAGCGGTCCGCAAGCCAGATACCGCTGGCAACAATGGTCAGTCCCAGCAGAGGTGCCAGGCCACAGAACGTGTGGTCCATAAGTGGTGCCAGGCCACTGTCGTGGAAGTGTAGGGTGAGACTCAAGACGCCAATGGTCGGAAACAGGTTTTACAAAAGGTCAACACTTTATTAACTAGTTTCAAATAGTAATAACTACCGTTAACTCAATCGACCAGGTAACTCTATCCGCATAGTCCCTCTTTCGTGGCTGCAGCGCTGTGCTTGTGGTACGCGTTCATTCCGTCGGGCAGGGCTTCTCGTGGCAAGTGCTCCTGACTCAAAGTATGTTTCTGTCTTTATGGGCATCGGCGCGCTAATCCATTCTCCGCAAATGCCCCGAGGTCATCCACGCTCGCCTCATTGGAGCCGGTTCGCTCCCCCCCCCTGCTGGGAGTTGCATTTGCCTCACAATAGGAGGGTGCTCTAGCCCGGGGCTGTGACCAGGTGAACAAGAGATTACCACGTTCGTGCAAATTCCTGACATTCATTTACGAAATCGTCTATCTGCTTCGTTTTCCAATTCCAACGATCAATATGATGTCAAGGTCTCTACTTCCATATTGGTTTTGATTAATGCCATACAGTACATTTAATACCATGCCATACAGTACATTAATGCAGTACAGTACTTCCACAATTCCCTCATTTTTTTGTTTTTGTTTATATTAACCATTAATCTAAACATCAATATAAGTAAACAATCAATCACTACAAGTAAACATCAATATAAGTAAACAATCAATCACTACAAGTAAACATCAATACAAGTATAAGTAAATAATCAATCACTGCAAGTAAACATCATTACAAGTATAAGTAAATAATCATAACTTTGGTAATCAAATTCCCTTAGGCATACACCGTCATCCTGCAAGAATCACAAAACATTTCGTTGGTCATTGACTCCTTCCATATTGTTCAATCTATTGCATTTGCATCACAAATATCTTTTCAAAACAACACTTCACCATCACCAAGATACAACAATTTCACTTCATTTTCAAGTTTTGTAAAGCATCTGCACCATCTGGCAAAAACGTTTGCCTCCACACAAATGTTGACTTTGTTTGAAAGGAAGGGCTGATCACTTGTGTTTGAATCCAGGTATGAAACATTTTCTCCTAATGTCTTCATAGCTCCTGCACTACTTCGTGTAGGATTTCGCTGTTGTGGTAACATTGCGGAGTCATAGACTGACCCTGCTCTCCATGTAGCATTCTTGCCACTTTTTGCTGTGAACCATAATGATTCCTTGAACAAGGCCTTCGCCCAGTTGTAGTCGACTTGCCTCCTCCCTCATTATGAGTGGGCAGCAAGTATTGGTGTGACGTTGATTGGCCAGCAAGATGTGGAACAGGGATGCCGGATGCATCCACAATGATGTTGGGACCATGGTGTTCAGGTCATCCATGGTTCATACCAGGAGTGGCCCGCAAAATCGTGCACAGCTGTTGTGAAAAGGCACAGCCATTGGTTTGCAGCTCCATGCTGGCTCCCCGGAAGTTGGTGAAGTAATAACATATGTCCCCGCATTTCACAGAAGTTGCAGGTAAAATGTCGTTGTCCTGCAACTTCTGATGTGATGAATGTTCGAAGCCTTCGAACAAGAGTAAGTGATCGCCTTTCTTTCATATGTTGCAGTGTGATCCAGGCAAATGGTCACATAAATTTCCTTGGTGAAGGTAAGCATTCATCTCCAAGTTACACGGGAGAATGTCTTCATCATTCTTTGAGAAAGAGGGTGTATGCCACGATTAACTTCATTTTTTAGCCACAAATTTTCTTTCTCGAACTTCTTCCCAATTCCGTTAGCACTCCCTTCAAAATGTGATCTCGTCTTATCCTTATGCTCAGTCACATCTGAATCTGCTTTCCACACACACTGAATCAGATAGGGTACATCTTACCATGAAATCAGCATAATCATGTATATCTTCCGACAGTTTCACATTCAACAATTTGTTGTTTTCCCTTACAACATTCAAAAAGTTATATTCATTTATATGCGTCACACAAATAATATTCAATCAGGTATGTATTTTATTACTAAACTAAGAATAGCATCCACAATTGCTTTCAGGTTAATATAGTTCAAAATTAACTTGTGCAGGTATTTTAGCACTACCCTAAGAAAATAAATTGTATATGATTACAATCACAAACAGGAATATCTAATTCCCAACAAAAATTTTCCCAAACCAACAAATTAAGCATAATGTATTATTACCATAATTCCTCTCCACTTTTCCTTTTCCCCTTTTTTTTTTTTTTCTAACAGTGTGTCACTCGTGGTGATATGAGTTCACTGATATTGTAATTGACACAACTCATAACATTGTCGTTATGCCATTATCTTAATTCTACTGTATTCATTTGCAACATCACTTGATTTAATCTTTTAATCTCAGAATTTATGTCACCATAAAAGTCTTCCTTTTCTGGTTCCACATTTCTTTCCTCATTTGTCACTTCATGCGTTATCATCGTGTTATTGGTTACCTTATTCAAACACACCGTCACTAAGGCTTTCAAGCAAGCCACCACTAAAACAATTGCCAATATAACTACTAAACCAACAAACAAATATTGGAGTATCTTAGCTACCACCCCTCCAAATGTGTTTCCCAACCATGCAAAGGCACCCCCTTTTATATAATCGTGGTATCTTGCTCCCTCTTGTCTGATTGTATCGGCTATGTTATAAATTTCTTCTGACTCATCAGGTATGTACGTACAGCAATTTGTACCAATGACTGCACATGTACCTCCTTTTTCTGCTAACAGCATATCTAATGCCATACGATTTTGTAATGCCATCGTTCTTGTTGCTGCCAGCTCTCTTGTAAGTTTTTCCAATCCACTAGCTGTTTTATTTGCCAACTTCTCCATAGCCAATGCCATGTGCCTGAGTTCTCGCCCTGCCTTCCAGGTTCCATAAAATGGAAATATTACCATTCCAATCCATTCCCCCATGCTAATAGTTCTTTTCTGCCTAGAATGCAGGATATGCGTTGGTGACTTTGTTAACAGGCGCATGTGTGGAAGCACAAACCCCAGAAAACATGTTCCGAACCATCCCGAGGGAAGATACGGATATGCCTTGTGTCCACATATAAAATACGTATTATTATATGTCCATGTGTTGTCCATTCCCCACATGCCTTCCCAATATAAAGCTAAACCCTTCGTGCCATTTGGTCCTAGTGGGACAGGTGTTCTCATCCAGCCTTCTTCGTGACCATAATTGTGGCATTTAGAGGTTCCCATAGACCTGTTATGCGTAGGCGTTTGGAGTCTGGTGATACACATTAATCCTGTCATTTGCTGCTGGACGGTCATGTAAGAGGGCATTTTGTTCTTATCATATGTAGGTCTATAACTGTCCTTAAATTGGTTACAATTATATCCCCCTTTTTGCCATCCCACTTCCCCGGACAGTTGGCCGTTAAAATCTGATGCTATCAGGGTGTGAGGGAAGCGGCTACATAACTCCGCCCAACCAAAAGGAACTGCCTCCAATGGTACTCCGATCTCACTAGAATGCGGCATTTGTGTACATATCCAACAATTACTTTCATTTGCTATAGCAGCCCTTGTATGGGCTAAATGTAAAAAAGTATTAATCCTGTGTAATCCATCGGGTTCTAAAGATGTGTCTTTATCCTTCATCAAACTTCTCTTCTGCTTTTGTCGTTCCGCATGATCATATATCTGTATATCATTTGCTGGTGTTGCGTTTTGTTCCCTCATTACCCCAAAATAATCCATACAACACAGAGTCCCCACTACTAGAGAACCCATTCCTAGGATAAATATCACCATTTTCAAGGAGTATCTGAAGTAGAAGTCTCTGGTTTCCCTCGATTGGTCGGCTTGTCTTGATAAGGTGTTTCCCTTTGTCCCACCTGTATCCATCTGTAAAACATGTGAGCTACCCCTTGTATATGTCCGTACCTATAACATAATTACATGTCAATAAAATTCAACATCGTAACTAATAAACTTCCTAACAGGTTAATGAAAGAAAATCCCTAAAAATTCCTTATTATTTAACATCAATCTGATTATTTGCCTTTCCCTGATTCCCTTATATCCCGGGGTCCACCTAACTCCCTTGATCATGAGTGTAATTGTGCTACATCACTCATGCTGTACTAATATCAGTAGGTAATTGTATGTCATGTAGGCAAATAAATGTCGCTATCTCAAGTAGGACTACTACATGATGAAATAATCAATCACTACAAGGGGCGTTAAAATGTAATTCAAATGAATGTAAATCACGAGTATCATTTATCCGCCACTGAATGTTCTGCTGGGCTGCTATGTGCAGCCTCATTTTCTGTGGGGCCATCCACTTTAGCACCATGTGCTCGCTTGCAATGAGAGGCATGAATCCAACTTGGTCTACCTTGGCATTTTACTGCAGTATGCGTTGTCAACAGCACCTGATGTGGTCCTGACCATCGTGGTGTCAACGCAGTTTTTCGTTTGAAAATTTTGATGTACACATAATCTCCAGGTTGAAAAGAATGACACTCATTCTCTGCAGGTTCTGGTAAAGCTTCCTTCACCTGGGAATGAAACATCTTCACGATTTTGGTCAATTCAATACAGAAAGAGTACATCAAATCATCCATCTGGTGAATATCCATCTCCTTGATCATCAGGGGAGGTGAATGAGGTACCCGCATTGGTCTCCCCATCAAGATTTCATGCGGGGATAATCCCGTTCTCCTATTGGGAGTAGCCCTCATTGCGAGGAGTGCAAGTGGAATGGCATCTGGCCATTTCAAGTTGGTGTCCGCACAGATTTTGGCCAGCTTGTTCTTTATTACTCCGTTATGTCGTTCCACTGCTCCCGCCGATTGGGGGTGATAAGGACAGTGAAGATGAAGGTTTATCTGCATTGTCTTACCCAATTCCTTAATAACATCTGCTGTGAAATGCGTACCCTGATCAGAAGAAATCCTGCAAGGAACTCCAAAGCGACATATGAAGTCCTTCAACAGAATCTTCACCACTGTTTTGGCATCTGCATGTCGACAAGGGTAAGCTTCTACCCATTTTGTAAACATGTCTACAATCACTAAGACAAACTGAAATCCAGTGCACTTTTCCATTTGGATAAAATCCATCTGTAAATGTACAAACGGACCTGACGGTGTGGGATGAGCTCCTGGTGTAGTCTTTTCACCTTTGCCTGGATTATACATCTGACACACCTGACATGTAGCACAACATTGCTCTGCCACAAGTGTAAACCCAGGTGCATACCATTGTTTTAACACTGATGCACACATTCCTCCTTTACCTGTATGACTCACTCCATGAGCCAGACGAGCAATCCATGGCAACAATTGGCGAGGGGCGACAACACGTCCATCGGGAGTAGTCCATAATTTAGATTCTTTGTCAAATGTGCATCCAGTCTGTACCCACACCTCTTTTTCCCGGTCTTCCACCACTTCTTGCATAGCGCTGATGTCTTGCAGCGTCGGGGTATTTTCAGGAACCCTTACAGGTCCCTGTATGATCACCGGGTCTTGTTCCAAATGTGCCGCAAGCTTCGCTGCTTCATCCGCCCTTGCATTTCCCTGTGAGACCTCATCTCTTCCTTGTGTATGGGCCTCACATTTTACCACTGCAATGGCCGATGGTAGAAGGATTGCTTCCAAGAGGCTAGCAATCAACCTACCGTTTTTTATTTGGCTTCCCGAAGATGTCAAAAATCCTCTCTGTTTCCAGAGAGCACCATAATCATGAACGACCCCATGCGCATACCTGGAGTCTGTATAAATGGTTACTCTCTGGCTTTCCGCTAAATGACAGGCTCTAGTTAATGCATACAGTTCTGCCTGTTGAGCCGAGTAAGTGTTTGGTAATTTCCCACTCTCCCATGTCTCAGCATCTGTGCATACTGCATATCCCGTCAGTAGTGTACCGTCCAATGCTCTTGATGATGATCTGTCAACATACAGTACCAGATCTGCGTCTGGGATGGGAATGTCCTTCAAGTCAATGCGAGGCACTAGTGCATGTGCCAATACCTCTGCACAATCATGGGGCTCACCATCTTCCTCTGTTGGCAACATAGATGCTGGGTTCAGCGTTGGGCAACGCTGAATGGTGAGGTTTGACGGTGCCAACAATCCTAGTTCATACGTTGTAGCCTTTGATGCTGAAAGGTGCTGTGTTCCTGCCTTCAGCAAAACCGTCGCCACGGCCTGCTCAACAAGGAGAATTAAGGGGCACCCCAGGACTATTGTAGCTGTGGCTTCTACTGCATACGATGCTGCTGCCACTGCTCGCAAGCACTGTGGAAACCCTCATGCTACTGGATCCAATCGAGTGCTGTGATACGCTATAGGGCGCAGTTTTTCCCCCATGTTTTTGCACCAACACCGATTGGGCAAATCCTCCTTTCTCATGTGAGTAGAGAAAGAATTTTTTTTCATAATCCGGCAGTCCTAAAGCAGGAGCTGATGCTAAGGTATCTTTCAATGTCGTAAAAGCTCGTTCAGCCTCCGGGGTCCATTTCAAAGGAATTGGACTGTTTGGTAAGCTGATGTCCAGCAGAGGGCGAGTCAGTGATGCATAATCAGCAATCCACTGAAGGCAAAACCCTGTTGTCCCCAGGAAAGATTTCATCTGCTTGACAGCTGTAGGTTTTGGGAGTGCCCTGATCGCCTTTACACGTTCAGGGCAAAGTCGTCTCGTATCGCCTTTCAGAATATGTCCTAAGTATTTCACCTCTTCCTTACAGAATTGCAACTTATCTCTCGAGGCCTTGTGGCCTTTGTCTGCTAATGCTGTCAGTAGCACAACAGTGTCCTGTTTACATGCTTCCTTTGAAGTCGAGCATATGAGAAGGTCGTCAACATATTGTACCATCACTGAGCCTCCAGGAAACTCAATGTCGCTGAGGTCTTCATGTAGAGCACGTGAAAACAAAGTTGGGCTCTCTGTGTACCCTTGTGGTAGAACAGTCCAAGTGAACTGTGAGCCTTCGTACATGAACGCGAACAAATAACGCGAATCCTCATGAATGGGTACACTAAAGAACGCCGAACATAAGTCCACCACGGAGTAGAACTTTGTATTGCTTGGAATACTTGACAGTACAGTGATGGGATTAGGGACCACCGGATAGGCTGGGATGACACAATCATTAATTGCTCGAAGATCCTGTACAAATCTCCAGGTAGTCTTGCCTGGCTTCTTCACAGGTAAAATAGGAGTGTTGCACATGCTCACGGTGCGAACTATAACTCCCTGATCCGCCAATGATCAAATCACTGGTGCAATACCAGCTTTTGCCTCTGGTCTCAATGGATATTGGCGCTTTCTAGGCAGTGGCTTAGAATCATCTACTGTGATCCTTACCGGTGCCACACTCTTGATCCGTCCCACATCATTCGGATGCGTTGTCCACAAGCATGTTGGTATTTGATCGAGTGGGTCCGGATCCCCGTTGGTGTCGGAGCTGAGTAGGTATAGCCCAACATTTTTAGTGTTAATTGGTTCATCAATCATGATGAAGGTTGAAGAAAGCGCCTGCTCTACAAGCTGCCAGCAAAATCCGTCTCCATCTAAGTCATAAAGTGGGGCTTGTTGAATTTCTCCCATGTATCTCATGTTTTTGCAATCTTTCAAAGTTGCAATCATTGTTCCAACATCTTTTGCTTCATATCCTTGTGCCACCGCTAAGGTGACGTGTGGGGTTGTTGTTTCTGGTTGATTCCACAGGAGTTGTTGATCTGGCGTCAAAGACACTGACATGCCAATTCCCTGTTCTCCTACCCACAGTGATGTTATATGTACATCATACCTTGTGTCCAGGTATCTAGAAACCTTCTCTGCATAGGACACCTCCTTCCCTATAGGGTCATGACATGTCGTACAGTGAAGATCAGTCTGCCATTTCAGAGAGTCCATCAAGTAGCTGTCTACCCACTCCTGTACTTTGGGCATTGCAACCTTCAATGTCATAAAACTATCGTACAAAAGTTCTGCCATTTGTGTATCATTGATTTCCCATCGATGTGTTCTTGGTTCTATTGCGCTTTGTAGCATATCAATGACGAAGTCGTGGGAATGTTCTGGCATTTCTAGATACACTCCGTTTTTCTTACATATGACAGTACAGTTCAATTTGCACAATAAATCTCTTCCCATCAAATTTACTGGAACGCCAGATGCCACAAGAAAGGCATGTTGTGCAGTCAACGGGCCAAGTTGGACACGTAATTCCTTTGTGACAGGCGTATGTATGGGAACCCCTGATACTCCTACCACCATCGTATAGTGTTTTGACAATGGTATATTGGGGAAGTCTGCTCGTCGCAACGTGGAACGCGTGGCCCCCGTATCGACTAAGAAAGGAGCCTTGCATCCGCCTACTGTCAGATTAACATTTGGTTCCTGTGCAGCCGACCTTGAAATTAAAGGAAGTGCTGCCACTTGGTCATTCTGATCTAGTCAGAAGGGCGTTGCAGACCATTTATTCTGCTGAGGTCCTCCCTTAATTGGGGCGTTCCTCAATAGAGCCCTATCTGTTGGCTGAGGTGGTGGTAGTTGGTAGTATCCCTGTCCTTGGTTTCCCTGTCGAAATTGTCTTCTGTTGGGGTATGGGCATGCCCTTTTCCAATGTCCCCTCTTTCCACAATTGAAACACCGGTTTCTGTCGTTACCTGGTATGTCCACTTGTTGACTTGTCTTGCTGGGTTGCATGTCTGGGTCTCCGGGTTGCCATTTTGACCTCTGGTTTTCTCCTGACTCATAGTTGTTGTCTGTTGCATTGTTGCGTTGTTGCATAGAAAACCTATTGCATTGGTTCGTAGTCATCAGGGCTTGTGTCTGTAGTTGCATCAATTTTTCGGCATTTATAGCACTGTTCCTGGCCTGAATTCGCTGATGATGCAAAGCATAATTCAATATTTCTTGCATCGGCTTGCCTTCCCAAGCAATACACTGTCTTTCCACTTCACTCTTCAATTTCGGCAACAGACCATTAATAAAAAGGGGTTTTAGGGCATTGTCGATTTGTGCCCGGTCTATTCCCGAATATAGTCGAAAAACATCTCGCAATCTGTCTAAATAATCACGAGCATCCTCTCCTGTTTTCTGTTTGCACGTAACCACTTTATTCCAATCAGTCACGGGCGGCAATTTTTGTATGGCCTCTATTAATTTATTTATCTGTGCCATTTTAGCCTCCGCGGGTATGTCTAATTGTCCATTTACTGCATGTACCCAGTTTGCCTCACTCATTAATGTCTTCAAAGTGGTGGTATTAGGAATTACCCACTTTAAGAGTATTTCCATGTCTCTTATAGTCGGCAATTGCGTCTCCACAATCAATCGTAGCTCTTCTGCGAATTGAAGTGGATCTGTTTTGATTGATGGCATACTGCTCTGTAATGCCTTCAATTGGTGTATTTGCCAAGGTCTATACATCAAATCTGGGCGTTCCTCATTTGCCCCTGGAAATTGCCGTTGCGGGAAATTCATAACGCCACATTGTTCAAAACCTCCCTGTGGGAGAGTCAAGTTTTGAATGTTCATTGGCAGATCATATTGATCGTTGGATAGATTGGCATTCATCACAGAACCCTTACTCCTTGTATGGTGGTATGGGACGTATGTTGAAGTTGTTGCAGCTGGTTGTATTGCTTGCCCACTTTGAGTCGGTTCCTGTCCTCCAGTTGCACCCTCTGGGGTAGTTACCTCAACTGGGGCACTGCTTTCACCTGTCTTCTGTCGGCTAGAGCCAATCGTTTCACTCTGTACTGGCCCTTCGGCAGGTAGAGGTACAGGTACCTGTACTTCCTGTGGCTGATATACAATATTTCGCCGATAGGGTGGAGGAGTTTCCTCTTCAAGTTCATTTATCTCATATGACCTTGCGTCTGGGTACAATCTGGACTAGGATCGCTTTCCATTGCTAACTTCAAGAGGCATTTGAGTGGATACCTTTTCCAACCTATGTTGTATCTGCTTCATTTCTTTCTTCACACCCCCCATTTTCGTTTTGGTCTCCCTGTCTCTAGACTCGATGTCCCAGTAATAAAATGGTTTCCAATCCACCTTCAACTTCTGTCTGTCTCTTGCTTCTAATTCTTCTCTGAGTGTTTCCAATGTGTTCCTGTCAAACGTGCCATCCTTGGGGAATTCCTTCTTTCTCCCTTTTGTCCATTCATGCCAAGATTCCAAATCTTTAAGTGAATGTGGACCATATTGCTGATACATGTGGTTGACGCAAGCACCTCTTTGGGACAAGTCCAGCTGACCTTGTTTACCCTTGCAGACTCCATTTCCCATTTTGCCTGTATGTGAATAACACTCAATATTCACTCAATGTACCAGGTAGATTACTAGGATCTGCGCTTTGGAATGCACCTGTACACACCTGTACTATATGTCCTATAAATAAAATCTACTGGAGTTTGTTCCACCTTTTATCAAAGTAGCGTTGGATGTGTTGTAGCTTGCTCCAGGTTCCTCTAAAGCTTCACTCGTACTTCCAGGAAGGATCTCTCCACCTGTTCACACGGTGATTTCCAGAGAATCTCTCCCACCTGTGGCTTTTGCACAATC
The DNA here is from genome assembly GCF_964187855.1 of Myxine glutinosa. NCBI lineage: Eukaryota > Metazoa > Chordata > Myxini > Myxiniformes > Myxinidae > Myxine > Myxine glutinosa. Next base: position 171,316,262 of record NC_136264.1, read on the forward strand.
CAATCTCACAGATCAGTATTTGCAGATGAGCCAAAGGGTCAGTATGAAATGGGTGAATCCTCAGGTGTCCGCTCTGTTGAAGGGGAAATCATACAATGGTAACCGCACATATATATCTATATATAAACTCACCACCTTGCTCAATTTTCCAAGGTTGTCTTCACACTGATAATATCTCACAAAGATATTAAAGCTTCTTTCTTGAGACCGCATTTTCATCAATCAAACGATCAATATATTCAATTTAATCTATTCAATTCAATTTATCCAGTTAAATTTATTCAATTAAATTCAATCAATTAGATTCAATCAATCAACAATTCAATCAATTATTCAATTTCAATTAATTCATCAATATTCATCAATAAATCAAATTAATCATTTTGGATGACTCCTTGCATAAGCCCTTTCCCCAATGATGTCAGGACAGGTCCATCCATTGACTGAGATCGAATCTCATCGGTCGTCACCTCTGGTTCATACCTCATGTCAATTGATGAATCACCGTACTGTCCTAGGGTCATATCTGACATATTTCCCCATTTTGCCTGGTCTCCACAAATTTTCTTTGCAACCACTAAAGGCAACTCATCCTTCATTCGTGAGACAGCCAAAATGGATGGCAGATATTAAAGTTCTTTGGGAAAAATATCTCATCATTTTTCTTTTAATAGTACCCAAAATCACTTGGCAATATAAATTTCGTAAAACTCCTGAAATAAGACTGTAAAATTCCTTCAATCATGCTAAATTTTGAAACTCCATCGCTTGTAACACCCAATTTATCCCATAGGGCTTGAAAGTTCTTTCCCAAGTTCATGCAATCATTCTGCATTTGAACCCTATGATATCATTCATAATAATCATCATGATTTTATAGTCATGGTCCTATCATAATCATCTATTTAAAACGAACATTTCCTTTATCACCACACATATGTGGTATAATCAACAATAGAATAAAACTGTACATAGCAACAGGCTACGTCATGGCCACTTAGTATACCTATTGACAATAAGTCATAACAATATCGAATAATCATTGAACAATTCAAAAATCGCTTCCACTGCTCCAGCCAGATCATTCGTCATTTTGTCTGCTCATCCGCGTGACCAAAACGAAATAAAGGGAGCTCAACCATTACACAGCGCTTTTAATGGCGCATGCCATAGGAACTCAACGCAATTTCGACTCGGCCAGAAAAACGAGCAAATTTTGCAGGATGTTAACTGGAATTAGCCGTGAAAATATATACAAAATACACAAAAATACACACCCACAAAAATAAACAACAAAACCCAAACAAACCCAAGGTCGACCCTCTTACACAGTAAATTACATCATTTCAGCATTGTATTGATTGCTGAAATATTCCAGGGTTTATACACACCTTAAAAGAGGTATGCGTGGTGTTGCCCCCTCCCACGTTTATTCCAGGGTTTATACACACCTTAAAAGAGGTATGCGTGGTGTTTCCCCCTCCCACTTTTAATTCCTCATTAAATTCCTCATTAAATTACTCATTAAATTACTCATTAAATTACTCATTAAATTACTTATTAAATTACTCATTAAATTACTCATTAAGTTACTCATTAAATTACTCATTAAATTACTCATTAAGTTACTCATTAAATTACTCATTAAATTACTCATTAAATTACTCATTAAATTACTCATTAAGTTACTCATTAAATTACTCATTAAATTACTCATTAAGTTACTCATTAAATTACTCATTAAGTTACTCATTAAATTACTCATTAACTTAACTTACATAGTTTCAGCATTGTATTGATTGCTGAAATATTCCAGGGTTTATACACACCTTAAAAGAGGTATGCGTGGTGTTGCCCCCTCCCACGTTTATTCCAGGGTTCATACACACCTTAAAAGAGGTATGCGTGGTGTTGCCCCCTCCCACTTTTAATTACTCATTACATCGTTTCAATTAAAAACATCGCTTCTACTGCTCCAGCCGCAGCATTCGTCACTTTGTCTGCTCATCCGCATGACCAAAACGAAATAAAGGGAGCTCAACCATTACACAGCGCTTTTAATGGCGCATGCCATAGGAACTCAACGCAATTTCGACTCGGCCAGCAAACGAGCAAATTTTGCAGGATGTTAACTGGAATTAGTCGTGAAAATATATACAAAATACACAAAAATACACACCCACACAAATAAACAACATTTATTCCGTTCAACAGAACAAACATTTCCTATATCATGACATGCATGTCTTCAAAATTATATGACCAAGAGAAAAGTAAACTAATTAAAACTGCGGGCAGTGATGATCCGGGGACCATACCGCTCCATCCTGATTGGACGAGTGCGTGCTAGAGTCGTTAACAACGACAGTCCAGATCCGATTGTTCAAAATTTCAACTCAATCGATCGAAAAATGAACGCAGGGATGCATTTTAAAGGTGCAGTGGCACTAACTGAGTTGCCACGAATATGGCCACGAAATTGCCAATATGGCCATCACAAAATATTTTCCTTAATCAATTGGCTCATAGCCTAACCAATCTGTAAGTATCTCATCCGAAGATGTATCTCTGAGGAATTTTAATTAAATAAGTCATTTATAAATCAACGAGTTAATTTATTAAATGATTAATCAATAAATCAAAATTTTCCTTGACAGCCACATCACTTGGTCAGTGTCATGTCCAAATATCAGCTTCCTTACTCAAAAGGTGCCTGAGTTAATGTAATGTAATTACTGTAATAAGATTACTGCAATTACTGTAATGATTACTGTAATTACTGTAATTACCGGAACTGTAATTACTGTAATTACCTCAGGTAATTACCGTAATGTAATTACTGTAATGTAATAATAATAAAAAATTAAATAACTCGTGAATTCTTATCCGATTTACTTAACATTTGAGTGTCCCCAAAACGTTGGAGCAAAACGTTGCAACAACGAAAGTGAAACGTTGTAGCGACGTTGTGGAAACGTCAGCAAAACCCAACATTTAAATGTTCCCAAAACGTTGGAGCAAAACGTTGCAACAACGAAAGTGAAACGTTGTAGCGACGTTGTGGAAACGTCAGCAAAACCCAACATTTAAATGTTCCCAAAACGTTGGAGCAAAACGTTGCAACAACGAAAGTGAAACGTTGTGGCGACGTTGTGGAAACGTTAGCAAAACCCAACATTTGAATGTTCCCAAAACGTTGGAGCAAAACGTTGCAACAACGAAAGTGAAACGTTGTAGCGACGTTGTGGAAACGTCAGCAAAACCCAACATTTAAATGTTCCCAAAACGTTGGAGCAAAACGTTGCAACAACGAAAGTGAAACGTTGTGGCGACGTTGTGGAAACGTCAGCAAAACCCAACATTTGAATGTTCCCAAAACGTTGGAGCAAAACGTTGCAACAACGAGTTCCAACAACAAGTTCCAACAACAAGTTCCAACAACTTCCAACAACAAGTTCCAACAAGTTCCAACAGGTTCCAACAACAAGTTCCAACAACAAGTTCCAACAACAAGTTCCAACAAGTTCCAACAACAAGTTCCAACAAGTTCCAACAACAAGTTCCAACAACAAGTTCCAGCAGGTTCCAACAACAAGTTCCAACAACAAGTTCCAACAACAAGTTCCAACAAGTTCCAACAGGTTCCAACAACAAGTTCCAACAACAAGTTCCAACAACAAGTTCCAACAAGTTCCAACAACAAGTTCCAACAAGTTCCAACAACAAGTTCCAACAACAAGTTCCAGCAGGTTCCAACAACAAGTTCCAACAACAAGTTCCAACAAGTTCCAACAACAAGTTCCAACAACAAGTTCCAACAACAAGTTCCAACAACAAGTTCCAACAGGTTCCAACAACAAGTTCCAACAACAAGTTCCAACAACAAGTTCCAACAAGTTCCAACAACAAGTTCCAACAACAAGTTCCAGCAGGTTCCAACAACAAGTTCCAACAACAAGTTCCAACAAGTTCCAACAACAAGTTCCAACAACAAGTTCCAGCAGGTTCCAACAACAAGTTCCAACAACAACTTCCAGCAGGTTGAGGTTGAGGGTTCACACAAACTGGTTAACCAAATAATACAGAATTATTATTATTATTATTATTATTTTTCAAAAGCACTTGTTCACCAATTTCCCCAAATTTCAGCTTCCTAGCTCAAAGGATGGCTAAGATATCGCCCAGACGAACAAACACACAACTAGAACGACGCTCAGTAGAGAGCATATTATCTCCGCCTTGGTGAACAGTTTATGTTTTGTATCCCACTGATAGGCCGGATCTGGATTCGGACCTGAACCAAAATGTAATCGGCGTGTTCTTGTCACCTCCCCAACTCATCCACCAGGTTCATTCACTCATCCATAACTTTTTTTAATATATGAATAATATTAAAATAATAACATTAATAAGTATATTATGTTAAATATAATGTATATCGCTTTTCACCCGATCTCTTGATGGTGAAGAATCACTTTAAACAATTCTCGTAGCCGGATTCGAACCTGGGTCTTCACCAAAATCCAATCATTTCGTCCGTGTCACCCATGCTATCTGTCTGACAAATTTCGTCAAAAAAACAACAGCACTGGTTTTGTTTCCTGGAAGCTTCCTGCAAAATGCTTTGCTTCTCGCAAAACGTCCGCCAATGGGAACTAAAGGGAGGGAGAAGGAGCGGGAGCAAGAGACAGGTAGCCGGAATGGACATGAGGGACAATGAGGGACAGTGAGGGAGTGTCGGTATGCAATTTTCATCCAATCGCCATCTTTCATAATAATTCTGGACCGGCATGAGATGGCGTTGTCTGTCATTAATTTATATGTTGATCGAACGAGTTTTAGGTGTTTTAGAAAATGGCGGGAAACCTTGTACCCACGGCTTTGGTCCTACACAATTTCGTTTAATTTATCTAAATCCCACTAGCCGTACCACAGATATGAGCACATTGGAATAGGGGAAAATATAACGTGCGATTTTCATCCAATTTGAATGAGAGAGAAAAAATATCTGTATTCCAAGTGCTAAACAAATGTACCGGCCTTACAAGACTTGGGAGCAAATGGCCGCATGGTGCACTCATGCCCCGTTTGCTCCCAGGTCACAGTTAGGCCCTTAATGACCAGTGTCGACCTGGCGCATTTTATGTAGACAGCGCAAAAAATACGTATTTACAGAAATCATTTAGAAAAACACGAATAATAGCTACAATCGTTTGTCGATGTTCCATCCGTGACTTCGTTACGCTACCTATATCGCTGCATCGGTGCTCAAGGAAGCCCCACACCACGTCCTCCACCATGTACTGTATGTACAAAAACTATTCCCAGGTTCGGAAATCATACTGGACAAAAACAAGACACACTTACCTTTAAAAGATCTTGTTTGTGTCCAATTGATGCCAGCGGTGCCTCCAGATTGTCGTGGAAGTGTAGGGTGAGACTCAAGACGCCAATGGTCGGAAACAGGTTTTACAAAAGGTCAACACTTTATTAACTAGTTTCAAATAGTAATAACTACCGTTAACTCAATCGACCAGGTAACTCTATCCGCATAGTCCCTCTTTCGTGGCTGCAGCGCTGTACTTGTGGTACGCGTTCATTCCGTCGGGCAGGGCTTCTCGTGGCAAGTGCTCCTGACTCAAAGTATGTTTGTGTCTTTATGGGCATCGTCGCGCTAATCCCTTCTCCGCAAATGCCCCGAGGTCATCCACGCTCGCCTCATTGGAGCCGGTTCGCTCCCCCCCCTGCTGGGAGTTGCATTTGCCTCACAATAGGAGGGTGCTCTAGCCCGGGGCTGTGACCAGGTGAACAAGAGATTACCACGTTCGTGCAAATTCCTGACATTCATTTACGAAATCGTCTATCTGCTTCGTTTTCCAATTCCAACGATCAATATGATGTCAAGATCTCTACTTCCATATTGGTTTTGATTAATGCCATACAGTACATTTAATACCATGCCATACAGTACATTAATGCAGTACATTACTTCCACACCACAGAACGTGTGGTCCATATGGTGCATCAGTGCAGGCAGGAGGCAGCAAGGGTGCGGGCGCATAATCCGCGGTACCTGCACACTCCCCTCGGGCACAAAAGAACATGGTCCATGAGTGGGGAAGGAAGACAAGCAGAGGTTAGCAGGGGGCAAGGGCGCAAGGGTACACATCAATACAAGGTAATGCGACATGAAGGGCACGGGAGAGCGAGCTAAGAAAGCTCGTCCCTACTCGTACGTCACGCCCCATGTCACCTACTCTACCCTTGCCCCTACCCCGTATTTACACAATTTACAATTCGTCTCTACTCGTCTTGTCTTTCCCATCCCCTAATACCAAATTCGTCATCAATCCCTCCTAAGGAGGAAGAGATGGAATCACACACAATGTCTCACCCACGTCCTGATGCGTCTTACATTCCAAATCATCTGCAAAACATGGTGTGGATTTCTATCACCTTAGTGAGTGGATGCGGATGGTGCGAAGAGATTTTCCTCCAAACTATCTTCTAAATGACATTAACACTTACACTACCCGGGGTCTTGCACTGCCAATCCATTGGCCATCATTACACTATGTGGTTCTAAAAACCAATTCCCATTGACCATCCCTGTGGTGCTCACCAATTTGGGGTCTCACTCCCCCGGTTTTTCTCCCTGTGCCCTCGCACAATTTTGGGGCTGGCTCGTGTGGATCACCAGCAGGTCCGCACACCTGCACACCTCCGCCACTGTAGTTGCCACCCGAGCTTACCTAGCTCCTCACCCTAACCTGGGGAAGGCCCTCTGGCTCCCTTACCCCACTAATGCCCCCTCTCGCATCGGGCTACCTGGGTCCTCTCTCGGGATCCACGGGCCCCACTGAACTCTACTACCTGGCTCCCTGAGCCTACCTGCGGCCTCACCTGGCCGACAGACTACCAGTGGCGGAGTGCCCATTTAACCATTCTCACTAACAGGCCACACGCCCAGCCATTTAACTTTACTCATGCACCAAACCAAGCAATACCTTGCTACTTTCAGCACCACAGATGTCAATATCCAACCAAATTTACCTACTCCCTCTACCTACTTTTAAACTACCCTCCCGGGGTATTCGTGAAGGGGTCCATCCTTCCCCCATCCACTCCTTCGCACCATGCACTCCACTCCACTCATTCCACAATACTCACTCCACACCATTCATTCCAGAACATTTATTCCAGACCATCTATTCCATATCACCAAGCTCTCTTGCACACGCTTGTGCTCTCACCATTCAACCACTTGCCCACCATGCAAGCCAATGCACTGAACACAATGACACACATCCTTCCTGAGCATTGCCTCATTTCACCAGCACTACCAAGAACTTACATTCACAATGCCTCATTTCATCACGCTCACCACAAAGATTCTCATGCACACGGTGGTTCCAATAATTACACACTGCATCATCTAATCTAACTGCTTTTCCCATAATATTAGTGCTTCCCTGTCATCCCTTATACCACGCACATCCCACGTCATTATCAACCAACTACTCTACTCTACGTCCCCACTACAGGTACAATGTCACTACTTAAATCTTGTGTCACCTATGGTCATTTTCTAGATCCCTAAACATTTATCTTAACCCTCCCGGGCGAGTTTGTACTGCCAATCCCCATAATCTATTGCTCCTCTGCCCAAAAGAGTAATGTGAATGGTAAAACTACCATCCATCACTACTGCGATTACAAATCGTCCACTATGCTTAAGCCTCTCGGTGCGAATACATTTCCACCACTCGGTTTCGAAAAACCAAGCAATGCGTGCGAATGGTCAGTCTCCTGTAGGTTGGGTCCGTCCGGCATTCGGATTCAGGGGAGGAGGTTTTGTTGGGCCAAGGCTCCAGGCGCCATCTCTGCGCAACGCTTTGCGCTCCCAAGCACGATGGCCCAGCCTTCCCGGCCGGAGCGCCGCCACCACAAGGGGGCGCCAATCCGAACCCTCCTACCTCCCCTCGAACCGGGCCGGTCACCTTGCCTGGCAAAACGTGGCACCGACCGTGCAGGGCGGGGCCCGGCCCGGATCGTGCATGGCGCTCCTTGCGAGATCGCCACGGCAACGATCCCCGCCGGTTCCCGCCGCACACCAAGCGTACCACGCCCCGAGAGCTCGCGTCGGCTACCCGTCAGCCTAACCGCTGCCCTGGTCAGCGTCGATGCTCCAGTCGCATTCTCACACCACGCGTTCCTTTCTTCACTCACAACTCCCATACACTCCGTGCACTCTACTACTGCACTCTCTCGTGCACACTCATCTGCTCCACACTCCGTTAACACACATCCCGGCGCACACCCTGGTGCTCTCACACTACTCGCACACTCTGTTATCACACACTCCTCGGTTACACACCTCTCCTCCGTTACGTACTCCGTAACACTCACGGGTGTGCACTCTGTTGCACCCCCACTCAGCACACACCTACCCACCGGTGTGCACTCTTTTGCACACCCAATAACGTGCTCTGGTGTGCTCTCCCACACACTCGCCGCAACCAACTCAGGTGTGCATCCTCACACACTCTCCTCATCCATCCCACTCTCTTCCAACGCACACTCTGTACCGCATTCATCACACATACACTCCGATGTGCATTCGCTTTCACTCTCTGTAATACACTTGCGCTCCGGCGCCGTCCGCACATGCGCGCCATTTCCATTCACACAGGGCACCACAGACCTTCCACGAGGGCCCGGGTTACGCCGGGATCCCAAGCGTGCGAAAAATCCTCTCGCGCCAAATTTTTTCGTGCCATATACAGCCCGGCTTACCTTCGGGATCCTCTTCTCCACATGCACCTGCAAATCTTTATAAGGATTAGCAAGTACGGCATCACGATGCGAATACAGACTTTGCATGCATTCCATCTCAATCTCCGATATATCCTCCATACCTGCCGTCTCTCCAACCCCAATTTTCACTGTCACCATTACATTCTCTTTGTCCTCGACGACTGCTGGCACATATGAATTTGCCCTGTCCAATTCGGCGGGCGTCGGGTTTTTCACACCCTGAGTCGCGATTTCTATCCCGGTCCACCCGGCTGTGCCTTGCTCAACTTCGCTCAACCCGTGCTGCTCTAGCCGCGTTACCTCATCGCGTACAAATGCGACCTCCTCGCTCGCCCTGCAGTCAATTTCCCTCTCAAATTCCTTTGTCTCATACCTGGCTTGCCCCCTCGCTAGCCCCTCATTAATTTCTTTCATTTGGTCATCCACGTCCTCCAATTGACCCCCTAATTTGTGCTCTAATCCCCCCCAATTTACTTTCTAACCCCCCAATTTGACCTCCCAATTGCTCCCTCATTCTATTTTCCATTCCCTCACTATCGGGCCTCATTTCTCTCATCTCCTTACTCAATCCCCCAATTTGGCTTCCCAATTGCTCCCTGTTCTTTTCCATGTCTTCACCCGACGTGACCATAAAGGCCCTCATTTGTACCATAAATAGGCCCCAGTCCATTGGCACCGCGGGTTCGGCTGCAGCGGCCATGTGCGAGGTGCCGCCATTTTGTGCGCCTGCAACCCCCACTACCGCACCTTCTTCAATTCCCTCTGCCATTACTCCCACTTCTTCCCTGGGGTCCTGGGTTGCCTCTAACTCCTCTTCATCTACCCCCTCATTTCCCCCCACCGGCATCCGATCGCCTTGGTTATCCATGGCATGATCCAATTTAGATGTTGTATAAAATTTGGGCCGCTCGAAATTTTGACCAATAATTATTTGTCCAAAAATATATAAATTTGGTTCGGATCCAAATCCCACTCCTGACACCAATTGTTACGGATCTCAGTCGTCGGCACTCCCCTTATCAAGGGGGGGTTAATCCCCTTGTCTTTTTATCTGGCCAACCCGAGTCGTTAGAAGTTATAACGTCCTTCCCGGCGCGGCGTTAGTTAGGGTTTGTTAGGCCTAGGGGTTCACTGCTACCTAAGTACCAACGCCGGCCAGAAACGAGGGAATAACTCCCACTCGAACCATGGATATGTTGGAAAATGCCGAGCGGATAGCAATCCGCGATCGAGCTATTAACAAAGAGACTAAACCCGATTCTGAGCGGTTAGATCGTGCTACGTTTACCCAATGGAAGAAAAGACGGATACGATCGGATTAGGGGAAACCAAGAAAGAACAAGGTAATTTATTCACAAATATACAGAAGGAAGAGGATACAAAAGGATGTACAAGAGAGGAAGAGGAAGAAGCAGAACACAGGGCAGTCTTAACACAGTCTTACTTAATACCCCAGGACAAACAGACATACTCACACGGGGATGTAGCTGGTGGATGGTCAGGTAGAAGGTCCGGTGATGGGGTCCAGGCTCCAGGTGAGGCTCCAGTCCAGCAGCGAAACCCGGCAGGCAGCTCCGCGAATCTTGAACGCGACCGGACCTTATATATAGCGGGGGGGCGGTGGCTGGTGTCCTGCGTATGTAATATTTGTATGGTCGTGCTAAACGCACCCTCTCCAAGTTCTCTTATCAGTGCCAGCGAGTGAGTCCTCTTCCAAATGTGCGCTCCGTATCAGTCTTTTGAAGCAACCCGCGCTCCCGACAAGTAGTCCTTTTTCATGAGCGCCGCTGAATAAGTCCTTGAAAGGGCTTTGCATTCGCGCTTATATAACGCGAGCAAAGATCGCTCCGCGTGCCAAAAAGCCACGCCTGCCAGCGATGTTACCTCAGCCCTGGTTGGCTGGTGAGGGCTTACCGGCCACGCCTTTGACGGCTGGTTGACATGCCACACCTTCTTCTTGGCGTTCCGCCCCCTTTTTCCTCGGGCCTAACCGCATGGCTTATGGCGTTGTTTGAGCGAGCGCTAACAAAGGCGTGTAACAGAATTGGGAGGGACATAAGGCACCGACTGTAGGGGCGCGTATTGGCGTCGCTTGGAGAGGGAGGTCGCAAAATGAACGGAATTGGGACCGACTCTTATTTGATCGACGCAACGCAGATTCAACTATTGGAAACACGGCCTTATCTAAAACACATACTAATGAAATAACTGAGTCCTATGGTGGCCTACGTGTTGCTTGTGGACTAACTAGGGGTGCTACCTTTAACCTTTAATGTCATATTTACAAGTGATGTCATATTTACAAGTGTGGGTTCAAAAACCGTAACAATATTATTACCGCTGCCACCAAGGTGGATTGAGGTTTTGTTTTCACCCCTGTCTGCTTCTTTGTCGGCCTGTTTGTTACTTGCAAAATCGAAGATTTTTCAAGTATATTGGTCGGTTCCGTTTGTGGTTCTGTCTGTTTGTCTGTCTGTCTGTTTGTCTGTTTTTTCACTGGCCTACAGGTCACAATTCTAAACCAATCATCACGAAACTTCACCACGTTGTATAAGTCGTCCCAATTGAGAAGCCTATTGATTTTTAGGTCAAAGGTCAAAGGTCATCTGGAGGTCAGATTTCTAAAATCGCCATTTTAAATTCGATTGACTTGAAAATTGAAAAGCATTTGTATATCAAGTCATAAATTGGGAAACGTACTATTTTTAGGTCAAAAGGTCAAAGGTCAACTTAAGGTTAAATTTTAAAAATCATCAATTTTAATCTAAAACGCCGTCGATTCTCAACCGATTGACTTGAAAATTGAACAGCATTTGCATATCGAGTCACTAAATTGGGAAAGATACTATTTTTATGTCAAAACGTCAAAGGTCAACTCAAGGTCAAACTTCCAAAAGCATCACTTTTTATCTGAAAAACCATCAATTTTCATCCGATTGACTTGAAAATTGAACAGCATTTGCACATTGAGTCACTAAATAGGGAAACCAACTATTTTTGAGGTCAAAAGGTCAACGGTCAAATCAAGGTCAACCTTCCAAAATCATCATTTTACATCTGAAAATTCCTCATTTTTCTTTTATTGACCCGAGCTTTGATCAATATTGTCAATTTTAATCTTGATGAAATGGACAATTTGCTGTATCAATGGAATTTTTTGGGGCGGTGTGGGGGGGGGGGCGTATTTTGCAAGTATCATGCTCTGCATGACGTCTTCTTGTTTGTATGTCTGTGAGCAGGATATCTCAAAAAGTTATTGCCGGATTAAAATGTAACTTGGTGGACAGGTTGGGGGTTTGACGAGGACGAATTGATTCCATTTGATAAAGATCTGGATCTGGATATGAGTTGTTTTTTTTAAAAGTGATTCTTAACAATTGAGTGTTGGGACCAAACCGATATATACAGTAGTATGATATTTTTAAACGTTGTTGTGACAAAACTTGGTGAATTAGTTGGGTCGGTGACAAGAACAAGCCCATTAGATTTTGGTGTGTGACTAGGCCGAATGGCCCGGTGCATATCCGGCCTATCAGAGGTGTACAAAATGTAAAACTGTTCAACCTTATGGAGGTGTGTGCTCTCCCGAATGCCTGCCTAAGTTTATCTTTATCATTACTTGATGTAAAGCACAATTCAGATTATATATTCCAACAACAACAACCTAGAATGTTCCTCAGAACAATGTTATCAAGTGTGAACGATGTGAGTAGGAATTACATTATCCATTGTTATTCACTTAGCTGCCTGGAGCACTTGAACACACATGGTCACAATTGTTTTCATGGGAGTGGCCAAGTTAGCCATTTTGAACCCGTCTGAATATACAAATGTCTGAAGTTCATTCTGTAGCAGGAGCAACTTAGACAATTATTATTATTAGCCCCCGTTGGAATTAGTCCGAAACGGGGCTTATGGGTTGGGTCTTGTCCGTCTGTCCATCCGTACGTGCATCCGCAACTATCATCCCCTTGATGTATGGACCAATTTTGTTCATTCTTGGCACAAAACCAAGACATGATGGTATACACATGCACATTATTTTGTTTCTGGCGACCGACTGGTGGCCATTTAAGTTGTAAAAAAAAAAAACGACTGTTGAACACGACTTCAACCATTTTTTGAACAAGCATTTCCCAATATTGTTCAAACTTGGTGCGCTGAGTGGGTTCATCAAAAATGTAGTGGTTTGAGAGGGTCATTAACCAGTGTGGCAGCAACATTCAAGTGTACGGTGTGCACAGAGGGAGCTGCAGATGGAGGAAATGTTGAGTTGGATCTTGGAGACGGCGTGAAGCTGGAAGGCGTGAAAACATTTTGTTACCTAGGAGACATGCTGAATGGAGAAGGTGGATCAGACTCGGCAATGGTTGCTCGAGTGAGATGTGCATGGAAGAAGTTTCGGGAACTGAGTGGCGCGCTGACGAGGAGGGGAGTGTCGTTGAAGCTGAAGGGAAAGGTGTATGCTGCATGTGTGAGAAGTGTTATGATATATGGGAGCGAGACATGGGTAATGAACGTAGAGCAGCAACGAAGGCTGGAAAGGGTGGAAATGCGAATGGTTCGGTGGATGTGTGGAGTATCGTTGAGAGAGAGGAAGACAAATGATGAATTGCGAAAGATGATGGGAATAGAGCCTGTGATGGATGCTGTGAAGAGGAACAGGTTGAGATGGTTTGGTCATGTGTTGAGGAAGGATGAAAGTGACTGGTTGAGAAGAGTGATGGAAATGAATGTAGAAGGAAGTAGAGGATGGGGAAGACCGAGAAAGACTTGGCTAAAGATGGTCGAAGAAGAAATGTGGGCAAGGGGGTTAACAAGGGGAGATGCAGAAAATAGGGCAAAATGGAGAACATTGTCATGAGGACCGCAAGGCAAACCCCCGCTCTTGCAGGGAAAATGGCCTTAAAATGCCTGTTGTGTTGTTGTTGTTGGTGCACAGATGACGATAGATGGATTACATACAGTCACGTGAAAAAAAAGTAAGTACACCCTATGTGAAGTTTAGACTTTTTCAACGTATTTCAACATACAGCTATTTGATCTTCATTTCAACAATATTGATATTTAAGGATGATATAAGCTAACAAATATCATGAAATATTTACATTTTGTAGTCCATTGTATATTTTAAATAAACATAAATGCAAATTTCGCATGTGGAAAAAGTAAGTACACCCCTACATTTATCACTACTTCAAATACCTAAAATGAGAATCAGGTGCACCAGCTCAGGTGCAAATGATTAGAACATTGTTGGAGAGGATCTTGGAGGAACCTGTCTTATTTAAATCTCAGGCATTTAGTTTGGTTTGCTCTTTGTTGTTGAAGTGTGCGGCGTCACCATGCCAAGATCAAAAGAGCTCTCTGAGGCCTTCAGAAAGAAGGGTATACATGCCTACGAGTCTGGGAAGGGATTTAAAAAGATCTCCAAACAATTTGAAATGAATCATTCGACTGTCCGGAAGATCATCTACAAGTGGAGAAGATTCCAAACAACTGCCAACTTGTTCAGGCCATGCCGCCCCAGCAAGTTCAGCCTGAGAGCAGACCGCAAGATGCTGAAATAAGTCTCCGAGAACCCCAGAATGTCATCACGGGACCTACAGGTAGCTCTCTTCACTGTTGATGTCAAAGTGCACGAGTCCACCACTAGAAAGAGGCTGCACAAATTTGATCTACATGGGAGGTGTGCCAGGAGGAAACCTTTGCTGTCCAGAAAGAACATTAGGGCAAGACTAAAGTTTGCGGATGAACACCTAGGCAAAGACCAGCACTTCTGGAACAATGTGCTCTGGACAGATGAGTCAAAGGTAGAGCTATTTGGCCACAGTACCAGAAGACACGTTTGGCGAAAACCAAAGACAGCATTTGACCACAAGAACCTGATACCAACTGTAAAGCATGGTGGTGGAAATATTATGGTTTGGGGCAGCTTTGCTGCATCAGGGCCTGGCTCCCCATCATATAATCCACTATGAATTCTTCATTGTACCAGAGGGTGCTTGAGGATAATTTGAGGCCATCTGTCGGAAAGTTGAAGCTCAACCGAAGGTGGACCTTGAAACATGACAATGACCCTAAACATACCAGTAAATCCACCAAGGAATGGCTGGAAAGAAAGAAATGGAGGGTTCTGGAATGGCCAAGTCAAAGCCCGGATCTAAATCCCATCGAGATGTTGTGGGGGGATTTGAAACGAGCTGTGCATGCAAGAAACTCCTCAAACATCGCACAGCTGAAAGAATTCATGCATGGAGGAGTGGGCAAAAATTTATCCCAGTCAATGTCAGAGACTGGTAGATAGTTATATGAAAAGCCTACTTGAGGTTGTTTCTGCCAAAGGGGGCAATACCACCTATTAGAGCCAAGGGTGTACTTACTTTTTCCACATGCGAAATTTGCATTTATGTTTCTTTAAATTATACAATGGACTACAAAATGTAAATGTTTCATGATATTTGTTATATTATATCACCTTTATCTATCAATATTGTTGAAATGAAGATCAAATAGCTGTATGTTGAAATATGTTAAAAAAGTCAAAACTTTACATGGGGTGTACTTACTTTTTCACGTGACTGTATATCACTTCTCACCATAGTCACCAGGGAGTGTAATGTACTTTTTGCACCTGCCCATCCATGTTAGGACGGCTGGGGCATATCTTTATTTAGGGGTATGTGGAGCCCACTGACAAATCACTGATGCCAACCCTGATCTGGAGGAAAAGTTGCGGCCATCAATGTTGCCTTTTATTTTTGGACATGACCAAAAGTCACTGGATGTTATGTCTGCTGAATATGGTGGATATGTCTCTGTCTAATGCACTCTTCTTTGAAGAACAAAAAGAAAAAGACCTAAAATGTCATAGCCCAGTGATTTTAGTCATTTCGCTTTATGGGGTTAAAGGCAGTCAGTCGGCCATATTTGGTCAGATTACAAAACAAAATCTTCCGCATATGTATCCTCTCATGTATGGTCATTGAGCCAAGGTTGAACAAAATTGGTTCATGCATGTCCGAGAAATGGTTGCGGACATGTTTAAGTAACAAAATGGCTGCCAGTCGGCCATCTTGGATCTGATCTCGGAAAAAAATGAGGTGCTTACGTATCCTATCATTCGTTATCTGTGTGCCAAGCTTGAACCACATCGGTTAATGCATTTCCGAGAAATGGTTGAGGACGTGTTCAACATCGGATTTTTTTTTACAACTAAAATGGCCTCCAGTCGCCCATATTTGAGAAAATCGCGAAACAAAATTATAAGCATATGTATACCATCATATATTGTCTTTGTGCCAAGTAGGAACAAAATCGGTCCATACATCTCCGAGATATGGTTGTGGACCGACTGACTACGACCAGTCCATAAGCCCCCGTTTTGGACTAAGTCCAACGGGGGCTAATTGGTGCACTGCCTATATGTGGCACATCGTTGTGTTGGAAGAGAAACTCTGACTGCACAAGTTGCAGATGTTTCTTCTGCATGTCAGACAGAAACAGTTTTTCCAACAGTTCATGGTGACATTCCCCAGTAACTGCGGTCCCTTTTGGAATGCAGTGGATGAGAACGATTCCAAGAGCATTCAAAGCAATGACCACCATCATCTTCTCAGCTGATGCCTGAACACAAATTGTTTTGGGTCGAGGTGAGCCTGATTGCTTCCACTGTGCCGACTGCATTTTGGTTTATCGGCTGAAGAAGGGCATCTGGGTTTCATCCGCAGCCGCAATGGTGTTCACTCAAACTGTCCACTCAATCTTTTGACATTTTGATTCAGTGTCCTAAATTGTATATATACTCGTGCAAAAAATAATTTGTTGTTGAGTGAACAGCTTGTTTCGGGTCATCTGGAACAAGGCTCAGTTTTGTTGCTTTCACGTCCCACTTTAAAGATCCCTACCCAATTCCAAACGATTTTCACATCCGTCCTTGACACTTTAGACGGTGCAACCATTTGGCGATGAATGTCCACAGGAGTTATCCCATTCAGATTAAAGAAAAATTGATGATAACACTTTGCTCATGCAAGCTGAAAGCGGACATTTTCCAGTGCGCAAGTATACTCTGCCCAAAGAACACTGCTAATGACACACCGCATGATATACGCTGCTGCCACGTGTCAAATGACGCGGGAAAACATTCCATTAGCAATATGTGCAATTGTTGTTCAGTTAGCATCCACACATTTGGGAATAATGACTTAGGAAACCTTCATATTTTAACGCATCTCATACAGGTGATGACTATCCAAAGAGACAAGGTTTCAAACATACACTCCCCAAAATTAAATATATATATATATATATATTTCGAAGTAACAGGGTCTATAGCACATGCCCTTCTCAAAATATTGACTACATTCTAATGCAGTTATTGTGATATTCCTACTTAGCTAGAGGGCAGTAGTTCATTTCTTCCAGTGGAACGTGGACAGCTCACCTCTGCAGTCTGATACTTTTGTCACGAGCCAAGAGTGCAACATGGTGCTGGATATGTATAGTGTTCTAGTTAAAGCCACAGTGCGTTGTGTTTCTTTTTACATTTCTGAATGGTAGTTAGTGGTGAAAAACATGGCAAAACTGTGGGTATTTCCACGACATACCTAACAAGTCCTGGTACACGGAGTACCAATTTCTGTATTTAGTCATAATTTTAGGCCTGCACCTACAAGCCTAAGCATTATGTAACAAAAAATTGTATTACCGAGTTAGGTTTGTTGTAATCATTTTAATTTGGAAAAAAAATTCTCTCTTTATAGGGAAACATTCAGGTTGTAACTATGGATACAGACCCTGAATGTGCACCATCTCTAAAGCTTGGGTATATAACATTACCCTGGTTAATCCGAAAGGTGCATCGAGCTTGCAAAGAGAATACAAATATAAAATTGACTTAACTCTGCAGTGTGAACACACAGATTGGTGTGAAAATGAATGCTTAAATCCCATACCCATCCAGATACAAGTTGATGATATTCTTCTAATCATTTATAAGATAGCAATTTGTCCAAAGTGGCTCGATCGGTTACATTTGCCAATTTATACATCTTGAATCTTGTTTGTCATAAGGTGTGGATATTTGATTGGTGATATTATTTTTCAAATATTTATGATGCCTTTTCCAATCTATCAAAATGAAACCCCGTTAATTAAATGCAATCAGACCATCGAAGTCTGCAAATGAGAAAATACAGATTAAGGATCACTGGAAAATTCATCATAAATATTTCGAAATATATATATACAAATGTATGTATATATATATATATATATATATATATATATATATATATATATATATATATATATATATACATATATATATATATATATATATATACATATATATATATATATATATATACATATATATATATATATATATATATATATATGTATATATACAGTGAAACCTTGACTTACGAGTTTAATTCGTTCTGTGACCGAGCTCGTAACTCAATTTGCTCATTTCTCAAATTAAATTTCCCCATTAAAAGGCATTGAAATGCTATTAATCCGTTCCAGCCCCCAAAAAACCACACCAATTTTTTTTGTTACGTGTTTTTAAATAAGAAAAATGTACTTTATAAATAACAAATAATGTATAAACAAGCACGACCTCGTATATACTGTTCATAATAAAAGAGAATGTTGTAGCGACCCATGGGTCCCCCAAGCAAGACCGGCATCAGAATCTCCTTGCTCCAGCCGGTAACGTCACCGGTCACGTGACCGCCAAAGCGTCCCGCGCGTGCGGGTATAATGAGCTACACCTGTGGATCACGTGACCACCGAAGCACGCCTCGCTTGAGAGGCGTGGCTTTCGGTTTCGGTTTGGGTTTTTGGTTTTGCTTTATAAGGCAGCCCGATAAACTGGCTTTTTAGTGTTCCCGAGTTGGTTTTACGAATAAACATCTTCTCGGACGAGTTTGTGCCTTGCCATCCTTTTATCCGTATTCTGCTGGAGTCCAGATTCCTTCAATGTAAAGAAATAAACTGGTTTTATTAAGTGTTGTGGCGGACACGAAAGCACTGACGTGGTGACATCACCCCGCACACCAAGTGGGGGTGGGCCACGCCGGGGAGAGAGGCGTGGCCTCAGGATATAGACGGGGCGCGCAGCCTTGAGCTTGAGCAGCTTAGTGCTGCAGTTTGAATAAAGACTTGTATGAACCGCGTTGTCCGCTTGCTCCTTGCGTAAGCATTAGCGCGCGCAGCATCGCGCTACAGTGTATTTACCTTGAAGATCAGATGAAGATGCTGGCGGAGGTGGAGGAGATAACTTTTGCCCTTTTCGCCACACTTTCCTCACTTTCACTTGCAGGGCGTTTCAATAAAAACCTGTCCAACGAGGTTTGTTTCTTCCTCCCTTTCAAAATGTTTCGAAAATTCTCCATCTCTTCATGGATAGAGGTCCGGAGGTTTGAAATAATCGTAAGGCCCTTGGCTGGCGTTATAGCCTTTATCGACTCCTTCTGCTTCAAAATCGTACATATCGTAGAAGTACTACGATCGTACTGCCTCGCCAAGTCGACAACACGCACACCTCGCTCATGTTTTTCGACGATTGCGTGTTTTATATCCAAGCACATCATCCTCTTCTTCTTCTCAGTACTGCCCTTGGCACTCAATTTCTTAGGACCCATGGTTAAAACTAAGAAATTTTCCAAAATAACCAACATGCGAAAACAAAGCAGCAGCGATATACGGCAGAGATGCTTGCACGGCAAGATAACCACGTGACCGGAACGCTCGTTGGGCCACCTAGTGGCGGGTGGCGTAAGCTCGTAACTCAGATCTCGGCTTGCATCTCAAAGCAAAAAACCGCCCGAGCGACGGCTCGTATCTCGGAAAACTCGTAAGTTGGTGCACTCGTAAGTCAAGGTTTCACTGTATATATATATATATATATATATATATATATATATATATATATATATATATATATATATATATATATATATATATATATATATATATATATATATGTATATATATATATATATATATATATATATATATATACAGACTTGGCATTTAATATGGATTTTTTTTTTTTCTTGACTTGGGTTTCCTTTCTGAACTCAGTATATCAATCTGGTGAGTTTCTTTTACGCTTCGGTGATTTCTTTGTTAAAAGAACCATGTCACTGATTCTCTGTCGCAGCAAGAAGTCAATAACAGGATTATATCACAGGTGGCATGGCAAAATGTACGGACAGGTGCATTTGACGATTGGCTTCACAGTCGGGTATACAAGGGTTGTTGCGTTGTGTATTAGTGGAAAACAACTGCTGCACGTCTCCAAAAGTTATTGCCGCTTCCTCTGGAGATGGTCCGTCAACTCGACAATGCTGTTTGTCATGGAGTGGTGGCTTTACGAAATTACGGCATGAAAGAGCGTGCTATTGCTCGGCAGTATGGCATCACTCAAGGTCAAGTGTCAAAGATCCTGAAGCGAAATGCTCAGTGGGGTGTCCCTACTCCAATACTGAGGCCAGGACGTCCCCGCAGAACCACAAGGAGAGATGATCACCAGCTGCACCGGTTAGTCCGCAATGGCCGTACCAAGTCAGCTAATCGGCTTAGGGCTGAGTGGCAGCAACTGACAAATGTGCCTGTGCCCAGAAGGCTAGTCAACCAATGACTGGTTCAAGCAGGCTATCGTGCCAGGCGTCCCCTGAGAAAGCCACGCCAGACCAGACAACACCGCCAGCGCCGATTGCAGTGGGCCAGAGAGCACCGTCAATGGCAGCCAGGACACTGGAATCACGTGATCTTCAGTGACGAGTCTAGATTTCTGGACTATCGTCAAGATTGCCGCGTCCGAGTGCGCAGACAAGTGCATGAAGCCTACAACAAAGATTGTATAGTGCCAAGAGTCCAAGCTGGAGGTAGTGGGGTGACCGTTTGGGCTGCTTTTCATGCAGGGGGCAAAACTGACCTGGCTGTTCTGAATGGAAACCTGAACCAGTTCAAGTACAGGGCCATTCTGGAAGAAACATTGCTTCCATTTGCTCGTGCAGCCTTTCGAGGAAACTTTGTCTTCCAAGATGACAATGCACGGCCTCATCGTGCTCGCATGATCCAACACTTTCTTGCTGACCGTGGTGTAGAGCATATGGAGTGGCCTGCCATGTCCCCGGATATGAATCCTATAGAGAACTTACGGGCAGAATTAACGCGTCAAATCGACCACTTGGACCAGCAGCCGACCTCTGTGCGTGAATTGCAGCAGGCTATTGTCACTGCATGGCAAGCGATTCCTGTCCAAACCTTGGCAAATCTCGTGAACAGCATGCCTCAACGTGTACGTGCTCTCCTGAATGCTCGTGGGAGTTACACGAAGTACTGAACTGTAATTTTACTGTCCGTAATCCCAGTCGTAATTTAACTTTTGTTAAAAAATTTTTTGGCTAATTAGTCTAGTAGGAAGACTAGGTCCCCCTGCACCCCCGGAGATATACTTCTAATCAGTGTTTCTAGATTGGAAAAAATGTGTAGAAAATGACTAGCTATGGCCCCAAGCTGAAAAAATGTCCCACATACCATTTTTATGCAAATTACTGCTGCCATTATCAAAAAAACGATTTTTGACATATCTCAGCCAATATTGCAGATAATTGAAAAATGAAGGTGTCTAGACCCATGTTTTGAAGGGCATAGATCATGATATAACTATTCATAACATGATTACATGTGTCTATGGTATACTAGTATGCATATTAATGCTGTAATTACAAAATAATCAGTTTTACAAATGATAAGGATACGTTAATACTGCAGATAACTTAACATGGTACATAAGGGGTCTAAACGCAGGTATTTTCAAGGTTAAATGTCAACAAGATGCTCCTGAGTCTTGCATAGGGGCGGGACATTGGCAGTAACATTGGTACCACTCAACTTTTCTTCCCACCATTGACTTTGTATTGCGAGAGATTTTCACTTGCTTATTTAAAGGTTTCTCACCCAGCCCACGTAAAATCTACCAACTCCTGCTGTTAACTCCCAAACATATTTTTTTATGTTATCCAATCACAGTGCAGAAATGACAGACTAGAGATCCAAATTAGTGCTGCTATAGCTGCCATTTTACATTTCCATCCATGTAACATGCGCGCTCGCGCGCTCGTATCAATTGGTAATGTCGCGCGCTCGTATCAATTGGTAACGTTGATGTTATTGAATACCTCAGTTGAAAGTTCAGTCTTCCATTCCATCTGTGTGTTGTTCTTGGTATTCATCCTCCAATCTAGCCAGGTAAGATGCTAACTATAATGTTACTCACACTCTTGACTTCAGTTTCTGCATGAAATCATAAACAGGCAGAATAACAGCTGAGCCAGCTAGCACCATGTTAGCTAACGTTAAAGCTAGCCTCATCTATGTACAGTATGTTCCTAATGTCGGTGTAACTTAAACTTTTGTTAATGCCAAACATGAGACATATCTGTTGACTTCTGTATATGAATTGAACCAGAAAGAGGCACGACAGCTGAGCTAGCTACAGTAACTTAGCACAATGTTTCATTGGCCTAGATAGCTAACGTTAGTGTGGAAGAATTTAGATGTTTTAGCTATTAGCACTTTTGATGCCACTAAACATGGTTTAGTCAGCTAAAAAGTACCCTAGTGTAGAACATGACTCAGAACCTCTGTTACCTCACTGAAAACTCAGAGCCTCCTTTCACAGGCACTTTTAACATCATTCGTGATTTCTTATTTGTCATTTAACAGTGATGGTAGACATCGACAGCAAGCATGCCCAAAAGAAAACGGAGTGTAGAACCTGCAGCCCAAAGCTCTCCTCCTACATGCATCCTTCATGTACCATCCATGTCTGATCATGGGGATTTCACGCCCCTCCGTAAAATTAAAGGATCTGCTTCAGAAAAACTGCAACTGCTTCAAAAGATCCGGGATAGACGTCTCAACCAACCGCATGACTCCCCATGTCGTATGCAATCAGTATGTGATCAGATCCCGGCAACTCTTCCTGATGACCTAGAAAGAGTAGGATATCACAGCAAGTGTTATAAGCACTTTGTCCGCCACTTTCATCGTCTGGGAGATGATACAGAACCAGGGCCATCAACCTCATCATGGCATCACTCTCCTCGTAAACCAGGAGGTTCTGCTGAACCCATCTTCCCGCCAGAGTGTATATTTTGTGAGAAAGTTGAGACCAAAGATGCTCATCGCAATACTGAGAGGCCTACAACCTTCCCATCCTTTAAAAAACAAAGAAAATGCATGGGAGCAAATCGAAACACGGGCTGAGAAAATGGGTCTCTATCGACTCCATCGAAAGGTGAAAAACAAAGACCTCTTTGCATGTGAGGCCAAACACCATCCGTCATGTTTTAAAGCTTTCCGCACAGCATTCTACAACTATGAGCGTGCGATTCACAGAGCCGAAGCACCAAAGGAGCAGGCTTGCATGTCAGCCGCCCATGAAAAGGCATTCAACTCAGTACTGGAACACATTCAAACCCAGGTCATCCAGCAGAATAAAGTTCTACAGCTTTCTTCCTTGCGCTTGCTCTATGTCGAGGAACTGAAACTGAATGGATATGAGAACTCAAATTATCGGTCAGAGAAACTACTGAAACGCCTACAGAATGACCCAATCAAGGAGCATATCCACTTCACGAAGGTTGATCATGACAAATGTGATGTCATTTCTTTCTGGCTTGTGCACAGCTCAAACATAACAGTTTCCAATGCTCTCGCACGAGCATTCACACTCGGAAGCACAAACAAGAACCAAAATGTTGCCCTCCAACTTCGCCAGGGTATTCTACAGGCTTTCAGAGAGTGTAAAGACCAACCATGGCCACCAACAGCTGAAGACATGGAGCTCAATCCTGAAGACATCCTACCTCCAGACCTTGTCCGCTTTCTCAGCGTGCTAATGACTGGCAAGGAGGGCATCGAGACAGAAAAGGTGAAGCGTCTGGTCTTCTCCATTGGACAAGATCTGTGCCGTGCAGTGTCAGATGGAAAATGGAAGTTACCAAAGCACATTCTCCTCTGTGTGACTGTAAGGCACCTGTTCCGAAGCAAACAGCTCACCACAATACTACACAGGCTTGGACACTCTGAGAGCTACGATTTCGCCTTGGAGTTGGAAACTCAAACGTGCAAAATGTGCAAAAACTAAATGTGCAAAATAAAGAGATAGTTGTGGAAAACGTACAGAAGTTTAACACAGTACTGTCCATGAATTCAGTTCGATATCAGTTTACATCACTTTCAAGGATCAATTTATTTGTTTCGAAATGTCAAATGTGGTTTTTGTTTCTTTTAAAGGTCACATTAACAAAATCTAGAATAATTTCAACATAATTCCAATGAACTTTTGGTTCTCAGACATCTTGAAAAGTAAGTTCACCCCCACAAAAAAATATTCCATATTAAATGCCAAGTCTGTGTGTGTGTGTATATATATTGTTGCGGATATGGGACTTGGCCTCAATATCCGCTTGTAAATACTCCCCTATTTCCCCAATACTCCCCAACTATCCCCAATCCCCCATTCCCTAGTCCCATTGTCTGTAAACAACACTCTGTAGAACCGACCTTCCCCTTTTTCCCCCATTAAATGTCGTGCCCAGGTCCACCGCATCTCACGTAGACAACTTTCGGACATCTTGCTAGTTATTCTTAGTCTATGTCAGTTAAGGACTCGTTTCCATTAATTCTGACTCTTCGTTGCACCAGAATGTGATTATATGGCACCAGTAGTGAGTTTAGGACCTTCCCATACCTCCTCCCATCTTCTTCCCCAAACAACAACTACAACAACAACTACAACAACAACTACAACAACAACTACAACAACTACAACAACGGCGCGCGCGGGGAGTGTGCGTCCTCACTCCGGCTCGGTTAGCCGCCATTACCCATGCGCTCCACGGGGTTACCACGAAGGGGCTGGCTGTCAGCTCCTCGTCAAGGGCGGAGCCTGGTAACCCCCCCGCACCCAATAAGAAGGGCGGACCGATTCCATCTGGGGCGGAGCTAACGAGCCGAGGGCGTGTCACTCCCCGCCGGATATACGCAGCGACTGACCGGATGTGACGTGAGATGCGCCCCCAGCTTGGAAAGAGAAGTCACTACCTCCGAGCGCTGAGAGACCTCCTGCATCTTTTGGGCCGTGCTATCCTGTCCCTGAGCACAAGGTGCACCTTGTGCTGGCCATCGAAGACCCGCTTTCCTTGCCATCAATCCCCGTGTGAGTCAGTTTTTGTCCTGTTTATCTGTCGTCTGTCGGGGCTATTATAAGACCGTGTTTAAGTGCCTATCTTCCTATGTTGTACCTCTCATCATTGTAATCTGACCTTCCGCCATAATATAACCTCCTCCGGAGGTCTTGAGAACCGTATCCCTGGTGTCGTGTCATTTTAATCCCAGCCGTTGTGTCCTTTTCCTCAATTGATCTAGCGTAGCGCGATTAGTCAACGTTCGGGTGGAATCGGGTAAACTGTGCAGACGTGGTCATACCAAACCGCTCGGTAAACCAACATCCACAACCGCGTCTGTAACATTTGGTGTCGAGGAGTGAGATTGGACCCGGAGCGCGTTTACGCGCTCGAAATTATAACGGCGAAATTTGAATTTGTTTTACGAAAATAAAAACCCGAATTTTGAAAGTCGCGCTATGGCAGACCAAGTCGGCTGGGGTCCGGTAGTGGAGAGTGAGGCAGGGTCGGTCCAGGACCAAATTGAGGGACGCGAGGAGAGCGAAGCAGCGAGGGTAGCAGACGCACAAATTAGCGTCGTTGCGCCCGACATGGCGGGCGAGCGAAATGGCGCCTCGCACATGGCCACGGCGCCCACGCCCGCGACCGTGGCAGCGCCCCTGGTGGATTTGAACCTTTTTTTTCTACAAATGAAGGCCCTTATGGACAAGAATAGCGAAGAAATGGAAAGCAGAATGATGGGGGTAATGGGGAACCAGATGGATGCTCAGAGTGAGCGATTGGAGGGCCAATTGGGGGTAATGGGAAACCAAATGGGGGTAATGAGGGACGAAGCGAGGGGTACCGGTGAGAAGTTAGACAATAATTTTGAGGGGTTAGACAACGGGATAAAAGAGGTGAGAAATGGGTTAATGGGGGTAGAAAACAGAATGGCCGCTCAAGAGAATCAAATGGAAGGGATGCAAAAGGGGTTAGAGGGGGTAGAAAACAGAATGGCCGCTCAAGAGAATCAAATGGAAGGGATGCAAAAGGGGTTAGAGGGGGTAGAAAATAGAATGGCTGCCCAGGAGAATCAGATAGAGGGAGTGAAAAATGGGTTAGAGGGGTTAGAAAACAGTATGGAAGGCAAATTGAGGGACATGAGGGACCAAGCGGAAAGGGAAGTTAACCAAATGGGGCAGCAGATAGAGGAGGTCAGAATGGGGGTAGAAACCAAACTGGATGCTCACAGGGAGGAAATGGAGCAGATGAGGGTGGCATCTGGGCAGGAGATGCAAGTGATGGGAGAGGAGATCAGAAGAGGTGTGAGTGAGGAGGTCGGAGGAGTGCGCGAGGAGGTGAGGCACTGTAAGGAGCACATGGAGAAGGAGGTGAGAAAGGGGACTGTAAAATTACAAGGGGGCATAGAGGAGCTGACGCAGGAGGTGGAGCAGCTGACGGAGGGACAAAAAGGACTAACGGAGCAGGTTCAAAGGAACACTGCGGTATTAGGAGGGTTAAAAGCGACACAGAAAGAACTAAAAGATGACTTGGTAGCGACGAAGAGGGAATGTCAGATGGTACGTGAGGGACTGACAACGAGGTTGGACGAGGTGATAGAGGTAATGGAGACGACGGACCGGCAGGTGAGGACGCACATGGAAACGGTCAAGGTAGCCTTGGAGGACGAGCTTGAGGAGACGTACCGGGGAATAAAAGAGGTGAAGCAGAAATTAGAAGAAGTGGAAGAAGGGGTGAGCGAAATTAAGAAGCGACGGAGAGGGGATAACAAAGAGATAAAAGAGGAGATAAAAGAATTGGTCCAAAGTCTGTGTTTGGATCGTGATGATGTGCTCATTAACCGGATGAGGGATTCGCAGGTGATGGAGGAGAAGCGAAGAGGAAGAGGACCCGGTGTAAGTGGTGACCAATATGGTCGTGCGTATGATGCGCCAGGTGATTTAAGAAGCTTGGGGGTCGAGATGGACCCGGGTGTTCGTGAGAGGCCGTTGGTGAAGTGTGCGACAGGTCTGGTGTGCGAAAAAGGAGGTGTGCGAGAAAGTCCGACTCTGGGGTGTGTGAGGAAAAAGTGCGTGCCAAGGAGTGAGGGTGCTGGCGAGAGTGAGTCGGTCGTAGCGCGTGTGCGAGGGAGCACATGGAAGCGCGGTGTGGTAAGTGTTACAGAGGGTGTGACGGGAGAGTGTGCGCAAGGGTGTGCGCGAGAAAGGTGTGTGACGGACAGGTGCATGGGGAAAGAGTGCGCTGTCAAAAGTAAGGGTGAGTGCGCTGTCAAGAATGGAGGTGAGAGTAGTGAGAGTGACAAGGAGAGTGAGTTGGTTGTGACAGGTGAGCGAGGATGTACACCTGGGATGGAAGGATGCACACCTGGAATGGTAGAGCGTGAGTGGGAATGCACGCTGGAGTTGGTAGTGAGGCACGTGGTTGGGTGTGCGAATGAGAGCACACCTGTGATTGTCACAGAGGAGGTGACAGAGGAGGGGACGCGAAGAGGTGTGTTGGTGAGGTGTGCGACCAACGAATGTGTGCCAAAGTGTTCGGTGGTCAGGTGTGTGACCAAGGCTGTGAGTGGAATGAGGGTACCTGGGTGTGTAAGGAAAGGTACGAGGAGCATGGGAACGGCTGGATGTGTGAGCAAGGAACGGGCTGCAGGGTGTAAGCATGCAGGTGAAGCATCGACGTTAAACGGGGTAGAGTTTAGAACGACTTATAGCCGAATCGGGCCCTCGGTGCGTGCCGGGCTTCGCGTGCCGCGAGAACCAGCGGGGATCCGAGCCACGGCGGGTTCGAAAGGACCGCCGTGCGCGATCCACGCTGGGCCTCGCGTGGGACGGTCGCGTCCGGGTTCCACTAGGCGGAGCGGGCAGCTGGATAGGAAGGGTCGTCATGGCGACCACGTTTTGTTAAGAGGTGCCGGCAGGTCGAGATCGGGACATTGGATGGCTCCACGCCGAGATGGTGCGTGGGATCTCGGCCCGGGTAAACCTCCTTCCCTGCACCGAATGCGGGACGTATCCAGCCGCTGGCACCACACAACCCGCAGTCATGGCTTGGCTTTACGAAGCCGGGCTTTGGACAGGAATTGGCGCACCGAGAGGCATTAGTGAGTAGACTGGGTGATGAGGTTAGTGTTTTGGCCCCAAAATTAGAGAAAAACAAAATTTGATGATTGGCAAGGGATTGGCAGTAGTGATTGGCAGATGATGAGTAATGATTGGCAAATTTTTTGATTTGTTGAAATTTGATGTGCAAAATTGGTAGTGAGCGATGGGCCCGGTGGGTAAGGGTGGCATCCCTGCCACCCTTCCCATAGTGGGGGCAAATGCGCACTAGATTATGGGGTGTATGGCAGTGAAAACTAGCCCGGGTGGGTTAGGTTATATTGTAGGGATCTAGCGAAGATGACATTAGGTGACGTTAAGTTTAGTTAGTGACTGATACCTGTAGTGGGGACGCAGGTAGATTAGTGTGGATGATAATGACGTGGGAGCGCAATAGTTTAAAGGGACGACTGGGAAGCGCAAGTTCAGAAGGGAGTAGTTAGCTGAGATGATGCCGTGTGGTTGAGAATTGAACAGGTGTGATTGCACAGGTGTGCAACTGGACAGGTGTGTGGAGCAGTGTATGAGTAGTGAGTGTGTGGATCAGCGCGAATGCGCTTGGGGAGAGAAGGGTGCAGGTGGCACCAGGAGGTGAGAGCACAGGTGTGCAAGTACAGGTGTGTGGAGAGAGTTGGAGTAAGTGGTACGGAGTGGTGTGCATGGTGCGAAGGTGTGGATGGGGGAAGAGTGGACCCCTTTCACGAGTACCCGGGGCGGGTAGTGTAAGTGTTAGGTAGAGGGTATAGGTAAATTGTGGTTGGATATTGGCATCTGTGGTGCGGGTGACAGAATGGTATTGTGGATGGGTGCATTAGTGTCGTGGAAATGGCTGGGCGTGTAGCCTGTTAGTGTGTGTAGTTGGTTGGGCACTCCACCACTGTGAGGATGTCGGCCAGGTGAGGCCGCAGGTGGGCTCTGGGAGCCGGTAGTTGTGAGTGGGTGCCTGAGGATCCCGGGTGTGGATCGGGCAGCCCAGTGCCAGAGAGGGCACCGAGTGGGGAGAGCGCCAGAGGGCCTTCCCCAGGTAGTTAGGTTAGGGTAAGGAGCAGGTAAGCTCGGAGGCAACTGCAGTGGTGGAGGTGTGCAGGTGGGTAGACCCACTGGGAGAGGTACACGCCACAGCCCAGAAATTGTGCGAGGGCACCGGGAGATGAATCGGGGGAGTGAGACCCCAAATTGAAAAGCACCACAGTTTGGCCAATGGGAATTGGTTTTTAGAACCCATAGTGTAAGAGGGCCAATGGTTTGGCCGGAGAAAGACCCCGGGTAGTGTAAAGTTGTTAAAGTCATTTAGGAAATAGTTAGGATTGATGAACCTGTCGCACCATACGCAGCCACTTACCTGTGGTGATGATGATGACTCCACACCTGTGTTTTCTTGTTTTGGTGCAGGAAATGAGAATTGCTGTGAGGATTTGTGAGACGCATCACGACGTGGATGAGACATTGGGGTGATTCCATCTCTCCCTCCTTAGGAGGGACTGATGATGAATTGGTAATGGCAAATTTTGATGTTCAGTTGGAGATGGCAAATTTTGATGAGAGTTGAAAATGGCAAATTTGATTGGTTAGGAGGGAGAGAAGACGAATTTGGTTTATGGGAGGAACGGGGAAGACAGTAGGGACGTTTGTTGATTGGTAAAGTAGATGTTTATGGGTAGTGTTGTGTTTTGTGGATGCAGTAAGGGGTAAGGGAGGGGCCATGTAGGTTACCTGGTGGGGGGGGGGGGGGCGTACGGTAGGAACGTACCTGTCTCACCTGGTTCCCATGTGCCCCCAGTGTGCATTACCTTGTGTTGCGTGCACTTTTGCGCCCTTACCACCTTACTCACTTGTCTTTTCTTTTGTCTCCCACCTCCGAGGATCTGGCTTTGGGGTAGAGAGAGAGGAGAGAGAGGTGCTGGCTTCGCAGTTGTGGGCCTGCACTTTCGCTGCTTGCTGCTGGGATCGATACACCATATGGACCGCAATGTTTGTGGCCACCCACAATGGACCGCAGTTCTTTTGCGGCCAAGCACCACCCATTGATGGACCTCTGGGTCAACGTGGCACCTATGCCAAACAGGTGAACCACTAATAGTTGGCCCCCTGACGGCCACAATAAAGAAATGGACGCGGTTGGCGCCTTTCTTTATTTTTAAAGAAGTAAGAAGGCCAAGTGCACCACATGAAGGCAAGACCAGCGGCAGAACATCGGCCGGCTGCGACACCACCGGTGATTTATAGACACTTTATTGGTGCACCGGATGGTGCTGACTGTGTGATGGGGTGGTGCTTTTGGTGCTTGGAAGGGGTGCTCTGCACATTATTAAAGGCCGTAAGGCCACAGAGCACTCGTGGGTTGGTGTATCGATGCTGGCATGCGTGCTCTCTCTATGCATAACATCTGCATGTGTTCCTCCAAAAACAGGTCCTGGATCGTAGTGTAAATATCAGCGTAGTCTTGTGTAAATAATGCTCCCTACCGGCTGTATGTTTAGTTTGAGGATTCTTTCCGAGATTCGGTTATCCTGTGGGTGTGTTTCTGAGAGGAGAAGGGTGCAACGTCGCAGGGGGACATATTTACTCATTTGTGAATATCTGTAAAACTGTCGCACTCAGGGTAGAGTTAATAGTAGAAGGAACTACATCTGAGTGCCACACTAAAATAGGTAAAAATTTATCGGGTCGGGACGCCCCGAGGGTAGAGAAGGGTGCAATGTTGCGGATATGGGACTTGGCCTCAATATCCGCTTGTAAATACTCCCCTATTTCCCCAATACTCCCCAACTATCCCCAATCCCCCATTCCCTAGTCCCATTGTCTGTAAACAACACTCTGTAGAACCGACCTTCCCCTTTTTCCCCCATTAAATGTCGTGCCCAGGTCCACCGCATCTCACGTAGACAACTTTCGGACATCTTGCTAGTTATTCTTAGTCTATGTCAGTTAAGGACTCGTTTCCATTAATTCTGACTCTTCGTTGCACCAGAATGTGATTATATGGCACCAGTAGTGAGTTTAGGACCTTCCCATACCTCCTCCCATCTTCTTCCCCAAACAACAACTACAACAACAACTACAACAACAACTACAACAAACAACAACTACAACAACTACAACAACGGCGCGCGCGGGGAGTGTGCGTCCTCACTCCGGCTCGGTTAGCCGCCATTACCCATGCGCTCCACGGGGTTACCACGAAGGGGCTGGCTGTCAGCTCCTCGTCAAGGGCGGAGCCTGGTAACCCCCCCGCACCCAATAAGAAGGGCGGACCGATTCCATCTGGGGCGGAGCTAACGAGCCGAGGGCGTGTCACTCCCCGCCGGATATACGCAGCGACTGACCGGATGTGACGTGAGATGCGCCCCCAGCTTGGAAAGAGAAGTCACTACCTCCGAGCGCTGAGAGACCTCCTGCATCTTTTGGGCCGCGCTATCCTGTCCCTGAGCACAAGGTGCACCTTGTGCTGGCCATCGAAGACCCGCTTTCCTTGCCATCAATCCCCGTGTGAGTCAGTTTTTGTCCTGTTTATCTGTCGTCTGTCGGGGCTATTATAAGACCGTGTTTAAGTGCCTATCTTCCTATGTTGTACCTCTCATCGTTGTAATCTGACCTTCCGCCATAATATAACCTCCTCCGGAGGTCTTGAGAACCGTATCCCTGGTGTCGTGTCATTTTAATCCCAGCCGTTGTGTCCTTTTCCTCAATTGAACTAGCGTAGCGCGATTAGTCAACGTTCGGGTGGAATCGGGTAAACTGTGCAGACGTGGTCATACCAAACCGCTCGGTAAACCAACATCCACAACCGCGTCTGTAACAATATATATATATATATATATATATATATATATATATATATATATATATATATATATATATATATATATATATATATATATATATATACAGAGATCCTGATGCAGAGATCCTGTGTGGAGATGGGAGAAACTTCCAGAAGGACAACCATTACTGCAACACTCCCCCGATCTGGGCTTTATGGCAGAGTGGCCAGACGGACGCGTCTCCTTAGTGAAAGACACATGAAAGCCCACAGAATCTTGTTTCTCACAGTCTGAGAGTCCTTTAGGTGCTTTTTTGCAAACTCCAAGTGGGCTTTCATGTGTCTTTTTACTGAGGAGAGGCTTCCGTCTGGCTACTCTGCCATAAAGCCCAGATCGGTGGAGTGTTGCAGTAATGGTTGTCCTTCTGGAAGTTTCTCCCATCTCCACACAGGAACTCTGGAGCTCAGCCAGAGTGACCATCGGGTTCTTGGTCACCCCTATCACCAAGGCCCTTCTCCCCCGATTGCTCAGTTTGGCCGGGCGGCCAGCTCCAGGAAGAGTCCTGGTTGTTCCAAACTTCTTCCCTTTAAGAATTATGGAGACCACTGTGCTCTTGGGAACCTTCAATGCAGCAGAGATTTTTTTTGTCGGCTTCCCCAGATCTGTGCCTCGACACAATCCTGTCTCTGAGCTCTGCAGGCAGTTCCTTCGACCTCATGGCTTGGTTTTTGCTCTGATATGCATTGTCAGCTGTGAGACCTTATATAGACAGGTGTGTGCCTTTCCAAATCATGTCAAATCAATTGAATTTACCACAGGTGGACTCCAATGAAGGTGTAGAAACATCTCAGATGATCAAGAGAAATGGGAGGCACCTGAGCTAAATTTCAAGTGTCATAGCAAAGGGTATGAATAGTTATGTCAATGTGATATTTCAGTTTTTTCTTTTTAATAAATTTGCAAAACTTTCTGAAATCCTGTTTTCTCTTTGTCATTATGGGGTATTGAGTGTAGATTGATGAGGGAAAAAATGAATTTAATCGATTTCAGCATAAGGCTGCAACATAACAAAATGTGAAAAAGGTGAAGGGGTCTGAATACTTTCTGAATGCACTGTATACATATCTTCATGAATTAGATCATGGGATCTTTAACTAAATGAGACCAAACTAATTACCACCGATAGGACGCTGGTTTAATGCCCATCCGAAGGATGGTAAAACACATTCATTCATCGCCATGTTTTACCTCCACAAACATTAAAATAGTTATGTACACCTGTATAGCAAATCCCCTATTAGTTTATACACCTCCCACGCAGCAAGATGACACCAGTCTTGGTGTTTGGCGAGTGCAAGTCAATATGTAGAGTTTTATGTGCGTCTTCTCTAGGACGAGTGTAAACCTGCATGAACACGCATAATATATTGTTGCGGATATGGGATTTGGCCTCCATCCATATCCGCTTGTAAATATTCCCCTATTTCCCCAATACTCCCCAACTATCCCCAATCCCCCATTCCCTAGTCCCATTGTCTGTAAACAACACTCTGTAGCCCCGACCTTCCCCTTTTTCCCCCATTAAATGTCGTGCCCAGGTTCACCGCATCTAACGTAGACAACTATAGGACATCTTGCTAGTTATTCTTAGTCTATGTCAGTTAAGGACTCGTTTCCATTAATTCTGACTCTTCGTTGCACCAGAATGTGATTGTATGGCACCAGTAGTGAGTTTAGGACCTCCCAATACCTCCCCGCATCTCTTCCTCATGAAACTACAACAACAACAACAACTACAACAACAGCGGGGGGCGGCGCGGCAGCGGCGCGGGGAGTGCGCGTCCTCACTCCGGCTTGGTTAGCCGCCATTGACCACGTGCTCCGACGGGGTTACCACACAGGGGCTGACTGTCAGCTCCTCGTCAAGGGCGGAGCCCGGTAACCCCCCCGCACCCAATAAGAAGCGGCGGACCGATTCCATCTGGGGCGGAGCTAACGAGCCGAGGGCGTGTCACTCCCCGCTGGATATACGCAGCCCTTACCGGAGGTGACGTCAGATGCGCCCCCAGCTTGAGGAGAAACAGACGCCACCTCCAGCGCGACGATACCTCCCCGCATATCTGGACCGGACCGTGTGGATTCTGCCCCTGAGCCAAGGTGCACCTTGAGCCTCGACTACCTGCCCCTCCTTGCCATCAATCCCTGTGTGAGTCAGTCTTGTCCCGTTTATCTGTGGTCTGTCGGGGCTAAGATAAGACCGTGTTTAAGTGCCCACCTTCCTATGCTGTACCTCTTGTCCGTGTAATCTAAACGTTCTGCAAATCCATATTATAACCTCCTCCGGAGGTCTTGAGAACTGTACCCCTGGTGTCGTGTCATTTAACCCAGCCGTTGTGTCCTTTCCTTCATTGATTTAGCATAGCGCGATTTGGCCAACGTTCGAGTGTAATCCGGTAAACTGTGCAGACGCGGTCATACTAAACCGCTCGGTAAACTAACATCCAAAACTGCGTCTGTAACAATATATTATTATCGGATAGATTGCATCAGGTGTAATCGGTCAGCAATTTGATAAGTGTATAATGTATATGCATTACAGGGTGGGAGAGTAAAATATTTCCACTGCTATTGCATCATCTGTGTGATTTGTCCATGGCCTCCAGTATGAAAATCCCAACTTTCCTTCTCTTTCCTCACAACGACACCTTGCCAGCCATATATAGTTAGTGCTGATAAGTTGATTCTTTCCTTTTTGTGTGCCAATTGTGATACTTGTGTGGAAGTGTAACTCAGTGTAACTCATTGGTTGGAACTGGTAACGAACCAAGGTACGAGCAGGTGGTCGTAAGAATGTCAGGAATGTATCTCGCCCTGTCGAAGCTGGGAGTCCTGTTGTGTAGCTTTAGCACGACCCCGGGCTAACACACATTCCCAAGCCCGTACTATTGTCTTTCATCGGGATGCAAAGAGGATGAAGCAAATTCCCAGCAGGGAGGAGCGAGTTGGTGCCAGGAAGGCGAGCAGGATGACTGAGTAACATTTCTGTGGAGAAGGGATTACGATTTCAGCGCACAGAGGATTAACTGAAGTTTGCCCATATTAACAGAACAGACTTTGAGTCGAGAAGACTTGTCATCAGAACCTCTGCCCGATGGGAGGAAGGAGGACGGGATTTGCGGAGGAACATCGGCCGAACAAAAAGGACCATGCGGATAGAGTTATCTGGTCCATTGAGGAAACGGTAGTCATTAGTATTTGATACAAGTGAACTAGCAGTTAATAAAGTTGTGATCTTTTGTAAACCTGTGACATCATTGGAGTCTTGAGTCTCACCACACTTCCGCGACAATCTGGAGGCACCGCTGGGATTTCGAGTGGACTTCGCCAAGGTAAGCATGGCGTCTTGGGGATGGTCCATTATGAAATACGAACCTGTGTTTAATTCTGAACATGGTGGAGGAGGTGGTGGTGGGCTTCCCTGCGCACCGATGCAGCGATATAGGTAACGATAATCCAAGGAGTGTAAAAGTATTTTTGTCACGACCGTCCGAGGTAAAAGTCACGGATGGAACGTTTTAAATGATTCTATTATTCGTGTGTTTGCGAGGATGCGTACATTATACGCTGGGTGTTAAGAGCCTTACTCTGGTCTGCAGGCAAATCGGCTCATGAAGTGCACCATGAGGCGATTTGTTTGCCAGTTCAGTAAGGTTCGGTAAGGTCCGTACACGTGTACAATCGTGTACACCCGTTTTAAATAAATAAATAAATAATTTTTTTCCAGTTTTCCCGCCATGTCTAAAACTCGTTTGATTAACATATAAATTAATGACAGACAACGCCATCTCATGCTGGTCCAGAAATATTGTGAAAGATGGCGATTGGATGAAAATTGCATACCGACACTCCCTCACTGTCCCTCATTGTCCCTCATTTCCATTCCGGCTACCTGTCTCTCGTTCCCATTGGCGGATGCTTTGCGAGAAGCAAAGCGTTTGTGTGAACCCTCAAGCTCAACCTAAATTGAACTTGTTGGTGCAGTGGTGTTGTTTTTGTGTTTTCTCTTCTTCCCGTGCTCGCAGATTTGGTTGGTACATATATTTTTTATTGAAACGTGAAAGATTTATCTGCGATTAAGCTTCAAAATATAAAAAATTGATCTGCTTGGTGTTAGTTTAAGGGCTGTTCCAAATGTATCCTGGTTAAACACCAAAATCTGAATCAAATTTTGTCCAGGTCCATCACTAAGCTTTTGAGACTTCACGGTTAAATGAAAGACAATAATTAAGCGCTTTGGGGAAGGCAATGGCAAACCACCCAATGTCGTACACGATATTTTCAGCACGATCAGGGATTTGAGAATGCATGTAACTTGCCGTGTTGAACAAATAGACAAAGAGAGAGACAGAAAGAAAGAGAGACAGAGAGAGACAGACAGAGAGTCAGACAGACAGACAGACAGATAGACAGAGAGAGAGAGAGAGACAGAAAGAAAGAGAGAGAGAGACATAGAGAGAGACAGAAAGAAAGAGAGAGAGAGACATAGAGAGAGACAGAAAGAAAGAGAGAGAAAGACATAGAAAGAGACAGACAAACAGATAGACAGAGAGAGAGAGACATAGAGAGAGACATAGAGACAGACAGAGATAAAGATGATATTCAGACAGACAGAGAGAGACAGACAGAGAGTCAGACAGACAGATAGACAGAGAGAGACAGAGAGAGACAGACAGAGAGTCAGACAGACAGATAGACAGAGAGAGAGACAGAAAGAAAGAGAGAGAGAGACATAGAGAGAGACAGAAAGAAAGAGAGAGAGAGAGACATAGAGAGAGAGACAGAAAGAAAGAGAGAGAAAGACATAGAAAGAGACAGACAAACAGATAGACAGAGAGAGAGACATAGAGAGAGACAGACAGAGAGAGATTCAGACAGACAGAGAGAGAGATAAACAGAGAGACAGACAGAGAGACAGACAGAGAGTCAGACAGACAGACAGACAGATAGACAGAGAGAGAGAGACAGAAAGAAAGAGAGAGAGAGAGACATAGAGAGAGACAGAAAGAAAGAGAGAGAGAGACATAGAGAGAGGCAGAAAGAAAGAGAGAGAAAGACATAGAAAGAGACAGACAAACAGATAGACAGAGAGAGAGACATAGAGAGAGACATAGAGACAGACAGAGATAAAGATGATATTCAGACAGACAGAGAGAGACAGACAGAGAGTCAGACAGATAGACAGAGAGAGAGAGACAGACAGAGAGTCAGACAGACAGACAGATAGACATAGAGAGAGACAGAAAGAAAGAGAGAGAGAGACATAGAGAGAGACAGAAAGAAAGAGAGAGAAAGACATAGAAAGAGACAGACAGACAGATAGACAGAGAGAGAGACAGACAGAGAGTCAGACAGACAGACAGACAGATAGACAGAGAGAGAGAGACAGAAAGAAAGAGAGAGAGAGGGACATAGAGACAGACAGAGATAAAGATGATATTCAGACAGACAGAGAGAGAGAGGCATAGAGAGAGACAGACAAAGAGAGAGATAGACAGAGAGAGATAGACAGAGAGAGACAGATAGACAGAAAGAGACAAACAGACAGAGAGAGACAGACAGAGAGAGAGACAGACAGAAGTTGTTTAAATAGATTGTTGCAACGTTTTGCTCCAACGTTTTGGAAACATTCAAATGTTGGGTTTTGCAGACGTTTCCACAACTTCGCTACAACGTTTCACTTTCGTTGTTGCAACGTTCTGCTCCAACGTTTTGGAAACATTCAAATGTTGGGTTTTACTGACGTTTCCACAACGTCGCCACAACGTTTCACTTTCGTTGTTGCAACGTTTTGCTCCAACGTTTTGGAAACATTCAAATGTTGGGTTTTGCAGAGGTTTCCACAACGTCGCCACAACGTTTCACTTTCGTTGTTGCAACGTTTTGCTCCAACGTTTTGGAAACATTCAAATGTTGGGTTTTGCAGAGGTTTCCACAACGTCGCTACAACGTTTCACTTTCGTTGTTGCAACGTTTTGCTCCAACGTTTTGGGAACACTCAAATGTTAAGTAAATCGGATAAGAATTCACGAGTTATTTAATTATTAGCGATTAATGAAGTACTTATTTAATTAATTACATTTCTTATTACATTACAGTAATTACATTACAGTAATTACAGTTCCGGTAATTACAGTAATTACAGTTCCGGTAATTACAGTAATTACAGTAATCATTACAGTAATTACAGTAATCTTATTACAGTCATTACATTACATTAACTCAGGCACCTTTTGAGTAAGGAAGCTAATATTTGGACATGACACTGACCAAGTGATGTGGCTGTCAAGGATAATTTTGATTTATTGATTAATCATTTAATAAATTAACTCGTTGATTTATAAATGACTTATTTCATTAAAATTCCTCAGAGATACATCTTCGGATGAAATACTTGCAGATTGGTTATACTATGAGCCAATTGATTAAGGAAAATATTTTGTGATGGCCATATTGGAGTTCGTGGCAACTCAGTTAGTGCCACTGCACCTTTAAAATGCATCCCTGCGTTCATTTTTCGATCAATTGAGTTGAAATTTTGAACAATCGGATCTGGACTGTCGTTGTTAACGACTCTGGCACGCACCCGTCCAATCAGGATGGAGCGGTATGGTCCCCGGATCATCACTGCCCGCAGTTTTAATTAGTTTTACTTTTCTCTAGGGCTGTCAACCGAGCCGAGACCGGGATGAAATCCCGGCGGTTTCGGCTTTCGAGACGGTCTCGGGACGGTCCCGAGATAAATTGATTGACGCAATTTCTCGGTAAAAAAATCCCGGTTAAAATTCCAACTTCTTGCAGATATTTTCCATAATAGAGGCATTTATTGAGCCTTGCTTTCATTACTCTGCTTCTGCACAAGCATCATTTTTCGCAAGTGCAGCTGAACTGACACAAACGATGATAGATAAAGTAAACTCACTGTTCCAGGATTTTCCCCTTGTCAACAAACAATGCACTGCAAACGAATCCGAATTCCGAATCCGGATCTTCACCAACATCTAATCCTGTCGTCCTTGTCACACACGCTGCATCTCCACAAAATTTCGTCCGAATCCGTCCACAACTTTTTGAGATATTGTGTTCACAAACAAACGGACAAACAGACAGGAGTGAAAACATAACCTCCATCCACCTTTGGTGGCGCAGGTAACGAAATCAGGATAAAGGTCCCAATGAAAATCCGCCTCATCACGACTTTATTTAAACCGTTGAATCCTTCCGCTGTATCACTCCGCCTCGCCCCGCCCCACCCCGCCCCGCTGCGGTCACGTGTCCGTCCTTGGAGACGAGTTACGGAATGTGGTTGCGATGGTCTTTTGCACATTAATATCGAGGGACTCGCTCGAGGCTCCGTGATTGGAGGGACGATGTTTATTTAGATTAAAAACACGTTTATAACGGATTATTCTACACACAATGTATTAATACAAGTACAATACATTATGTAGTTTTATGAAATGAGTTTTTGATGAACGTTTATGTTTAATTGCAACGCTAAATCTATAAATTGTAAGAATCCCTCGGGGTTTGGTTTGACGGTTTGAATGTGAAAGTATTTTGGTTATCTTATCTCCACTTTAGGCCTGATAAGTTGATTACGTTTACTTTCGTCACAGAGTCAAAATAAGGAGGAGGGGGGGGGGGGGGATCACTACACCGCCTGCTTTATAATTTACTAGCAGAAGTACCCGGCAATGCCGGGCGGGGGAGGGGAGGGGAACGGGGGGGGGGGGGGGGGGTGAGCGAGCCCCTTGGCGATCACAACTCACAAAATGATAATGAAACTCCAACCGGGACCGAATATGCCTGGGCAGAAACATTTTCTCCCTCTGACATTCCGAGCAAGAAATTACACGACAATACAAACTGTAATGAGATAACCCGGTCCCGTCGGTGGCCGATCATCTGCATGTAGGCGGTGTATTTTATTTCATCCCGGTAAATGGAAGCTAAGTCGGAATTTAAGTACTCAACATCAGAAATGAATTTTTTTCATTGTTGTTTATATATTGTAATGAAATTCCATTATTTTTGAAGCCTTATTATTTATTTATTTATTTATTATTATTATCTTTTTTTTTTTTTTTTTTTCCTTTGCCGGGAACCGAGCCGATCCGAGATCCCGTTATGAAAATTGAAAATTTATCGAGACGGTTCCGAGACGGGATTTTGAATCTAGCTAACAGCACTACTTTTCTCTTGGTCATATAATTTTTTGAAGACATGCATGTCATGATATAGGAAATGTTTGTTCTGTTGAACGGAAGAAATGTTGTTTATTTGTGTGGGTGTGTATTTTTGTGTATTTTGGATATATTTTCACGACTAATTCCAGTTAACATCCTGAAAAATTTGCTCGTTTTCTGGTCGAGTCGAAATTGCGTTGAGTTCCTATGGCATGCGCCATTAAAAGCGCTGTGTAATGGTTGAGCTCCCTTTATTTCGTTTTGGTCATGCGGATGAGCAGACAAAGTGACGAATGCTGCGGCTGGAGCAGTAGAAGCGATGTTTCTTTTTTAATTGAAATGATGTAATTTAATTAAACGTGGGAGAGGGCAACACCACAAAGCATACCTCTTTTAAGGTGTGTATAAACCCTGGAATATTTCAGCAATCAATACAATGCTGAAACGATGTAATTTAATTAAACGTGGGAGAGGGCAACACCACAAAGCATACCTCTTTTAAGGTGTGTATAAACCCTGGAATATTTCAGCAATCAATACAATGCTGAAACGATGTAATTTAATTAAACGTGGGAGAGGGCAACACCACAAAGCATACCTCTTTTAAGGTGTGTATAAACCCTGGAATATTTCAGCAATCAATACAATGCTGAAACGATGTAATAAACGTGGGAGAGGGCAACACCACAAAGCATACCTCTTTTAAGGTGTGTATAAACCCTGGAATATTTCAGCAATCAATACAATGCTGAAACGATGTAATAAACGTGGGAGAGGGCAACACCACAAAGCATACCTCTTTTAAGGTGTGTATAAACCCTGGAATATTTCAGCAATCAATACAATGCTGAAACGATGTAATTTAATTAAACGTGGGAGAGGGCAACACCACAAAGCATACCTCTTTTAAGGTGTGTATAAACCCTGGAATATTTCAGCAATCAATACAATGCTGAAACGATGTAATAAACGTGGGAGAGGGCAACACCACAAAGCATACCTCTTTTAAGGTGTGTCTAAACCCTGGAATATTTCAGCAATCAATACAATGCTGAAACGATGTAATAAACGTGGGAGAGGGCAACACCACAAAGCATACCTCTTTTAAGGTGTGTATAAACCCTGGAATATTTCAGCAATCAATACAATGCTGAAACGATGTAATAAAAGTGGAAGAGGGCAACACCACAAAGCATACCTCTTTTAAGGTGTGTATAAACCCTGGAATATTTCAGCAATCAATACAATGCTGAAACGATGTAATTTAATTAAACGTGGGAGAGGGCAACACCACAAAGCATACCTCTTTTAAGGTGTGTATAAACCCTGGAATATTTCAGCAATCAATACAATGCTGAAACGATGTAACTTAATTAAACGTGGGAGAGGGCAACACCACAAAGCATACCTCTTTTAAGGTGTGTATAAACCCTGGAATATTTCAGCAATCAATACGATGCTGAAATGATGTAATTTACTGTGTAAGATGGTCGACCTTGGTTTTGTTTGGGTTTTGTTGTTTATTTTTGTGGGTGTGTATTTTTGTGTATTTTGTATATATTTTCACGGCTAATTCCAGTTAACATCCTGCAAAATTTGCTCGTTTTTCTGGCCGAGTCGAAAATGCGTTG
This sequence comes from Myxine glutinosa, assembly GCF_964187855.1. NCBI lineage: Eukaryota > Metazoa > Chordata > Myxini > Myxiniformes > Myxinidae > Myxine > Myxine glutinosa. Next base: position 171,358,032 of record NC_136264.1, read on the forward strand.
AGTTCCTATGGCATGCGCCATTAAAAGCGCTGTGTAATGGTTGAGCTCCCTTTATTTCGTTTTGGTCACGCGGATGAGCAGACAAAATGACGAATGCTGCGGCTGGAGCAGTAGAAGCGATTTTTTAATTGTTCAATGATTATTCGATATTGTTATGACTTATTGTCAATAGGTATACTAAGTGGTCAGGAGGTAGCCTGTTGCTATGTACAGTTTTATTCTATTGTTGATTATACCACATAGCTGTGGTGATAAAGGAAATGTTCGTTTTTAAATAGATGATTATGATAGGACCATGATTATAATATCATGATGATTATTATGAATGATATCATAGGGTTCAAATGCAGAATGATTGCATGAACTTGGAAAATACCTTTCAAGCCCTATGGGATAAATTGGGTATTACAAGCGATGGAGTTTCAAAATTTAGCATGATTGAAGGAATTTTACAGTCCCATTTCAGGACTTTTACGAAATTTATATTGCCAAGAGATTTTGGGTACTATTAAAAGAAAAATGATGAGATATTTTTCCCAATGAACTTTAATATCTGCCATCCATTTTGGCTGTCTCACGAATGAAGGATGAGTTGCCTTTAGTGGTTGCAAAGAAAATTTGTGGAGACCAGGCAAAATGGGGAAATATGTCAGATATGACCCTAGGACAGAACAGTGATTCATCAATTGACATGAGGTATGAACCAGAGGTGACGAACGATGAGCTTCGACCTCAGTCAATGGATGGACCTGTCCTGACATCATTGGGGAAAGGGCTTATGCAAGGAGTCATCCAAAATGATTAATTTGATTTATTGATGAATATTGATGAATTAATTGAAATTGAATAATTGATTGAATTGTTGATTGATTGAATCTAATTGATTGAATTTAATTGAATAAATTTAACTGGATAAATTGAATTGAATAAATTGAATTGAATATATTGATCGTTTGATTGATGAAAATGCGGTCTCAAGAAAGAAGCTTTGATATCTTTGTGAGATATTATCAATGTGAAGACAACCTTGGAAAATTGAGCAAGGTGGTGAGTTTATGTATAGATATATATGTGCGGTCACCATTGTGTGATTTCCCCTTCAACAGAGCGGACACCTGAGAATTCACCCATTTCATACTGACCCTTTGGCTCATCTGCAAATACTGATCTGTGAGATTGGATTGTGCAAAAGCCACAGGTGAGAGAAATTCTCTGGAAATCACCATTTGAACAGGTGGAGAGATCCTTCCTGGAGGTACGAGTGAAGCTTTAGAGGAACAAGCTACAACACATCCAACGCTACTTTGATAAAAGGCAGAATGGGAAATGGAGCCTGCAAGAATACACAAGGACAACTAGAGATTCCACAAAAAGGTACTTGTACACATCATATGTACGACCGTTATGGTGCCGAAGCTATAAGGCAGATCGAGAATTGGTATTTGTGGACAAAGGGACATGCTGAGGAGTTTCCAAGAGATGGTACATTTGAGCGATGGTACATGGAGAGATGGTACATTTGAGGTACATTTGAGCGAAGTCGATTGGAAAGATTGGGACAAAGAATGAAAGCCAGGAAGAGACAGAATCTAACGGTAGACTGGCTTGCATTCCATCTTTGGGATGGTGAATCTAGACAACGGGAACAGCAAGAATGGATAACGGATCTAGAACTTAAAATAAAAAGGATACTGGATACAGTGGAGGAGACAAATGCACAACTGCCCTCGAAATTAGGAATAAAAGTGACAGTTGTCCCATCTGATTTCCAGTTGTCTCCCCCAAAAAGGACGGTACAGAGAATTTTTTCGTGTTTCAGGAGATAACGAGAGATTGCAGTGGCAACTCAGGGATGTAGAGATGCAGCCCAGCAATACAAGTGCACAGGTGCATAGACCAGGCAACGACAGAAACCGGTGTTTCAAGTGTGGACAGATGGGACATTGGAAAAGAGGATGTCCGTATACCAACAGGAAGACAAGTTCATAGGGTAAACCAAGATCAAGGGTACCAGTGCTTACCGATACCTCAGACAACGATTAGGCCTTCATTGCGGCAAAATCCCAAATGACGATTGGCCTCAACAAATTAGATTACTGGACAAACATGAATAATTGTCGATGATTCTTGTGTCTGAAAAGTTTTTCGGAGCAAGAGTTATTCATTTTTCTTTTGCTTGTAAGCAAATTGATAATTAATTGATCAAATGCCAAAATTGGCTCTTTTATGTTGGGCACAAAATTTTAAATTTACAAAGTTTGGAACAATTGCTTTGCAATTTTTTGACAAACCAAGTGACAAGAGTCACATGATGATCAGGTGGGAATTTCGGACTATTGTTCCGCATGATTGATAGGTCAGTGGTCGACTGACATGCAAATGGGTGTGTAGTCAAATGTGGATAAATTATTGTGGGAACTGAAAGGGTAATTTCAATGTGACATCATAGGGGTTTTTTAAGGATAAACTTTTTGGTCCATTTGTGTATGAGCGTTTATAAAATTGAAGGACAAATTTTGAGAAATTGAAATAAAGTTGACACCCATCCTGATCTGTAAATAAGGGTCCAACGCAAACAAATACGCATAATGCATGTGTGTGTGGGTATTTTGTGTGTCAATGTTAGTGTTTTTGTTTTTGTGTATCAATCTTACAAGATTGTTGACACCGACAGTGTGCCTTGTCTGAAAATAGATCGTTCCATGGGGATGGATCACATATCGAGAGAATTCGTAAAATAAAAATAGAAATATAATTTGATTATGAAAATTATCACTTTTGTCAAGGGAGATGGAGAATAAAGATTTGATTTTCTGAGTTATGAGCAGCTATTCATTAATAGTAAAAATTGGGAGTAATCTTGGGATTCCATTTTGATAGAATTCATATGAGAATCAAAGCTATTTATGGATATGAGCTCCATAAAAAGATGGGAGTACAAAATTAGCCAAATTTTGGAGAGGTTTTACACTGACTTCCCAGAGTACTCTGCTCACGGATTTTATATATATATATAAATTGGAATTTTATCAGAATATAAATTGTGCTGTATGTATGGATGTGTCTTAGACATAGATGATCTGGGAAAAGAGTAAAGAAAATTTTGCTGGGTTGAACTATTGTGAGTTTTGAGTTCTGGAGTTCAAACAAAGTCACTGGTTAACAGATGAGAAAGGATAGTAAATAAATTCTTCGATGATGGGTAAATTAAGTACGATATTACTAAGACTTAGGAGAGCTATTGTTCTTCCTTACAGCAGTGGGAAATTATTGGGAAAAATTTAGATCCAACATGATGAATCTATAAATGAATGTGATAGGAATAATATCCTCAATTGGTACTAATTATTTGATTGTGGGTAAAGGAATTAATTTATCATAGTGGATTGTTAACAGCAGCCTGAAAATGTCCTGAGCGTGCATCTATGTAATCAGAAATCCCAGATTTGTTTTATAAACAACATTTTGGTAGAGGTCTTGCGTGGACGAGCACTTACTTGATAGATAAAAAAAAAAAACGGTACTGCATGCTGGCAGCCACTTTTGCGGCCATTTAGACCGAACAAATTGGGAGAAACTGTAATTGAATATGTAATTTACAGATGAGTATTTGGGAAGAAAAAGGGAATTTATTGAGATGAGACATTTTTCGAAGTTTTATTAAAGTGCTATAATATGACACTCAGCAAGGCAAATTATTGGATGGGAAAATGAGATCTGGTTATAGGGAAAAAATTACTGACCCCTTGAAGTTAACTCTTCGAATCATTGTTACACTGGCATTTTGAGTTCACATTGGAAATAGTTTCGTAAAACTTTGGTTAAAACCTTTGGTTGTGGTATTTTGGAACGAACTGATAAACCATAGGAGATTGATAAGAATAAAAAAAAAAAAAAAAATGGACCCAAAGTAGAAAGTTGGAGTCATGCCCCTCATTGCAAGCGAGCACATGGGGCAAGGGGCAAGGGAGGACGGTCCCACAGAAAATGAGGCTGCACCTAGCAGCCCAGCAGAATATTCAGTGGCAGACAAATGATAGTCGTGATTTACATTCATTTGAATTACATTTTAACACCCCTTGCATTGATAAACATTGCATTTTCAACATGTATTCTGACTTTAGACCGCAATGCAATGAGCAGAAAGAGCTCTATTTCTTGACTTTTGCAACCACCATCTGGCAACTACTTGAAATTTTGTAGAAAGATGAGGAAAAATACATTGAATAAACACACAAAGTCGTCAAGGATAAAACTTGCACATTATTTAGTAATAGTAATTTAAAATTTCAGAACTTCTGTTTGTCGCCCTCTTGAGTCCTGTTGGGGGATTGTATAATAAGGATTATTACTGACTGACTTCCAACGGAATCCTCTCCGCGAGTACGTGATATACGAATTTGGTATGAAATCTTGAAGACTCAATTTATTTTCTATGATCCAGGAACACATTTGAGTTTACATCCTACCCAAAGGATGCTTGGATAACTATGATTTACTGTATTTTCTTTTCTATAATCACTGGTGGATTCTTTGAATGAATAATGGCAAATAGAGCTCCCATCCATGGCATATATGTGCTATTACTCATCAAAGAAATGTTACATGTGGGTGTTTTTTTATGCAAATTAATTTACCATGTTTGGTTTTACATCCTATCTGAAGGATGTATTGACAACTATGATTTAGTGGCTTTTTTTGGTCTAGAACCACCAGCGGATTTAAAAAAAAAGAATAATGGCACTAACAAAATACAACACCAATCCATAGCATATTTAGTATATTACAGCTTGCTAACTATCCAAGAGATGCTCCATGTATTATTTCATTTAATATTCAATTACTTTCTTTATTTTTTTGTCAAAACCAGTTTGAATATTCTGTGACATGGTCATTTTTTTCTCCCTCCCCCCCCCCTCTCTCTTGTCTATTATCTGCTACATTTTATATGTTCTGCTTGAAATGAATTTTCTCTCTTCTCTGACATCGGGTTCATCAACAATTCCATTCATCTATTCCACTTCATCAAATCCACTCTTCACATCTTGTAAAATCACCGAATTTCTAATTTCCTTTCCTCTCGCAACATACTCCATTAAAACAATGAACAAACTTTCCATTTCCCTTTGTCTCATTCAATTTGTTGTGAAATAACAGCTAATTAATTTAAATGCACATTCTTTTTCATTAATAAATGTTTTATTTGTGAACATGACACATGCAAACCAAGCCTCTTCATTTATTTCTGTTGTTGTTTTACTATCTTATTTGAAATTGATGAACTGTCAAAGACGAGACAAAAAGCTTTAAAAGCTTTTTAAGTGCCAATATGTATCAAAACAAAACTGAAACGTTTCGGAGGCAATGTCCATCATACCATAAACCACATCCAAAAGACCTCACAATAGACACTGTCATCAATTCATTAAAAATATACCAAATAGTGATATGTTGAACAATGTCAGGAAATAAACTCCAAACATACATTTCCCCTACCTCCCTATATATCAGCTTAATGACAGTTAATATTGCATTAATATGGAAATTGACATTTGTTTCTAATTTCAGAAGATACTTAATTATCTTACATTGGTTTAATTCAGAAAATCTAACAGAAATATACAATGCATATCAATCAATAAAATATTGAATGATTAAATAAATGAAATATACACTAAAAATAAAATGCACTAAAGAACAGGTGGTATATGGGAAGGAAACGATTCTCAGCATACGTCCAGCACAAAGGGAATCTTTCATATCATTTGACCCTTCATCGCCTGCACCCTACACACAAGAGAAAATTTATTAATGTACCTTGCAAGATCTTTGCCTTTGAAGCTCTATCCTGTGCCCGCCTTATGGTCGTAATGTTGCAGAAATGCCGGTAACAGTCTGTGTGGTATCCTGGTTGACCACAATGTTTTCTAGATTGGAAAAAATAAGATAAAGTGTATAATAAGGAACATAGCTTTCAGGACCAGTTCGGTCCATTTTTAAAAATGAATTCATCTCATGCTGGAAATTGAGAGCGAGACATTACGTATGCTGTACACTATTGAGTACAGCTTACATCTCTTATGACAGGGCTAGTTGCTAGAACCATCGTATCCAAAAATCGACAAAATTTCACTGATTTATCATGGAAGTGTGTTGTTAAACACCATCATGGGGCATCAGAGTGTAACATCATCACCTCGTCAAATAATTTTTTCACACGACTGATGCGACAGATAAAAAGTAAAACATATCAAAAGACCAAGGTCTTGATCTATGCAACGTCAGATTTATTGGACTAGATTTGATGTGACAGATTCAACTTTGTAGCTGTGTTAACTTTCAAAGTTTTAGGTACCAATTGTTTTTCCTATTAGTGGCAATGCATTAGCCTATTACTATTAGTAACCTACACCCATATGCATTACCGGTAGATGACGAAGCTGCCATTACAATGTTGCAAACATATCAGCTGAGGGAGTTTAGAAGGCACATTTCAGAATTATTCTTGCAGCTCTTTTTAAACATTTATTCAGCTTCAGCATCGTATTGTGCGATTCGTACCGTCCTCCCTAAATACTACAACAATAGTCTAGATGGCAAAACTAAGCTTGTAAAAAGAGTGTGCAGACTGCTTTGGGGAACACAGTCGCGAATTCTATTGAGCATAGCCAACTTAGAAGAAACAGTTTTCTTTACGTATTGAAACATGCGGGGTCCATGATTAGATCTAATTCTTATCTGTATCGGTAGTGTAGGTTTCTGTACAATCCAGCAAGGTTATCATGACTTGAGTTGTACCTGTGTACAGTGACTTGTGCTTGTGTGCAAATTGCTGATGTTGTGCCAAATTAGTCATAAATATAAAGCTTCGTTCAACTGGGATACATTTTATTTATCCAGCCCTCATATTGCTTCCACATTTGATGAGTATTTGACACATGTTATGTCCTTCCGGCAGGACATTTCATCCACAATTGCCGCTCCTCATCAGGATGGTGAACAGGCTTTGATGAGTAACAGAATAGAATAGAAAAGAATAGAATAGAATAGACTTGTGGACCGTGGGCGGTGTAATTGTCAACTGAATTTGATTGAATTTTTTACTTTCAATCAGGATTTAGTGTTCACACTGTTCTCAAGTTGATCTGATGATCATCGATCATGAGCAGAGAAGATAACACAGGTTGACAACGCTGATACTGATAGTGATACGTGATAGACCTTGATGAGTGTTACGTTGGTAACAAATCTTGCTGCCTTCTTTCTACTCAGCCACTGCTGGCCACTCTTTGTACTCAAAGCCGAGTCAGATCATACAGAAAGTATCCTGGCCTGACTCGAACCAAAGTTGAGCCTGGCTTGACTTGACAAGAGGAGGGTCGAGACTAGCTCCGACGGTCGGCGACCGACTATAGACCCCTAATTTATTTGTTTTAAAATACAAATTAGACCTAATAAACCATGACATTATACAACGAAATTGACTCTACCAAAATACACAATCTAAAACACTGTTTACGAAGGCCTACCGTGTGGAATGTCCACTTTCAACTTCACTTGATCCTTACCCATGGCGTGATTTAATGCGAGCACCATCCCGGTCGAATTCCAGACTTTCTGCATTCACAGCAATCGCACTTTCCAGGCTCCCATCCAACTCTTTCCACAGCTCGGCACATTCTTTGAATTTTTAAAAACTTTCTCACTGAAAGAAAGAACCTTGCCATGCGTGTCTACTGTGTGCATGTAGCAAAATGCAGAAGATTTTCCTTCGGAATCTGCCTCAGACGACATGGAAGACACATACGGCATGTAGGTCGCCATGTTGTTTAGTATCGCGCAAATGTAACAAGAGGCATAATTGGTTAAGAGGAGATGGCGATTGCGGTTTCGCGTAAGACACGCGCTGTGATTGGTCAATATTTTGGATAGGAAAAGCTAATTTTTTGTTCGTTTTTTCTCATTTTCTCTCTTTTGTGCAAGTTATATTCTTGACGAGTTTCATAAACTTACTGAAATATATTTATATACATCATGTTAGGATATTAAGTAGTTGCAGCACGGTGGTCACAAAAGTGAAAGATTTTCGGGGTCAGCATGCAGTCTACTTGGGATAGTGACATTTATTTACCTACATGACATACAATTACCTACTGATATTAATACAGCATGAGGGATAATGTATCACAACTACACTCATGATCAGGGGATTTAGTTCGACCCCGGGAGATAGGGGGATCAGGGTAAGACAAATAATCTGATTTATGTTACATATTAAGGGATTTTCTTTATTTACCTTTTAGGAAGCTTGTTAGTTTGGTATATAATGTTGAATGTCGTCGACATATAATTATGTCATAGGTATGAATATATACAAGGAGTAGCAGACTTGTTTGTGGGTTTAGTAGTTATATTGGCAATTGTTTTAGTGGTGGCTCGCTTGAAAGCCTTAGTGACGGTGTGTTTGAATAAGGTAACCAACAACACGATGATAACGCATGAAGTGACAAATGAGGAAAGAAATGTGGAACCACAAGAGGAAGACTTTTATGGTGACATAAATACTGAGATTAAAAGATTAAATCAAGTGATGTTGCAAATGAATACAGTAGAATTAAGATAATGACATAACGAAATGTTTTGTGTTGTGTCAATTACAAGATCAGTGAACTCATATCACCACAAGTGACACACTGTTAGTAAAAAAAAAAAAAGAAAAAAAAAAAGAAGGAAAAGGAAAAGTGGGGAGGAATTATGGTAATAATACATTATGCTTAATTTGTTGGTTTGGGAAAATTTTTGGTGGGAATTAGATATTCCTGTTTGTGATTGTAATCATATACAATTTATTTTCTTAGAGTAGTGCTAAAATACCTGCACGAGTTAATTTTGAACTATATTAACCTGAAAGCAATTGTGGATGCTATTCTCAGTTTAGTAGTAAAATACATACCTGATTGAATATTATTTGTGTGACGCATATAAATGAATATAACTTTTTGAATGTTGTAAGGGAAAACAACAAATTGTTGAATGTGAAACTGTCGGAAGATATACATGATTATGCTGATTTCATGGTAAGATGTACCCTATCTGATTCAGTGTGTGTGGAAAGCAGATTCAGATGTGACTGAGCATAAGGATAAGACGAGATCACATGTGAAGGGGGTGCTAACAGAATTGGGAAGAAGTTCGAGAAAGAAAATTTGTGGCTAAAAATGAAGTTAATCGTGGCATACACCCTCTTTCTCAAAGAATGATGAAAACATTCTCCCGTGTAACTTGGAGATGGATGCTTACCTTCACCAAGGAAATTTATGTGACCATTTGCCTGGATCACACTGCAACATATGAAAGAAAGGCGATCACTTACTCTTGTTCGAAGGCTTCGAACATTCATCACATCAGAAGTTGCAGGACAACGACATTTTGCCTGCAACCTCTGTGAAATGCGGGGACATATGTTATTACTTCACCAACTTCCGGGGAACCAGCATGGAGCTGCAAACAAACGGCTGTGCCCTTGTCACAACAGCTGTGCACGATTCTGCTGGTTGCTCCTGGTATGGACCATGGATGACCTGAACACCATGGTCCCAACATCATTGTGGATGCATCCGGCATCCCTGTTCCACATCTTGCTGGCCAATCAACATTACACCAACACTTGCTGCCCACTCATAATGAGGGAGGAGGCAAGTCGACTACAACTGGGCGAAGGCCTTGTTCAAGGAATCATTATGGTTCACAGCAAGAGTGGCAAGAATGCTACATGGAGAGCAGGGTCAGTCTATGACTCTGCACCGTTACCACAACAGCGAAATCCTACATGAAGTAGTGCAGGTGTTTATAAAGACAGAAGAAAATGTTTCATACCTGAATTCAAACACAAGTGATCAGCCCTTCCTTTCAAACAAAGAATCAACATTTGTTTGGAGGGAAACGTTTTTGCCAGATGTTGCAGATGCTTTAAAAACTTGAAAATGGTGAAGCAAAATTGTTGTATCTTGGTGATGGTGAAGTGTTGTTTTGCAAAGATATTTGTGATGCAAATGAAATAGATTGAATTCACAATATGGAAGGAGTCAATGACCAACGAAATGTTTTGTGATCAGATTCTTGCAGGATGACGGTGTATGCCTAAGGAAATTGTATTGATGTTTACTTGTAGTGATTGATTGAGTACTTGTATTGATGTTTACTTGTAGTGATTGATTGTTTACTTATATTGATGTTTAGATTAATGGTTAATATAAACAAAAACAAAAAGATGAGGGAATTGTGGAAGTGTAACTCAGTGTAACTCATTGGTTGGAACTGGTAACGAACCAAGGTACGAGCAGGTGGTCGTAAGAATGTCAGGAATGTATCTCGCCCTGTCGAAGCTGGGAGTCCTGTTGTGTAGCTTTAGCACGACCCCGGGCTAACACACATTCCCAAGCCCGTACTATTGTCTTTCATCGGGATGCAAAGAGGATGAAGCAAATTCCCAGCAGGGAGGAGCGAGTTGGTGCCAGGAAGGCGAGCAGGATGACTGAGTAACATTTCTGCAGAGAAGGGATTACGATTTCAGCGCACAGAGGATTAACTGAAGTTTGCCCATATAAACAGAACAGACTTTGAGTCAAGAAGACTTGTCATCAGAACCTCTGCCCGATGGGAGGAAGGAGGACGGGATTTGCGGAGGAACATCGGCCGAACAAAAAGGACCATGCGGATAGAGTTATCTGGTCCATTGAGAAAACGGTAGTCATTAGTATTTGATACAAGTGAACTAGCAGTTAATAAAGTTGTGATCTTTTGTAAACCTGTGACATCATTGGAGTCTTGAGTCTCACCACACTTCCGCGACACTTGTAATCACAAAGTCCTGATGCTGGAATAGAGATCTGATTGCAAGTGTTGGTGTAAAGTTACTGCTCTGGTTAACTGCGCAAAATTTCCTGTTATTTCTTAAAAATTACTTTTATATCACAAAGTGTTTTCATGAAAACCTATGGTGTCTCTATTTTAAGACAGTTATTTATTTTTTTAAACCCAATTGTATTTTATCTCATATCAATGGTACATTAACTTGAAAACCTCTTTTAAATTTGAATCCACTTCATTGCTGCAGTTCATTTACCAGCCTAATAACACAATTTCACACATATTGCTAAATGACAGGATGAAACAGAAACAGCACATTATGTGTTCCCTTTGTTAAGAACGTTGATTGTGGGAAGCTTACACAGGAGTTTGACAATGATCTTTTTTTGCAAAGATTCCAAATAGGATTTTGCTCTCTTATGAACATGATTATAACCATCTGGCGAATCAGAGCAATACCACATCCAACATACACATTGTGTTATACAAGGTGATGCTTTATGATTATCAATGTGTACATAGAGACAACCCGATGGATATGAAATAGTGGTCATGCACAAATGATTGCTCACAGTTGATTAGGTTGATGAAGCTTATTTTTCTCATGAAAATATTTAAAAATAAAGTTGGCTGCGGAACGCAATTGACTGCATGATCAAGCAACTGTGTAAAGCATCTGCCCTGCAATGGATACTGACTGTGGATTTTTTTTTTTGGGGGGTTGACTGTAGCCCTTGCAAAAATAATACTCATACTCACCACCTGGTGTTGGCTTAGCGGTTAGGGTGCCGGCATGGAATCCTCGGATCCTGGGTTCGAATCCCGGTCGATTGCTGAATTAACGCCAAGGGGGTTGACTCAGCCTGTCATCCTTCCGAGGTCGGCAAATTGAGTACCAGCTTGCTGGGATGAATGATCCCGGTGTGTACCCCGATTTAGAATAGGTACACTGTATCCCTGCGCATCCTAAGAGCGTGACCAAGGGTTGGCGTCAGGAAGGGCATCCGGCCATAAAAACATTGCCTCAAAGAGGGAACCATGATTGTCATGGGGCCCGCAAGGCTAACCCCTGCTCTGGCGGGGAAAATGGCCTTAAAACGATCATTCACTCCAATGCTGCAATCATTGAATAAACTGAAACACAAGAGGATAATGCCTAGTGTGGCCATTATCTATTTGCTTTCCTTGTAGAATGAAGAACTAGTCTCTCAGGGGAAGGCCAGTGTCGATCTGCATTGGTGCACAGGCCCAGTGATGGATGAAATAAACAGGAAGTTGACTGAAGAAGCAAGGATAACTGTTGTGGGAAGCAAGGAGAAGCTGACATTTCAGGCATTACCCCTTCGCCGGTTAACCCCGAGTTTTGCTCCAACAAAGGGTTAACACCCGAAACGAAACGTCAGCTTATTGATTCCCACAGGAGTTAGCATACCGCAATCAATATACTGTTGATTTCATCGATTGTAACCTCTCAATAACTAACTTATAAGTATATTAACAAACATTAAAAAAGATCAAAAACACTTTCGGTATTTATAGTTAATTACATTGAATTCAACATGACATTAAATGTATGAGAGAGTGTAAGTAGCCATAGCTATCAAGGAACAAAGGTCTATCTATATTTTTACGAAATTATTATCTTTATTAAAGTTACAATGAGTTTAATCAATCGATAATAATTTTTTAAATCGATTTAAGCAGCGTTACACATACTTGTGGTGTATTACCCTTGTACATCTAAATCAACATACACATAATGGCAACTCCATGTGCAGGATACTCTGTAAGTTACTGAACAGATCCCCAGTAAAGCATTTGTTCTTAAACCCTTTTAATATAATGTTTTTTTGTGGAGTAGTTACAATAATTAATCAGTAATTGTATCTGCACAGGGGAAGGGAGAGAAGGAATTGTGAGAAATTTAATAGGGGTAAAATGACTTACAGGCCATCCCGTACATATCCACATACCAGTAAGTGTAGTAGTAGATCACCAAATACATATCCACATACTCGTAAGTGTAGTAGTAGATCACCAAATACATATCCACATCCGAGTATGTGTAGTAGTAGATCACCAAATACATATCCACACCCGAGTATGTGTAGTAGTAGATCACCAAATACATATCCACATACTAGTAAGTGTAGTAGTAGATCACCAAATACATATCCACATCCGAGTATGTGTAGTAGTAGATCACCAAATACATATCCACATACTAGTAAGTGCAGTAGTAGATCACCGAATACATATCCACATACTAGTAAGTGTAGTAGTAGATCACCAAATACATATCCACATCCGAGTATGTGTAGTAGTAGATCACCAAATACATATCCACATACTAGTAAGTGTAGTAGTAGATCACCAAATACATATCCACATCCGAGTATGTGTAGTAGTAGATCACCAAATACATATTCACATACTAGTAAGTGTAGTAGTAGATCACCAAATACATATCCACATACTAGTAAGTGTAGTAGTAGTAGATCACCAAATACATATCCACATACTAGTAAGTGTAGTAATAGATCACCAAATACATATCTACATCCGAGTATGTGTAGTAGTAGATCACCAAATACATATCCACATACTAGTAAGTGTAGTAGTAGATCACCAAATATATATCCACATACTAGTAAGTGTAGTAGTAGATCACCAAATACATATTCACATACTAGTAAGTGTAGTAGTAGATCACCAAATACATATCCACATACTAGTAAGTGTAGTAGTAGTAGATCACCAAATACATATCCACATACTAGTAAGTGTAGTAATAGATCACCAAATACATATCTACATCCGAGTATGTGTAGTAGTAGATCACCAAATACATATCCACATCCGAGTATGTGTAGTAGTAGACACCAAATATATATCCACATCCGAGTATGTGTAGTAGTAGATCACCAACATAAGGCTTGCTCTCATCCTTTAGATATGGCAATCTGTGAATTAGGGTAAGGTTGACCTCCTGCAAAGTGATGTACACTCTTGATTTGTAGCGAATTGGAATGCTGCCTTTTAATTTGGTAATGATGCTACTAATTGGCAGCAATGGTTTATACACCGCCAGCCAACAAGTGCACGATAAAATCTTTTTCTAATTCTCCATCATTGGCCTTTGCAATATTGAAGCACAAACACTCTCTCAATATGTCCACCGCCTTATTCTCTGCAACCCTTCTTTCTCAAAACCAGGGAGAAAGCTTCCATCATATCGATTCTATCGGAAAATATCTCACTCGTCAAATATTTTTGGTTAGCAGCACTCTTGGATTGCAAACACTGTCCACGCCAAATATAGTAGTATATGAGATTCACAACACATGTGGCTAATGAAAGTATAGCAATTATAATAATCAATCCAACGATTTGTTCATATGCATTGGTTTTCTGCATGTAGATATCCCCAAAGAACAATCTTTTTTTTTTAAGATCCATAAAAGGCCATTTTTTTCTCCTCAATTTCCTTTGTGAACTTCCTGGAAAGATGAGGCACAGTTTCTCGAGGAAGTTGTCAACAGATATGATGATACCACTGCACGACAGGATAAGGTTTACCACCTTAGAAGCATTTGCACTGGGTCATACCCACCATCAAATTCATAAAGGAAATTGAAAAAAGAGGAAAAAACAATTCAAGGTGTTATTAATGCACCACATGTAAGGCCTGTATGAATATATATATATATATATATATATATAAATATATATATATATATATATATATATATATATATTGTTACGGTCCGCGGTTAAGGATGTTGTTTGCCGAGCGGAGGCGCCGCGGCCGAACAGTTTCCCCGATTCACCCGATTCACCCGCACGTTGGCTTTATCACGCCACAGCTATTCAATATGGAAAAGACTAAAACGACGTGGATGTGAAGAAGAGGAAGACGAAGGCAAAAGGTTGAAAATACTACTAAATTTATTTACTATGTACAGGCTCAAAATAACCAAGGAGAAGGAAAGATAAGAAAATAATATACAGAAGCTTTTTAGAGACACAGTGCAAATTCCTTATACAAGCTTATCTAAACAGACTTAATTAATACCCAGGACAGAACAAACGAAGACGACTCACACGGGGAATGATGATAGGAATGGCAGGTGGATGTTTGGCGGGATAGGGAGGTCCAACTGGTCCTGCAGCACGATCGGCTCGTTGGGCAGCCGCCGTTCCTTCGCGGCCCTGCTCCAAACTGCCGTCCAGGCCCCAAGCGGCTGTTGAGTGTTGTTGCTGCTGTGGACGCTGCTGCTGCTGCTGCTGCTGTGGACGCTGCTGCTGCTGCTGTGGACGCTGCTGCTGGCGAGAAAGGCGACGAATAGCAGGCTTTGTGCTTCCCTGGATGATCTCCTTTGAACACGAATCACTGCTGGATGATCTCCCTTCTCTCTCTCGGACCTCACAACCCAGCTCCTTTTTTGCACCTCACCACGCAGCTCAGCCCTGGACCTCACAACTCAGCTCTCTCTTGGAGCTCTCTGCAGCTCTCTCTTCAGCTCTCTTTTGGAGCTCTCTGCAGCTCTCTCTTCAGCTCTCTTTGCACCTCACCACGCAGCTCAGCTCTTGATGACTTCCTCCTCATCACTCTTGCGCCCACGCTTTTATAACGCCTCCGGCGATGAAGCCGCCGGCCTTCAGGACACGCCCATCGGTGTGCTCACCTCGGCCATGGTTGGTCGCGCGACCCTCTGGCTCCGCCCTTGATGATGACGGGCGGGCACGCCTTTCTTCCCCAACCCGAGCACATGTTCAATAGTGGCTTTGGAGGGGATGCAATTGCCAAATTGAGGCTTGGCCATGATGAAAGGGGAAATGGAGGTTTTGGGAATGGGAATGAAGGGAATCTATCTTTTTCACTTGGTGAAATGGAGTGTCATTCTAATGGAGGACAAGACCTTAATCTAAAACACATAATAAGGATAGAAACTACTGAACAAGGGTTTTATCGTGTCCTTCAATGTGTGCTTTTATGGAATTAACTACCGGGCCGCCCTTTGACCTTTACACAACACTGGAGGCAGGAGGGGCCAGAATCAAACAATGTTACACAGCAATTTACCACAATACAACACAATAAAAAAAATACAATCCTCATATCCGCAACACTGCACCCTCCTCCTCTTAGGCACGACCCGGGCCTATAACTTTAATTTAGTGTGACACGTAGATGTAGTTCCCTCTACTTTTAACCTGACCCTGAGTGCGACAGTTTTAAAACATAGATAAATATGTCCCGCTGCTCCATTGCACCCTGCCTAACAGACTCACACCCACAGTTAACCGAATTGCGGAATGGTCTTCAAACTACACATTGATGGTGGGGAGCATTATTTACAGTGACGCTATTTTATTTACAAAACACAACCCAGGACCTGTGATTGTTCTTTCTGGGGGGGAGACAGTCTGCTCTGCATCAATGCACCATGAAAGCAACCAAAAACGCACCAATACACCCTCAGGCACCAATCGGTGCACAGTCATCATTGTTCAATGAATAAAAAAATAAAAACAACAACCCCTAACCCTGCAGGTGGTCTCTTGCTCTTTGGCTCCCTCTGCTGGCTATTATTATTTCTTCCAGATGTTGTCTTTCTTTCATTTTCTTACCGGCGGCCTATTTGCAATAAAACTTGCCCAAACGTGTCCATGTTTATTTATTTTATTTATGGCCCACAGGGCCGACTAGTGTGGTTCACCTGTGGGGCATCGGTGCCCTGTGGCCAAGGTCCGCCAGCAAGATTTCGGGCCTTCATGGCCGGTTCCAGCAGAGGGGCCATGCCCCAACCCATGGGGTCCATAAGTGGTGCTCGGCCACAGACATGTGGTCCATAATGTGGTGCATCGATGCAGACAGCTGGTTCTGGGAGTTCCGGACGCACAATGGCGGACTCACGCATGCTCCCCTCGGCGCCCAGTGGCGCTCAGGTCCTCATGTGGGAGACAAAAGGGGGGACAAGACAGATGAGCGAGGGGTAAGGTCACAAGGGTACACATCAACAAAGGCAATGCAAGGCGAAGTGCGTACAGAGAGCGAAGTGAGAAAAGCTCGTCCCTACCGTACGTCACCCCCCCCTGTCACCTACACTACCCTTGCCCTTACCCCATATTTACAAAATCTACACATTTACAAATTTGTCGCTACTGTCACGTCTTCCCCATATTTCCCCAATACCAAATTCGTCTCCACAATCCCTCTATCCAAAATTTGCCATCACCAAATTCATCATCAATCCTCATAAGGAGGAAGAGATGGAACATCAAGCACAATGTCACACCCACGTCATGATGCGTCTCACATCCCAAAACATTTGCACAATAAAAATAATAAAAACAACCTGGCATGGTGTGGAGTACCTGTCACCTCAGGTGAGTGGATGCAGATGGTGCGAGGAGATTTTCATCCGAACTACTTTCTAAATGACATTAACACACTTTACACTACCCGGGGTCTTTCCCTGCCAATCCATTGGCCAACTTACACAAGGGGTTCTAAAAACCAATTCCCATTGACCAAACTGTGGTGCTTCTCAGTTTGGGGTCTCACTCCCCCGATTCATCTCCTGGTGCCCTTGCACAATTTCTGGGCTGTGACGTGTAGCTCTCCCAGCAGGTCTACCCACCTGCACACCTCCACCACTGTAGTTGCCACCCGAGCTTACCTGCTCCTTACCTAACCTATCTAACTGGGGAAGGCCCCTCCTGGCTCTGTCACCCCACTCGGTGCCCTCTGGCACTGGGCTACCCAGGTCCGTCCTCCGGATCCTCGGGCCCCATCCACAACAACTACCGGCTCCCAGAGCCCACCTGCGGCCTCACCTGGCCGACATCCTCACAGTGGTGGAGTGCCCAAACCAACTACACACACTAACAGGCTACACGCCCAGCCATTTCCACAACACTAATGCACCCATCCAATCACCATTCTTCCACCCGCACCACAGATGCCAATATCCAACCACAATTTACCTATGCCCTCGACCTAACACTTACACTACCCGCCCCGGGTATTCGTGATGGGGTCCATCCTCCTTTCCCCCATCCACACCTTCGCACCATCCACTCCACTCCACAGTTTCCACCATACTCACTCCACGACCATCCATTCCAATACTCCATATACTCCAGACCATTTATTCCATACACCTGTTCTCCATACCTCCTGTAGTTGCACACCTGTGCAATCACTCCTGGTGCCACCTGCACCCTCCTTCCTTCCTGGACCATTTGGTCAGCACAACTCACATCACTATCACTCACTCAAACACTGCTCCATCCACCTGTTCAGTTGCACACCTGTGCAATCACACCTGTTCAATCACACCTGTTCACCATACACTTCCAATCCTCAAACACACGGCATCATCTCATCTAACTACTCCCCTCTGAAACTTGCGCTTCCCAGTCGCCCCTTTAAACTATTGCGCTCCCACGTCATTATCATCCACACTAATCTACCTACGTCCCCACTACAGGTATCCTTGTCACTACCTAACCTTAACGTTACCTAATGTCATCTTCGCTAGATCCCTATCATTATCCAAACCCTCCCTCGGCGAGCTTACACTGCCATAAACCCCATAACTAGTGCTCCTTTGCCCCCGTTGTGAGGGATGACAGAGTTGCCATCCCACCACATCGGGCATCTCTTACTATAAATTTTGCTCGTCAAATTTCCACAAATCAAAAATTTTCCAATTACTGCCAATTCTACTCACTATTCTAAATTTCGTATCAAATCACTATCACTATCACCATCATCACAGTCCACTCACTAGTGCCTCTCGGTGCGCCAATTCACTTCCACAGCCCGGCTTCGTAAAGCCGAGCAATGAATGCGGGTTGTTTGGTGCCGGCGGTTGGATACGTCCGGCATTCGGTGCAGGGACTGGTGTTTACCCGGGCCGAGATCCCACGCACCACCTCGGCACGGAGCCATCCAATGGCCCGATCTCGACCTGCCGGAACGCCTCAACAAAAAGGGGTCGCCATGACGACCCTTCCTATCGGGCTGCCCGTTCCGCCTAGCGGAGCACGGACGTGGCCGTTCCAAGCGCGGCCCAGCATGGATCACGTACGGCAGTCCTTTCGAACCCGCCGTGGTTCGGATCCCCGCTGGTCCTCGCGGCACGCGAAACCCGGCACGCACCGAGGGCCCGATTCGGCTATAAGTCGCTCTAACCTCTAACCCGGTTACCGTCGATGCCTCACCTGCATGCTTACACCCCGCAGCCCGTTCCTTGCTCATACATCCAGCTGTTCCCATGCTCCTCGTCATTGCACCTTCTCTTACACACCCAGGTACACTCATTCCGCTCACAGACTTGGTCACACACCTGACCACCGAACACCTTGGCACACACTCGTCGTTCGCACACTTCACTAACACACCTCTTCACGCCCCCTTCTCGGTCACCTCCTCTGTGACAATCACAGGTGTGCTCTCACTCGCACACCCAACCACGTGCCTCACTACCAACTCAAGTGTGCATTCCCACACACGCTCTACCATTCCAGGTGTGCATCCTTCCATTCCAGGTGTACATCCTCTCTCACCTGTCACAACCAACTTACGCTCCGTGTCACTCTCACTACTTTCACCACCACTCTTGACAGCGCACTCACCCTTACTCTCGACAGCGCACTCTTTCCTCATGCACCTGTCCGTTACACACCTTTCTCGTGCACACTCTTGCGCACACTCTCCCGTTACTTCCTCCGTAACACTCACCACAGGTGTACACTCTCTCGTTACATCCTCTGTAACACTCCCCACTCCACGCTTCCATGTTCCCCCTCGCACACGCGCTACTACCAACTCACTCTCGACAGCACACTCACTCCCCATGCACCCGTCCGTTACACACCTTTCTCGCGCATCCTCTTGCGCACACTCTCCCATTACTTCCTCCGTAACACTCACCACAGGTGTACACTCTTCTGTTACATCCTCTGTAACACTCACCACACCGCGCTTCCATGTGCCCCCTCATACACGCGCTACGACCGACTCACTCTCGACAGCACACTCACTCCTTGGTGCGCACTTTTTCCTCACACACCCCAGAGTCGGACATTCTCGCACACCTCCTCCTTCGCACACTGTACCCGTCACACACTTCACCAACGGCCTCTCACGAACACCCGGATCCAAATCAACCCCCAAGCCGACTGAAGCTCCCCTCACATCATGTACATTTCTACGTATATCGCCACTCACCTAGGCACCTCGTCTCCGCACCGCCTTCGCCACCTGCAAACTCTTTATTTGGTTAGCGAGCACATCATCACGATTTGAGCACCGACCTTGTACATATTCCATCACCTCCTCCTGTATTTCTCTCTTAGTTTCTGTCCGTCTCTTTTTTTGTATTTTTGTGTCGCTTTTAACCCCCCGATTATTGCAGTGTTCTTTTCCACTTGGTCCACTAGTTCCTTTTGTCCCACTGTCAGCTGTTCTACTCCCCTCGTCAGACCCTCTATGCCCCCTTGTAACCTAGCCGTATTATTCCTCACTTCTTTCTCCATACGCTTTTCACCTCGCTTTACCTCCTCGCGTACCCCCGAGACCTCCTCACTTACACCTCGTCGTATCTCCTCTTTCATCTCCTCCCTCTCTTTTGTAGATGCCGCCCTCATCTGTCCCAATTCATCCCTCTGAGCATCCAGTTTGGTTTCTACCCCGATTTTCACCTCCTCTATCTGCTCTCCCATTTGTTTAATTTCTCGGGCGGATTGCTCCCCTATTTCCCGCAATTTGCCTTCCATCCTATTTTCTAGCCCCCTCAACCCATTTTTAACCCCCTCTAACTGATTCTCCTGGGCAGCCATTCTATTTTCCACCCCCGTTAACCCATTCTTTACCTCTTTTATCCCGTTGTCTAACTCCTCAAATTTGTCGTCTAACTTCCCAAATTTCTTGTCTAATCCCTCACCGGTACCCCTCGCTTCGTCCCTCATTGTCCCCATTTCGCCCCCCATCCTATCCATTTTTGCATTCAGTTGGGTCAAGAATAACCCGGTTTGCCAAGCGTCCCCATCCGCCACCGCGGGCTCGCCCTCTGCGGCGCCGCTATTTTGGGACCCTTCAACCACGTGCGCGAGCGTGCCATTTTGTGCACCTGATACCCCCTCAACCACATTGCCAATGTTCTCCTCCTCTCTTTCCTCCACATACATTTCCCCGAGGTCCTGGGTCGATTCTACCCCGTCTATCTCTCCCACCGGCATCCCGTCGCCTTGACCAGCCATGGCGCGATTTCAAAATTCGGGTTTTGTAAAACAAAAGCAATTTCGGTACTTTGTAATTTTGAGCGCGTTAAACGCTTCAGGTCCGAATCCGACACTTCTGACACCAATTGTTACGGTCCGCGGTTAAGGATGTTGTTTGCCGAGCGGAGGCGCCGTGGCCGAACAGTTTCCCCGATTCACCCGATTCACCCGCACGTTGGCCGTATCGCGCCACAGCTATTCAATATGGAAAATACTAAAACGACGTGGATCTGAAGAAGAGGAAGACGAAGGCAAAAGGTTGAAAATACTACTAAATTTATTTACTATGTACAGGCTTAAAATAACCAAGGAGAAGGAAAGATAAGAAAATAATATACAGAAGCTTTTTAGAGACACAGTGCAAATTCCTTATACAAGCTTATCTAAACAGACTTAATTAATACCCAGGACAGAACAAACGAAGACGACTCACACGGGGAATGATGATAGGAATGGCAGGTGGATGTTTGGCGGGATAGGGAGGTCCAACTGGTCCTGCAGCACGATCGGCTCGTTGGGCAGCCGCCGTTCCTTCGCGGCCCTGCTCCAAACTGCCGTCCAGGCCCCAAGCGGCTGTTGAGTGTTGTTGCTGCTGTGGACGCTGCTGCTGGCGAGCAAGGCGAAGAATAGCAGGCTTTGTGCTTCCCTGGATGATCTCCTTTGAACACGAATCACTGCTGGATGATCTCCCTTCTCTCTCTCGGACCTCACAACCCAGCTCCTTTTTTGCACCTCACCACGCAGCTCAGCCCTGGACCTCACAACTCAGCTCTCTCTTGGAGCTCTCTGCAGCTCTCTTCAGCTCTCTTTTGGAGCTCTCTGCAGCTCTCTCTTCAGTTCTCTTTGCACCTCACCACGCAGCTCAGCTCTTGACGACTTCCTCCTCATCACTCTTGCGCCCGCGCTTTTATAACGCCTCCGGCGATTAAGCCGCCGGCCTTCAGGATATGCCCATCGGTGTGCTCACCTCGGCCATGGTTGGTCGCGCGACCCTCTGGCTCCGCCCTTGATGACGACGGGCGGGCACGCCTTTCTTCCCCAACCCGAGCACATGTTCAATGGCGGCTTTGGAGGGGATGTAATTGCCAAATTGAGGCTTGGCCATGACGAAAGGGGAAATGGAGGTTTTGGGAATGGGAATGAAGGGAATCTATCTTTTTCACTTGGTGCAATGGAGTGTCATTCTAATGGAAGACAAGGCCTTAATCTAAAACACATAATAAGGATAGAAACTACTGAACAAGGGTTTTATCATGTCCTTCAATGTGTGCTTTTATGGAATTAACTACCGGGACGCCCTTTGACCTTTACACAACACTGGAGGCAGGAGGGGCCAGAATCAAACAATGTTACACAGCAATTTACCACAATACAACACAATAAAAAAAATACAATCCTCATATCCGCAACAATATATACATATATATATATATATATATATATATATATATATATATATATATATATATATATATTAGTGAAAGTGCGAAGAATTTAACACAAATTTTTAGAAAAAAAATGTATTTGTAGTAGAGCAACACAACTGGCCAGTTTTACACTGTCGATGAAAGCCTGCCATTGATTTGAATTGAGTGGAACTCGTGCCCTAGATCCTAAATATTGTTGTGGATCCCGGGTTCGTCGACGTACTAAGGGGGGGGGGGGGGGGTTAAGCCCTGCTCCCCCTCGAACTCTGAGTCCACGAGGCCGCCAACCACACTACACTCGTGGTGGACGGATTGCTAAGCAATTCTAGCCACCGAGCCCGCAGCTACGCGCGGAAGGGTTAACGGTCACGACCCGAATACCTTCGACACACGCAGCTGTGTGAACGGGGACTGAACGCCACACGAGTCACGCTGATCCTGGACGCCCGAGCGGTTGTGCGTCGCGTAACTCGTGCCATTAACACTATCGAACCCGATCGAGCGGTTTTAATTCGGGCCGATGCTAGGTCAATGTGGAAAGGACAATGACGGCCAGGTTGGAAACCAAACACAGGATTTATTCACAATTCACAGTATTTACAGAAACGGACAGAGCGAAGAATCTTAGCGGCCTTACCTAGGTTCCCAGACAAGGGCCCTCATTCGTTCGGGGAAGGGAAGGAAGAGGGTAATGCGCACAAAGCTGAACCGCTTCGTGCAGCTCACCCGGATGGGCTCGTTGGATGGAAGCCCCCAAGAATCGCTCCAACCCAGGACACCACAGCCGGAGATGATCGCGGCAGGGACGTTGATCGATCACGTGCACGTAGCAGGAACCAGAGGAGCGTATCTCAGTCTGCAGGAGCCAAGTGAGCGAGGGAGAGAAGAGCAGGTTCTGGCAAGAGCTCGCATCAGAGGGAGAGGCTAGCAGGAACCCGGCAAGAGAGCTCACGTCAGAGGGAGAGGCTAGCAGGAACCCGGCAAGAGAGAGTGAGAGCGGGGAGTCTGGGCCGGGTTTTATAGCCCCCCAAAACCCCACTCGAATGTTCCACGGGCCTCCATTGGCCGCCTGGGGTCACGTGTCATGACAGGCCCTCATTGGTCACCCTCGGCCACTCCCTTTAGCTCCCATTGGCTGCTCGCTGCTCATTGGCCATGCCCTCGGCCACTCCCTTTAGCTCACCCTTCGGGCCTGCAAAGCCTGTCCTAGGCCCATGATGAGGCACTTTAGGCTTCAATGAGGCCTACCATTATCCTGCCTGCCTCAACGCATACTAACACCGGGAAGGGGACTATGCTTTACATTTAATAAGAAATAACTAACTATGTGAGGCTACATGTTGTGGTGTAACTAACTATGGGGGGGGGGGGATGTGGGGGGAGGTTGCCTTTATTCACAAAACCGCAACAATATATTGATCCTAAAGGGAGTGGTATACAGTACTAAATGCCAGGAGGGTGGTCTAAATGGTGAAACTATCGACATAATGATATAATACACATCTCTAATAAAGGCTTCCAAAATTTCATGGGACAAATGATAGGTAGGAAATGCAAATAATGCTTGATCACTCATACACCACCTCAAAATTCCCACAACGTCACAATTTCTCGACTACGTGTTCAAATTTCACCACCAAGCAACACCACTCGTGTTCACATGAAAACCACACTTGCTGGTCAAGTTGCCAATGATCAGGATGTTGGTAAAAAGTAGATGGGGCTTTGATGAGAAAAGAAAATTTTATTTTTCGAAAACAAACCAAAGTCCCTGTTTTAAATGTATCAAAGTCATTATTAATACAACCAAAACCGCTTGGAACATGACAATTTCAACATAAAGAAGTTTCAAAGCCCCCACTCACTGCAATTCGAGCTCTGCTGACTACATGCACACAAATTAGTACATGACCAGCTTGTGTGCAAACCTTGCTATCCACCTTCTCATGAGTCGAGTAGAGGTGAGGGGATAGGGGAAAAGGGGGCAGCAACAAAACACCGTCTTGTAAGTATGTAACAGGAAAAGTAATCAATAATTACATGACCTCTAATACACATTCATATAACACTCGAATACCTTGAATGAAAATAAATAGTGACCTGAATATTGATTATGATAATGGTATGCTTAGGGTTTAACTGTACGACCACTTCTTCCTCTGGCTGCTCTGGAATGTGACCCAAAGATGGTTTTTACAAGGGAATATAATTCCACATTGACAGGGTAGAAACGACGCCTGAAGAAGTACATGAAGGGAATATAATTCCACATGACAGGGAAGGAATAAGGCCTGAAGAAGTGCATGAAGGGATTATGATTCCACATGACAGGGCAGGACTATGGCCTGACGAAGTACATGAAGGGAATATAATTCCACATGACAGGGCAGGACAATGACTGCAGACATATCAGCCTGCTCCCAATTATCAGCAAAGTCATGGAATCCATCATTGCTTCGGATATCAAATCCTTCCTCTTCTCCAATGGCTTGATCTCTGATCATCAATTTGGGTTCAGACCAGGTCACTCTACTCTGGACATGCTGCTTCTGCTGTCTCAACAATGGATGTAGGTCCTCAATGCCAAACAGGAAATTAGAGCCGTCTCCTTTGACATATCTTGTGCCTTCAATGGGGTCTGGCACACCACACCGCCTTGCTCAACAAACTCTCTTCCTTTGGTATCCATGGAAACCTCCAATGCATGGCTTTCAGACTTCCTCACCGGTCGCAGTCAACATGTGGCCCTGAATGGAATTCTCTCATCTCCCCTTCCTCTTCAGGCTGGAGTTCCTCAAGGCAGTGTTCTGGGCCCTGTGCTTTTTCTAATCTTCATCAATGATCTCTCTGGTGGATGGAGAAGGTGGATCAGACTCGGCAACGGTGGCTAGAGTGAGATGTGCATGGAAGAAGTTTCGGGAACTGAGTGGCATGCTGATGAGGAGGGGAGTGTCATTGAAGCTGAAGGGAAATGTGTATGCTGCACGTGTGAGAAGTGTTATGATTTATGGGAGCGAGACGTGGGAAATGAACGTAGAGCAGCAACGAAGGCTGGAAAGGGTGGAAATGCGAATGGTTCGGTGGATGTGTGGAGTGTCGTTGAGAGAGAGGAAGACAAATGATGAATTGCGAAAGATGATGGGAATAGAGCCTGTGATTGATGCTGTGAAGAGGAACAGGTTGAGATGGTTTGGTCGTGTGTTGAGGAAGGATGAAAGTGACTGGTTGAGAAGAGTGATGGAAATGAATGTAGAAGGAAGCAGAGGACGGGGAAGACCGAGAAAGACTTGGCTAAAGATGGTGGAAGAAGAAATGCGGGCAAGGGGGTTAACAAGAGGAGATGCAGAAAATAGGGCAAAATGGAGAAGATTGTCATGGGGACCGCAAGGCTAACCCCTGCTCTAGCAGGGAAAATGGCCTTAAAATGCATGTTGTTGTTGTTTATCAATGATCTCTCTGACTCTCTGGAAAATCCTCTCTATATTTTTGCTGATGACTCCACTCTCTGCTGCTCCATTCCTCATCCCTCAGATCGGCAGTCTGCAGCCTCCTCACTCTCCGCAGGCCTGGACAAAATCACAAACTGGTCAAACAAGTGGAACATGTCTTTCAATCCTGACAAATCTCACACTTCACTATGTTTCTCCGAAAAGACCGACTGGACAACCCTCCCATCTATTTTCTGAACAATCCTCTCCAAGAAGTTCTGTCTCTCAAGCTTTTGGGTCTCACTATCTGCCATGATCTTTCCTGGGAAAACCACATTTCCAAGCTGGCCTCCAAAGCCAGTCACTGAGTGGGCATCTTCCGTCGTGCAAAGTCCTTCCTTGGCACACCTGAACTGTTCACCACATACAAAGCTTTCATCCACAGCTTGAGGGAGTACTGTTCTCCCCTCTGGGCTGGTGCTCCTGCCTCATACCTAGCTCAGCTTCACACTGTTGAAACCAAAGCTTTCAGAATCATTGGAATCTCCTGCGATGAAGCTGATTCTGAGAGCCTTTCACTCACTCACCTTACGCAGTTTGGTGGTCTTTCTGTCCTCTATCGACTCCTCTCCAGCCTAGCTCCCCCAGCTCTGTCTGTGCTCTGTCCCCCAAATATTCCTTCAGGCCACACAAGATCTGCCTGCAACCCTCTTCTTGTGAAACTGCCAAAATCAAGACTCTCTGCTCACCTTTACTCCTTCATTCCTCTTTTTCCTGCCTCTGGAACAAAATCCCTCACTCTCTTCAATCCCACTCCTCCCTCCAGGTCTTTAAAACAGCTGTTCACCATCATCTCTTTTCGTCCCCCATCCAAAACCTCGATCTTTTCTATCACCATTAATTCACCCCAGATCCACCTTTTTGAAATACCGATTTCTTTCCTGGAAGTCCTAACAGTGTCCATATGTTTTATATCTCGCCCCCCCCCCTCCACTCCCTTCCCTTGCCCCCTCCTCACAAGCCCTCTCCCTCCCACAGATCTCCCAATGTCCCTGTTCTCTACCGTTATTGTGCTTGTGTGCTTCCCTCTCTCTCCCCATCTTGTCTCCCGCTCCCTTTATTATATGTTTCATGTGTCCGTTTATGCTTTTTGTGATTAATGTTAGCTCTTACACGAGCCTCGATGTTGTATACAAAAAAAAAGGACTAAGGTCTGAAGAAGTACATGAAGGGAATATAATTCCACATTGACAGTGTGGGACTCATGCCTGAAGAAGTACATGAAGGGAATATAATTCCACATTGACAGGGTGGGACTAAGGCCTGAAGAAGTACATGAAGGGAATATAATTCCACATTGACAGGGTGGGACTAAGGCCTGAAGAAATAGAAGAAGGGAATATAATTCCACATTTTTTTTCCAACGAAAGCTAATTTCAATCAAGTTTTTCAGGATTCACATTTGTATTGTCATGGGGATGCTCGGGTGAACAACCATTAAGTAGTCTTTGTGCCAGGTATTAGCTGAATGGATTTATTTCAGCCGTTATAGACCAATCAAATGATTCGAAAAAGAGAACCCTGAGGTCAATCTCTGAAAGTATTACTTTCACACCGTCGTCCACGTGATGTCCCAGTAATTGCGGGAAGCAACGGTCGGTCTTGTTCGGCACAACGCGGCCTCACCCTGCTACTTGCTTCTGCTACCTACTCCATGCAGTCATTGCCCACCGGCTTCCTCCGACATCCACACTAGTCCCGTCTCCAAAGGCAACCCTCGGGAGTGGCTGGCTGATTCAGCAGAGCACCCTCCACACACTCTCAACAGGCAGTAGCTCATCCGACTGCTCGCCTACGCACTGCCTCTCCTGCTGCTGCTTCTTTCTCTTCAACTTTTTCCGCTGGCAATAAAGTCACCTCCCACTCTCCATGAGCTTACTGAAACATTCCTCACAAACTTTAAATGCTGTTTAACATTAAACTTAAATAAATTTGGAGAAATTCTGACATCAGTAAGGCAAATTTTACTTATGGAACTGAGTGAAGATCTACGGTAATCTATATACCTCACAAGGAGGTAATGACATAACCCTTCATGCCTTTCCTGTAGAGAATGGGTGTATCTTGTCTCTCACAAACGGTTTCCTATTTTTAGGATTCATTTTCCGACAGTATCCATAGTCGAAGTAGAATAAGCTAGTGAAGAAGAAATACAGTACTCCACTGTACTGTCATTCTCGGTATGAGTGTAGATGAGTCAATGATAACGAGTTTGTCTCATCGCACAAATGATGTATTGTGAATGCAAAAGCAACTATAACTGTACAATTCGTAATTATATTGTAAGTCACCATAAACTGTAATTTGAAGTACTAGGGCATGCCCGTACTATATATATGCCCGTACTATATATCTATCTAAAATTATATCCCCCCCCCCTATTTACATGAAATGGTTTGGTCCAAAGCGAACGGCTTGCGAGTGGTGACAATCCCCCCCCTCTATTTACATGCAATGGTTCGGCCCAAAGCGAACGGCTTCCGGAGTTTGGTAAAGAAATCGCCATCGCGTACACAAACGCGCAGGAAAGCGAATGAATCGCAAATTCGTTTTTATTAGTTGTAAAACATAATGCCCAATTATTCAATTAGCGCCAACGTATTTTGGCTGTTTGCAATTTAATCGCAAGGCAAAGTAGAAAGAGAAGAGGGGAAAAAAGAAAAGCCTTGCCTTGCTGCAAACAGCTGCTGCAAACAACAACAACATGGAAGGCTGCACTGTCCGGAAGTTGGCATATCGCAGTTACGATTATTTTAGTGTTAATGGCCAATTATTCAATTAGCGCCAACGTATTTTGGCTGTTTGCAATTTAATCGCAAGGAAAAGTAGAAAGAGAAGAGGGGGAAAAAGAAAAGCCTTGCATTAACGCATTAACGCTTGCATTGCATTAACGGTTCGGCACACGTGATAGCTCGCTGCTCTCTGATTGGTTGAAGCGTTTTTTGGACATAGCTCGGTAGGTACTTGTCCGATTAATTTCAAACCTTGAAAAGGCACATCCTCGGGTCCCCAGCAATATACCTGGCAAGTTTCAAGTATATCGGACCCGTGGTTGTCGAGAAACAGCGGTCACAGACACACAGACACACAGACACACAGACAGACACACAGAGATTGCTGGAATTATAGATAGATTAATCTCATTATTGACATGTAAATACTTGTTGCCCTTCTATTAATTGCAACCAATAGCGACATTGAAAGAAAAATCACCTGGTAATACTTTTCATGGCTCAATATGTGTTTTGCTAAGCCATTCCTGCAAAAGAGAAAATTTGTCTCAACAATTATATGATATCTTGTCAGTAAAGACCAGAACCCCAATCATGCTGGTGTGACTTTACCCTGACTCCCTAAATTTCCATTCATAGGCACGTGGCCGGAAATGAGTTGTGAATCAGTAATAAAAATGGCTGCGGGCCAGAAATGGAGTTAGGACTTTGAGGAAGTTTGTGATCTATAGACGAAACATTGCCTGAGGCCAACTCTGCTCTTTCTTAGTCGTTTCAAATTGGTGGAGTAGACTACAGTTCTTTTTGAAAGTTATCTATGCCTTTTCGTGTCACACCGGTTAAAATGAGCTGCAAATCAGCAAGCTCACATCATTTGCAGGCAACTGCAAAACTGCGCAAACACTCAACCACTTGACTGCTTTCACCTCCAGGCTGATTGTTAGCATGGATGTGGAATAGCCATGCGTCATTGCAGTTACAAGCAATCTACCCCCATGCAATATTACAAGTAAGATAGCCTGCCATAATATACATTTCAAATGCCCAATTGCATCTCTCACCTGCAATCGGCAGAAACAATCAATCCTTTTACATTGCAAATTGAGATATATAATTTTGCATTTACACAAATGCCTCCATATTGCTCCTAGGATTATATGATTATAAGGAGAATCCCTTGACTAGTTAGAATGAGCTGCATACCAGCAAGCCTATCAGCATGCCTCGCCCAACTGAAGAGTTCAATTGCAAAGAAAAAAAATGAAAATTTAGCATGTGGCACAAATACACACCACCCAAAAATGTTAAAACTCTAAATCTGGACTATTCAATTACTGGAGAAACTTGCTCCCTTTGGGAGCAATGGGAAGTTGTATCCCACCCTTCACAGTGGAGGGTTTAGGGAGGAGTGGTTTATCCTGGATATTACCAAGTCATATGCAAAATTTGGTGGATATCAGCCCAGCCCTGTTCTTTTCTATGATTTTTAGATGTACATACAGTGGGCTGAAAAAGTATTCACCCCTACCAATAACTTATTTTTTTTTTTTTTTTTTTTAATGAGATATCGCCCGCCACAAAGCCTTAAAGCCACTCGAGGTGGGGGCTATAATGCCACATTTAATGCCACATTTGGATGAATTACGAATTATGGAGAAACGTTTTTTCCAAATGAACGTTTTTATTCATAACTGCAGAAGTGACTAAACACTGTTATAGTTGGAGTAGGTTACATGTCAGGAAATACCTGAAAAAAAACATGTACAAATCAAAATTCACTGGTTGCAAAAGTATTGTTATGTTTGTGGGGGTAGATTATGAAATACCTTCGTACAGATAGGACTGTATAGGTATAGCATGGACCGTGGATGAGTAGGAGACATCTCGATGTATTAAGTAGGGAAACTGTAGCTTAAGGTTGTTTACGTGTCTTCACAAGAGGGGTGAAGCTATGGTAATTAGGTAGGGGTTAAGACTAGTTTTCCCCAGTGTGTGATTACCCTTGGTGGATTTTCCCTATGTTTTTTACAATTATAACAAGGCCGGCAATAAAACCCTCGTATAACAACAACAACCATAACCGGCATAATTGCCGACAGAAGCTCGAACATTCTCGATCGACAACTAAACCCGGCCTCCAAAGGTTTGTAACTGGTGGGCCACGCCCCGAGCTTCGTCATTGGTCAACCAAGACCATGGGGCGATTCGACGGAGCTCGGCGATTGGACAGAGTGACGTCAGAGCGGGAATGTTAAAGCAGGAAGAAGAAGACTCTCTCTCAGTCTTTTTGCTCTCTCTCTGGGTCTTTGTTCTCGCTCGGTCGATTTTGTCACTGGGTTTCGTCTGCGCTTGGCTCGGGTACGCTCATGAGGAGAACTTTTCGGAGCTTGTGTGAACTTTTGCAACGTTGGAGGAGGGGATGTTGTTGGATTGTGGTGCTTTTCGGGGGAGCTGGAGCCACGTTGCGTTTGGCGGTGTAAGTGAGGAAGGGCTGTTTGATTGTTTTGCTTCGCGCCTGGGCATTTTAGACGTGGGGTTTTGAAGCCATTGGCGGAGTGCTTCCCGCACAAGTGGGTACATCGGCGGCAATGACCAACAAGCCCCTCAACGCATTTTGGACTAGAGCTGAGTACCGGCCAACTCAACAAAACAATTTATTTTATTTTCATTATTTTTCCCCTTGTCTGTTTTTGTGATGAGTGGAGACGTCTCAAATTAGGATATAGTTTTATCTCACCTTTCCTTTTTTATCCCTTGCATTCACTTTCATTAAATTCTTTATTGTGGCATTTTTTTATTTGTCGTGTGTATTTATTTGTTTGTTGGTCCGAGAATAAACCCATGTGGCTTTCGTCCAGGTAAGCACCTCGCCGCCTTCCGTCCTGCGTGCGCCATAAAAAGTACCGCCAATTTTTTGGGCTGCTGCCTCGAGAGTAAAAACGATCAGTCATTCGTCACTCAGTGGTCTTAACCGCCGGATGACAGGACACGAGTCAACCCCTTAGGTCATTACTTGGTGGAAGCACCTTTTGCAGCTATGAGTATTTTTGCGAAGGTCTCTACCAGCTTTGCACAGTGAGATGGTGAAATCTTTGCCCATTCTTCACATGAAAATTGCTCTAGTTCCACCAAGTTTGATGGGGATTGTCGATGGACTGCAATCTTCAAGGCCTGCCATAAATGTTCAATTGGGTTCAAGCCAGAACTTTGACTTGGCCACTAACGGTTAAGATGGCTGGCTGGCTTAAGATCTTAAGGTCTTGATTATGAGCCCCCTGTCGTACCATTGAAATAACACCAGATGGGTTGAGTCAGCCTGTCATCCTTCCAAGGTCGGCAAAATGAGTACCAGCTTACTGTTAACAAGGGCACTGCATCAGCGGCACAGCCGCACTTCCAGAAATAATGCAATTGGCAGCCACAGACTGCATACAAAAGAAAAACAACTGGGCCACTCAAGAACATTCATTTTCTTTTTACTCCGCCACTTCAGTGTGGCTTTAACTTTGTGCTTCGGATCATTGTCCTGCTGAAATGTAAATCTCCTACTAGGTTTCAAATTCATGGCTGACTCCAGCAGGTTTTCATCAAGGATTCTCCTGTACTTTGCAGCGTCCATTGGCCGTTCTATCCTGACAAGCTTGGCAATTCCTGCTGATGAAAAGCAGCCCCATAACATGATGCTGCCAATGCCATGCTTGACAGTGGGGATGGTTTGACTGGGTGATGTGCAGTGCTTGGCTTGCACCAGTAGTAATGCTTTTAATTTAGAAAATAAATTTTTATTTTTGTCTCAACTGACCACAAAACCTTTCTTCCCATGCCTGCAATATAATTAAGATTCTTCATCACAAACTCCATATGAGCTTTTACAGTAGATGCGTCTTTTCAGTAATGGCTTCTTTCTTGCCACCTGTCCAGAGAGGCCAGCTTTGTGAAAGGATATAAATTCATATCAATGCAAACATGATACTTCTGGGGGAAACGGGGTGGAGCAGTCAAATTTTCCTCCATATTTATGTAAGTAGATGCTCCCAAACCTCATCTTATATGTGGTGCTTTTATTCAACAAAATAACTAAATAATACTGTCTGTCAGCAGGATAAAGTTTCATTTCTGTGATTACTCTTCTGCCCAGGAAAAGTGGTTGTAGGAGACCATTGCCCTTTTTTTCTTCACTTACCAAGAGCAGATTACACAGCTTTCTGGCAGCATTATAATGCCCATTTCAAGTTTACCCGAGAGTATGATGGTGTGGCTTTTCGAGCCGACGTGGTCCTTGCGGTCGAAATTTAACCTGTAAAAATGTTCAGTAAAGTGCTCCATGCTTTTAGTCCACCGAGGATGTTTGAACGTGATAAATCTCCAAGTCTGATTGATCATGGGATTTGGATTAGAACCAGAAGATGCCAGAGTACGCACAGCATACAGACACTCTTGTATTAATGTGGTACTGGGAGGTTCTTTTAAAGCTGTATAGGTACGTTGCTGTGGTGTACACTTTCGCCCTTTTTTAATTGTGCAAGCAAAACAAAATAGTAGATTTTAATTAGAATCCAAACGAGCAAATCAAGCAAAATGTCTCTCCTTAATAAGGCCTAGCTTCATCAGTAATACATCAGTATTACTTCATCAGTATCATCCACTTCAATTTGGGTAAGCGGTGAGTATTCCATCACACTTATATATATCGGGAAAAGGTATCTGATTTTTCAGGTGAGCCACTTGTCTATAGGTGCGTAACCCTTTGCATTGCTTCTGAAGCCACAATGTCAATTTGAGCGAACTGTTGAATTTTTTTTGTCAGTGATGACTTTCAGGATGTGGATGCTTGACAACTGAATGAAGATACTATACTGTATTAACCTTTAAAGGTCAAAATAATATATCTGGAACATCTTTTTTGGAAATGTTCATCACTTGATCATTATGTGCTACAAATGTTTCTTTTGATTAATGTACCATGGAAGTCTGAAAAAGTTTTAACCAGATATACTTTTACTGGTTCATAATTATTGGTGGTATAAGTGATGATGAATACTGTGAGATCTTTGGAGCAATATAAATGCTTGTGGTACCCTCACCAACATCCCTTCCTTGTTTCCTTACTCCACACTTTGCACAATCTATCTATAATTCCAGTAATCTCTGTGTGTATGTTTGTATGTTTGTATGTTTGTATGTTTGTATGTTTGTATGTTTGTCTGTGACCGCTGTTTCTCGACAACCACGGGTCCGATATACTTGAAACTTGCCAGGTATATTGCTGGGGACCTGAGGATGTGCCTTTTCAAGGTTTCATATTAATCGGACAAGTAGTTACCGAGCTATGGCGATTTCTTTACCAAACTCCGCAAGCCGTTCGCTTTGGACCAAACCATTTCATGTAAATAGAGGGGGGGGATTGTCACCGTACTCGCAAGCCGTTCGCTTTGGACCAAACCATTTCATGTAAATAGAGGGGGGGGGGGATTGTCACCGTACTCGCAAGCCGTTCGCTTTGGACCAAACCATTTCATGTAAATAGAGGGGGGGGATTGTCACCGTACTCGCAAGCCGTTCGCTTTGGACCAAACCATTTCATGTAAATAGAGGGGGGGGGATATAATTTTAGATATATATATAGTACGGGCATGCCCTAGTAACCAATAAATCCAACAATCAACTGCCAGAGTTTTTCATCATTACTCCAGACCGGCAGGTGAACAGTGAACAAACACTACAAGCCACATTAACACCAATTCTAGACTTCCCACTGAACTGCTGAACATAAGACGCCCATCATGTGATATACAACATAAAGATTCCTTTAAACATATGTGTTTGTTCAATTCAGAAATACAAATAACCTTCTTTTTTTTTGCAAAACTGAAAAGTGTTCTCCCATCTACAATGTCTTTGTTTCTGCGAAAAATAATTTCATTCAATTTGCTGCTTATGGGTGGGAAAAAAACTTTTAAAGTTTGCATCTTAGCAATTATGGAAACATCCCCATGAAGATTATTACTTCTGTCACCGAAAAAGGATGGAGGTTATGTTTTCACTCATGTCTGTCTGTTTGTGAACACGATATCTCAAAAAGTTGTGGACGGATTCGGACAAAATTTGTTGGAGAGGTAGCGTGTGTGACAAGGACGTAATGGGTAGATTTTGGTGAAGATCCAGATGCGGATACTAGAATTTTTAAGTGATTCTTCACCATCGGGAGGTAGGGCCAAAAACGATACATAGCAGGATATCTCAAAAAGTTGTGGACGGATTTGGATGAAACTTCGATGTGTGACAAGGACGATTCGATTCGATTTTGGTGAATCTGAGTATGGATTCGGATATGAGAATTATTTAATTTTTTAAGTGATTCCTCCCCATTGAGAGATAGGGCTAAAAAGGATACAAAGCACGATATCTCAAAAAATTATGGACAGATTCAGAGGAACCTTGGTGGACAGGTTGCGTCGGTGACGAGGATGAATCAATTCAATTTTGGTGAAGGTCCGGATCCGAATCCAGATGCGGCCTATCAGGGGGATACAGAATGTAAACTGTTTAGCGTGGCAGAGGTATGTGCTCTACCGAGTGCTGATCTGCTTTGAATTCATTATGTTATTTTGATACCACAAATTTATATTTTTTGAAAAAAAAAATACTTTCTCATCAGCCCTTATTTTTTATCCTGTCCAAATTTATTATAAAGGACAATCTAATATTTACCTAACATTGACTTTCATATGCAAGGAGATATTATCCAGATCTTTATATGAAGCAAGATCTTGTTTAAGTTTATCACTTATGATGGTTGGTGGTGGAGACCATCCACACTCTTGATCGAGTATCGGGGCGCTGACCACAGGTCAGAATTGATAAAAATAAATAAATTCCAGGGTATAGAAATTCTCACCCTGAACCACCATGGGAATTTAACCCACACCAGTGAGGTAAATGCGGAAACGCTTCAAACGACCTCATCACCCAAGATATTCATATGCCCGGGCATGTGAAATCACTTGACAAATCGAACGGAATTATTAAAGTTCTTCCTATTTTTATTTCTTTTAGTGCATATGCTTTTTGAAATCTAAAATCAAATATCTTTTTTGAACAATTTATATATTTGTTAATTGATAACTAATTAATTAAACCAGAAATATGCCATCAGTGTTTACAGTAAGGGGAATTTAAATTATAAATAGAGGGCCTGTGTATTGATGTGTGCTGGTGAATTGCGGTGGACATTCTGTGGTTGGGTTAGGGTAGTGTAGGTCAGGTCAGGTTAGGTTAAGGTAGGTTTTGTTTGATTTGGTTAGGTGTGGTTAGGTTAAGGTTATTTAGGTGTGTTATGCATGATTTATTTATTCTACATCTCTTTCCTCCATCTCGTGTTTTTATGCCGCCGCCGACAAAGTCGCCGGAGGAATTATGTTTTCGGGTTGTCCGTCCGTCCGTCTGTCCGTACAGGCTAAACCTCGTTTTTCACAGCAACCATATGTCCGATTGAGACTAAACTTTCAGGTAGGAGTGACACCCATGCAGAATTTTTTTATTATAATTGTGACGTCA
The DNA here is from genome assembly GCF_964187855.1 of Myxine glutinosa. Taxonomy (NCBI): domain Eukaryota; kingdom Metazoa; phylum Chordata; class Myxini; order Myxiniformes; family Myxinidae; genus Myxine; species Myxine glutinosa. Next base: position 171,394,401 of record NC_136264.1, read on the forward strand.
TAGGTCACGTGGTATGGCAGCCATCTTGGATTAAAAGCAAATAATGAAAAATTATTTCTCAGAAACCACTGAATGGAAAAATTTGAAACTGGCACATTGTCAAGTACTGCAAATGGGGAACAAAAGCATGATGTTGATGACATCATAGGTGAAGTTGTGTACCAGCCAAAAATGTTTATTTTTTAAAATCCCTTCTCTGAAACTGCTTCACCGATCGATGTGAATCCTGTCATGTCGGGTGAAAATGTGATACTTGAAAACAGCTGAAGGGATTTAAATCAAACTTCTTTATTTTTAGGACAGTGAACGAGGGTATCTACCCATTGTGGGACTATGCGGAGGCATATTGGCGACACAGTCGCATTGTTCTAGTTTGTTTATGGAGGGGTGGATCTTGCAAATAGTCTTTGTATGGTTCACCTCCAAAGCCTGGTGTTGGCTTAGCGGCTATGGTTAGCGCTTGGGATCCTAGGATCGGTTGATCGCTTAATTAATGCCAGGGGGGTTTGACTCAGCCTGTCATCCTTCCGAGGTTGGTAAATTGAGTACCAGCTTGCTGGGATGAATGATCCCAGTGTGTACCCCAGTTTAGAATAGGTACACAGTATTCCTGCGCATCATAAGAGGTGACTAAGGGTTGGCGTCAGGAAGGGCATCCGGCCATAAAAAAAACTGCCTCAAACAGGGAACCATGATTGTCATGGGGCCCACAAGGCTAACCCCTGCTCTAGCGGGGAAAAATGGCCTTAAAAACGATCATTCATTCATTCCCCTGACTGCGCCTGCATGGGTTTGCAGGTAGAGGAGTAGCAGTTGAAATCTGAATCCTATGCAGGTTCTTCCTGATGACTGCATATTTGTCTTTTTGCATTCCTCCTGATACTCCAGTGCTGTATTTGGCCAGTTATTTGGTATAATTATTGCAATTTCATCGAAAAACATTCTCCAACATTTTTGTATATGTGGTAGTTGCAAATTATCCATTTGCTCCAAAAAAGTTTCATTAAGAGGTCTTTTATCTTTTCAAAACATATTTCCATATGCTCGGTTGTTGCCACCAAAGGTACACTCTAATAACCACCTCCTAGAATGGCAGGAACCACTCCCCGAGGACCACACCTGGTTGTGGCTTGGAATATTGGTGGGAGCAAACGGGACCTTTCACCAAATACTAGGAAAGCAGTACTTGTGCTACAATGTTGTGCTACAATGTTGGGGATGGTAAACAAAAATCAACAGTTCACTTAATGTTCACATGAATGGCTTGACAGGTAAGCAAGCCTTGCAGGAATGGTACCCCAAATCAAGGATGCACTGGATATCCGAATCTGTCAACATTGAGGCTGAAGCTCCAAAGACCTTGAGCATCCGTGACCCATACAAAATGGTCCCCTATGGAAAGGAGGATCTCCCCGAGTGTAAAAACAATTAAATAGCAGCGAAAGTACATCACAATATCTCTGACATTAAAGCGCGGTGTTACGCGCGCTGTTTGTAAACAAGGAGGAAGCGGACAACGCGATAATTTGTAAGAGTCTTTATTCAAGAGCTCACTAACACTGAACTCTCAGGGCTGCGTGCCCCGTGTATATCGTGAGGCCACGCCTCTCTCCCGGGCGTGGCCCACCCCCACTTGGTGTGCGGGGTGATGTCACCACGTCAGTGCTTTCGTGTCCGCCACACGCGCCCCCCCCCCAGAATCCCCGCGCACCTGAAGGGCCAGTTTGCAGGGCAAACGGATGACCCGGCCGAAGCGCCCCCTGGCGACTGGCGGCGTCTGGGATGCAGGGATGCCATCTGGGATGCCTCCGGCTGCCCCTAGGATGGGTGCAGGACCGGGGGGCGGCGTGGCGGCGGGGCTGGGCGGTGCCGGGGGTTCGCCCGCAGGGGGGTGGCCCCGACGCGGGGGTCGGGCCACTGGCGGTGGATGGTCCACGTCGAGGTGGGCCGGCTTGAGGCGGTCCAGAGAAACACGGTCAGGAGTACCGCCGATGTCCAGGGTGAAGTGCTTCACCCCGGTCTCCAGCACGCGGAAAGGCCCGTCGTACGGGGGCCGCAGTGGTGTCCGGTGGGCATCGTGGCGGACGAAGACGTACTCCACCGTGTGAAGCTCCGGGGCGACGTACGTCGGTGGGTGCCCGTGGCGTGCCGTTGGCACCGGGGCGAACCTCTGGGCGGTCTCCTGCAGAGAGGAGCGCTGCTGTGCCGTGGACCATGGTGCCGTGGAGTCGGGGAGGAACTCGCCCGGCACCCGCAGCGGTTGCCCGAAGACCAACTCCGCCGCGGATGGGTGCAGGTCATCCTTGGGCGCCGTCCAGAGGCCCAGCAGGACCCAGGGGAGCCTGTCGACCCAGCCGCCGTCGCGCAGGGTGGCCGGGGGCGCGGCCTTCAATGAGCGGTGAAATCGCTCACACAGGCCGTTAGCCTGGGGGTGGTAGGCTGTGGTTCGGTGCAGCCGGACCCCGAGCCCCTGCGCGACCGCCCCCCAGAGCTCCGAGGTGGACTGGGGGCCGCGGTCGGACGAGATGTCTGAGGGGGCGCCGAACCGGGCGACCCAGGTGGCGATGAAAGCCTGCGCGATGTCCGCCGCCGTCGTCGACGCCAAGGGCACGGCCTCCGGCCACCGGGTGGTGCGGTCCACCATGGTGAGGACGTGGGTGAAACCCCACGAGGGGGGCAGAGGTCCCACCAGGTCCATGTGGACGTGGTCAAACCGGCGTTCCGGCACCGTAAACGGGGCCAACGGGGCCTGGGTGTGCCGGTGCACCTTGGTGCGCTGGCACGCAAGGCACGTCCTGGCCCAGCCGCGGACGGCCTTCCAGAGGCCATGCCAGACGAATTTGTTGGCGATCAACCTTTGGGAGGCCCTCGCACCCGGGTGGGACAGGCCGTGGATGGCGTCAAACACCTGGCGCTGCCAGCCCACGGGCACGTTGGGGCGAGGCCGCCCGAGGGAGACGTCGCACAAGAGGGCCGCGCCCGCGCCATCGAACGGCACCTCGGTGACGCGGAGGCCCATGACGGCGGTCCGCAAGGCCTGGACGTCGGGGTCAGCGGCCTGGTCCGCTGCCATCCGGGCATAGTCGATGCCGAGGTGGACTGCATGGGTGACGGCCCGGGAAAGGCAATCCGCCACCGGGTTGTCCTTCCCCGCGACGTGCCGGATGTCCGTCGTGTACTCGGACACGGCCGAGAGGTGACGCTGCTGCCGGGCCGACCACGGCTCGGTGACCTTGCCCATCGCGAAGATCAGCGGCTTGTGGTCGACGAAGGCCGTAAACGCATGGCCCTCGAGCAGATGGCGGAAGTGCCTGACCGCCAAGTGAAGCCCGAGCAACTCGCGGTCGAAAGTACTGTAACGGCGTTCGGGCGGGCGAAGCTGCCGGCTAAAGAACGCCAGCGGTTGCCAAGCTCCACGCACCCATTGCTCATGCACCGCGCCCACCGCGTAGTCCGATGCGTCGGTGGTGAGGGCGATCGGTGCATCGGGCGCCGGGTGCGCGAGCATGGTGGCGTTAGCCAAGGCGAGCTTCGCGCCCGTGAACGCCGCGTCCATCTGCTCGGTCCAGGTAACGTCGCCTTTGCCCGGCTTACCTCGGAGAGCTTCGTGCAGGGGGCACAGGAGTTGGGCGATATGGGGCAGGAAGCGATGGTAAAAGTTCACAATGCCCAGGAACTCCTGCAGCCCCCTGATCGTGCGGGGGCGGGGAAACCCCTTCACCGCCTCCACCTTGGCCGGCAGGGGGACGGCTCCGTGCCTGGTGACGCAGTGCCCCAGAAAATCGATTTCGGCGATGCCGAACCGGCACTTTGCGGGGTTCACAATCAGGCCATGCTGGCCCAGGCATTCGAAGAGCGTGCGGAGGTGGTGTAGGTGCTCTTCGCGAGACGCGCTGGTGACGAGGATATCGTCCAGGTAGACGTATACAAAATCCAAGTCGTGCAGGACGCTGTCCATCAGCTGCTGGAACGCCTGAGCCGCATTCTTCAGACCGAAGGGCATCCGCAGGAATTCGAAGAGTCCGAACGGCGTGATGACTGCCGTCTTCGGGACGTCCTCCAGCCTGACGGGGACCTGATGGTAGCCGCGTATGAGGTCCACCTTCGAGAAGAAGGACATGCCCACCAAACGGGCGGAAAAGTCCTGAATGTGGGGGACGGGGTAGCGGTCGGGGGTGGTGGCGTCAATGAGACGGTGATAGTCCCCGCACGGTCGCCATCCCCCGCCGGGCTTCGGCACGATGTGCAGCGGCGACGCCCAAGCACTCTCCGAGCGCCAAACGATGCCGAGTCGCTCCAGGGTAGCGAACTCCGCTTTTGCTACCGCCAGCTTCGTCGGCTCGAGGCGGCGTGCCCGGGCGTAGACCGGTGGCCCGACGGTGGGGATGTGATGGGCCACCCCGTGCCTGACGGCCCCCGCCGAGAAGGTGGGCCGCGTGAGGGCCGGGAAGACGGCGAGGAGGCGGGTGAATTCGTCCGCTGCCGGAAGCGTACAGATCAACGTGGCCGGAACCGAACCGTTCGGCAAGCCGCTTGGCAAACCGCTCGGTGAGCTGCTCAGTGAGCTGCTCGACGAGCTGGGCAGCGCACAAGCGAGTGAGCTGAACATCTCGGCCTGGACAAGACGTCTGTGCTTTACGTCGACCAGGAGCCCATTGGCGCACAGGAAGTCCGCGCCAAGCAATGCCATGGGCACGTCGGCGGTGACGAACGACCATCGGAAAACCTGTCCTCCGAACCGCAGAGAGAGGCAGCGTTTTCCGTACGTACGGATGGGCGTCCCATTCGCGGCAAGCAGCGCGGGGCCCCCGCCCGTGGCGTGCTTGTCCAACGTACCGGCAGGAATGACACTCACCTGCGCTCCCGTGTTGCACAGGTAACGGCGCCCGGATAAGGTGTCCGTTCTGAACAGCAGGCTGCTCGAACGGCCGGCGCTCATTGCCACTATCGAGCGCCGGCCCGGGCGTTTCCCAACCTGTTGAAGGAGCATGGCGGATGACACTGTCGAGCCTCGTGGCTGAACGTGGCGTGGAACCAGCACCAGGTGGTGGAGCTGGAGGAGTGCGGCTGGCTCCGCCAGGCCGGTGGAGTTGGCGGTTTTCCCCGCGGTGGCGGTTTTCGCCGCGGCGGCCACGAGGTGTGTATCAGCATGCTGCGTATGCTGTGTAAGCTGATGCTGTGGATCAGCATCATCAGCAGCATCAGCCTCGAGGTCCGTGACGGCCGCACCGACTCTCGCCCGCGTGTCCGAAGCCGCGAAGTACCTGTCCGCCTCGGCGGCCAATGCTCGGGGTTCCGTTAGCACGGTCCGTTAGCACGAAGTTGGCGACAGAAAAGCACCCGGAATAGAGAACCAGGGGCTTCGTCGCCCAACAGTGACAGCATATGGTCCATTCGGACCGACGGGCGCGTGTCGCCGAGCTCGGGGAGATCCAGGAGGCGGTCGGCCCGTGCGTCCTCCGTGAGGCCGAACGTGGCTAGGAGCAGCCGCTTGAGTGCCTCGTACTTGTGGCCGTCCGGTGGGTGGCGAAGGACGGACACAACTCGAGCGGCCGTGCCGGGCCCGAGGGAGGCGACGACGTGGCAGTAGCGCATGTCGTCGTTGGTGAGGCGCCGAAGCTGAAACTGGACTTCGGCTTGGACGAACCAAACTTCGGCCTGGGCCTCCCAAAATTCGGGAAGTTTAACCGACATTGCGTTGTTGGGCATGGCAATGGCGTCGTGTTTGGAAGCATCGCTACGGCAGATCCAACGTCGAGGGTCACCAGTAAAGCGCGGTGTTACGTGCGCTGTTTGTAAACAAGGAGGAAGCGGACAACGCGGTAATTTGTAAGAGTCTTTATTCAAGAGCTCACTGTAACACTGAACTCTCAGGGCTGCGCGCCCCGTGTATATCGTGAGGCCACGCCTCTCTCCCGGGCGTGGCCCACCCCCACTTGGTGTGCAGGGTGATGTCACCACGTCAGTGCTTTCGTGTCCGCCACAACATGCTCTTTCCATTACCTCACTGTATTGACACCACAAATTGATCTCTCATTTATTACAGCTCTGCTTCCTCAATTTCTCGACATATGTGTCTCTTGATCCACACACTTCTATGTTTACCATTCCTGATACGCCCCTCAAGCCTCAAAGGCCAATCACATGGCTGCTCACGGCCTCCAAAGACATGTTGCGCACATGAAGACTGCTGCTGACCTTCATAGTTAGTTGTCTTACCTGCTGACCAACTTATATTCGTTTTCTACTATGAGTATCAACTTGGTTCACATTTCACCTCTCTTTACTGAACAGGTCATTCCTCTCAATATGAGTAATTCCAACTGATTACTTTATAATGAGATATAAATTATGCAGCTTGACCTCGGGCACTTCGACATGCCCTTTCTAACTGGCACTGATTATAGTTTTACACACTGGCATCTTGTTTTTAAGAATAATATGTCTAAACGTTATTTGAGTTATGCCTTCTCCTGAAGGCTCGGTTTGCAAGCCACACTCGACAATTTCAATAGAAGAGACATAATTACTATTTTATGGAAAATGTTTTTCGACTTTGTTTTATGCTCAGAAATAGATTGTCGTGAACACACATTTGTGTTAAAAGATTCGCGTTTAAAACCTACCTTAAGAAGGGGGGCAGACATCTGTAAAGACACACAAACTGATATTGTTTTATATGGTAGATTATCGGGCCATACTCTAAAATTCATATTTTTGAATTACAGTTTTAAACTAGATGGTTGGTATTCATAGAATACTTACCCTGCGCAGACAACTTGTTGCGAGGCCAACTCTTCCGTTTTTGAACATTTTTTTCTTTATTCCAATATGGCTGCCAGACCACACGAGCGATGACATCATAAATTTATATTCTCTAATATAATTGTTGCATAGATCACGCTCAATACATTTCAAACTGATCAGACTAAGCGTTGTCCCTGTCGAATTATGACGTCATAATTATGGCACCAATGACGTCTATTTATATTGACTCAGCGATCTATTCCCAATAAGGAGGGCTTTACAATGAGCCATGTTTCATTATTTTCAATGCAGCGGTTTTGGAGATATAGAGGTGCAACATTTTTTGATTTTTCCAAGATGGTGCCTGTGCCACATGACCTCTGACATCATGATTATCATCAAAATATTACACAGGAGGAGGCCCTTATGGTGAAAATCCTATGGTGCTCCTATGGTGAAAATTTAGTGCCCATCAGACCAACAGTTGCTGAGAAAAAAAATTCACAATGATCGGATAAGTGTTATACTTGTCAAATTATGACGTCGTAACAAAGGCACCGATGACATCATCATTAACATATCTTATTCCCCAAGCGGTGTACTTGACAACGAGCCATGTTTAAATTTTTTCCATTGAGCAGTTTCGGAGATATAGAGGTGCAACTTTTTTCGATTTTTTTTCCAAGATGGCGTCTGTACCGCGTGACCTATGACGTTATAATTATCATTTTAAAAAATCTACAGGTGCCGCACATATTCTGAAAATTTAGTGTCCATCGGACTAACAGTTGCAAAGGAATTTTTGTTACATTCATACTTATCAGATCAAGCATTGTACTTATCGAATTATGACATCATAATTAAGGCACTGACGACATCACCATCAACATACCTTATTCCCCATGGTGAGTGATTGACAACTAGCCATGTTTAATTTTTTTTCATTGAGCGGTTTGGGGGATATAGAGGTGTAACATTTTTCCAAGATGGCGTCCGTACCACGTGGCCTATGACGTCATAATTATGAATAAAAAAAGTATACAGGGGGAGGCGCTTCTATGGCAAAATTTCGTGTCAATCGGACCAATGGTTGCCGAGAAATTGAATTTTTAAAATGCAGACACGTACGGCACACGTACGCACATGAATGCTTAACCCCGCTTTTCGCTTCGCGAGCGCAGTGTAATTATTTTAGCTGTGGTTTTGAGCTAAAGATTCACCCTCTGGCAGAATTAAATTATCATTGATATGTGTACGCAGACCCAATTACTTAATTATTAAACCCCCCACACAGTGTGCCTCATGAGCGTGCGAGTGATAACACCTCCATTCGGCATCTTGGGAGTTTGTCTCTTGCAGTGCGTCTTGGATCGCCCGTCAGGGGGACCCGACTCCATTATGATGTCAGTGGTTATTTCTGTTTATATTCCAGTCTGATCTTTTGACAATGTTTCCTTTGAAGTACCAGTATTCTTCCTTTTCTGTGGAATTTGGAATTATAATGGTAACATTTAAATCATAAATACAATAAATCTCATCCGTTTTATTAGTGTACATATTAGGACAACTATTCTCCAATAGAAGTTGATGCCCCATGAATATCTTGAAACTCTGATTCTTAATGAATTCCCAAAAAAGGATTCTGTCATTCTTCCAAGGAGAAAAATGAGAACTTTTACTTTGTGTTGTATCTTTGGTTTTTTTGTAATATTTTTTTGTATTTACCTTGAGTATCTTTAAAACTTTTTACAACACTCGATATTTCCCACATAAGGCGTTGTTGAGTTTATTTGATCTAATTAGTTTTGTGGATGGAGGTGCCTGTAGTGACAAAATTATTGTGTTGGATTCCATCTCCTTTGAACCTATTCATTCTATATGTCTATTGTGTTATTGATATGTTTTTTTGTTTGTTATATATTTGCCAGACAACTGTGTTGCCCTCAACTTATACGTTTTTTATAACCCATCCTCAGAGGAGGTAGATCTGAAGGTAGATGCTTGAGGGTTGAAAGAAATGTATATTTGAACAGTCGGTGCTTCTTTCGAAGACTATTTTACTCTGAAAAAAAGATTGGCTGTCAGCTTCCCTTAGTAGTGGGGTGGCTTAGCCCAAATATTCAAAAGAATTGTGCATTTTGTGATACAAGCACCAAATTTGGCACAAATGTACATTAATATGTTGCGAACATTTTCAGATATTGGGCACTTGAAATTCCGTAATTTTTTTTTTCAAATTTTTTCAAATTTCGTAATTTCAAATTTTTCGGGTGACACCGTCACAATTTCGGTCTTCGAGGCCGGCCGATAGGCAAAGTGTGACCGGAAGGGACGAGGTTCTCCTGACCACGTGGCCCTCGATCTGGGAAGCGAGAGGCGTTCCATTAGTGGACGCGCCCCTCACGCCCGACTTTTGGGCGGCCCCGGCAGGCCGTTTGTTTTGACGTTCCGTGACAGGCCCCGCACCCCCACCTCCGGGCCGACCGGAAGCTTGTGCTGAGTACATCATACCTGAACAACTCAGTGAGGCAGAACACAGCAGTGCACACCAGGGTGACCCCTTCAGTGCATAAACCAATTAACCTGTCCACTGCAGGGCATATAGAAATGAAGTTATTTTCTGCATATAATAATAATATAAGTTCAGTTCTATATAACAATTTCTGTTATCACCACTACCACTACAACTACCACTACTACAAGCTTTGTCTGGAATTTTGTGGACTAACAGACAAATAGACATACAGACAAGCTGGGATCAAAACATTACCTCCTTCCACCATTGAGTGTAGAGGTAAACATCATGGAAATTATATCATGCCCTAGATTTAATTCATGCTTACCCGTGTATTTGCTTCACTGGTTCACAAGGTCTTTTGCATACATGTAATTCAGACTCTCGTCTTCATTGCTGACCACACAATGTTCGCAACATATTAATGTACATTTGTGCCAAATTTGGTGCTTGTATCACAAAATGCACAATTCTTTTGAATATTTGGGCTAAGCCGCCCCACTATATCGGCCGGCCTCGAAGACCGAAATTGTGACGGTGTCACCCGAAAAATTTGAAATTACGAAATTTGAAAAAATTTGAAAAAAAAAATTACGGAATTTCAAGTGGCCCAATATCTGAAAATGTTCGCAACATATTAATGTACATTTGTGCCAAATTTGGTGCTTGTATCACAAAATGCACAACAGGTTTGCTATGCTGCTACACTACAGGTGAATTATTAAGAGGATATTATTTCTATCAGAAGGGTTTTTTTATTGTTATTATTATTATTATTTTTGTATACAAGATCGAGGCTCGTGAAAGAGCTAAAATTAATCACACAAAAAGTCAACCAACACAAAAAACACAAAATAAGGGGAGTGGTAGACAAGATGGGGAGAGAGGGGGAAGGACACAAACACAACATTTGAGAGCAGGGACATCGAGAGAACTGTGGGAGGGAGAGGGCTTGGGGGGAGGTGGGAGAGGGCTTGGGGGGAGGTGGGAGAGGTATAAAACATATGGACACTGCAAGGACTTTCAGGAAAGAAGTTGGAATTTCAAAAAAGTGTATCTGGGGTGAATTAGCGGGGGTAGAAAAGATCAAGGTTTTGGATGGGGGAAGATAAGAGATGGTGGTGAACAGCTGTTTTAAAGACCTGGGTCCTGGAGGGAGGAGTGGGATTGAAGGGAGTGGGGGAGTTTGTTCCATAGGCGGGAGAAAAGGGGAATGAAAGAGTGAAGGTGAGCAGAGAGCCCAGATTTTGGCAGTTTAACCATAAGAGGGTTGCAGGCAGATCTTGTGCGACCTGTAGGAATATTTGGGGGACAGAGCACAGAGAGAGCTGGGGGGGGCAAGGCCGGAGAGGAGTCGGTAGAAGACAGAAAGACCACCAACCTGCCTGCGGTGAGTGAGTGAAAGGCCCTCGGAGTTAGCTTCATCGCAGGAGATTCCAATGATTCTGAAAGCTTTGGTTTCAACAGCGTGAAGACGAGCTAGGTGTGAAGCAGGAGCACCGGTCCAGAGGGGGGGGGGGGGGGGGGGGGAACAGTATTCCATTGAAATATCCAGCATTGCCTGATGCTGTTATAATCCGTTTGGCATTTTGAAGATATCAAATTTGCTTTTTTCTATTTTTTGGTGGGGGCGTAAAATACTTCCCTACACCAACTAAATGATTGTGGCCGGGTCATTTAATATTACCTTTCACATACATAAAAATGCTCAGACACGATAGGGGGATTTTTTTTTTTAAGCCAACTTTTCTTTTCAAAAAAAAAAGAAACGATTTTTGGCCTAAAACACTCCCCCGCACTCATAAATGAACCACAGAAAATTTGAAGATATCCCTTTGACCAACTCTGAGAAAAGAGGTGACACACTGACTCCCTTCATGTTAAAATACAGACATGATTTTGAGACATGATCTTTTCATGTCTCAAATGAAACCTGAAACAGACATTAAATTTTTTTTTCAAACATGTCTCAAACAGACATGAAACAGACATGAAAAAATGGTGTTGAGCCTATAGGCGTCACGGGCCTTGGAAAGATCGGTCTCAGCGATCTGTTGTCTATGCACCACCCAAATAACTATGTGGTATTCTCTCAAACAGGGATTCTACCATTGAGGTGACACAGCTAGATCCTTGCTGTTATTTCCGACATTTTTTCTCTTAAGATACTTGACCAGGGACTTTGTCCAAGACTTCCAGGAATCTCCCAACATTGTGAAAGAAAACATCCATCAGTATTTTATTTTAACGATGTGTATTGTAACGGTTTTGAGAAGTGTAACGAATTTGAGAAGTGTAACGGTTTTTGAGAAGTGTAACAATTTTGGAGGAAGTGTAACGAATGTGAAAAGTATGGTTTTGTTATGTGTAACACCCTGGTAATGTAAATAATGGTCGCAGCCGTCCTCCTAGTTAATTCCATGAAACTTACACGCAGGCCACGATATATCTTTTTAAATAGTGTATTTCCTTATTCTATGTAGGCTAAATATGTGTTTCCCACTAGACTCTGCATTGTACCAAACGAAATAAGCGTAGGCCCTTTCAATTTCCCCAAGCATCTCCGCTCTCCCAAAGTTCCTTTCAAAAGCGGTGCGAGTGGTGTTCAATCCCGCAAGCCGCCATTGCCCATGTGCTAATCTCGGAGAAGAAAGGCGTGTCTCCACCTCGTCATAGAGGGGAGGAGTGAGCCAACCCCACTTGGCCAATCAGCACCGCGGTGAGCGACCCGGTAGGCGTGCCCTCGCAGCCGGCGGCTTGATTCTGCCCCGAGTGATAAAAGCGACTGTAAGGGACTGCTTCACCCGATGACCTGGGAGATGAGCGAAGAGGTGACATATGTGAGCTGAGCTGTGAGCGGTGAGATGCGAGACGCTCCAAGCCAAAGAGGAGAGGTACTCGGAGAGGAAACCAGCTTTGGAGAGACGCGCTGAAAGGAGGGAGACGGCTCCACCAGAAGGAGAGGAGCAGGTGTGCCCGAGCCAGCGCGTGACGTCTACAGCATCGGCAGCGGATACGCGACGGAGGGTTTTCCCGCCAAAAACGCGAGGAATTGAGAGCTGCTGCCTCCGACCCTGCCTCCCTCTCCAGCAATCCACCTCAAGCCCTACCTGCCTGCAATATCCCCCGTGTAAGTGTGAACGTCGTCTGTCCTACTCGTTGTCCTGGGGTTAAGTAAATTGAATAGGATAAGCTAACAATGCACTGTGTGACTGCTTCTTCCATCCATTGCTGTAAATAATTTTGGTCGCTCTTTCTTTTTGCTTGTGTGTGTATAATAAATCTGTTCTTCCTCCGTACTCTGTCTTCTTCTCTTTTCATTCTCTTTCGGTCGCTTTAGAGGTTTCCCGATTGAATATCTGTGGTGCGATCTGGTCAACGTCGGGTGGAATCGGGCCAATTGGGGATCCTGTAACGGTCGCGGTTGGACCATCCGCTCGGCCCATCATAACATCTAAACCGCGATCTGTAACAATTGGTAGTCAGGAGTTGGGATTCGAACCTGGGACTAAATTTATTTAGCCCAAATTTTGGACACCAATTGTGTTATTACAGTAACAATTGGTGTCGGGAAGTGGGATTGGATCCGAAGCGCGCTTAACGCGCTCAAAATTACAAAATACCGAAATTGCTTTTGTTTTACAAAACCCGAATTTTGAAATCGCGCCATGGCTGGTCAAGGCGACGGGGTGCCGGTGGGAGAGATAGACGGGGTAGAATCGACCCAGGACCTCGGGGAAATGTATGTGGAGGAAGGAGAGGAGGAGAACATTGGCAATGTGGTTGAGGGGGTATCAGGTGCACAAAATGGCGTGCTCGCGCACGTGGTTGAAGAGTCCCAAAATAGCGGCGCAGTGGAGGGCGAGCCCGCGGTGGCGGCTGGGGACGCTGGGCAAACCGGGTTTGACCTCAGATTATTCTTGACCCAACTGATGGCAAAAATGGATGCCCAAAATGATAAGTCCACCCGAGAGCGAAGAGAAATGGGTGAGCGGTTGGGAAACCAAATTGTGGGAAAGAGGGCTGATAGTGAGCGATTAGAGGGCCAAATGGGGGTAATGAGGGACGAAGCGAGGGGTACCGGTGAGGGGTTAGACAACGGGATAAAAGAGGTAAAGAATGGGTTAACGGGGGTGGAAAATAGAATGGCTGCCCAGGAGAATCAGTTAGAGGGGGTAAAAAATGGGTTAATGGGGTTAGAAAATAGGATGGAGGACAAATTGCGGGAAATAGGGGAGCAATCTGCCCGGGAAATCAAACGAATGGGAGAGCAGATAGAGGAGGTAAAAATCGGGGTAGAAACCAAATTGGATGCTCAGAGGGATGAATTGGGACAGATGAGGGTGGCATCTACAAAGGAGATAGAGGAGATACGACGAGGTGTAAGTGAGGAGGTTTCGGGGCTACGCGAGGAGGTAAAGCGAGGTGAGAAGCGTATGGAGAAAGAGGTGAGAAATAATACGGCTAGGTTACAAGGGGGAATAGAAGATCTGACAGAGGAGGTGGAACAGCTGACAGAGGGACAGACGGAGTTAGTGGAGCATGTTCAAAAGAACACTGCGGTACTAGGAGGGTTAAAGGCGACACAAAAAGAAATTAAAAACGAATTAATAGCGACACAGAAGCAATGTCAGATGGTACGTGAGGAACTGACAATGAGGGTGGACGAGGTGACAGAGATAATGGAGACAAAGGACCGGCAGGTGAGGATGCACATAGAGACGGTCACGGTAGCCTTAGAGGACGAACTTGAGGAGACGCACCGGGAAATAAAAGAGGTGAAGCAAAAATTAGAGGAAGTGGAAGAAGAGGTGAGTGAAATTAAGAAGAGACGGACAGAAACTAAAAGGGAAATCCAGGAGGAGGTGATGGAATATGTGCAAGGTCGGTGCTCAACTCATAATGTGATGCTCACTAACCAAATAAAGAGTTTGCAGGTGGCAAGAGAGGTGCGGAGACGAGGTGCCAAGGTGAGTGGCGAAATATTCGGCAATGTATATGATGTGAGGAAAGCTTCAGTCGGCTTGGGGGTTGCTATGGACCCGGGTGTGCGTGAGAGGCCGTTGGTGAAGTGTGTGACAGGTCAGGTGTGCGAAAAAAGAGGTGTGTAAGAATGTCCGACCATGGGGTGTGTGAGGAAAAAGTGCACGCCGAGGAGTGAGTGTGCCATCAAGAGTGAGTTGGTCGAAGCGCGTGTGCGAGGGGGTACATGGAAGCGCGGTGTGGTAAGTGTTACGGAGGAAGTAACGAAAGAGTGTGCGCAAGAGTGTGCGCGAGAAAGGTGTGTAACAGACGGGTGCATGGGGAAAGAGTGTGCTGTCGAGAGTAAGAGTGAGTGCGCTGTCAAGAATGGAGGTGAGAGTAGTGAGAGTGACAAGGAGCGTGAGTTGGTTGTGACAGGTGAGCGAGGATGTACACCTGGAATGGAAGGATGCACACCTGGAATGGTAGAACGTGTGTGGGAATGCACACTTGAGTTGGTCGTGAGGCACGTGGTTGGGTGTGCGAATGAAAGCACACCTGTAATTGTCACAGAGGAGGTGACCGAGGAAGGGGCGCGAAGAGGTGTGTTGGTGAGGTGTGCGAGCGACGAATGTGTGCCAAGGTGTTCGGTGGTCAGGTGTGTGACCAAGGCTGGGAGTGGAATGAGTGTACCTGGGTGTGTAAGAGAAGGTACGACGAGGAGCATGGAAACAGCAGGAGGTATGAGCAAGAAAGGGGTAGCGTATGCATATAAGCATGCAGGTGAGGCATCGACGGTAACCGGGTTAGCGGTTAGAGCGACTTTTAGCCGACTCGGGCCCTCGGTGCGTGCCGGGCTTCGCGTGCCGCGAGAACCAGCGGGGGTCCGAGCCACGGCGGGTTCAAAAGGACCGCCGTACACGATCCACACTGGGCCTCGCTTGGAACGGCCGCGTCCGGGCTCCACTAGGCGGAGCGGGCAGCCCGATAGGAAGGGTCGTCATGGCGACCACTTTTTATTGAGACGTGCCGGCAGGTCGAGATCGGGACATTGGATGGCTCCACGCCGAGGTGGTGCGTGGGATCTCGGCCCGGCTAAGCCCCCATCACTGCCCCGAATGCGGGACGTATCCAGCCGCTGGCACAAAACGACCCGCGTTCATTGCTCGGCTGTACGAAGCCGGGCTGTAGACGTGAATTGGCGCACCGAGAGGATGTAATAAGTAGACGGGTGATGAGGATAGTGTTTTGGCCCCGAAATTAGAAAGAAAAAAAAAAGCAAAATTTGATGATGGTTCGGTGATTAGCAGTAAATGACAAATTTTTAATTGGTTGGAATTTGGACGAGCGAAATTGAGAGGACCTCCCCGATGTGGTGGGATGGCAAATCCACCATCCCTCACAGGGTGGGGCAAATGCGCAATAGTTTATGGGGTTGATGGCAGTGAAAACTAGCCCGGGTGGGTTAGGATATATCGTGTGTAGGGATCTAGCGAAGATGACATTAGGTAACGTTAAGTTTAGTTAGTGACTGATACCTGTAGTGGGGACGCAGGTAGTTTAGGGTGGATGATAATGACGTGGGAGCGCAATAGTTTAAAGGGACGACTGGGAAGCGCAAGTTTCAGAGGGGAGTAGTTAGATGAGATGATGCCGTGTGTTTGAGGATTGAACAGGTGTGATTGAACAGGTGTGATTGCACAGGTGTGCAACTGAACAGGTGTGTGGAGCAGTGTATGAGGGAGTAGTGGTGATTGTGTATTGTGATGACCAAATGGTCCAGGAAGAAAGGAGGGTGCAGGTGGCACCAGGTATGAGTGCACAGGTGTGCAACGACAGGTGAATGGAGGACAGGTGTATGGAATAAATGGTATGGAGTATTGGAATGGATGGTCGTGGAGTGAGTATGGTGGAAATTGTGGAGTGGAGTGGATGGTGCGAAGGTGTGAATGGGGGAAGAGTGGACCCCCATCACGGATACCCGGGGCGGGTAGTGTAAGTGTTAGGTAGAGGGTACAGGTAAATTGTGGTTGGATATTGGCATCTGTGGTGCGGGTGAAAGAATGGTCTTTGGATGGGTGTATTAGTGTTGTGGAAATGGCTGGGCGTGTCGCCTGTTAGTGTGTGTAGTTGGTTTGGGCACTCCACCACTGTGAGGATGTCGGCCAGGTGAGGCCGCAGGTGGGCTCTGGGAGCCGGTAGTTGTGGATGGGGCCCGAGGATCCGGAGGACGGACCCGGGTAGCCCAGTGCCAGAGGGCACCAAGGGGTGACAGAGCCAGGACAGGGCCTTCCCCAGTTAGTTAGGTTAGGGTGAGGAGCTAGGTAAGCTCGGGTGGCAACTGCAGTGGTGGAGGTGTGCAGGTGGGTACACCTGCTGGGAGAGCTACACGTCGCAGCCCAGAAATTGTGCGAGGGCACCGGGAGATGAATCGGGGGAGTGAGACCCCAAATTGAGAAGCACCACAGTTTGGTCAATGGGAATTGGTTTTTAGAACCCATAGTGTAAGTTGGCCATTGGATTGGCAGGGAGAGACCCCGGGTAGTGTAAAGTGTGTTAAAATCATTTAGAGGATAGTTAGGATGAAGGATCTCCTCGCACCATCTGCATCCACTCACCTGAGGTGACAGGTACTCCGCACCATGCCATGTTTAATTATTTTTGATGCAAATGTTTTGGATTGTGAGACGCATCATGACGTGGGTGTGACATTGTGCTTTGATATTCCATCTCTTCCTCCTTATGAGGATTGATGATGAATTTGGTGATGGCAAATTTTGAAGTCGAGGGATTGTGGAGACGAATTTGGTATAGGAGAAATATGGGGAAGACGTGACAGTAGTGACGAATTTGTAAATGGGTAGATTTTGTAAATATGGGGTAAGGGCAAGGGTAGTGTAGGTGACAGGGGGGTGACGTACGGTAGGGACGAGCTTTCTCACTTCGCCCTCCGTACGCATTTCGCCTTGCATTGCCTTATTGATGTGTACCCTTGTGACCTTACCCCTCGCTCAATTGTCTCTTTTGTCTCCCACATGACCTGTGTGCCATTGGGTGCCGAGGGGAGCGTGCGTGAGGTGGCCATTGTGCGCACGAGATTCCCAGAACCAGCATGCATTGCGTTGATGTACCACTTTATGGACCGCTGTTCTGCGGCCAAGTACCACTTGATGGACCCCAGGTTCTGGGGCAGGGCACCTCTGTTGGAGACCGGCCATAGTGGCCAGGGAATCTTGCTTGCGGACCTCGGTAAGGTGGCACCTATGCCAAACAGGTGGACCAACCTTAGTTGGCCCCTGAGGCCCTAAATAAAAACGAACACAAGTTGTGCTTTTTATTATTTCCAAGTAGGCCGCATGAAGCTAGAAGACGTCGGGAAGAACATCGGCCCAGCAGAGAAAGAGAAGACCACCACCAGTTGTTTTGTTGTTTATTATGAACAGTGGTGCTTTTGGGGCTTTGTGGTGCTTTTGGTGCTTGGTGGTGCTTTTGGTGCTTTTGGGTGCTTTGGTGGTATTGGTACTGGTGCATCGATGCAATGCGTGCTGTCTCCTCCCTCCCAACAGGAATTTCTTTTTCTTGTTCCCTAAAAAAAAAAAAAAAAGTTGCGTTGTAAATAAGAAATCACGTCATTGTAAATAATGCTCCCCACCGTAAATGTATAGTTTGAGAATAATTCCGTTATTCGGTTAGCTGTGGGCTTGAGTCTGTTAGACAGGGTGCAATGCAATAGGGGGACATACTTATTTGTGTTTTAAGATTGTCACACTCAGGGTCAGGTTAATTGTAGAGGGAATTACACCTACATGTCACACTAAGTTAAAGTTTTGTAGGCCCGAGCACGGGCCGGAAGAAAGGAGGGTGCAGTGTAACGGTTTTGAGAAGTGTAACGAATTTGAGAAGTGTAACGGTTTTTGAGAAGTGTAACAATTTTAGAGGAAGTGTAACGAATGTGAAAAGTATGGTTTTGTTATGTGTAACACCCTGGTAATGTAAATAATGGTCGCAGCCGTCCTCCTAGTTAATTCCATGAAACTTACACGCAGGCCGCGATATATCTTTTTAAATAGTGTATTTCCTTATTCTATGTAGGCTAAATATGTGTTTCCCACTAGACTCTGCATTGTACCAAACAAAATAAGCGTAGGCCCTTTCAATTTCCCCAATCATCTCCGCTCTCCCAAAGTTCCTTTCAAAAGCGGTGCGAGTGGTGTTCAATCCCGCAAGCCGCCATTGCCCATGTGCTAATCTCGGAGAAGAAAGGCGTGTCTCCACCTCGTCATAGAGGGGAGGAGTGAGCCAACCCCACTTGGCCAATCAGCACCGCGGTGAGCGACCCGGTAGGCGTGCCCTCGCAGCCGGCGGCTTGATTCCGCCCCGAGTGATAAAAGCGACTGTAAGGGACTGCTTCACCAGATGACCTGGGAGATGAGCGAAGAGGTGACATATGTGAGCTGAGCTGTGAGCGGTGAGATGCGAGACGCTCCAAGCCAAAGAGGAGAGGTACTCGGAGAGGAAACCAGCTTTGGAGATACGCGCTGAAAGGAGGGAGACGGCTCCACCAGAAGGAGAGGAGCAGGTGTGCCCGAGCCAGCGCGTGACGTCTACAGCATCGGCAGCGGATACGCGACGGAGGGTTTTCCGCCAAAAACGCGAGGAATTGAGAGCTGCTGCCTCCGACCCTGCCTCCCTCTCCAGCAATCCACCTTAAGCCCTACCTGCCTGCAATATCCCCCGTGTAAGTGTGAACGTCGTCTGTCCTACTCGTTGTCCTGGGGTTAAGTAAATTGAATAGGATAAGCTAACGATGCACTGTGTGACTGCTTCTTCCATCCATTGCTGTAAATAATTTTGGTCGCTCTTTCTTTTTGCTTGTGTGTGTATAATAAATCTGTTCTTCCTCCGTACTCTGTCTTCTTCTCTTTTCATTCTCTTTCGGTCGCTTTAGAGCAGGGGTCGTCAACCTTTTTGACATGAAGTGCCAGTTTGAAATGTTCTTGTTAATTAGTGTGCCATATCAACATTAAGTAAGGTTAACATTAAATTTAATTTTGACACCACATCAAAAAAATATTTCCAACAGACTTGGAATTTTATTCCATCCATATCGGCTACATGCATAGCAACAACATTTTAAAGATACATTTACCGAACATCTACCGAACCTGAACCGCTTCAATGCAATTCCTGTGGGAAATGTGAGCGGGAGACCGTACCGTCAATCAAACTAAACAAGCATTCTGAGTATTGCGCTGCAATACATGTCCCCTACCGGCATTGGGTAGCACTGTCATAGAAGACAGCATTATGACTCACCGCACTCCAAATTATAGTCCGGAAAATTGTTGGGGAAATTCCCAAAGTTCAAAGTGCCATAACTTTGTCAAAAATGATCGAAACGTCGTGATGTTGGAACTTGATCTGTAACTTGTCATGACGAAACCATGTACCAAGTTTGAAATCATTAGCATTAAGAGTTTAGAAAAAAAAGTCCGGAAAGCTGTTCTTTGTGTGACGGACTGACGGATCGACAGACTGACAGACGGAGGGACGGAGTGCAAACCTATAGTCCCCTATGGTGTACACCGGTAGGGGACCAATAAGACAGGCCGTGTGTTACGAGAAAAACTACTACCCCCATTTTCCTTACTACCACCCCATAAAAAAACTCAAAATAATGACGAGATCAATATTAAAACGCAGAAGGCAGCCTGAATGATAACAAAGAGTGGAGATGCAACCGCTGACCACCGGATGGTAAGAGCACAGCCACTCTTACAGCACCTCAGGTTGCCGCGAACGGCATATCGGAAGGCACCAAGCCTGCATCTCCTGTTTTATATCTGCGATTATTATACAATTAAGAATAATGGTGATTAATAATATTAAAACTCAGAAACCAGTCCAAATAATAATAATGAGTGGAGATGCAGCCTCGGACCATCTGCTGTGAACAACACCACTTTTCTTACAGCACATCCGGTTGCCGCGAATATTGTGTTTGAATGCGCCAGGCCGGCATCTCATGTTGTGCATCTTTGATTATTATTCCAGTAATATAATTTGGAATTGGAATGGTGACTCTGCTCTGATCCATCTACCTCATCACCCTGCACAATCACACCGGAATACTGTTATAGTGCAACACGCGCAACAGCCAATGGCTGTTCAATAGGTGATTTGGCATGCAGCGGAGAGGGCACTGCTTTCGCCAGTATGCCAATGACTACGCTGCCGCGTGCCAATGGTGGCACGCGTGCCTAAGGTTGCCGACCCCTGCTTTAGAGGTTTCCCGATTGAATATCTGTGGTGCGATCTGGTCAACGTCGTGTGGAATCGGGCCAATTGGGGATCCTGTAACGGTCGCGGTTGGACCATCTGCTCGGCCCATCATAACATCTAAACCGCGATCTGTAACAGTATATATGCATCAGGAAGAATTATAATTGGGCTTGTTTGTTTAATTGGGTTGTTTATTGGCGAAATAGCTGACACTGCCCGTGAAAAGGCTGAATGCCTCACCTCTGTGTTTGCTTCAAAATCTTGAGATCCCAAACCATCTCTCTCTGTACCCACCTTACCCAGCCGTATGCTGCTGCTCCTGCACTCTGTGTCCTTTCCTGACAAGGTAGAGAAGTTTCTGTCAAACCTCGATTCTGATTCTGCAACTGGACCAGACTGCATCAGGCCACTGGCCTTAAAATCCTGCTCTTCCGCTCTATCTCACCCTCTCTCTATTTTCTTCACCCTCTCTCTGTTCTCTTCACCCTCTCTTTTGCTCAAGGTCATCTACCATCTACTTGGAAATCAGCCAACATTACTGACTTACACAAAAAGGTGCAAAAACAGATCCTTGCAACTGCGGACCAATCTGCCTGCTCCCAATAATCAGCAAAGTCATGCAATCCATCATTGCTTTGGATATCAAATCCTTCCTCTTCTCCAATGGCTTGATCTCTGATCATCAATTTGGATTCAGACCTGGTCATTCTACTCTGGACATCTGCTTCTGCTGTCTCAACAATGGATGGAGGTCCTCAATGCCAAACAGAAAATCAGAGCTGTCTCCCTTGACATATCACGTGCCTTCAATAGGGTCTGGCACCCCGCTCTGCTCACCAAACACTCCTCCTATGGTATCCATGGAAACATGCATTCATGGCTCGTGGACTTCCTCTCTGGTCGTAGGCAACGTGTGGCCCTGAATGGATTTCTCTCATCTCCTCTTCCTGTCCAAGCTGGACGTTCCTCAAGGCAGTGTTCTGGGCCCTGTGCTTTTTCTAATCTTCATCACTGATCTCTCTGATTTGATTCTCTGGAAAATCTTCTTTATCTTTTTCTCATGACTCCACTCTCTGCTGCTGCATCTCTCATCCCTCAGATCGACAGGCAGCAGCTTTTCACTCTCTTTAGACTTGGATAAAATCACAAACTGGTCAAACAATTGGAACATGTCTTTCAATCCTGACAAATCTCACACTCTTGCTATGTCTCTCCAAAAGGACCATCTGGAAAACCCTCCCATTTATTTTCGCAACAATACACTCAAAGAAATTCTGTCACTCACACTTTTGGATCTTACAATCTGCCATGATCCTTCCTGGGAAAGCAACATTTCCAACCTGGCCTACAAAGCCAGTCGCCGACTGGGCATCCTTCGTTATGCGAAGTCCTTCCTTGGCACTACAGAGCTGCTCACCACATACAAAGCTGTCATCTTAAGTTTGATGGAATACTGCTCTCCCCTCTGGGCTGGTGCTTCTGCCTAATACCTAGCTCAGCTTCACGTTGTAGAGACCAAGGCTTTTAGGAACATTGGTATCTCCCATGATGAAGCTGATTCTGAGGGGCTTTCATTCTCACCGCAGGCAGGTTGGTGGTCTTTCTATCTTCTACCGACTCCTCTCCGGCCTTGCTCCCCAGCTCTATCTGTGATCTCTCCCCCAAATATTTATGCAGGACGCACAAGATCTGCCAGCAACACTCTTCTGGTTAAACTGCCAAAATCAAGACTCTCTGCTCAACTTCACTCCTTCATTCCTCTTTTCTCTCGCCTCTGGAACAAACTCCCTCACTCTCTTCAATCCCACTCCTCCCTCCAGGTCTTCAAAACAGTTGTTCACCAACGTCTCATGACTTCCTCCATCAAAAACCTTGATCTTTTCTACCCCCATTAATAAACCACAAATCCATCTCCTTCAAATTTCCTGTTTTCATTCCTTAAAGCCCCTGCAGTGTCCATCTTGTTTATCCCGTTTGCCCCACCCCAGCCTCTCTCTCCCATGGATCTCCTGATGTCCCTGTTCTCTACTGTTGTTGTGCTCCCCTCCCCTCTCTTGTCTCCCGCTCCCTTTATTATATGTTCTTTGTGATAGCTCTTATACGAGCCTAGACAAAGTATACCAAAAAAAGAAGGAAGCTCACAGGAGGGAAAAAACTGGAAGTTTGGAAGGAAGTTTGAAAAACTGAACTTGGGGTGTTGTGGAGCGTGTAGGTTCATGAGTGTAGAAAAGATCCTGGTTTTGGATTGGGGATGATCTGAGATGGTGAACAGCTGCATTAAAGACCTGGAGGGAAGAATGAGGTTGAAGTGAATGAGGAAGGGTGTGGCTCCATAGGTGGGAAAAAGAGGAGCGAAAGAGTGGAAGTGAGCTGTGGTCCTGGATTTCGGTAGTTTCATTAGAAGGGGGTTGATGGAGGACCGCATGTGTCCAGTAGAAACCTGGGGGGAACAAAGCCCAGAGAGTAGAGGGTGCAAGATCAGAGAAGAGGCGGTAGAAAACAAAAAGACCACCAACCTGTCTGTGATGGGAAAGTGATAGCCCCATGGACTCAGCCTTGGCACAGGAGATTACAATGATCTTAAAGGACGTGGATTACAGTGCATCAAGTTGTGGGACAGGGGAGCTAGCCCAGAGGGGAGAACAGTAGTCCAAGCTGTGGATGAGAGCCTTTTAGGTGGATCGGAGTTCAGGTGTGCCAAGGAAGAATTTTGTATGAAGGAGGATGCCAAGTCAGCGGCAGGCAATGTCGGCTAACGTTGAAATGTGGTTTGCCCAATAAATATCATGGCTCGTGGTGACCCTGGAGTTTGAGTGACTGAACTTCCGCAAGAGTATTGTTTAAAAAGTGTATGCGAGGGTTTGTCGAACGGTTCTTTAGGAGAGTGAGAGAATGTGAGATTTATAAGGATTGAAAGACGTATTCCAAGTGTTTTACCAGCTTGTGATTTTGTCAAGGGCTGAAAAGAGGGAAGAGGCATCAGCCTGTCTGGCTGAAGGATGAGGGATGTCACAGCAGAGAGTGGCGTCAACAGCAAATAGATAAAGAGTATTTTCCAGAGAGCGTCAGATAGATCATTAATGAAGATCACGGAAAGGACTGGGTCCAGAATGCTGCCCTGTGGCACTCCAGCCTAAACAGGGAGAGGAGAAGGATTCTGTTGAGTGCAACATGTTGGCGATTAGAGTAGATGAAATCAGCAAACCATGTATGGCTTTGGCATTGGACACCATAAGCAGAGAGTTTGAGAGTAAGACAGGATGCCAGACTGCAACAAAAACACGAAATATGACCAGAGAGGCGGTCCTAAACTCGTGTCTGACATTAAGGGCCTCCATACATTGTTCGGTGAATAGATGAAGCATGTCCAATGTCCATTGCAAGACCAGCAGAGCAGGTTTTTAGGACACATGAGTTGATGCCATCTAGTCCAATAGCAGAGTCAGAGGTGAAGTTTGCCAGAAACGTTTCCACCTTCTCAGATGCAAAAGATACTGAGTCCAGGAGCAGTTTGGTATGACTGGGAAAGCTGGATACAGAGAGCGATAAGTTGCGGACACAAGATTTGTCAGCAAGCACAGAATTGAGGCATGCGTCCTTCTCATGAGCAGAGTCGGCTGTGGTGACATTTGAAGGGAGGGAAAAGATGGAAGGGCAGCATCCACTACTACAGTCAGATTTAGCAAGGTGCCACCCGGTTTTAGAAAAGGGAGACAAGATTGAGTTTCAGAGCAACTGCCTCACCACAGGATTCAGTGTACCATGGGCAGGAAGAAGGGTACGATAATTGAAGATGAGATGGGATTAATCTGTACATAAGAGACGGCAGGTTTCTGTGGAAGAATTTTTCAGGCTGAGTTAATATCAGTGGCAGTAGATATGGGAAACTAGTCCTGAAGAGAGATGGCTGCTTGCAATCCCTACCAATTTTCCTGAGTGAACTGTCAGACTCGTTGGGGTTGAGGCAGTTCTCTGAGAATAGGCAGAGATATGTTTACTTTCACAAGCATATGATCAGATGAATCCATTGGAGCAGAGGAAGAGCAGGAGACATTTTCTGGGAAGTTTCTCATCACAAAGTCCAGAAGAGAGATTTGCCTTTGGGAGAAATCCAGGTTGGAAAGTTCACAGAAAGTTCACAGTTCACAGAAAGTTCACAGAAAGTTCACAGAATCACAGTAGTCCTTTACGGAAGTGCCATGGCTGATGAGATGGGTACCAACACCCAGTTAAGTTGCATGGTGACAATTTAACTCGCCACATATGAGGAAGAGAGAGTTGTGATGAATGGTTAAAAGATTGTCCATGTGGTCGGAAAGAGATGTGGATTGGGCACTCACTATTTGGAGGAAGGTACGACACACAGCCAAACCATAGGTGGGAGCGCAGGGGAAATTACAGCCAAAGATACTCCTCGAGGTTGGGAGGTGTAAGAGTAGAACAATGAGAGAGATAAATGGAGTTATTGACGTAAAGTGTAACTTCGCCGCCAGGATGGTTCAGTTTGATCAATCCGGAGGAGACTATAGCCAGGGAGAGACACGAAGGAGTCAGGGACATCCTGTGGAAGGAAGGATTCTGACAGATGATATCCAGGCTGTCAGCAGCTATCTGAATTGAGATATCAGTCAATTTGGAATGGAGGATATTTTGTGGGATTGTGAGTTGGACAGGCAACCGTGACAGGGTTCTGTGAAGTCGGTGATATCATGCTAGGGAAGAGGAAAGTGAGAATGCCCATTTGCTTTTATGAGTAGGAGGAGGTCGAGGAGAGGAGGACAGAATTGGGAGGGGAAGGTTGAGACTTTGTGGTGGGGTGAGGACTTTTGGTGTGAGGGTTGAGGAGTTGATACCTAAGGGTTGTGAGGGGGAGGGTATTAGCTTGGAGTTGGTGGGGAGATAGAAGAGATGGGACATAATTTGGAGGGGGAGGTTGAGGATTTAGAGGGGGTATGGACCTTTGGGGGTTTGGGGTTGAGGAGTTGGATTGAAGTCTTGAAGTGGGGAGGGGATTGATAATTATGGTTGTGAGGTGGAGGTTGTTGACAATAAGCAAGGAGATGAACAAACAGCATTTGTAGAATAGTCTATCTTATGCTTATGGGAGGGACATTAAGTCTTCAGCTCTGTTTGCATTGTGGATATTATTACGAACTCACACCACATTTTGTAATTGTAGATTTTTGTTCATGTTTCTTGGGGAAATTAAGCATGGAACTGTTTCCATTGCAGTTTTTCACCACTCACTGATTTAACGTTTTAGTTCATAAACATCGTATCAGTCTTTTTGATGGTTAAAATCCATCACTTGAAGCCACTTGGTCACCCTGCTTCCTGCAGATTCAGACTGGGATCCAAAGCAAAATGGTAGGAAAAGAAAAATGAACCCACCTGGGTGATGCTCACCGATCATTACTATGGACTGCCACCAAAAAGCTGCAGTGTGCAATGGTCACATGGATTTTCGCAAGTTTGTAAACACTAGTATCGACTTGAGTTACCTCATTAAGACCTTTCTCAATCAATGACCACTATGAAATCCTCATGACACTGTAAATGATCATCTCCCAGCAGGAGATGTGATAGATATGTCATGGCAAAAGTAAAAATGCACAGAAGCAAATGCGATAAGAAGAAAAGATTGCAAACGCAAAGGTTCCATTTAATGAATCGCCAACACAATGAGAATATTATTTTAATGCTGATTAAATAAAGGACATGTGAAAGATAAAAAGAAAGAGGAACAAGTACAGACACATGCAAAGTACACCACCCCAAGCCAAATAAATAAATAACATATTCTCCAGTGTGCGGCATTGCTAGAGCACCTTCAGTGTCTGGGAATGCCGCCATGCAGCACATAGAGACGGTATTGGGAGGGAGAGGTGTACAATAATTGATTGATTAATTGCGTAATTAAAAGAAATAAATAATAAATGTAAAATAATTAATTTCTTAGTAATTTGTGTAATAGCATAACTAAACCACCAGTGTTTCATCCGAAGCTGTAACTTCATGAAAATTAATAAAATAATTAATTAATCGAAATAAATTAACAATTGATTATTTTATCAAGCACTAGCAGAAGTACTCGGCATTGCCGGGTGGGGGAGGGGAGGGGAGGTGAACGGGGGGGAGGGGGGGAGGGGAGGGGAGGGGAACGGGGGGGAGGGGAGAAGAGTGGGAGGGGGAGAGGGGAGAAGAGGGGGGGATGGGGAGGGTGAGGAGATGGGAGGCGGTGGGAGGGGGAGGGGGGAAGGGGGAAGGGGAGGGTAGAGGGGGGGATGGGGAAGTGCTGGGAGGGGAGAGGGGGGAATGGTAGAGGGTTGAGGGAATGGGGGTGAGGAGTGGATGAGGAATGGGGGGGAAGGGAAAATGGAAGGGGATGAGTGAGAAGGGGAAGGGGTAAGGTGAGGGAAGGTGGGACAGAAGTGGGGGTGGAAGGGGGGAAGTGGGATGGCCAGTCAACAATGACGTTGCAGTTCTCATGGTCGGAGAGCAGCACAACAATCGGACATAGTCCTGCATATTCGCAACAGCACGAAGCGGATTTTGGAGACTCACTGATCCTGTGACGTCCTCCAGTACACCGGCGTTGCCGGGCGGGGGAAGGGAGACCCGTACATTCCCAACCCCGTACATTCGCCCTCTCGACTCAAGCTCACTCGGACAAAAGCTCGCACAAATTACACCGTGAAGGCCCAATGGTCATGTCTATCGCCACAAATCACGGGCGCACTGAATTGAAATATATAGAACGCTCATACTCCGTGAAAAGTGAAGCCGCCGTGTCGCCATCTTGGTCAGCACGACTCGACCAACTCGCTTCGCAGATCTCGTTTTGTGCGCCAATAAACTGCTCCAATCGGTTACGGAAGGGTTGTGGAAAGACGTTTCACAGCTGTTTCAAAGACATTTAATTCATATCGCACAAAATCGATACAAAACACGATCGCATAAAAGGTGAAAAACGTGTGATGTGTGATGGGATGGAACATCACGTGATCGCTCTGAGCGAAACGGCTCGACCAACTCGCTTCGCGGATCTCGTTTTGTGCGGCAATAAACTGCTCCAATCGGTTACGGAAGGGTTGTGGAAAGACGTTTCACAGCTGTTTCAAAGACATTTAATTCATATCGCACAAAATCGATACAAAACACGATCGCATAAAAGGTGAAAAAACGTGTGACGTGTGACGGGATGGAACATCACGTGATCGCTCTGAGCGAATCAGCGAGCTGCTCTGGAACCGGCTGAGATTAGCGGGTACTTCGCTGAAATGCGCTGAGGTAAATATGAATAAAAAATATGGATCGTCAAATATTTTGAGTTCGGCCATGTTCGTCCCAGGCTCAATGGCCATGTCTATGTCAAATATCAAGCACGTAAGCCTCTCCGTTTAGGAGTCTATCGGTAACATTACACACACACACACACACACACACACACAACTGTGTTTTATATATATAGATTACATAATAATTAATCAATTAATGAATTAATCAATTAATCAAAAATACCCTTTATAGCCAAATCCTTTGGTAACTTTCATGTCCAAATATTTGCTTCCTAGCTCAAAAATTGCCTGAGATATTGCCCAGACGGGAAAGAAAATACATGAGTGATTAATATTGAAATAAATAAATAATAATCGTTAAATAATTAAATTATTAATCAATTGGCTAATAGCATATGTAAACCATCGTTTCATCCAAATCTGTAACTTTTTGAAAATTAATTAATTAACTAAATAATCGAATAATTAAATAATCAATTGATTAATCAATAAATAAAAAATACCCTTTACAGCCAAATCACTTGGTCATTGTCGAGTCCAAATATCAGCTTCCCTGCTCTGAAGGTGCCTGAGATATTGTCCAGATGAGAAAGGAAATAAATAAGTACTTAATAAATCAATAATAATTAAGTAATTAATCAATTAATTGATTAATTAAAAAATAAAATCTACGGTTTTGCCAAAGCATATGCCCATTATTGTGCCCAAATTTCAGCTTTCTAGCTCAAAAAATGGCTGAGATATCGCTGGACAAAGAAACAAAGTGAGAACTGAGTACTCCTTTTCGGCGTGCGTCATTGCCGGGCCCCCTTCGGTGCCAGGCGATGACGTCATGCAGCACCTGGAGGTGGAATAGGAAAGGATCAGCATGGGCCGTGGCAAAATAAAAATCGGAATGGTAAGATCAGAGGAATTGTATGACCTTTATTGGGCTGCCCAGCAGATATTCTGTTCTTAGAGGAATTGGAATTATTGTTACTATGGCCTACATATTTTAGAGAACTGTAGTTGATGTTCTTTTGAAATTTCCACACAATGAAACTCCGGCTCATCACCTCTTTGCAATATACCAGCAGCAGCTACGAGTGACTCATTAACAACAAAGACTGATTCACCAGATATTCTGTAGGCTGTTGAACTTGAGAAATTTAATGTGTGACATGGGGGAGGGTTATGAGTGAGATGGATCTTTAAACATTATATAAGCACCCAAGCACCAAACTTGAGGAATGAAGCACCCATATAGCAGTCTCATAATGGGGGATGGGAAAACAAAAACAGGTGGAGCATTCAAAAAGTTATTTGAATGAGATACTCACAATAGACCAAGACATACCAAAAAGGTAATATATAAATAAACACTTGGTGTGTATAAATAAACAAGAATCGAGTGTTATTCACAATGTCAGACCCCAAAAAATCTAATCATATGTGGAATAATAGTAAGGTTTAATCAAGCCAGTTAGAATACATGGTAGTCAAGTGCTACATTATGCAAATTGCTACAAAAATAGTGTTACGTAATTTTTGAGCATCCTCATATTGAGGTTAAGTGTTACGTGCTCCTTCCCAAACCCCGGTCACGGTGTACCTCCGAGCCCCGAGAGGAGTCACGGCAGAAAGATGTGTTATTCTGTATGTCAAAGATCAATGGTGAAACCACACCAATTGTTACCAACCAACAAGTATTGTATTAAGATCACACAAGAATAACAGTACAACAACAATAGTAATCAATTGTACAACCAATATATATTTCCTATGATGGTACCATCAGGTTCGTACAATATAACTCACTGTGCTCCAAGTGAGCGAAAAGAAGAACATTCCCCAATGTCTCTATTCCGGCATCAAGCCAAAGTCGATCCGCTCCAGTGATCGTCAGAACGATGTCCAATTGAGACCAGAATCCTGTTCGGATGACAGTCACGGTCACGCTGCCAAAGCTGCGCAAAGGCGCGTCCTCAAGGCGACCGGGAAATCACACCCTCGGGTATGGACGTTCCACGGCTTCCAATCGGTGAACCGCAGATTTCCCACTCAAAAGCCACGTTACACACACATGCCTGATTAACGTCTGAATGAGGTGAAAATGGTTGAAGCGAAGTGAAAAACTTTGAGCGAAGCGCAAATCCTGCGTGGGGAAAAAATGGCTGACGGCCCATTCGCGTGGCATAACGGCACTCCGATGATTCTCCTCGGAATCAACCGCAAAACCTGTCACGCAGGTTTATTTGTCTCAGCGATGACAACTCTGTCGCAGGAATCCCTTTCCCGGGAAACCCAGAGTTCACTCGTGACATTCATTCGCCAATCGTTCGCTCCAGACCTCAAAGCAGCTCGGCTTCTTGTCCGACTCACTCGCTCCGAGTGTCCCTCTCTTCCTTCTCTTCCTCTTCATTGTCGTCCGGTTCCGGTTTCATTTAAAACATTAACTTTTTTACCTTTTGAAAATAGTAATCTCTATTTCCTTTAAATGACAACAATAATAGTACATGGAATCAAAAATGTTTACAGTGGATGAAAACCACAACAATGGAAGTGACAAATCCGTAACGCTTCCCCCCTCAAGAGAGAAAGTTTGAACATCGTGAAAACGTTCTTTGCAGGCAAAAACTCTTTTAACAAACAAAAGTAAAACTCACACCCAAATTATCAATTCACGTGAGCAACAATAATTGATATTCCCCAAAATAAAGCAACAAAACTTCCAAACAACCTACAGAAATTTCCACCAAAGTTAGTTCACTCTGGACAAAGCATCAGCAACGACATTGTCCCTGCCTTTCACATGCTCAATTTCCAAGTTGAACTCCTGCAAAGCCAACCTCCATCTCATCACCCTCTGGTTTTTGTTTTTCATTTTTTGAATGAAGGTTAAGGAGTTGTGATCAAAAATCCAAAGCAAAGCAAATCTATGGCACTTTTGAAGGAGGCCGAGCTGAGAGCCAGGTTTCATGGTGGTTGGGTGGTGAGGCCTGGAAGTATTCACTGCATGGACGCATTTAGGAACGTGGAGTTCACGGGTTAATCCATGCAGGAATCTTGGCACGGCTGCTCCTGAGCACTCAGTGCTTCCAACTCTTCTCTTGATCATAAAAATCATAATCACGGTTGTAGAATCGGGTGCTGTAGTCACGTGAGTAGCGGTCCCTATCTCGGCTACCTCCATAATAGTCATCCCGTCGAGAGTTGCCAAAACCGCGCTGCTGTTGCTGGGAGCCTCCATAGTAATCACGACTGCAGCCGCCACCAAAACTACCCCTGAAACTACCTCCACGTTGTCCTCCTCTGTAGCCCCCTCGACGCCCATGGCCTGCCTTCTCTACTGTGATGGTCCGACCATCCAAATCCTTGCCATTCAAAGCCTGTTCTGCATCTTTGGCATCCTTTGTGCTTTCAAACGTGACAAAGCCAAACCCTCTCGACTTTTGCGTCTTCCTGTCTTTTATCAGCAGCACTTCCAAGTGTGGTCCATATTTGCGAAAGATAGAGTGCAGAACATTTTCACTTGTGTCAAAGTTCAGTCCACCTACAAAGAGCTTGCCAACATTGCCTCCATCCATGACTTGTGTGTGCTGACACTTAGTTTCAGGGTAATCGACAAGAAGTGCCTGTGCAAAGCTTGACGTCAGTACCTTCTCCTTCTCTTCAGAGTGCTTCCTACCCATAGCACGAGTCGCGGCACAGGATGGAAAGATACCCGGAATCTCCTGCTCTAACTGTGCGGTGTTATTTTCCATACTGGGCTTTTCAACCAACATTGGATTACCAGAAACTCGACCACCGGCCAAATCTTTCCCGATAACAAAAGAGATTCCCTTTACAGGAAGAGTGGCTTGTAAACCTGCGGTGACCGGTCCTGACACCAAATGAGACTTCAAATGGATGACATGAAGTGGAGCGTTAAAATAGCCACCAACCCCTTGTAAAAGAACACTAACACCAGTTGCCGTCTTCTCTGACAATGGCAAAATGCCCTCAAGCATCAAAGATTGATGTGCTCCTGTGTCCCTCAATACCCTAACAGGTCTCTGGTTCGTTAAGTCTCCATCCAGTGACACAAACCCCTCTGAAATAAAAGGTTTGTAACCCTCTTGAACAAGGTCGTTCTGTGATGCCGTAACTTTGGCATGGGAACCTTCACAAGGCACTGTCCTCCAAGGACGAATTCTCGCATTTGCCAATGCATTCGGAGTTGCACTAGTTTGACTCCGCTCCTGATTTTTCCTTTTCAGGGCATAACATTGGGACATCAAATGCCCAGGTTTCTTGCAAAAAGCGCAAGTAAGCCCGGAGGAAAAACTCGTGGTCTGCCTCGGGCCCCCCGGAAGATAAGTCTGTCTTGGAACTGTAGTCTTCTGATCCCTAAAAGTCACGGTATCAGATTTGTCCCCATAGTCATCTCTAGGCCGCCTCCATGAATATTTGTTCTCCGCACCTGATTTACCATAACTCCCCTGGCTAACTCTAGGCGGGAAGTTAGGTTTGTGGAACCCCATCCTGTGTGTCAAGGCATAGTCATCTGCCATGGTTGCTGCCTCACACAACTCTGGTACTTTCTTTTCATCCAGATGTACTTTAATGTCCGCGTGGACACACTGTTTGAATTCCTCCACCAAGATCAATTGTCGC
Organism: Myxine glutinosa; assembly: GCF_964187855.1. NCBI lineage: Eukaryota > Metazoa > Chordata > Myxini > Myxiniformes > Myxinidae > Myxine > Myxine glutinosa. The sequence continues at coordinate 171,426,840 of NC_136264.1, forward strand.
AACAGGTTGAAGTCTTTCCCAATCCCCTTCGAGTCACACCACCGATCAAACATGGTTTCCTTCATTCTGGCAAACTCCACATGGGTCTCACTCTCCCTCTTCCTGGCATTCCTGAATTTTTGCCGGTAAGCTTCAGGGACCAATTCATAGGCTTTGTGAATGGTTTTCTTCACTATCTCATAATCTGCACATTGGTCAATTGGTAAAGCCGCATAGATATCTTGAGCTTTACCCACCAGAACACTTTGCACTAACATAGTCCAGGACCCCACAGGCAATTTTAGCATTTGAGCCACTTTCTCAAAGTGTAAAAAAAACTTGGCTACCTCCTTTTCATTGAAGGGTGGAACCAGCCTCACATGCCTACCAACATCCCAAGTGTTCTGACTAGTTGTCGAACTAGCCGGCATGGATACTACTTCTCTCCGTTCTCCCATTAATTCCAGCTCCTTGAGTTTAAGTTCCTTCTGATACTCCATGTCACGTTCCTTTAACTCCCTTTCGGCTCTCCTTTCCTCTGCTCTTTCCTCTGCTCTTTCTTCTTCAACTCTCCTTCCCTCTGCTCTTCTCTCCTCGAGTTCTCGTTCCTGTTCTGCTCTTCTTTCCTCGAGATCCTTTTCAGCTCTCCTTTCCTCTGCTCTTCTCTCCTCAAGTTCTTTTTCAGCTCTCCTTTCCTCTGCTTTTAACCTTTGCTGGCTCTGCAGTTGCATCTCCATTTTCCGGAGCTCCACATTTTCTTTTTCCTCGGGTAACCAATCCAAGGCTACCTCTTTCCATGTTCCTTGTCCCACCAGAGATTCTACCACCAATGTCTGCATCTCTGCTTTCTTCATATTAACTCGGACCTCCAAGTTAAAATATTTGGCCAATATCAAAAGTTCCGATCTTTTTAACGCTTGGAACTGTGCCTCATTAGGGGACGCTGCAAACTTTTCTGCGTCAAACACCATGGTGACTATCAGTTAACACCTGTTAACCTTCACACAAAAATTTTCAATTTAAAAAAAAAAAAATTTGGGAATGTTAGAAAAATTCCAAATTTGGTGGAAATTTTGGGAATGTTCGGGAATTCTATCCCAGACGAATGTTAGGGAATTTAATCCCGGACGAGAATGTTTGGGAATTCTATCCCGGACGAATTTTCAGCAAAGACGAGCCCCAAATTTCTGTTACGTGCTCCTCCCCAAACCCCGGTTACGGTGTACCTCCGAGCCCCGAGAGGAGTCACAGCAGAAAGATGTGTTATTCTGTATGTCACAGATCAATGGTGAAACCACACCAATTGTTACCAACCAACAAGTATTGTATTAAGATCACACAAGAATAACAGTACAACAACAATAGTAATCAATTGTACAACCAATATATATTTCCTATGATGGTACCATCAGGTTCGTACAATATAACTCACTGTGCTCCAAGTGAGCGAAAAGAAGAACATTCCCCAATGTCTCTAACCCGGCATCAAGCCAAAGTCGATCCGCTCCAGTGATCGTCAGAACGATGTCCAATCGAGACCAGAATCCCGTTCGAATGACAGTCACAGTCACGCTGCCAAAGCTGCGCAAAGGCGCCCTCAAGGCGACCGGGAAATCACACCCTCGGGTATGGACGTTCCACGGCTCACAATCGGCGAACCGCAGATTTCCCACTCAAAAGCCACGTTACACACACACACACACACCAGATTAACGTCTGAATGCGGTGAAAATGGTTGAAGCGAAGTGAAAAACCTTGAGCGAAGCGCAAATCCTGCGTGAGGAAAAAATGGCCGACAGCCTGGTCTCGTGGCGTAAAGGCACTCCGATGATTCTCCTCGGAATCAACCGCAAAACCTGTCATGCAGGTTTATTTGTCACAGCGATGACAACTCTGTCACAGGAATCCCTTTCCCGGGAAACCCAGAGTTCACTCGTGACCCTCGTTCGCCAATCGTTCGCTCCAGACCTCGAAGCAGCTCGGCTTCTTGTCCGACTCACTCGCTTGTCCGAAATCACGCCTTCTCTTCCTCCTCTTCCTCTTCGTCGTCGTCCGGTTCCGGTTTCATTTAAAACATTAACTTTTTTAACTTTTAAAAATAGTAATCTCTATTTCCTTTAAACAACAACAATAATAGTACATGGAATCAAAAATGTTTACAGTGGATGAAAACCACAACAACGGAAGTGCCGAATCCGTAATATAAGCTATAAGTGACTGTGTGACGAATCGGATTGTTCTGATATAACCGTGGAGAGGGTGACATGGTGAGAGGTGTTGAGTTAATGTTTTAATAGCGCATTAAATGTGTTTCCCAATCACGCTGTTCATCTTTTATGATTGTTTAAAATGCACGTTTCCCAATCGGCCCGTTACCGGATTTTGTCGCAGCATGTCCTTCTGAGTGCCCTTTGACTGGCCCACACAAAGTTCTGCTTAACTTAGATACCAGAAAGGAAAAACAACAGAGTTTGGCTAAGAAGCATGCAGTGTTCTTTCAAACAAAATACCAACACGAGTCTGAAAGAGCATTTTGAGGGGGAAAAAAAAAAAAATGTCTTCCATTGCTCTATTCCCTGTTAGCGGTTTATTGTCCCTAGATGTTCTCCCACCTCTACGTCCTCCACCATATTGGGATCCTTATTCAAAAAGGGATCCAACACAGCACTCTCCGTCATGGGCTTTTCGACAAACTGGTCAAAAGGAATCCTGAACTAGGTCTAGAAAATCCTCATCTTCTCTGTCATTTAACTGTTCCAAGACCCAATATATCCTGGACAAGTTTAAATCCCCCATAATCAATACTCTTCCCTCATCACATGCCTTCTTGGAATTCTTCACATATCCATCATTCCTACTCATCCCTCACACAATGAGCCCTATAAAAGCATCCCATAAGTATCTTACCTTTCTTGCTCTCTGTAATCTCTATCCACACAGAATCCTCTCCATTAATTATATCATTGATGTCACGTCTTTCACTCAATACAGTAATGTATTTCACCCAGGTTGCCACATCTCCTCCCCATTTCTCTTTTCTATCACACCTATAAATCCTGTGGCCTTGAATTCCTGTCCTCTAGTTAGATTGCTCCCCAATCCACGTCTCACTTACATCAACTACTCATACATCTCGCCTCCACCCTAACTTCCAGCTCTTCCATCTTCCCATTCAAGCTCCTGGCATTCGTGTACAATACCTTTAACCTTTCCTTTCCATTAACCACCACCTTCTGACATAACCGTCCAACAACCACATCCTCATTCTCTAGTCTAAATCAAGCTAAATTAATTTCTCAAGAACCATTCTTTAATTCAATTCAATCAATTCAAATTCAATTCAAATCATTCAATCCACAAATTTATTCCCCCCTTCCCATTCCCCTCCCACCCAAGCCCTCTCCCTCCCACAGATCTCCCGATGTCCCTGTTCTCTACTGTTGTACTTGTGTGCTTCCCTCCCTCTCCCCATCTTGTCTCCTGCTCCCTTTATCATATGTTTTATCTGTCAGTTTGTTTTTATGTGATTCAATGTTAGCTCTCACACGAGCCTCGATCTAGTATACAAAAAAACAAAAACAACATAGTTATCTCACAGACCACCTTCTTAAGCACCCTGCCACCTGGCCGCATTCACTAACGATGAGCATGCATGGATCCCCACATATCCACAAATCCAAACTCTTCTCTCCTACATACACCACCCCTCCACCCACTGGTTCACTTCTGTTGCTCTACTACAGAAAGCTGCACTGAATTCCACCCTTGGTAGAATTCCTAAAAAAATCACTTCACATACCAAATCCTTCAAATGTTACCCCAAACTCGTACCTCCTCATTAAAGGTTCTAAACATACCTTAGATACATCATCCCCTCTCCCCCATCTTCCCCCCCACCCCCTCACCCCTATGCACCACCACAAATGTTCCCGGACCACAATCTGACAAAACCATCCAACATTCCGTCAATTTCTCCCACACCATCTTTCTATGAGTAAAACAATACAAAACTCTAGCTCTCAAACGAGTCTCGATGTTGTATCCAAAAAAATAAAAAATAAATTCATATCCTTGTAGCAAAAAGGAATCTACAATAACTAGACAATAATTCAATAACCTCATCTCCAACAAAAAACTATCAGCACATCTGAGGAAGGACGTATAGTGCCTTCAAAAAGTATTCACACCCCCTCGTTGGCACCATTCTGTTTGATTTTAACGCAATTTCAAGAAGGCACTCGGTATGTTGACTGGTGCGTATCCTTGGTGCTTATGCGTCCCTCCAACCTCTCCGGTCCTTCAACTACCTCATCCTTTTCAGTTTGGAGTTCCCTTCTGCCTTATCCATCGCGCAGCTTTACCGGCTGACTCGGATTGTTCTCCATGCTTCGGCGATTCATCCTCTGAGGATTGGTTAAACATGATGGACTGACTGCCTGTGTCGGCTTCACCATTTGTGAGTATCCTCCGGACTTTGATCCTTCAAAATGGGGCTCACCGCCGACCTTTCACCCATTTATAACCCACTGGGGTTTAATGTGCAAACTGATTGATTAAGCTGAGGTGCCCTGAGAGAGTCGTGAGTTAACATGTAGCTGCAATGCTGTATGTAATGTTCGTAATTATTTATTGCAGGGATTCTTCGGAAAGTCATTAACTGTTACATTTAATTAATATTATTGTGCATATGGTAGACATTAGGGATTAATAAAAAAATTTTTTTATATAAAATTACCCTTCTATCTCCTGCCATATGTTGCTTTCACCCTTCACCCTAGCTTGCTTCCGATGGACCCGGTTGTCCATATAATGCCCTCAAGCATTATATGGGCAACCATGTAGAACAGGGTTAAAGTGTTAAAGGTCATCCTAGGGTTAAAGTGGAATTTTTTTCAGATACTTTTTACAAAATAATTAAATATGAAATACAGAAATATATAATTTACATAAGTATTCAACTCCCTGAGTCAATACTTCATAGAAGTGCCTTTGACAGTGATTACAGCTTTGAGTCTTCTTGGATATGTCTGCAACAACTTTGCACATCTGCATTTTGGTCGTTTCTCTCATTCTTCCTTGTAGATTTGCTCAAGCTCTGTCAAGGTGGATGGGGAGCATCAACCAACAGCAATCTTCAAGTCTTTCCATGGACTCTCAATGGGATTCATATTATTATTATTATTATTTTTTGTATACTGAATCGAGGCTCGTGAAAGAGCTAATATTTACTTCACAAACAAATCAACCAGACAAAGAAAATATGAGCGGAAGACAAGATGGGGAGAGAAGGGGAAGCACACAAACACAACATTTGAGAGCAGGGAGATGTGTGGGAGGGAGAGGGCTTGGGGGGAGGAGGCGTGGGAAGGGGGGGGGGGGTTGAGAAGTATAAAACACAAGGACACCAAGGACTTCCAGGACAGAAGTTGGTATTTCTAAAAAGTGGAATTGGGGTGAAATTAGCGGGGGTAGAAAAGATCAAGGTTTTGGATGGGGGAAGATAAGCGATGGTGGTGAACAGCTGTTTTAAAGACCTGGAGGGTGGAGTGGGATTGAAGAGAGAGAGGGAGTTTGTTCCAGAGGTGGGAGAAGAAGAAGAGCAGCAGACATTTTCAGTGAAGTTAGTCATAACCAAGTCCAGAAGAGAAGATGCTCCATTGACTGAGATCCGGGTCGGGAAATTGACAGATTGTGTCAGTCCCAGTGAGTCACAGAAGTCCTTTGCTGAAGAGCCATGGCTGGTGAGAGAGGTACCCACACCCAGCCAACTGGCATGGTGACAATTGAAATCACCACATATGAGGAAGAGAGAGTTGGGATCGGTAGATATAAGTTGGTCCATATTATCAGACAGCGAGATGTAGATGGAGTCCACCACTGTTTTGTGGACGGTACAACACACATATGAACAAAAGGTGGGAGCGAAGGGGAAGCCGTAGCCAAAGGTATTCCTGGGGGTGAGGTGGAGAGAGGGCAATGCAGGGCGAGTGAGGAAGAGTTTTTTTTATAAAGATAGCAACCCCACCTCCAGGACGAGGCTCAGGTCTATCATACTGGAGGAGGGAGTAACCTGTGAGAGATACCAAGGAATCAGAGACATCATGAAGGAGGAAAGTTTCTGTTAAGCAGATCACGTCTGGTTTGTCAGAAAAGCAACCTGTATGGAGAGATCAGTCAAGTTTTAGCGAAGGCCCCGGATGTTTGAGGTCTACACTGTTAAAGAAGAGGAAGGGATAGCATCGGATACAGAACAGGGGGGGGGGGGGGGAGGGGTAGGGTAAGATGTGGAAAAGGAGGAAGAGGTAGGGAGAGCTGTTGAAGGTGTGTCAGAGATTTCAGAATAGCTTGGAGAAAGGGAAGAATGGGGCGGACAACAGGTTTGATGGTGATTGGGTGAGGCGCAGTGAGGTGTTATTTGAGGAGGGGAAGAGTGAGGCAGAAGGTTGAGGGATATGAAGGTGAAAGTTGGAAGGGGGAAGAAGCGGGGAGGACGCTTTGAGAAGGAGGGGTGAGATGGGAGTCTAGGAGGGGAGGAGCGAGGGAGAGTCTCGGAGGGGAGGAGTGTGGGGGGAGTTTAGGAGGGAAGGGGCAAGGGGGGAGATTTGAAAAGGATGGGTGATGGGGAAGATTTGGAGGGGAGGGGCAAGGGGGAAGATTTGAAAGAGATGGATGATGGGGATGATTTGGAGGGGAGGGGCAAGGAGGTAGATTTGGAGGGGAGGGGTTTTTTTTTTTTTTTTTTTTTTTTTTTTTGTATACAAGATCGAGGCTCGTGAAAGAGCGAACATTAATCACACAGAAAGACAAACAGACACATAAAACAAATAACATCGGGAGCGGTAGACAAGATGGGGAGAGAGGGGGAAGGACACAAACACAACATTTGAGAGCAGGGACCGAGAGACATGGAGACATCGAGAGATCTGTGGGAGGGAGAGGGCTTTGGGGGGGAGGCATGTGAAGGGGGGGAGGCATGTGAAGGGGGGGAGGCATGTGAAGGGGGGGGGGGTAATGGGTGATGGGGAGATGTGATGAAGGGGTGATGGGGAAGTTTTGAAGGGGAGGGTTGATGGGGATGTTTTGGAGGGAAGGGGTGATGGGGAAGTTTTGGAGGGTAGGGGTGATGGGGAAGATTTGGAGGGGAGGGGTGAGATTGGATTTTGAAAAGTGTACGATTAATGGGAAACTAACATTTATTGCAAAATGAGTTTCTTGAGACCTTCGAGTCAAAAATACGTTTGAGGACGCTGAAGGATGGGTGGAGTGCTGGAGAGTTTAGGGAATGTATGAAAGAGGCACTGCAAGAGATGGAATTTTTTTTTTGGAATGAATAGATTTGGTGAGCAAGTCGAAAGCATCCTTTTATAGAAGAAGAAGAAAAAGGTGTTATAGTATACGACAGAACACAGTTCTTCAGGGGACAGTTTAAACATTTTTTTAACAACGTGATCACGTGATCACGATCAACGTGGTCGAAGAACGAACGAACAAATAAGAACGAACAAACAGATAAGAACAGAGAAGGAAATATTTTTTTGGTTTTTTTTTTTGAGTTGAGATTTTAAAACAAGGAAGTATGGGGTGAAAAGACCGGGAAAAGCAGAGACCGAAAGTAATTGCAGTGCAATCGAAGAACCGCTGAGCCAAAAACAAAGCCTCAAGCCAAGGTCGGACATGCTAGCCTACTACACTAGACCTCAGAATACGTGACACGAACTAACCGACGATTCTGTACACAGGTATGAAAAACCAACACCGAGAATCCTATTAAAGACACACCAATAAGTACACACACCAAAGGAAAGATGCAGTTTCGACAAAAACACAATTGTGAAAAATTACTTAACTTCGAAAGTGTGCGTGCATGGACAGCTTTGAAGAGACGTGACCTCCAATCTTGCGCATGCGCAGGTTTATATCCCCTTGCGCATGTGCAGGTTGATATCTCGGCTGTGGCTGGGCCATGCAAAGACTTTCACATTCTGAAGCCTTTCCAGTGTTGCTTTGGCTGTATGCTTGGGGTCATTGGCCTGTTGGAATATAAATCTTCGCCACAGGATAAGGTCTTTTGCACTCTGAAGCAGGTTCTCCTCAAGGATTTCCCTTTATTTGGTTCCATTCATTGTTCCCTCTATCCTGACAAGTCTCCCAGTCCTTGCCACTGAAAAGCATCCCCATAGCATGATGCTGCCACCACCATTCTTCACGGTCGGGATGGTGTTAGATGGGTGATTAGCTGTGCTCGGTTTCCGCCAGATGTAGCACTTTGCATTCAGGCCAAATAGTTTAATTTTCATCTCATCAGACCACAGAATCTTTTGCCTCATGTTCTCTCAGTCTTTTGCGTGCCTTTTTGTAAACTCCATGCATGCTGACATGTGCCTTTTTCTCATGAATGGCTTCTGTCTGGCCATTCTCCCATGACGGCTAAATTTGTGAAGTCCTGCAGAGACTTTTGTCCTTCAGGGAGGTTCTCCCATCTCAGCCAAGGAACTCGGTCATTCTGTCAGAGTATTGGTTTCTTGTAAATTTTTGGGGAGCTTTGGGAAGTTTCCAAATGTTTGGAAACATTTGTTGATTTCACTCTGTTTCTTTCAATCAATTTCTTATTATTGGAAATTTCCTTTTATAACCCAGACAAGCCCACAATTTCTGTTACGTGTCGACCTCGAGACACCACAGTGAGTGCACCAGTAACCCGGAGGATGTCACGGCAGAAAATAAATAAAGACACTGATGTCCCTTGTTGTTTTAATACAACTAGCAACGGTACCCGCCCTATGGGCGGGGCCTCAATTGGGAGGCCCAACATAAAAAGGCAAAATATCAGAAATTGAAGGCTTTTTTATTTTAAACGATTCATATAAACATCCGTTGAATCATATCACACGCAAATCATCAAAATCTAAACAGTACATGGCGCCCATTTTGAAAAGAGATTTAATTCTGCAAAACGGAAGCGGCCGCTACACGTCTGTCTCAGTCGCACGTTTATGTGTGAAGAGTGCGTGCCGAATCTGTAACACGGAAGCACCCGCTACACCTGTTTCTCAGTCGCTTTACACACGCTGCCATGTTACTTCGGAGCCGCACGTTTATAGAGGAAGAGTTCGTCAGGAGTCGATCTACTCTCTCCTGGTACGTAGAATAAACAGTATTTGTAGAATTTCAAGAACAGCTCCATCACTGTTCATATCGGTAAATATTATTCCATTGTGTTTGGAAAAACTGGAAAATTGGAAAATTGGAAAACTTGGAAAAACAATATAGCCTATTTTACTCCCAGGGGTCCCAGGAATACACACCCAAAATATTGTTGCGATCGGTTGAGCCGTTTTTGCGGTACCTTCGAACGTACGGATGGACATTTGGTGACTTATAGTAAGATGAGGTATTATGTGTAGATCAGTGACAAAAAAAAAACTCAATTCAACCGATTTTAAATTCAGGCTGTAACAACAAAATGTGAAAAAAGTCAAGGGGTGTGAATACTTTCTGAAGGTGCTGTATATCCTTGTATGGTTCAGGGAGCTGACCCAATGATTTGTTTTCCTTTCACATCTGAAGAGATGGATATCGTAGCAGTCCACTTCTCAGATGTGCGAATATCAGGAATAGTTGTGGAGGAGGCGTCAACATTGAGAAGGATCTTCTCAACATTTGTGTAAAAATGTGCACCTGCTTCAGGGAGCATGTTATGGGGAATAGAGTGCGTATAGGGGAGGGGTGGGATTGGCCTTTCAGTAATGACATTGTTATGACATTCACCTTTTTTTGCTGAGTTGTTTCCAATGACTCAGACCTCTTGAAATGAGTTCGAAAAGAAGAATTTGTGTCGGATACAGGCTTTACTAACTTATTCGAGCTTTTGGAAGATTGTGAGAAGTTTGAGAGGCTTGATCATAGTTGAGTTTGATTTTTTGCTCTGACTCGTCAGAGTAGTGATGTGGAGGGACTTTCATCATTTGGGGTTGCCTTGCTGGTGGAGAATGCAGATGCTTTATCTCAATTAAAGGTTGATTGTAATAAGTTGGCCCTAGGCTTGTTGGAATAGTCATAACAAAGTTACAAAGTCATAAATTATTAATTTCATTATTTTGCAAACTTTCCTTTGTCACTTTCCTTTGGCATTATGTTTCCTGAGTGTGTGAGAAATGCTGCAGGCAAAAGCCCAGGGCTTGGCAGTCAGCCAGCTCCAAAACATTTGCCTCTGTCATGATATGACTTATCACTTTGAATTGATTATTCAATTGGCCAATGACTTTCAAAATAAAGCTATTCCATCAGAAACATGTAAATGAACAGCCCCAATGAGTTTGAAGGTTTATTAAAACAACACACACACACACACACACACACACACACACGCACACACATAAACACACATGACACTTTTATTCCACAGTATTTTTTTTATTCCTCGAAAAGAATACAATGAACGGATTGCTGTAAATGATGTTAATTTCACAACATCCTATATTCAACTTCATTGGAATTGTAAACCTCAAAATTTCCCTTACCTAAAGTAAGAATCCTAAGCCTTAAGCGGTTTCCCGACCGCTTGGATTAATCAGATGGGCACCGTTCTTATTCGAGGTTTCGATCCTTTCATCCCAGGACCTCTCCAAATGGCGGATCCACAACCTCAGTTTCATCCAGGTAGTTAGTCAGCCCATCAATGCAGCGTCGCCATTCAAACTTTCCTTGCTAGAGGATTTAATGTATTATCACATATTTATAACTCTCCTCGCACATTCCATTATACGACAATACAATAAATCATTCCAACCTTACCTTAAATATAACATGTCCACACCCCAGCGAGTTCACCCACTTACCACTAAATCAAACTGTGATTCAAATATTCAAACGGTTATTTATAACGGCTTTTCTACATGGTACATAGTGTCAGTCTCCTCGCAACAAATGTAAATTATTAAAATAAAATAAAAACTTTTTAAAATAATGTATTTATATAAATATTTCATAAATAATAATTTTACTATTGATATTGTTTACTAATTCAGTTTGGTGTCGTTTTGTGATATTAAAGAAAACGTGTTACCCTCGCCTGAGGAAAGGGTATTGTATCGAGTATGTTTGTTACTTGGCAAAAAATATTAATTTTTAGCCGCGTCGCAGACGCTGCTCATAGAGTGCACTCTGCTGTTGTTGTTCTTCTTCTTGTTCTTCTTCTTCTTCTTCTTGTTCTTGCAGAGAAGACAAAACCTCAAAGCTCCACCCATTCTGGGAACCATAGCTCCACCCATTCTGGAAAAGGCTTCATATAAACAAATATCCACCATTTTATTAACTCGCATAGCTTTGAGGCCTGTTTTGTAGGCCCGTGGTGTCTTCCTCTCTCACACAGTTTTATTTCAAATCAAATTCGATATATCATTTCATTTTTCACAGTCGCTAACATAGTTTTAGACTCGGTTGAAAAAAAAACGGGAAGAAAATCCGAATGAAAGTTGCCCTTTATAGACCGAAATGAATTCTCAAAGGCCTGTAACTTCAAGTCCATTGAGATATATATTTTTTAAATCGCGGCATGGTCAGTCATACACCGCCCGAAATAACAGACGGGAAAATGCCGAGATATATATATATTTTGTTTAAATCGCGGCATGGTCGGTCATACACCGCCCGAAATAACAGACGGGCAAATGCCGAGATATATTAAAAATTCGTCCATTTGATGACAATCGTCACGATGAAATATTTAATTTATACGTCGTCACAATAATGTGGAGAGAGGAGCATAGCTTCGTTCACGTGTCGCCACATACGGGAAATTGCCGAGATATATATATTTTAAATCGCGGCATGGTCAGTCATACACCGCCTGAAATAACAGACGGGAAAATGCCGAGATATATTAAAAATTCGTCCATTTGATGACAATCGTCACGATGAAATATTTAATTTATACGTCGTCACAATAATGTGGAGAGAGGAGCATAGCTTCGTTCACGTGTCGCCACACACGGGAAATTGCCGAGATATATTTTTTTTAAATCGCGGCATGGTCAGTCATACACCGCCTGAAATAACAGACGGGAAAATGCCGAGATATATTAAAAATTCGTCGCCACACACGGGAAATTGCCGAGATATATTTTCACTTTGCACAAAAATAACATCAAGTAATCGAATCAATAGGAATGTCCTGTGCCTATAACATCGACGTTATAGGCAACGCTGCATCTAGGCATTGTGTAACATCGACGCGGGTTTTGTTTTAATTAAAACTTTTTGTACTTGTTTTTGCAAGTATGTTGCTCACTCCGGTTTGTGTGTGTATGTGTTTGTTTACTTGTGTGTATGTGTTTGTTTGTCCGTCCGCTCACTTATACTTACCACTAGGACACAATATGCATTTCTTTTTCGGCTTGGAGTGTGTGGTACAGAAATAAGGAGGATGTGTGACAGAGGTTGAAAGGCTCACTTTGGATATGGAGGAAGTTTATGGAGGGACGTCAAATGGTGTAGGTTGAGGTTGTGGGTGGTGGTTCATTTCAGCCTAAAGGGGTAACTTGACTGAGCACGGAAGAGAAATGGAGAAATGGAGATGTGTGAATGGTGTGTGTGTGTGTGTGTGTGTGTGTGTGTGTGTGTGTGTGTGTGTGTGTGTGTGTTGCAAGAGTGGGTGTGTGTGTGGCAGCAGTGGGTGTGGTTTTGCATGAATGTGTTTTTGTTTGAGTGGTGCATATTGTAAGGGTATGTGGTTGGTTGGTTTTTTTGTGTGTGTGTGTGTGTGAGTGAGTGGATGAGGATCTGTGGATTCTCAGAGTGGAGGTGGTTTTGTTGTTGTAGTCTGTGTTATCACTGGCTGGGGGTGGGGTATGTACGCATCCAGGTGCAGCGGCTGCATGTGGAGGCATTTATGCCCCTGCGAGCCCACCTGAAGTGACCATATTGAGGTTGAAGGGCCGAAACGGGATGATGCTGAGGACCTCGCCTGAGGAACCGGTCAGTGAGGTACACTTGTGACCAGGTGTGTTTTGAAATTATATATATATATATTGTTACAGATACGACTTTGATGGTATGGTGGGCCGAGCGGGATGGCCGCCGTATCCGTACAAGTTACCCGATTGTACTCGAACGTCGACGAAGCCGCGCTATGCTGGCTCAATAAGGAAAAGAAGACACCCGGCTGGATTATAATCACACAATACGACACCAAGGGTTCAGTTCTCAAGACCTCCGGAGGAGGTTATATTAAGGCGGAAAAGGTTAGATTACAGGGACAAGAGGGAAACATAGGAAGGTGGGCACTTAGACACAACCTTATATTATTCCCGACAGACCACAGAGAAACAGGACAAAAACTGACTCACTCGGGATTTGATGGCAAGGAAAGCGGCAGTCGATGGCCAGCACAAGGTGCACCTTGTGCTCAGGGACAGGATGGCGCGGCCCAACAGATGCAGGAGGTCTCTCAGCGCTCGTGGGTCGCGACTTTGGTGGAGATGCCGGGGAGGTCGCTCAGCGCTCGGGAGGGTGGCGTCTTGTCTTTCCAAGCTCGGGGCGCATCTCACGTCACGTCCGGCGCGGGGCCGCGTATATCCGGCGGGGAGTCACACGCCCTCGCTCGTTAGCTCCGCCCCATATGGCATCGGCCCATGGCTTCTCATTGGGTGCGGGGGTTACCGGCTCCGCCCTTGACGAGGGGCCGACAGGGAGCCCCCTTCTGGGTAACCCCGTCGAGCACATGTTCAATGGCGGCCAACCGAGCCGGAGTGAGGACGCAAAGCCGCTGTTGTTGTGGTTGTTGTTGGAGCTTGAGATGATGGGAAGAGATGCGGGGAGGTATGGGAAGGTCCTAAACTCCTACTGGTGCCATATCATCACATTCTGGTGCAACGAAGAGTCATAATTAATGGAAACAAGTCCTTAACTGACATAGATTAAGAATAACTAGCAAGATGTCCTATAATTGTCTACGTGTGGTGCGGGGGACCTGGGCACGACATTTAATGGGGGAATGAAGGGGAAGATCGGCTCTAATGGGTGTTGTTTACAGACAATGGGACTAGGGAATGGGGTAAGGGGAGAGTTGGGGAGTATCGGAGAAGATAGGGGAATATTTACAAGCGGATATGGAGGTCAAATTCCATATTCGCAACATTGCACCCTTCTCTACCCTCGGGGCGTCCCGACCCGATAAATTTTTACCTACTTTAGTGTGGCACGCAATGTAGTTCCCTCTACTATTAACTCTACCCTGAGTGCGACAGTTTTACAGATATTCACAAATGAGTAAATATGTCCCCCTGCGACGTTGCACCCTTCTCCTCACAGAAACACACCCACAGGATAACCGAATCCGGAAAGAATTCTCAAACTAAACATACAGCCGGTAGGGAGCATTATTTACAAGACTACGCTGATATCTACACTACGATCCAGGACCTGTCTTTGGAGGAACACATGCAGATGTTATGCATAGAGAGAGCGCGCTTGCCAACATCGATACACCAACCCACGAGTGCTCTGTGGCCGACGGCCTTTAATAACGTGCAGAGCACCCTTTCCCGAGCATCAAAAGCACCACCCCACCACCAATCGGTGCAGTCACCATTGTTCAATGAAATAAAAATAACTTCAACAACCCCTAACCCTGCAGGTGTCTCTTGCTCTTCTTGTGGTGCACTTGGTGGTGTTAATTATAAGTGGTTCACCTGTATGGCATAGGTGCCACGTTGACCCATAGGTCCATCCCCGGGTGGTGCTTGGCCGCAAACGAACTGCGGTCCATTGTGGGTGGCCACAAACATTGCGGTCCATATGGTGTACCGATCCAGGCAGCGAACAGCGAAAGTGCAGGCCCACAACTGCGTCGCCAGCACCTCTCTCTCCTCTCTCTCTACCCCAAAGCCAGATCCTCGGAGGTGGGAGACAACAGAAGAAACAAGTGAGTAAGGTGGTAAGGGCGCAAAAGTGCACGCAATATAAGGTAATGCACACTGGGGGCACATGGGAACCAGGTGAGACAGGTACGTTCCTATCGTACGCCCCCCCCCCCACCAGGTAACCTACATGGCCCCTCCCTTACCCCTTACTGCATCCACAAAACACAACACTACCCATAAACATCTACTTTACAAATCAACAAACATCCCTACTGTCTTCCCCGTTCCTCCCATAAACCAAATTCGTCTTCTCTCCCTCCTAACCAATCAAATTTGCCATTTTCAACTCTCATCAAAATTTGCCATCTCCAACTCAACATCATAATTTGCCATTACCAATTCATCATCAGTCCCTCCTAGGGAGGGAGAGATGGAATCACCCCAATGTCTCATCCACGTCGTGATGCGTCTCACAAATCCAACAGCAATTCTCATTTCTGCAACACAAACAAAGAAAACACAGGTGTGGAGTCATCATCATCACCACAGGTAAGTGGCTGCGTATGGTGCGACAGGTTCATCAATCCTAACTATTTCCTAAATGACTTTAACAACTTTACACTACCCGGGGTCTTCCTCCGGCCAAACCATTGGCCCTCTTACACTATGGGTTCTAAAAACCAATTCCCATTGGCCAAACTGTGGTGCTCTTCAATTTGGGGTCTCACTCCCCCGATTCATCTCCCGGTGCCCTCGCACAATTTCTGGGCTGCGGCGTGTACCTCTCCCAGTGGGTCTACCCACCTGCACACCTCCACCACTGCAGTTGCCTCCGAGCTTACCTGCTCCTTGCCCTAACCTAACTACCTGGGGAAGGCCCTCTGGCACTCTCCCCACTCGGTGCCCTCTCTGGCACTGGGCTACCCGGGTCCATCCTCCGGATCCTCGGGCCCCATCCACAACTCTACCGGCTCCCAGAGCCCACCTGCGGCCTCACCTGGCCGACATCCTCACAGTGGTGGAGTGCCCAACCAACTACACACACTAACAGGCTACACGCCCAGCCATTTCCACAACACTAATGCACCCATTCACAACACCATTCTGCAACCGCACCACAAATGCCAATATCCAACCACAATTTACCTGCACCCTCTACCTAACACTTACACTACCCGCCCCGGGTGCTCGTGAAAGGGGTTCCACTCTTCCCCCATCCACACCTTCGCACCATGCACACCACTCCGTACCACTTACTCCAACTCTCTCCACACACCTGTACTTGCACACCTGTGCTCTCACACCTGGTGCCACCTGCACCCTTCTCTCCCCAAGCGCATTCGCGCTGATCCACAACACTCACTACTCATACACTGCTCCACACACCTGTCCAGTTGCACACCTGTGCAATCACACCTGTTCAATTCTCACACACACACGGCATCATCTCAGCTAACTACTCCCTTCTGAAACTTGCGCTTCCCAGCCGTCCCTTTAAACTATTGCGCTCCCACGTCATTATCATCCACACTAATCTACCTGCGTCCCCACTACAGGTATCAGTCACTAACTAATCTTAACGTTACCTACTGTCATCTTCTAGGGCCCTATCAATATAACCTAACCCACCCGGGCTAGTTTTCACTGCCATACACCCCATAAACTATTGCTCCTTTGCCCCACATGGGAAGGATGGTGGATTTGCCATCCCACCACATCGGGGGTCTCTCACTATCAATTTTGCACATCAAATTTCAATTTCAAAAATTTGCCAATCATCTGCCAATCACTGTACCATTACCAATCATCACTCTGCCAATCCTTTGCCAATCATCAAATTTTGCTTTTCTCTAATTTTGGGTCCAAAACACTAACCTCATCACCCAGTCGACTCACTAATACCTCTCGGTGCGCCAATCCCTGTCCAAAGCCCGGCTTCGTAAAGCCAAGCAATGGATGCTGGTTGTTTTGTGCCAGCGGCTGGATGCGTCCGGCATTCGGGGCAGGGACGGGGGCTTACCCGGGCCGAGATCCCACGCACCACCTCGGCGTGGAGCCATCCAATGTCCCGATCTCGACCTGCCGGCACGTCTCAACAAAACGTGGTCGCCATAACGACCCTTCCTATCGGGCTGCCAGCTCCGCCTAGTGGAGCCTGGACGCGGCCGTTCAAAGCGAGGCCCGGCACGCACCGAGGGCCTGCTTCGGCTAAAAGTCGCTCTAACCTCTAACCCGTGTAACGTCGATGCTTCACCTGGACGCTTACACCCCGCAGCCCGTTCCTTGCTCACACATCCAGCTGTGCCCATGCTCCTCGTACCCTTCCTTACACACCCAGGTACACCCATTCCACTCACAGCCTTGGTCACACACCTGACCACCGAACACTTTGGCACACATTCGTTGGTAGCACACCTCACCAAAACACCTCTTCGCGCCCCCTCCTCTGTCACCTCCTCTGTGACAATCACAGGTGTGCTCTCATTCGCACACCCAACCACGTGCCTCACCACCAACTCCAGCGTGCATTCCCACTCACGCTCTACCATTCCAGGTGTGCATCCTTCCATCCCAGGTGTACATCCTCGCTCACCTGTCACAACTAACTCACGCTCCATGTCACTCTCACTACTTTCACCTCCACTCGTGACAACGCACTCACCCTTACTCTTGACAGCACACTCTTTCTCCATGCACCTGTCCGTCACACACCTTTCTCGCGCACACTCTCCCGTTACACCCTCTGTAACACTCACCACAGGTGGACACTCTTCCTTACTTCTGACAGCGCACTCTTTCCTCATGCACCTGTCCGTCACACACCTTTCTCGCGCACACTCTCCCGTTACACCCTCTGTAACACTCACCACAGGTGGACACTCTTCCTTACTTCTGACAGCGCACTCTTTCCTCATGCACCTGTCGGTCACACACCTTTCTCGCGCACACTCTCCCGTTACACCCTCTGTAACACTCACCACAGGTGGACACTCTTCCTTACTTCTGACAGCGCACTCTTTCCTCATGCACCTGTCCGTCACACACCTTTCTCGCGCACACTCTCCCGTCACACCCTCTGTAACACTCACCACACCGCGCTTCCATGTGCTTCCTCGCACCCGCGCTACGACCGACTCACTCTCGCCAGCACACTCACTCCTTGGTACACACTTTTTCCTCACACACCCCAGAGTCGGACTTTCTCGCACACCTCCTCTTTCGCACACCAGACCTGTCGCACACTTCACCGACGGCCTCTCACGAACACCCGGGTCCATCTCGACCCCCAAGCTTCTTAAATCCCCTGGCGCATCATACGCACGACCATATTGGTCACCACTTACACCGGGTCCTCTTCCTCTTCGCTTCTCCTCCATCACCTGCGAATCCCTCATCCGGTTAATGAGCACATCATCACGATCCAAACACAGACTTTGGACCAATTCTTTCATCTCCTCTTTTATCTCTTTGTTATCCCCTCTCCGTCGCTTCTTAATTTCGCTCACCCCTTCTTCCACTTCTTCTAATTTGTGCTTCATCTCCTTCATCTCTTCGTGCGCCCCTTTAAGTTCTTCCTCTAACTCCACTTTATTTTTTTCTATGTGCTCCCGCACCTCCCGCTCTTTAACCTCCATTACCTCTACCACCTTGTCCATTTTCCTCGTCAGGTCCTCATGTACCGTCTGACACTCTTTTTTAATTACCCCTACGTCCTTTTTCATCTCCTTCTGTGTCGATTTTAAACCCTCTATTACCGCTGTGTTCTTCTTTACCTGGTCCCCCAACTCCTTTTGTCCCACTGTCAGTTGTTCTACTCCCAGCGTCAACTCCTCTATACCACCTTGCAATTTTACAGTCCCCTTTCTCACCTCTTTCTCCATGCGCTCCTTACAGTGCCTCACCTCCTCGCGCACTCCTCCGACCTCCTCACTCACTCCTCTCCTGATCTCCTCTCCCATCACTTGCATCTCCTGCCCAGATGCCACCCTCATCTGCTCCATTTCCTCCCTGTGAGCATCCAGTTTGGTTTCTACCCCCATTCTGACCCCCTCTATCTGCTGCCCCATTTGGTTAACTTCCCTTTCCGCTTGGTCCCTCATGTCCCTCAATTTGCCTTC
The DNA here is from genome assembly GCF_964187855.1 of Myxine glutinosa. Lineage (NCBI taxonomy): Eukaryota > Metazoa > Chordata > Myxini > Myxiniformes > Myxinidae > Myxine > Myxine glutinosa. The sequence goes on from NC_136264.1 coordinate 171,445,798, forward strand.
CATGGTGTTTTCTAACCCCTCTAACCCTTTTTGCATCCCTTCCATTTGATTCTCTTGAGCGGCCATTCTGTTTTCTACCCCCGTTAACCCCTCCTGTATTTCCCCTAATCTATCGTCTAATTTCCCAAATTTCATGTCTAATCCCTTAAAATTATTGTCTAATCCCTTAAAATTATTGTCTAACCCCTCACTGGTACCCCTCGCTTCGTCCCTCATTACCCCCAATTGCTCACTCCGAGCCCTCGCTTCGTCCCTCATTACCCCCAATTGCTCACCCTGAGCATCCATCCGGTTCCCCATTTGTCCCATTTTGGCTTCTAGCCTGTCCATAAGGGCCCCCATTTGCAGGAGGAAAAGGTTCGGATCCACCAGGGGCGCTGTCACGGTCGCCGGCGCGGTGACCAGCGAGGCGCCATTTCGCGCGTCTGCTACCCCCGCTGTTTCGCTCTCCTCACGTGTCTCAATTTGGTCCTGGACCGACCCTGCTTCACTCTCCCCTACCGGACCCCAGCCGTCTTGATCCGCCATAGCGCGACTTTCAAAATTCGAGTTTCGTAAAACAAATTCGAAATTTCGCCGTTATACTTTCGTCGAGCGCAGTACCCGCGCTCCGGATCGATTTTGTCGAGCGCCGTACGCGCTCCGGATCGATTTTGTCGAGCGCAGTACGCGCTCCGGATCGATTTTCCCTCCCAAAATTTGGGCCTAACTAATTTAGTCCCGGGTCCGAATCTCACTCCTCGACACCAATTGTTACTCTAATAGTACAATTGGTGCTCCAAAATTTGGGCCTAACAAATTTAGTCCCAGGTCCGAATCCCATCTCCTGACTACCAATTGTTACAGATACGACTTTGATGGTATGGTGGGCCGAGCGGGATGGCCGCCGTATCCGTACAAGTTACCCGATTGTACTCGAACGTCGACGAAGCCGCGCTATGCTGGCTCAATAAGGAAAAGAAGACACCCGGCTGGATTATAATCACACAATACGACACCAAGGGTTCAGTTCTCAAGACCTCCGGAGGAGGTTATATTAAGGCGGAAAAGGTTAGATTACAGGGACAAGAGGGAAACATAGGAAGGTGGGCACTTAGACACAACCTTATATTATTCCCGACAGACCACAGAGAAACAGGACAAAAACTGACTCACTCGGGATTTGATGGCCAGGAAAGCGGCAGTCGATGGCCAGCACAAGGTGCACCTTGTGCTCAGGGACAGGATGGCGCGGCCCAACAGATGCAGGAGGTCTCTCAGCGCTCGTGGGTCGCGACTTTGGTGGAGATGCCGGGGAGGTCGCTCAGCGCTCGGGAGGGTGGCGTCTTGTCTTTCCAAGCTCGGGGCGCATCTCACGTCACGTCCGGCGCGGGGCCGCGTATATCCGGCGGGGAGTCACACGCCCTCGCTCGTTAGCTCCGCCCCATATGGCATCGGCCCATGGCTTCTCATTGGGTGCGGGGGTTACCGGCTCCGCCCTTGACGAGGGGCCGACAGGGAGCCCCCTTCTGGGTAACCCCGTCGAGCACATGTTCAATGGCGGCCAACCGAGCCGGAGTGAGGACGCAAAGCCGCTGTTGTTGTGGTTGTTGTTGGAGCTTGAGATGATGGGAAGAGATGCGGGGAGGTATGGGAAGGTCCTAAACTCCTACTGGTGCCATATCATCACATTCTGGTGCAACGAAGAGTCATAATTAATGGAAACAAGTCCTTAACTGACATAGATTAAGAATAACTAGCAAGATGTCCTATAATTGTCTACGTGTGGTGCGGGGGACCTGGGCACGACATTTAATGGGGGAATGAAGGGGAAGATCGGCTCTAATGGGTGTTGTTTACAGACAATGGGACTAGGGAATGGGGTAAGGGGAGAGTTGGGGAGTATCGGAGAAGATAGGGGAATATTTACAAGCGGATATGGAGGTCAAATTCCATATTCGCAACAATATACTGAAACGCAAAAGAAACTTACCACCTTTGAAACCTTTAAATATCAACAATAACACTGCGTGTAGTAAATGTGTGAACTTATTTGTGGACAATAGTGTCCTCACTGTCAGACAAAACGGTCATGGATGGTCACTTGAACCTTCAATGGTCACTTCATAGCACAGCTGTTGAACAGCCGTTTTGACTGTCAGTGATTAGCCAAGGGGTACGGGATGATTTTAATGAGCTGCACGTGATGTCTTGATATTGGCTTTAAAAAGGCCAGTGCAAAATGGGCATTTTGACCAAAAAATTTGACCATTTTGACCAACTTCAAAAAGACCGAAAACGCAAAAGAAACTTATTTGTTTGAAATGTAATAAAATTGTAACAGTTCAAAATAAAACAAACCAACAATTGCTAATTGAAACATTGGCATTTTATTGATGACATGTCAAGTTTTTGATCAAGATACACCATCTCATCAGTTTGTTCTACAGTACAGAACAGCACAGGGTGCAATTTCAGTCCCCTTTCAATAGCGTGTGTGGCCACCATTGTTTTGGATACAGGCAGTGCATCGTCGGCGTATACTGCCTACCAGTCTTTGGATGGATTGCTACTGGATTCTGTCCCACTCAGTCCTCAATGTCTGAAGCAGCTCTGCCCATGTCCTGGCCCTGCCAAATACGCGTCTCCCAAGCTCATCCCACAGGTGCTCTATGGGATTCAGGTCAGGGGAGAACGCAGGCCACTGCATGGTGTTGATGTTCTCGCCTTGGAGAAATGCAGTGGTAAAGCGAGCAGCATGGGGACGAGCGTTGTCATGCTGAAAGGTTCTCAGTTCTGGGTGGTCTAGCAGGAATGGCAGCAGATGAGGTCGCAGGATGTTATCCACATACCGCTGGGTGTTAAGATTCCCATCCACAACCACCAGTGGCGTCCTGTACCGGCCTGATATGGCGGCCCACACCATCACACTTGGGCCACCCCACCTGTTGGCTTGACGCACGCAACAATCGGCATATCACTCGCCAGTTCTTCTCCAGACACGCTCACGCCCATCAGGACTGTCCACACAGAACCTTGACTCATCGCTGAAAGCGACCTCGTTCCACTGCGCCAAGGTCCACCGCTGATGCTGCTGGCACCATCTCTGTCGGTTGCGGCGATGGGCAGCCATCATCACGGGGCCTCTGTATGGTCTTCTGGCAGTCAGACCATAGTCATGCAGTCGTCTTCGTGCAGTATCATTGGAGATCCGTGGTTTGCATGCCCCGGAGTTTCTGCCGCAGTGCGGGATTCTGGACGGAATCGATCCCGCAGGTGACTTCGGACCATCTGCCTGTCCTGCCTTGCAGTGGTGACTCTTGGCCTCCCTGATCGAGGTCTGTGATCTGCAGAGTTGTGGAGGGTGTCTCTGTCCACCAGGGCCGATATCGTCTGGTGTGAACAGCCAAGGCGACGTGCCACCTCACGGTAGCTCAGTCCGCCTTGCAGCATGCCCAGGGCACGCTGCCGTTTATCCCTTGACAATCGTGGCATGTTGATTGAAATGCCCATTTTGCACTGGCCTTTTTAAAGCCAATATCAAGACATCACGTGCAGCTCATTAAAATCATCCCGTACCCCTTGGCTAATCACTGACAGTCAAAACGGCTGTTCAACAGCTGTGCTCTGAAGTGACCATTGAAGGTTCAAGTGACCATCCGTGACCATTTTGTCTGACAGTGAGGACACTATTGTCCACAAATAAGTTCACACATTTACTACACGCAGTGTCATTGTTGATATTTAAAGGTTTCAAAGGTGGTAAGTTTCTTTTGCGTTTTCGGTCTTTTTGAAGTTGGTAAAAATGGTCAAATTTTTCGGACAAAATGCCCATTTTGCACTGGCCTTTTTAAAGCCAATATCAAGACATCACGTGCAGCTCATTAAAATCATCCCGTACCCCTTGGCTAATCACTGACAGTCAAAATGGCTGTTCAACAGCTGTGCTATGAAGTGACCATTGAAGGTTCAAGTGACCATCCGTGACCGTTTTGTCTGACAGTGAGGACACTATTGTCCACAAATAAGTTCACACATTTACTACACGCAGTGTTATTGTTGATATTTAAAGGTTTCAAAGGTGGTAAGTTTCTTTTGCGTTTCAGTATATATATAAATATATATATATATATATATATATATATATATATATATATATATATAGGCCTATATGTGTGTGTGTGTGTGTGTGTGTGTGTGTGTGTGTGTGTGTGTGTGTGTGTGTGTGTGTGTGTGTGTGTGTGTGTATATATATTATATATGTACACTACCAGTCAAAAGTTTAGGTACACCCAACATAATGTGTTTAATGTGCAAAATGAACATAACAACAACAACAACATGCATTTTAAGGCCATTTTCCCTGCGAGAGCGGGGGTTAGCCTTGCGGTCCACATGACAATCTTCTCCATTTTGCCCTATTTTCTGCATCCCCACTTGTTAACCCCCTTGCCCGCATTTCTTCTTCGACCATCTTTAGCCAAGTCTTTCTCGGTCTTCCCCGTCCTCTACTTCCTTCTAGATTCATTTCCATCACTCTTCTCAAACAGTCACTTTCATCCTTCCTCAACACATGACCAAACCATCTCAACCTGTGTAAGGTATCTCGACAAACTACGATCAATTGTCGTACACGTTTATTCACTCTGCCGATACAGGCCCGATTCAACTCAGCGCCATCCGAGCTCTGGCGTAGGGATACAATGCGGTCACGGTGTAGGGATACAATGCGGTCACGGTGTAGGGATACAACGGTGAATATTTGCACTTCATACATGACATCCTCCCCTTGAAGTCCAAAATTACCAAGAGCAGCAATACGTGCTAGATTTCAAGAATTGACATTTCAAAAGCAACATTTCCAAAACATGTGAAAATATGTGTGCAAACGGTTATGAGAATAATGAAAATACGTGAAAATAGAACATGTGTCACCGTGAAAATAGAACATGTGTCACCGTGAAAAAAAAACATCTTCAAAGATTCAACCGGTCGGGTGCTTTTCTCTCACGCATTGAGCGTCGCGGTGTACCAGTGGATACAGAGTCCGAGGTGATTCCTTTGGGTCGCGGTGTACCAGTGGATACAGAGTCCGAGGTGATTCCTTTGGGTCGCGGTGTACCAGTGGATACAGAGTCCGAGGTGATTCCTTTGGTCTCCACGAAGGGTGTAGCGTTCGCAGAGGTTTTCGGGGCATCCGAGCCGGCTGGAGCGGCCACGACGATCTCCGGCAGTGGCGGGTCGAACTGTTGTCCTGACTGTGACGATGCTGCAGGCTCTATCGACTCACAGTGACGGTAGGTTATGTGGTCCTGATGTCGACGAATTTCGCGGCCGTACTGCAGGCGAATCACGCAGGACAGTGGACCTGGCTTCTCGATTATGTCCCCGGTAGCCACGTCGCAACTACACCAAATTTTCGGGCAAACACTGGATCTCCAATGTTGATACACCGACTGTTGGACGTCTTATCGTGCACCAACTTTTGATTAAGCTGGCTCTGATAAACATGTGATGATATGATATGATATGTCTGCTCACGCAGGGCGAAAGGGACTGGGCGAGCTCTGCAAAATATAGGATTGGCATCCCGGTCAACCCTGAGTTTAGCCGTATGTCCTTTCAAGGTTCCAAGCTCATCCTTGAAGACATCCGGGTACGTATCCAGCACATTTTTGAGTGTGTATGCTGCGGTAGGAGAAACGTTGGCTGCCCGGAGTTGATGAATGCTTTCCCACTTCAGTCGAATTATGCTCAACCAGTTCCTGCCGAGTAAGGAAGGGCCCTTTCCAGGAATGACGATCAGGGGTAGATGAAACTCACGGTTATCGTAGCGCACCGTGACGTCACATGTACCGCAGGGAACAATCTTCTCACCTGTATAGGTGGAGAGTCCATAGGTAGTAGGTTTCAGATGGGGTCGGTCAGCATCACTCCACAGGTTTGTGAAAACAGCATGGCTGATGAGCGAGACGGCCGCACCAGTGTCGACTTCCATTTGCAATGGTCGATTGTTGACGACAACATTGGCAAGAAGAGGGTCCCGCCTATGGTGAGAATCAATATGAAGCAGGTCATACGATTCTGAGTTGTCGGAAACAGAGCTCACCTGGACAAGCTCAGGTTCCTCCGAACCGATAAACTGATGAATCTTGTCAGCAGCTTTTCCTTTTCCCGATTTGCGAGTGATGCAAGCTGGAGCAATATGGCCAGTTTTCAAACAGAAATGGCAGGTGGCATCTTTGAACCGACACGTCTCCGGAGGGTGCTTTCCGTTGCACCGAAAACATTTGTTGTGGGTTTGAGACTGCACTGGCTTCTGACGAGGAGCCTTGTTCCAACGTTTTGGCTGAACATGATCCAACCGATTCACAGCAGGGCTGGTACCAGACGAGTGAGTGGCACCGATGCTTGTAGCGTTGCGTTCAGCACTTTCCATGGAAATGGCGGTGTCTCTGGCATTTTGGAACGTCAGTCTTCTCTCAGCAAGCAGGCGTCTACGAGTGCGGTCATCGGACATGCCAACCACCAGCAAATCACGGAGCATGTCATCAATCGTGTCCCCAAACTCACACTGATGTGACAGTTTTTTGAGGTGTGCAATGAAGTCTGCGATCGACTGACCTTGCTGCTGTCTGCACATGTAAAAATTAAACCGACACAGGATGACTTTTTTTTGGATGTTTTTGTGTTCTGACACAAATGTTCTGATGTGTGTCCTGTGTTCGACACAGGACTGAAGGAGATGGGTTGCAATGTTCCTTCAAAGCGGCATTGAGCTCTTCATACGTGAGCTCTTGGATTGTCCGAGGCCGAATCAGGTTTTTAACAAGTGTGAACGTCTCACCTCCGCAAACGGACAGAAAGACGGCCTTCATCCGGGCTTCGGTCGCGATGTCGTTCGCCTCGAAGTAGAAAGACAACCGCTCAGAATACGTGTCAAAATCTCCCTCATGAGGGTCGAATTCATCGATATGGCCGAAAGAAGTCATGGTCTAGATATTTATCCTCGTCGCCATGTAAGGTATCTCGACAAACTACGATCAATTGTCGTACACATTTATTCACTCTGCCGATACAGGCCCGATTCTCCTCAGCGCCATCCGAGCTCTGGCATAGGGATACAATGAGGTCACGGTGTAGGGATACAATGCGGTCACGGTGTTGGGATACAATGCGATCACGGTGTAGGGATACAACGGTGAATATTTGCACTTCATATATGACAACCTGTTCCTCTTCAGAGCATCAATCACAGGCTCTATTTCCATCATCTTTCGCAATTCATCATTTGTCTTCCTCTCTCTCAATGATACTCCACACATCCACCGAACCATTCGCATTTCCACCCTTTCCAGCCTTCGTTGCTGCTCTACATTCATGACCCATGTCTCGCTCCCATAAATCATAACGCTTCTCACACATGCAGCATACACCTTTCCCTTCAGCTTCAACGACACTCCCCTCCTCATCAGCACGCCACTCAGTTCCCAAAACTTCTTCCAGCCACATCTCACTCGAGCAACCGTTGCCGAGTCTGATCCATTTTCTCCATTAAGCATGTCTCCGAGGTAGCAAAATGTTTTCACACCTTCCAGCTTCACGCCGTCTCCAAGATCCAACTCAACATTTCCTCCATCTGCAGCTCCCTCTGTGCACACCTTACATTTGAATGTAGCTGCCACACTGGTTAATGACTCTCTCAGACCACTACATTTTTGATGAACCCACTCAGCGCACATTGTACATTGAATGGAGTTCACTCCGACACCCTTCCTGCACACAGCACATAGCCACTTCCCTGTTCTTTCCACCTCACCACATGCTTTACCACTTGCCATCACCTTCGTCTTTCCTATATTCACCTTCAGACCTTTTGTCTCCATACATTCCTTCCACTTGTTCATCTTTTCCTTCAGTCCATCCATACTTTCCGCAATCAACACCAGATCATCTGCATACAACAACTCCCACGGTAAACCCTCCTTTACGTTCTGAGCCAGCACCTCCATCACAGCTACAAATAGTTGTGGACTTAGTACCGACCCCTGATGCACTCCCACCTTCACCTCAAACTCACCACTGTTCCCGTCCTTCGTCCTTACAGCTGTGCGCGCTCTTTTGTACATTGCCATCACTACTCTGATCAACCATTCCTCCACTCCTAACTTCCTCAATGCCCATGTCAATACTTTGCATGGAACCCTATCGAATGCTTTCTCCAGATCAACAAACCCAAGAAACAACATCTTCCTCTTCTCCATGTACTTCTCCTGCAACTGCCTCACAATGAAAAGCATGTCTGTCGTTCCTCTTCCTGGCATAAATCCAAACTGCATTTCGTGGATCTTCACTTTCTTCCTTATCCTCCTCTCCAACACCCTTTCCAATATCTTCATTCCATGCTCCAATAACTTTATCGCTCGGTACGAGCCACACTCGAGAGGGTCACCTTTCCCCTTGTATAGAGGGACGAGGGTACCCAGTTCCCAATCCACTGGAATGTGTCCTTCTTTCACCACCAGATTACAGATCTCTGTCATTCTCTTCACACCCCAACTTCCTGCTGCCTTCAACATATCTCCCACAACTCCCGTCGGCCCTCCCGCTCTTCTACTCTTCATTGCTTTTATCGCTTCCTCAACTTCCTTCTCAGTTATCTTCTCTGCCGGTCCTAAAACTGGGTTACTCTCTATGTTGCCATCCCATTCATGCTCTGTATTCAACAGCATTTCCATATATCTTTTCCATCTTCCCTTAATTCCATCTGGGTCGACAACGATTTGTCCCATTCTATCCTTCAAGCAACTCACCCCCATCACATCACAACTCTCTTTCGCTATCTGCTTTGCAATCCTGAATACCGCTCTCTGACCCTCTTCCGAATCCAAGCGTTCTCCGAACATTTTCCTACATGCCTCCTGTGCCTTTGCTACCTCTTTCTTTGCAGCCTTCTTGGCTGCCTTATAAATTTCATGCTCTGCTGTTTCTGCTCCTGTACCCTTCGCCTTCTGCCACTCCTTGAACTTCTTCCTCTTCTCGTCAATCCTCTTTCCAACTTCATCATCCCACCACCATGTTTCCGAGTGCCTCGGTGGTCCTTTTGCCCATCCACATACCTCACCAACGGCTCCCAACAGACTAGCTTTCATTGACATCCAACCACTTTCAAGCTCACTCACATCATCCTCTACCCTACGCAGCCTCTCTTGTAATGCCTCCCTCACTGTCACCTCTTTCAACCTCCACACCTTCATTCTCGGTTGGTACTTCACCCACCGAGCCCTCCTCGCACCTTTCACCCTTATGTCGCAGACAACCAAGTGGTGCTGTGAAACAGACTCCTCCCCGGATTTAGAACCAACTAAATCAAAACTGAAACGTGAAGTTAATGTTATTAACGTTTCATCTCAGAAGCAAAAACTGTCTCTGAATACTGTGCTCTGTGTGGAATGAATGTTTGTGCTTTGTTTCTTCATCACGTGCATTGCTATTATTGCCAGGCATTGCAAAAAATGTTTCCAGAAAGGCTAGCCATACAATCTAATGAGTTTTTTGTGTTTCAGATGGATGAACATGGGTGCCAAAGCTCAGCTAATGCCAGAAAAAAGACAGGCAATTGTAACTTTGAGTAAATAAGTCCTTGAAACAGGAGAATGCTGGAGCTGTTTAGCTGGGCTCTAATTTCCGATGCTATAAGATGTCCGTTGCGCTGACTGGTGACTGATTACTTGTCCTGTGATTCTGTTGTGATTATTGGTCCACCAGAACGTTTTCTATCCACATTTTTTTTCAACCAGTTTTGTTATGTTGTTTAATGGCACAAGCAACTTCATTTACTGACACTTTTAATTTTTTTCCAATTTGTTTCAAGGATTGGCCTTCTTTTTTCACAGTATGAAAGCACGAAAAGCTTCGGTGTTATTGTCATTATGTCGTGTTTGTTTTCCTGTATATTATAGTTCTGTAGTACCAAACATCTGTTTATTTATCTTAAATGACAGTACTCACAATCACAGGTCGAGCAGCTTAATGACATTGTTCGGCTCAATGGAAAGTGTCGTACGAGCAAGTTATCCGAGAGATTCCTCCGGGCTTGTCTCAGACACAAGGTTATTCCTGTCTTCATCAACCAACGGATTATCAAATCTAAAATGAAACACAATCCCACAGTTGAGCGCATGTTTAACACCAATGACGTCATGACTGAAGAACCAATTGGTGTCGCAGTTACTTAGACATGCTTATCAATGCACGAGTTCTCATCTCTTGCAGTCTCTTTGCTGTGAATCACTTTGAAGAGTACAGCACGAAAAGCTTCGGTGTTATTGTCATTATGTCGCGTTTGTTTTCCTGTATATCATATATATATATATATATATGTATATATATATATATATATATATATATATATATATATATATATATATATATATGTACATACAGACTTGGCATTTAATATGGAATATTTTTTTGTGGGGGTGAACTTACTTTTCAAGATGTCTTAGAACCAAAAGTTCATTGGAATTATGTTGAAATTATTCTAGATTTTGTTAATGTGACCTTTAAAAGAAACAAAAACCACTTTTGACATTTCGAAACAAATAAATTGATCCTTGAAAGTGATGTAAACTGATATCGAACTCAATTCATGCACAGTACTGTGTTAAACTTCTGTACGTTTTCCAGAAGTATCTCTTTATTTTGCACATTAGCCAAAATTTTTTTTAACAAAAACAAAAGTTCAATTACGACTGGGATTACGGACAGTAAAAGTACAGTTGAGTACTTCGTGTAACCCCCACGAGCATTCAGGAGAGCACTGACACGTTGAGGCATGTTGTTCACGAGATTTGCCAAGGTTTGGACAGGAATCGCTTGCCATGCAGTGACAATAGCCTGCTGCAATTCATGCACAGAGGTCGGCTGCTGGTCCAAGTGGTCGATTTGATGCATTAATTCTGCCCACAAGTTCTCTATCGGATTCGTATCCAGGGACATGGCAGGCCACTCCATATGCTCTACACCACGGTCAGCAAGAAAGTGTTGGATCATGCGAGCACGATGAGGCCATGCATTGTCATCTTGGAAGACAAAGTTTCCTCGAAAGGCTGCACGAGCAAATGGAAGCAATGTTTCTTCCAGAATGGCCCTGTGCTTGAACTGGTTCAGGTTTCCATTCAGAACAACCAGGTCAGTTTTGCCCCCTGCATGAAAAGCAGCCCAAACGGTCACCCCACCACCTCCAGCTTGGACTCTTGGCACTATACAATCTTTGTTGTAGGCTTCATGCACTTGTCTGCGCACTCGGACGCGGCCATCTTGACGAGAGACCAGAAATCTAGACTCGTCACTGAAAATCACGTGCCTCCAGTGTCCTGGCTGCCATTGACGGTGCTCTCTGGCCCACTGCAAACGGTGCGGCCAGTGTTGTCTGGTCAGGCGTGGCTTTCTCAGGGGAGGCCTGGCACGATAGCCTGCTTGAACCAGTCGTTGGTTGACTAGCCTTCTGGATACAGGCACATTTGTCAGTTGCTGCCACTCAGCCCTAAGCCGATTAGCTGACTTGGTACGGCCATTGCGGACTAACCGGTGCAGCTGGCGATCATCCCTCCATGTGGTTCTGCGGGGACGTCCTGGCCTCGGTATTGGAGTAGGGACACCCCTCTGAGCATTTCGTTTCAGGATCTTTGACACTTGACCTTTAGTGATGCCATACTGCCGAGCAATAGCACGTTGTTTCATGCCGTAATTTCGTAAAGCCACCACTCCATGACAAACAGCATTGTCGAGTTGACTGACCATCTCCAGAGGAAGCGGCAATAACTTTTGGAGACGTGCAGCAGTTGTTTTCCACTAATACAGAATGCAACAACCCTTGTATACCCGACTGTGAAGCCAATCATCAAATGCACCTGTCCGTACATTTTGCCACGCCACCTGTGATATAATATGTGATATAATCCTGTGATATAATCCTGTGATACACCTGTGATATAATCCTGTTGTTGACTTCTTGCTGCGACAGACAATCAGTGACATGGTTCTTTTAACAAATAAATCACCAAAGTGTAAAAGAAACTCACCAGATTGATATACTGAATTAAGAAAGTAAACCCAAGTCAAGAAAAAAAAAATATTCCATATTAAATGCCAAGTCTGTGTGTATATATATATATATATATATATTGTTACGGACACGGCTAAAGATGTTGCTTGACCGAGCGGAATGGCCGCCGTGTTCGTACAGTTCCCCCGATTCTTCCCCAACTCACCCGATTCACCCCAAACTTTGGCCGTATCGCACCGCAGCTGCCCAATCTGGAAAACTCTAAAACGACCGAATGCAAAGAGGAAAAGGAATAAGACGAGAAGACGGACAGAAGAGTAATGGGATTTATTATTTACACATATAATCAAGAAGGAGCAGTCACGATTATGTACAGGGACACGAGACGCAGGTGACACAGTGAATTCCTTATACAAGCTTAATTACCTACCCAGGACAGAACAAACAAAGACGACTCACACGGGGAATTGCAGAGTGGATTGGCTGGAAGGAGGTGTGGGGCTGGAGGGGGAGGATGGCACGGAGCTGGCTGGAGCTTGATCCTGCATGGGACGTCGGGCTGGACCTCGACGGCCGCTGATGCCACCGATCCTGTCGTGTGCGCGGGATCACGGGTCGGATCACGGGTCGGATCACGGTCAGAGCCGACGCGCTCGTGGGGGGTCTGGCGTGACGGGTTCTCTTCTCTCTCTTTTGTTTGTCCAACCACTCTTTCTCCAACGCAACCACTCAACGCAATCACTGAACGCAACCACTGAACGCAACCACTGACCACCCCTGACGACCAACTCAGCTCTTGTCATGGACCTCTCTACGCGCTCTTGCTCTGACGACCCAGCTCTTTCCTTTGTACTCGTCTCTCCTCTGTAAAAGCTCATCTGCCTTGGACCTCCTCTCGTCTCAACGGCTTGGGCTCCCTTTCGTCTGCCGGTAAAAGCTCCTCTGCCTTTGGACACGCCCTGCCTTGGGTTATATAGGCCCCGCCCCTCAACCTTTGCGAACCTCCCCGATCGCTCTTCCTCCGCCCTCTCTAGCCAAACCCCTGTCTCATGGTTGGTCGAGTGGGGCTGGCTCACTCCTCCCCCTCTATGACGAGGTGGAGACACGCCTTTCTTCTCCGACCCTGCCTCGTGGTCAATGGCGGTAATTGGAGCGGAGGTAGTTTCTAATCGACGAAAAGGGGGAATGGAGGTTTTGGGAATGGGAATGAAGGGAATCTATCTCTTTCACTTGGTGCAATGGAGTACTTCTATTAATGGGAGACACAGCCTTACCCTAAAACACAGAATAAGATATAACTATTGAACAGGGGTATTCTATGATTGGCTGTGGTGTGGATGCTTTATGGACTAATTATGGGATGCCCTTTGACCTTTACACAGCTCCGGAGGCAGGAGGCGCAGAATAACAATAATAATAATAATAAAGCACACAATCAAAAAAATATATACAGTCCTCATATCCGCAACAATATATATATATATATATATATATATATATATATATATGTATGTATGTATATATATATATATATATATATATATGTATGTATATATATATATATATATATATATGTATATATATATATATATATATATATATATATATATATGTATATATATATATATATATATATATATATATATATATATATATATATATATATATATATATATATATATATATATATATATATATATATATATATATATATATATATATATATATTGTTGCGGATATGAGGACTGTATATATATTTTTTGATTGTGTGCTTTATTATGACTAGGGCGTGCCCGTACTATATATATATCTAAAATTATATCCCCCCCCTCTATTTACATGAAATGGTTTGGTCCATTCGCAAATGGTTTGGTTCATTCGCAAAGCCAAAGCGAACGGCTTGCGAGTACGGTGACAATCCCCCCCTCTCTATTTACATGAAATGGTTTGGTCCATTCGCAAAGCCAAAGCGAACGGCTTGCGAGTACGGTGACAACCCCCCCCCCCTCTATTTACATGAAATGGTTTGGTCCAAAGCGAACGGCTTGCGGAGTTTGGTAAAGAAATCGCCATAGCTCGGTAACTACTTGTCCGATTAATATGAAACCTTGAAAAGGCACATCCTCGGGTCCCCAGCAATATACCTGGCAAGTTTCAAATATATCGGACCCATGGTTGTCGAGAAACAGCGGTCACAGACAAACGACACACAGACATACAGAGATTACTGGAATTATAGATAGATTATTATTGTTATTCTGTGCCTCCTGCCTCCGGAGCTGTGTAAAGGTCAAAGGGCATCCCATAATTAGTCCATAAAGCATCCACACCACAGCCAATCATAGAATACCCCTGTTCAATAGTTATATCTTATTCTGTGTTTTAGGGTAAGGCTGTGTCTCCCATTAATAGAAGTACTCCATTGCACCAAGTGAAAGAGATAGATTCCCTTCATTCCCATTCCCAAAACCTCCATTCCCCCTTTTCGTCGATTAGAAACTACCTCCGCTCCAATTACCGCCATTGACCACGAGGCAGGGTCGGAGAAGAAAGGCGTGTCTCCACCTCGTCATAGAGGGGAGGAGTGAGCCAGCCCCACTCGACCAACCATGAGACAGGGGTTTGGCTAGAGAGGGCGGAGGAAGAGCGATCGGGGAGGTTCGCAAAGGTTGAGGGGCGGGGCCTATATAACCCAAGGCAGGGCGTGTCCAAAGGCAGAGGAGCTTTTACCGGCAGACGAAAGGGAGCCCAAGCCGTTGAGACGAGAGGAGGTCCAAGGCAGATGAGCTTTTACAGAGGAGAGACGAGTACAAAGGAAAGAGCTGGGTCGTCAGAGCAAGAGCGCGTAGAGAGGTCCATGACAAGAGCTGAGTTGGTCGTCAGGGGTGGTCAGTGGTTGCGTTCAGTGGTTGCGTTCAGTGATTGCGTTGAGTGGTTGCGTTGGAGAAAGAGTGGTTGGACAAACAAAAGAGAGAGAAGAGAACCCGTCACGCCAGACCCCCCACGAGCGCGTCGGCTCTGACCGTGATCCGACCCGTGATCCGACCCGTGATCCGACCCGTGATCCGACCCGTGATCCGACCCGTGATCCCGCACACATGACAGGATCGGTGGCATCAGCGGCCGTCGAGGTCCAGCCCGACGTCCCGTGCGGGATCAAGCTCCAGCCAGCTCCGTGCCATCCTCCCCCTCCAGCCACACACCTCCTTCCAGCCAATCCACTCTGCAATTCCCCGTGTGAGTCGTCTTTGTTTGTTCTGTCCTGGGTAGGTAATTAAGCTTGTATAAGGAATTCACTGTGTCACCTGCGTCTCGTGTCCCTGTACATAATCGTGACTGCTCCTTCTTGATTATATGTGTAAATAATAAATCCCATTACTCTTCTGTCCATCTTCTCGTCTTATTCCTTTTCCTCTTTGCATTCGGTCGTTTTAGAGTTTTCCAGATTGGGCAGCTGCGGTGCGATACGGCCAAAGTTTGGGGTGAATCGGGTGAGTTGGGGAAGAATCGGGGGAACTGTACGAACACGGCGGCCATTCCGCTCGGTCAAGCAACATCTTTAGCCGTGTCCGTAACAATATATATATATATATATATATATATATATATATATATATATATATATATATATATATATATATATATATATA
Organism: Myxine glutinosa; assembly: GCF_964187855.1. Lineage (NCBI taxonomy): Eukaryota > Metazoa > Chordata > Myxini > Myxiniformes > Myxinidae > Myxine > Myxine glutinosa. The sequence goes on from NC_136264.1 coordinate 171,461,497, forward strand.
TATATATATATAAATATATATATATATGTATATGTATATTATGTATATGTATATATATATATATATATATATGTATATATTGTTGCGGATCTCAGCGCCGGCCTTCTCCCCTTACCAAGGGGGGATTAGTCCCCTTGTCTTCGACTGGCTGACGGGATCCGGGACCTATGATGTCCTTCCCGGACAGCGCGAATTAGGGTATTAGGACTAGAATCGCTATTACCTAATTACTCGCGCTGCCCTGAAACGAGGAATTAAGCCCCGCACGAACCACGCGTGTTGAGAGGCCGAGCGGTGCATACACGCAATCTGTGCCGTTTATATGGTGAACGCGGTTCTAGCGATCTTATTCGTACCACACTTAGTCAATGGATAAATCACAAAAGCGGTCGAATTGGAAAAAGGAAGAACAGATTTATTTACACTATTCACAATGGTTCAGAGAAAAAGGGGACACAGTGCAGCCTTAAAACAGTCTTAACTTAATACCCAGGACAAACGGGCCCGTCAAACACACACTCACATGGGGCTTGCAGCTGCGGGATGATGGTCCGTGTCCAAGGATGGCTCTCGTGCAGCTCCCTCCGGTCTCCGGCTCGTCCCTTGCAGATGGTAAGTAGAGGGGCAGGAGCTCTCCACGTGTCGTTTGGCACACAAGGGCTAATACGGGGCGATTTGCTAGGGAGCGGACTTCGGTGGTTAGCGGTGATCACTTGTGGCTATTGCCGCGTTTACCTGCATGGCTGAGGTAGGCGCTATTCACCACCGGCGCGTCTGGTTGCAGCCGTGTACTCAATGCCTCTTCTTCCTCTCCTCGGGCGCATACGTTATACTGCACGAGTTACAGTTCAATGCCTCCAAAGCGAGTGATGCAAGTCAAGTTATCTCCACACAAGTCCTTTCACCAATACCGTGTGCCCGCGAGTTCTCTCAGTCCTCCAGCGCTAGTCCTCTGGTAGCAATTCCTTTTCTCTGTGAGACCTTCAAGTCCTCCTTTCTCTGCGAGTCCTCTCAAGGGCTTTGTGCAGTGACTTTTATAGGCATGCCCTGCGAACCTTCTCGCACTTACCAGATGCGCCTCACCACGCCCTGTCACGCCATGCCACTAGAGTCCTGGTTGGCTGGTGGCCCTTACCGTCATCGCCTCTGACGCTCCGATCCAACACCGCCCCCCCCCCCGACCCCGCGCTCCTCTTCCTTCTCAGGCCTACCTCGTGTTACTCGACTAGTGAGCGAGCAAAGGGCAGCAAATGCTGCGGGCAGCCAAAGCGTAACAAATGCTGCGGGCAGCCAAAGCATAACAAACTGAGTGGGTCAGCCAAATTCTGCTCACCTTCACTCCTTCATTCCTAAACTCCCTCACTCTCTTCAATCCCACTCCACCCTCCAGGTCTTTAAAACAGCTGTTCACCACCATCTCTTATCCTCCCCCATCCAAAACCTTGATCTTTTCTACCCCCGCTAATTTCGGTCCCCTTGTGTTTTATACCTCCCCCCCCCCCCCTTCCCACGCCTCCTGCCCCCAAGCCCTCTCCCTCCCACACTTCTCCCTGCTCTCAAATGTTGTGGTTGTGTGCTTCCCCTTCTCTCCCCATCTTGTCTTCCGCTCCCTCTTTTTGTATATTTTGTTTGTCTGGTTGATTTGTTTGTGAAATAAATGTTAGCTCTTTCACGAGCCTCGATTCAGTACACAAAAAAAAAAAAAAAAAGGGTCGCGGGATCAATTATGCCCATTGAGGTGGAATTGGAGGGTGGACGCAAAATGACCGGGACCTAAACTCATGTCTTTACACAACGCAGATATTACTAGGGGAAATTGTCTACACTTACACATACTATGACATAACTAATACTACAGGTGGCCTACGTGTTGCTCGTGGACTATCTATGGGGGGCAACCCTTTAACCTTTAATGATCAACATGTGCCAATCTCAAAACCGTAGGACTGCCCCCCTCCCTTGCCAGAATCGTCACCGAGTCGAACCCACACAGGTGAGAACGAGTGGTTTTGAGAAAGGTTCGGGACCACTCTTTAAATTACGTGTGACATTTATATGTGGTTTCCCTCTACATTTAATCTAACACCCTGTATGTGACAGTTTTACAACACTAGATATGTCCCACCTACTGCGTTGTGTACTAACTAACAGACTCACACCCACAGCTAACCGAATTGCGGAATGAATTCTCAAACTAAACATAAAGCCGGTGGGGAGCATGTTATTTACAACACTAAACTAATTATTTACATCTCTAGAACCCAGGACCTGCTCTTTTGTGGAAAGAAATTTGGAGGGGAGAAAACAACAATGCACCAATACACCAATACACAAAAATGCACAAAAATGCACAATCACCATTTCAAATGTCATATTTGCTGCTTGGCTGCTGCTTGGCTGCATCTTCTGGCTTCCTGCTTCGTCTTCGGTGTGCCATCATAAAAACCTAAATGTCTTCTTTCCTGACACACCAGAATACAAGTTACCAACCGTGTTCGTTTTTATCTGCCAGCATCGTAGGTGGTCCGACTGCATGACATCGATGACACTTAGAACCAGTGGTCTGCAGGTGCAAGGTAACGTTTGCAGCAAATGACCGCTCAGCAAAGATGCCAGGCCACAGAACGTGTGGTCCATAAGGTGCATTGGTGCAGCAAAAGGTAGAGGGCATGCCGCACAGGTGTAGCAACGTGCCGCAGCACAGTTCAGGGTTCCTGCACACTCCCCTCCAAAAATGGGTCCATGGGTGGGGAGGAAGACAAAGCACAGTTAGCAGAGGAAAGGGTGCAAATGTACACATCAATACGAGGCAATGCAACATGAGGGGCACGGGAGAGCGAGCCGAGCAAGCTCGTCCCTAACCGTTCGTACCCCCCCATGTCAGCCTACACTACCCTTGCCCCTCCCGGTATTTACACTTTACAAATTCGTCACTACGTCTTGTCTCCCATATCCCCCTCTAAACCAAATTCGTCTTCCAATCCCTCCCAAGAAGGAAGAGATGGAATACCCACAATGTCCAATCACATCGAGATGTGTCTCACCCACTCAAATCGTTCACAAAACCTGGTGTGGAGTTCAGTCTCCTTGGTGAGTGGATGTGGATGGTGCGAAGAGATTCCTCATCCTAACTATACTCTAATAACATTAACTCAGTTACACTACCCGGGGTCATGCCCTGCCAATTGGCATCTTTAAACTATGTGGTTCTAAAAACTAATTCCCATTGACCATCCTGTGATGACATCCAATTTGGGTCTCACTCCCCAATTTTTAACTACTGTGCCTTCGCACAATTTCGGGGCTGGGTCGTGTGACTGCACTGGCAGGTCCAACTACCTGCGCACCTCCGCCACTGAAGTCACCACCCGAGCTTACCTTGCTCCTTGCGACTACTCTACATCGGGGAAGGCCCCGCCTGGCTCTCTCACCCTTTTGATGCCCTCTCTGGCATTGGGCTACCCGGGTCCTTCTCTCGGATCCTCGGGCCCCTCTGAACACTACTCTGACTCTAACTGGCTCCCAGAGCCTACCTGCGGCCTCACCTGGCCGACAAACTACCAGTGGCGGAGTGCCCCAATAACCATACGCACCAATAAAGCCCACACGCCCAGCCATTTCCACATTCTCATGCACCCATCCAAGCACTTCATTGCCACTACCTGCACCACAGGTGTCAATATCCAACAATTTACCTAAACCCTCTACCTGACTTTAAACTACCCTCCCCGGGTATTCGTGAAGGGGTCCATCTTCCCCCATTCACTCCTTCGCACCATGCATTCCACACCACTCATTCCACACCATTTATTCCACACACCTGTTCTCCACTTGCACCCCATGCAAGTCAGTTCACTCAAAACAATTCCATTCGTCCTCAATACACCACTTATACACTACCTCTGGTCATCCCCGACCAATGCCTCATTTGCGCAAGTTCATCCACACACACAATTTCATTCAATTCCTCATTTGCGCCTCAATCTCAAGGTCATACACACAGCATCATCTAACTAACTACTTCCCTCTAAAACTTGTGCTCTCCTGTCTTCCCTTACACAAAGCACTTCCCTCATCATAATCATCCATCTAATCTGACTACGTCCCCTCTACCTGTACCAACGTCACTACTTAAATATCTTGTCTCCTATTGTCATCTCTAAATCCTGAACAATTATCCTAGCCCGCCCTCGGCTAGTTTTCACTGCCATCCCCATAATCTAGCGCTCATGTGCCCCCATATGTGAGGGATGGTAGATCTACCATCCCTCTACACCGGACACCATTTCCCAACACTATCACCCCCCAGGCCTCTGCACTATGAGCCCCCTTCATTTGAGGTACTGGGTCCTGCCTCGGCCTCTAAAGCCGAGGCGATCCATGAGGGCGCCTGCTCGCCGGTGTAGGGTCTTACCCGGTCGGCATGGACGATCCGAGGGAGGGCTCGTGGCCCCATTTTGATCTTAATGACCACGTCACAAATTTGCACCAGGACGACCCCCGCGCCTTGCCAGGGTGAGGTGTGTTTGGGACATCTGCCCTTCTGCCTCCGGGGATTGAAGAACCAAATCTTCATCCCCGGAGCAAACTGACTCCACTGGCTCCGGTGGTCGTACCTGCGCTTCATTTTGGCACCCGCCAGCTGAAGCTGGCGGCGTGCGAAGGCATGGACCCTCTCCATGCCTTCCTCTAAATGACGTGCATAGCCCTCCCCCGGCGGTCTATTAGAGGTCTCTGGCACGGGACCGCATAGCAGGTCGGCGGGAGCCCGCAACTCCCACCCATACATAAGCAATGCTGGGCTGCATGCGGTGGCCCCGGGCTGGCTGGTTCAGTAGGCCATTAACAAATACGGGAGATGTTCGTCCCAGTCATCCTGATGGGTGGTGGTGAACAATGCCAATTGTTGAACCAGGGGTTCGGTTGAATCTTTCCACCATCCCGTCAGATTGAGGTCTCAAGGGCATTGTCCATGTCTTCCTAATTGACAGGAGCCTGAACACATCTTTTAATAATTGGCTTTCAAAATTTCGACCCTGGTCGGTGTGCAGCTCCTCCGGAATCCCATGCCTACATACAAATCCTTCCACGGAGGCCTGTGCCACCACCCCGGCTTCTTGGTTGGGGAGGGCATAGGCCTCCGGCCACTTGGTGAAATAGTCCATTACAACGAGGATGTACTTGTTACCTTGGCGGGTGTGGGGTAGTGGTCTTAGAATATCCATAGCCACCCGCTCAAGGGGGGCCCCACCTGGTGTAATTGAAGGGGGGCCCTCATCCTCCATGCTGGTCCCTTTTTAGCAGTACAGGCGTCGCATCTCCGAACACCAGTCCTGTATATCGCGCCCCATATTTACCCAATAGAACCTCCGGCGGACCCGAGATGTAGTCTTTGTCCTGCCCAAATGGCCGCCGGGGCGGGTAACAATGCACCTGCTGTAATATTCTGTTCTTGAATTTGGCTGGGACTATCTCCAGCCAGGAAGTTCTCTCAGAGGGAATCTCTACCCCTTTGCGATACAAGATGTTACCTTTCAATTCCAGGGTTTGCCACTGAGCCCAATATGCCTTTGTTGGCGCCCCGAGGGGGGTGACCTCTTCCCCATTAGGTCTTCTCCCTAATCGAACCCATTCATACACCGGTCCCAGCACGGGATCCTCCCGCTGGGCCGTGCTCCAAGCCAAAGTTCCAAATTCTTCATCAGCGGTTAGTGGCAAGATTGGCCCTCTCACCCGGGTTGCACGGACAACAAGGGTAGGGGTGGAGTCCGCCAGTTGTTCCCCCTCCACTTGTCTCGCACAAAATTTACAATTTTCCCCCAATCAGGGACGTCGAGAGAGTACATCGGCATTCCCATGGGGCTTCCCGGCCCTATGGGTCACACTGAAATCGTACTGCTGCAACTTTTCCAACCACCATGCAATTTGGCCCTCAGGTTCCTTGAACCGGAGGAGCCATTGCAGGGAGGAATGGTCAGTTCAAACCAGAAATTTCCGCCCGTACAAGTACGAGTGGAAATGGCTCATGGCAGCCAGCATAGCCAATAACTCTTTGGGAGTGACGCAATAATTTCGCTCGGGCCTACTCATGGCCCGACTATAATACGCGATCACTCTCTCCACGCCCCCCTGTGTCTGCGACAAAACCACGCCCAATTTTTCCTGGCTTGCATCCGTGTCCAGGGTAAATGTCCCGTCACTAGTGGGGTAAGCTAGAATGGGTGCGGATGTCAAACTCCCCTTCAATGCTAGGACGGCCTCTTGGCACTGCCTTGTCCAATTAAATCTCGTCCCCTTCTCCGTAAGCCGGTGAAGGGGCCGGGCCAACTCTGCAAATTTTGCCACAAAACGCCGGTAGTAGGAGCAGAATCCCAAAAATCCCCGCACCTCCTGATGGTACGTGGTGCAGGCCACTCCTCTACTGCTGTAATTTTGCCTGGGCCTGTTTTTACCCCCTCGCGACCAATGACGTGACCTAGATAGGCCACCTCTCTAGCAAACAAAGTGCACTTACTCGGGCTCAGCTTCAACCCTGCCTGTCTGAGGCACCCAAGCACCTGGTCCAAATTAGCTATGGCTTGGGGGAATGTTTTAGCATGCACCAGGACGTCATCCAGGTACACCAGGCATGACTGCCATGGCATGCCGCCCAGTACATGCTCCATCAATCGTTCAAAGGTGGCGGTGGCGTTACCAAACCAAACGGCATCACAGTGAACTGATACAGCCCCTTACCTGTGGAAAATGCCGTTTTCTCCTTCCCTGCCCTATCCATCTCCACCTGCCATTAACCACTCTTGAGGTCCAAGGTTGAGAACCAATTTGAGCCCACAACGGCATCGAGGGTATCGTCAATTTTTGGCAGGGGATATGAGTCTTTGAGTGTCACGTTGTTCAGTTGGCGATAGTCCACACAGAAACGCGTGGTCCCATCTTTCTTTTTGACCAACACAACAGGTGACATCCAAGGAATTCCCGAGGGCTCGATGATACCTACATCGAGCATCTTTTCTACCTGCTCCTCAGCCTCCCTCTTGTTCCAAGGGAGCCGTCGGGTGGTCTGACGAATAGGCCGGGCCTCACCGGTGTGGATCTGATGTTTCACCAGGCCCGTACGTCCAATATCCATGGAGGACAAGGAGAAGATGTCCAAATGGGTCTCAATTAATTTGTGTAAGGCCTCCCTCTGGGTCTCCTCCAACTCTATGCTACTTCGATTTACCATCTCGCAAATGGGATCGGGCCAATTCCTACTATTTCCTAGGGTCTCCCTCCAGGGCCGGCTCGGCTGGACGTTCTCGCCCCGCACTGCCGTGACTTCATTAACTGGGGTGCAGCCGGCTATCTTCGTGCCCCGTCCTATAGTGTGTGGTTCTGTCGTAATATTAATTACTCGGACGGCAACCACCGGCCCGTCCGTTTTTACGAGGGTGCGGCCCACGACTAAACCCGGGATGGACTGCGCTGCCACAGGTTCGACACGGCCGCCGGACTCCTGCCATGTTGGGCGAACTAGCCATCGGGCCGGCACTATGGCCTCGGCCCTTGGGGGAATGGTCACGGCCTCAGAAGCCTCCAGCTCAGTCCTCTCGGCCGTGCTCACCCTGCCCAATGGCAGCTCATCTATTCCCACTTGCAGGATCCCCGGCACAAATCGATTTTACAACCGCTGGCAGTCAACAGGTCCAGCCCGATTAGGCATGGGTTGCACACCTCCGCCACCCAAACTTCTATCTCCCTCTTTACCGACCCCAACTTGAGGGTTACAAAACCACGCCCTATGATGGGGGCCGTTACCCCGGTAGCCAGCTGCAAACTATGATTTTCCAGACTCTGGATTTTATCCCAGCCGTCTGCACTCGAATTAAGGATCACAGGGCTGATGATCGTGCCGCTAACTCCTGTGTCCACTATGGCGTCTACCCCCTCGCCGGCAATTTTGCACCGAATTGTCAAGCTACCTCTACCAATTTGGCCACAATAGATGACCTGTCGCGTCAATGAGGGCTCTTCTCCATCCCCTACTCCTGAACACGGCCCTGCATGCTCGGCACATATTAGTTTCCCGGGCCCTGGCGGGGGGGGGGGGGGGGGGGTGTCTGGGGTCGGCTACTCCGACCCGTACGAGGCAGAGTTGATGGTCACGGCTGCCGGGGTCCATCCCGGCGCGGGGCTCGACACTCCCACGCACGGTGACCCACCCGGCTACAATTAAAGCACCTCACCTGGTAAGGTGCTTGCCTCCGGAATTCCAAATTCCCCCCCCTGTAGGTCCTAATTGGGGCATTTCTCCGTGGCCTATCGTGCGCCACCTCTGGAGCTGCCTGCCATGGTCCAGATCCCGCCAGGCGCTGGTCCACCAGCCTTTGGACCATGTCCTCCAGGTCAGGGCCCCTTTTGGGGGCGGACCCTCTCAGGGGCCCGCCACCAGCCACGGGCCCTACCTGTCGCACCGCCACTGCGTGGTGCTCGCTCCCCCGGGCCAGGGGCCTCGCTGCTTCCCAACGGGCCGCAGCGTCGGCCGCCTGGCTCAAGGTCCGCGGGTGCCACATGGTGAGCTGTTGCCGAAGCTCGGGGTCCGGGATGGCCTGGATGAAATGGTCCAGCACCAGGCTTTCCTGGGAGGTCGTGGCCATGTCTGCATGCGCTATCCCCATTGCGCAGCGAATGTCATACACTAGCTCCCCGATGGTCTCCTGGGGCTTTCTTTTTCGCACCGCGAGCTGAGCTTTAACAAGCTCGCTCTGCTGTTCAATGCCAAATCTATTAATTAGGGCCACATGGAGATCTGGCAGGGTGATAGCACCCGGTGGTAAGGCCGTCAGAACCTCCGCCGCCGCGCCGCGCAGTGCTCCCACAAGGTGTACCCCACCTTCGTCCGGATTCCAACCGTTACCCCTACACACATGGTCAAATTGCGCCAGGTACGCCCTCAAATTACTCTTGCCGTCATACGGCGTGAGTGGAACCTTATGGCCGCCTGAAGGCCAGACCCCGTGCGCCGCTCCCTGCGGAATTAACGCGGGGCCGAACTGTTCGGTCCCCCATAGTACACTACTCCCTGGGTGCTCGCGTGCATCCCCCGTCCCTCTAAAGACTACCCCGGTCGGTGTCGATGCCTGGGTCGCCTCATCGCAACCCGCTACCCATTCCATACTCGCACACCCCGGCTCACCAACACTTCTCGCACTCCCCATGGTCGGACATCCCTGCACACACTCTCTCTCCACGCATTCCGGAACATTCGCACACCTTACCATCGGCCTCTCACGAATGCCCGGGTCTATGCCAACTCCCAAGCTCATCGAACCTCCCCTCACACCAATCACATTTCCGACATTATCGCCACTCACCTCGGCACTTCTTCCTCGTCGCTTCTCCTCTGCCACCTGCAAACTCTTTATTTGGTTAGCAAGCATGTCATCACGATGTGAACACAGACTTGCACATACTCCATCACCTCCTCCTTTATTTCGTTTTTAGTCTCCCTCCGTCTCTTTTTAATTTCACTCACCCCTTCTTCTACTTCCTCTAACTTTTGTTTCACCTCTTCTATTTCCTGGTGCGCCCCCACAATTTCTTCTTCTAGAGCCACCCTGGTCATCTCTATATGGGTCCTAACCTCTCGTTCCCTTGTCCCCAATGTCTCTACCACATCATCTAACCTCTTTGTCAGCCCTTTGTGTACCACCTGACACTCCTTCTTCGTCGCTATTACCTCCCTTCTTATCTCCTTTTGTGCTACTTTCAGCCCCCCTATCACATCCGTGTTCATACCCACTTGCTCCCTTAACTTCTGCTGTCCCATTGTCAGCTTCTCTACTTCCCGCGTCAATTCCTCTATACCCCCATGTAACCAAGCTGTACTCTTCCTCAACTCCTTCTCCAAGCGCTCCTCGCACTGATTTACCTCGTCGCGTACCAATGCGACCTCTTCGCTCAACCTGCGCCTTATGTCCTCCCCCATCTCTTTTATTTCCCTCTTCGATGCCACCCGCATTTTTTCCAATTCATTCTTTTGGGCATCCATTTTGCTTTCCAGCCCGTTTTTTACCTCTTCCAATTCCCGGGTGGATTTGTCCCCCAATTCTTTCAATTGGCCCCCCATTTCTTCCAATTGGCCACCTATTTTGTTTTTCCAGCCCTTTTATTTCCCGGTGGATTTGTCGCTTTGGGCATCCATCTTTTTCTCTTGGATGTCAAATTTTTCAGTCAACTCGCCCTTGCTACACCTTACCTCATCCCTTATTTTATGCATTTCTTCTCCCATATACGCCCTGAGTTGTATCATAAAGAGGTTCATATCCATTGGCGCTGCGGGCGCGGCTCTCGCCGCCTCGTGCGACGCGCCGCCATTTTCTACTCCTGCTACCGGCCCTTCACCAAAGTCCTCTTCCATTTCTCCCAATTCTTCCCGGGGGTCCTGGGTTATTACCTCTTCTCCCTCTACCTCATCATTTACCCCCACCGGCATCTGACCGCTTTGGCTAGCCATGGCACGAATTTAATTTAGATGTTAATAACTAAATTTCGGTCGCTCATAATTTTTGAGTGCGTTAAGTGCACTTCGGGTCCCAATCCCACTCCTGACACCAAATGTTGCGGATCTCAGTGCCGGCCTTCTCCTCTTACCAAGGGGGGATTAGTCCCCTTGTCTTCAACTGGCCGACGGGATCCAGGACCTATGACGTCCTTCCCGGACAGCGCGAATTAGGGTATTAGGACTAGAATCGCTATTACCTAATTACTCGCGCTGCCCTGAAACGATGAAATAAGCCCCCCACGAACCACGCGTGTTGAGACGCCGAGCGGTGCGTACACGCGATCTGTGCTGTTTATATGGTGAACCCGGTTCTAGCGATCTTATTCGCACCACGCTTAGTCAATGGATAAATCACAAATGCGGTCGAATTGGAAAAAGGAAGAACAGATTTATTTACACTATTCACAATGGTTCAGAGAAAAAGGGGAAACAGTGCAGCCTTAAAACAGTCTTAACTTAATACCCAGGACAAATGGGCCCATCACACACACACTCACATGGGGCTTGCAGCTGTGGGATGATGGTCCGCGTCCAAGGATGGCTCTCGTGCAGCTCCCTCCGGTCTCTGCCTTGTCCCGTGCAGATGATAAGTAGAAGGGCAGGAGCTCTCCGCATGTCGTTTGGCGCACAAGGGCTAATACAGGGCGATTTGGTAGGGAGCGGACTTCGGCGGTTAGCGGTGCTCACTGGCGGCTATTGCCGCGTTTACTCGCATGGCTGAGGTAGGCGCTATTCGCCACCGGCGCGTCTGGTTGCAGCCGTGTACTCAACGCCTCTTCTTCCGCTCCTCGGGCGCATACGTTATACTGCGCGAGTTACAGTTCAATGCCTCCAAAGCGAGTGATGTGAGTCAAGTTCTCTCCCCACAAGTCTTTTCACCAATACCGTGTGCCCGTGAGTTCTTTCAGTCCTCCAGCGCTAGTCCTCCGGTAGCAAGTCCTTTTCTCTGCGAGACCTTCAAGTCCTCCCTTCTCTGCGAGTCCTGTCAAGGGCTTTGTGCAGTGACTTTTATAGGCACGCCCTGCAAACCTTCTCGCACTTACCAGACGCGCCTCACCACGCCCTGTCATGCCATGCCGCTAGAGTCCTGGTTGGCTGGTGGCCCTTACCGCCATTGCCTCTGACGCTCCGATCCAACGCCGCCCCCACCCCGACCCCGCGCTCCTCCTCCTTCTGAGGCCTACCTCGTGTTACTCGACTAGTGAGCGAGCAAAGGGCAGCAAATGCTGCGGGCAGCCAAAGCGTAACAAATGCTGTGGGCAGCCAAAGCGTAACAAATGCTGCGGGCAGCCAAAGCGTAGCAAACTGAGTGGGTCAGCCAAATGGGGCGCGGGATCAATTATGCCCATTGAGGTGGAATTGGAGGGTGGACGCAAAATGACCAGGACCTAAACTCAGGTCTTTGCACAACTCAGATATTACGAGGGGAAATGGCCTATACTTACACATACTATGACATAACTAGAACTACAGGTGGCCTACGTGTTGCTCGTGGACTAACTATGGGGGGCAACCCTTTAACCTTTATTGATCAATATGTGCCAATCTCAAAACCGTAGCAATATATATATATATATATATATATATATATATATATATATATATATATATATATATATATGATATTAGAGTGGTTCTTAGCTACATAAGGCAAAAAAAATATTTGAATTGTTTTACAGAATCATAACCTTTAATTTTTTTGGTATTGAGGGAAAACTTCTGCCTGTGAAATCTTTATTGAATACATCAAGTTTTAGGGGTTGTACAGTGAATCATGGTTGCCAGCCACTCAATGTTTGTGCCCGATAAGCGTTGTGCCCAATAAGCGTTGATTTCCTGCAATCGGGAAACCTGTGTTCTGTCACAACTTGAAGCAGATACTTGGTTTGCTGTTCAACCCTTGTCAGGAGACGATTGCACTCTTCAATAAGAGCAACTGCATACACCTTGTCTAAAGCTGCCCCGGTCAACTATAAGTGCTGTTATTGTGACGTGGAAACGTCTAGGGGCAACAACAGCTCAGCCGCGAAGTGGTAGGCCACACAAGCTCACGGAACGGGACTGCAGAGTGCTGAGGTATGTATCGTGTAAAAATCGTCTGTCCTCAGTTGAAACACACTAAACACTCACACAGTTCGAAACTGCATCTGGAAGCAACGTCAGCACTACAACTGTTTGTCGGAAGCTTCATGAAATGGGTATCCATGGCTGAGCAGCCACACACAACCCTAAGATCAGCATGCGCAATGCTAAGTGTCGGCTGGAATGGTGTAAAGCTCGCCGCCATTGGACTCTGGAGGGTGGAAATGCGTTCGCTGGAGTGATGAATCACGTGTCACCATCTGGCAGTCCGACGGATGAATCTGGGTTTGGTGGATGCCAGGAGAACACTACCTGCCCGAATGCATAGTACCAACTGTAAAGTTTGGTGGAGGAGGAATAATGATCTGGGGCTGTTTTTCATGGTTTGGGCTAGGCCCCTTAGTTCCAGTGAAGGGAAATCTTACCGCTACAGCAGGCAATGACATTCTAGACGATTATGTGCTTCCAACTTTGTGGCAACAGTTTGGGGAAGGCCCTTTCCTGTTTCAGCATGCCAATTGCCTCCATGCACAAAGCGAGGTCCACACAGAAATGGTTTGTTGAGATCGGTGTGGAAGAACTTGACTGGCCTGCACAGAGCCCTGACCTCAACCCCTTGGATCACCTTTGGGATGAATTGGAATGCCGACTGACTGCGAGCTGCGACTGCGAGCCATGCCTAATTGCCCAACATCAGTGCCCGACCCCACGAATGCTCTTGTGGCTGAATGGAAGCAAATCCCCACAGCAATGTTCCAACATCTAGTGGGAAGCCTTCCCATAAGAGTGAAGGCTGTTATAGCAGCAAAGGGGGGACCAACTCCATATTAATGCCCATGATTTTGGAATGAGATGTGTGATGTCCGGGTGTCCAAATACGTTTGGTCATGTAGTGTATATATACGTGCATAGATATATATCCCAAAATGCTCTCACAGTAATTCAAGGCATTGATTATTTTCTACTATCCCATGTCTTTAAGGTGATTGCTTTGCAACCAAGACACTGGGCTTGACACAAGGCTGCACTTCGCGATGTCGGGCACTTCTGCTGCCATTGTGACCATATATCTTAAAAACAACGGAACGGTACATGCCAAACTGCAGCATGAGTTGTGCACACCCGAGTAGCGAGGCAAGGTGCGTGAGACGGGACAAGGCTCACGAGGCACCTTCGCCCGGCGCAGGTCACGCGGCCACATAGTGTGTCTAATGCGGCGCACCTCGCTTTGACCGATAGCTGCAACCTGGAGAAAGGGTTAATGTTTAAAATGTTAATTTCACGCTCTGCTTGCCATTGAACGCCGAGTGCTTCTTTCCCCTCCTCTTTCCCCATGATGCCCGTGTAGTTCCCCCGGTGTTTTTCACCATGTGTTCGCGTGCATTGTTGTTGCTCCCGCGGAGCGTCGTGGTCCTTCATAGCAGTGGGATTGAGCAGCTCAGGTACTTGCGCCAAACCGATACAGTATTTTGTACGGGAAACTCTAAATGCAAGGGACTGCAAAAAAGCGTATATAATGGAATGGATTTGCGAAAATATAGATAAGAAAGAAAATTGAAGCGAACGGTGCAATCTGTCTTGTATGAACCCCGCCCCTCACCGTTTCCCCCAATATACTGTTTCCTCTCCAGAAGCAACATCAACAGGCACATCATTTCCGCTTCCCGCATTGCCTCGCTGAACCGAAACAAACAAAGCGGACGCGAGCTGCACACACCACGCTGCACAAATTCTACACAAACTGATCCGCACTCCATTTGCAGTGGAAAGTTGTATGGATTCACTTCCACAAAGATTAGCACGACCGAGATGGTGGAGTCTTGTGACCGATGTGACCTATGACTCGATGTGATGGTGGAATTCATCGGTCTCTCCTGAACGCCTGGCAAGCTTTAGGAGTGCAGCGCTTGGAGATCTCTTACGATCCCAGGAAGTTTGTGCATGAACCATTGTTCCAAAACTCATTATTCGCTGAAATATCTACCAGCCGAGCTTTTATGGAACATTTTACGAGCAATGGGATTAATAAAGTGCGAGATTTTATGGAGCTATCCTTGAAGCGTTGGTTGTCTGCCAGCGCTGTTTCTGGAAAAATTGGCTTGCGTTCAATTAGAATAGTGAGCAGGGTCATAAAGATTGTATCCTAGACTTTTTTCGATTTAAATATTGGGTGGAATGGGGTAAATGAGGAAGTAGATTTTCGTTTAACCTTCCCTGAACTCTCAGTCACTACATAGGAACAACACGGTGTGTTTTCCCCTAACAGCGAAAATCCGGTGTGTTCCACATCATGGGGAAAAGGGCAATGTACAGAATTTGTCTGGAGGTGTGCTTACCGGGCTGTGCTGCACCCTTAAGAAACAAGTGGAAAGAGCTTTTACCTGCAGGCGCTTTTCTCACTCCAAATTGGGATGACATGTATCGGTGTCCTACTGTCGGATGTACAGGAGACCTAAATTGGAGACTGGTCCATCACGCCCTGTGCACACAGGTGTTAGTTCAGAAGTTTAACCCTGCTGTGTCTAATTCGTGTCCTTTTTGTGGTCGTGTAGAGAATTTGTATCATGCGTTTATTGAGTGCAATAGATTGTCATCTCTGTTTCTGTATCGGAGCCGAATCTTTTGTAAATTCAAAATTGTTTTTTCTGTTACAATCTTTGTTTACGGACTTGCATGTAATACTCGGTGAAAATCTGTGATCTTGCTTTTGAATTGCTTGCTTGGAATCGCTGAGCTTGAAATTTATAAAACCAGAAAAGCCAGATTAGGTAGTGGAAAAAATGAAAATGCACTTTTTTGTTTTATAGGGATGGTGTCAGCACGTACAAAGCTCGAACATGCTTATCATGTAAACGTGGGGAACCTTCTTGTGTTTGAAGAGTTTTGGGGCATGGGGGGTGTTTTGTGCAAATGCATTGGAAATGTGATTTGTATGTAAAGTGGAGTTTGAATACTTTTGGTTTTATACTTCTAAAATAAAAGGACACAAAAGTCAAAGTCTGTCTCTGTCTCTCTCTCGCGCCCTGCTGGCCGTTTGTTGTTGGGCGTGGCAAGATGGCAGCTGTGCATGTGTGGTGAGGTGTGAGCTGCTCCAAACTTCGATCTTTCTAACCCCCCCTTTCTCGTTGTTCTTAACTTCTGTTTTTCCTCACGTTGTCTACTCTCTGTCTGCCTCCACTACTCCATTTCAACAAACCCGCTACTACAATTCCCTATCCTCCCCCCCCCCCCCAGCTCCCCGCCCGTTCTACCCTTGCTCTGCCCGCTCCCTCCCCCCCCCCCCATTACGTCCTCGTTTTGGTGTTGCTGTCTCGATTCTTTTTATTTCAGCTTCTTCTACTTTTTCCTCTGAGATAGAGAGAGAGAGTGAGAGCCCGAGAGCCAGAGCCCACGCCTTTCGGTGAGGTCGACGGGTGAGTCGTATTCCTATCGACACTCTAAGCCTAAGGAGTTGCGATAGGTTTTTGCCCTTTTCCTCATTAAGAGGTGTGTTTTACCGCGTTCGTTTTCTCGTGCTGGTACATGCCGAGTGGCGCTTTCTTTGCGGGTTTTTTTCCCCCCTGCTTTTACAGAAAACTGTACCCGACCCCTCCCTTTTCCCCTGACCCCTCCCCTTTCCCCCGGCCCAACTTGGCTTAGTACGGGTACTTTGAATTAGTAACATGTCGACACGTTCCCCGTATCCGGCTTTTGAAGCCCTCACACGGAAGCATGGCGTGGTGTGTGTTCCTCCCGACGAGGTTAGTGTGGAACACATTGTTATTGCTATTGGGAATATCATTGGGATGGAAAAAATCCGTGCAGCGTCACGAATGAATAAACGTATCGTTCTTTTTTTAGCCGAGGAAAGCCTCGTGCATGAGGTTGTCGCAGCTGGTCTGTCCACAGACAATGGACATTCGTCTTAGTTTCCCCACTCGATACCCCAGCTGTTAAAATACTCCTATCCAACGTCCCCCCGTTTCTAAAAAATGAGTCGCTGTTAGCGGAACTATCGCGCTATGGTACAGTCGTGTCCCAGATCAAGATGCTGCCGCTGGGCTGTCGGAGTGAACAGGCGACGCACGTCATGTCTTTCCGACGCCAGGCATACATTGTACTTCCCACATCCAACGTGGATAAAGTATTAAACGTGGTAATTAAATTCCGTATAAAGGATCACGACTACCATGGTAGTCGTAGTGGGGGTTTACATTTGTTTACAGTTGGATGGGTTTACATTTGTTTCCTCATTAAGGAAGAGAAAAACACCCCAGGATTCATTTACACCTCGTAAAGAAAAGGTGGTAGTTTTTCAGTCAAACACTGCGGGAATGCCTCTGTCCGACCAAACTACTACCAGCAACCGGTGCGAACTGCTCATGCATGAGAATGTCGATCCCCAGCCCTTACCTGAGACTTTCCCTCACAATGCAATTGAGGAAAATTACATCCCTCCTCGAGGGAAAAGTAAAACTGTTCCGTGTCCTTGGTATACTTGGTATACCAAGTATATGCGCAAACCGAGACATTAAAATGCTTCACTTGTGGAAAGTTCGGACATTTAAAACGTTTCTGTCCCCAAACTGCATCCTCTGTGACCGAGCAGACAGGCTCTCTGGACAATACTGTGGCCCCTCTACCTCTCAACACTGACGGACAAACTACCCCAACTACTGTCTCAGACCCCCACTACCTCCCAACACTGACGGACAAACTACCCCAACTACTGTCTCAGACCCCCCACTACTTCCCAACACTGACGGGCAAACTCCCCCAACTACTGTCTCGGATGACATCGTACCAAATTTAACGACCACTGATAATACGAACATGAACATCTGGGATGGGTTTACATTTGTTTCCTCATTAAGGAAGAGAAAAACACCCCAGGATTCATTTACACCTCGTAAAGAAAAGGTGGTAGTTTTTCAGTCAAACACTGCGGGAATGCCTCTGTCCGACCAAACTACTACCAGCAACCGGTGCGAACTGCTCATGCATGAGAATGTCGATCCCCAGCCCTTACCTGAGACTTTCCCTCACAATGCAATTGAGGAAAATTACATCCCTCCTCGAGGGAAAAGTAAAACTGTTCCGTGTCCTTCTGTGAATGATGCCGAAGTGCATCAAGACCCAACCGTAAAATTAGGAGGAAACGTGATAGCAGAAAACCCGATCGTACCTCCAGTGCCCACAATTTCTGAGCACAATGAAAATATTCTAACCCCAACAGTACCTGAGCCGGCGGTCTTACATAACATGCCTGAGCACATTGGTAAAACTGACGGAGAACCTCAAACTGTCAAACCGGTTACGGTCTCCCCCCCCCACTGCCCGAGGCTCCTTTAATTCCACTACCCCCTCCTGCTCCTATTAATATGGAGCAGGATGACACCTGCACACCACAAGTTACCTCAGAGCCCCAAGAACCAGGAATTGAAAGTTTCCCAGACAGTGGTTCCGACATGCCCGATGAGGAATCTTACGAAATTGAGGAGTTCCCTACAACAAGTGAATCCAATGTCTTACCAACCCAAATATTGAAATTCCTCAACCACACTTTTAGAAAGAGACACATAGACATTAAAGATCACTTTTCTGACCTGCACGGGTTTATCGACACGGCAAGGAACATCATCCGACGGCCTAGCGACCACCATTTCACAGAAGCCCAATGTAGCAGGCTAAAAAAGTACATTGTGAGAGCAAAAGATGAACTAAAAAAATGAGTTTTGGAAGCTTAAATATAAATGGTGGCGCGAGTCAGCTGCGCAAACTCCAAGTGGTGAACCTTGCACTACAGAAAACATTAGACGTACTTTTCTTACAGGAAACCCACACTACGCCAGCATCCCATGCAGAATGGAACCGGATGATGAAAACGACCAATTTTTTTTAGTGATTCCAATTTCCGAACTGCGGGAGTGGCCTTTCTTTTGAATCCACATTTCCATCCATCAAAACTTTCCTTTAAAAACATAATCCCAGGGCACCTAGCCTCCCTAGAATTTGTTATTAATAACGTCAATTTTACTTTGTTGAACGTTTATGCTCCTTCAAATAGCACGGAGCAGCAACGCTTCTACGCTATATTAGGGCCTTATATGAGGCAAATAGACCTGCACAGGTGTATTATAATGGCAGCTGATTTTAACTGCACTCTGCAACCAAACCTAGATAGGAACGGTGCGGAACCCCATCCTGGACCAGCTAAATTATTAGCAGAGATAATAAGGGATTTTAAGCTTCAGGATCTTTGGCGGCAACAAAATCCCATGACGCATCAATTCACCTGGATCAAGATCACAAACAACCAAGTATACCTAGCTAGGCTCGACTGGATCTATATAAATTCACCATTTTAAAATATCTCTCCTACCACTGAAATTTTGTCCTCTAGATTTTCAGAACACCATTTAATTACCGTGAATTACCATTCACATCTGTCTTTGAATCGCCATTCTTTCTGGAAGCTTAATGTCACCAGCTTAGAAAACCCCTCCTTTCGGGCTGCTTTTGAAGACGTCTGGTCCGTTTTATTAAATCAAAAACACCCGTTTACAGATCAGCGTTTGTGGTGGGACAACATAAAGGCCCAATGTAGAGGATTTTGCCAACAATTTTGTTTCTTAAGACCACAAGAGGAACGTAGAATAAAGGCTAGTTTAGAAAAGGAAATTCTACAAATTCGAAATTTTTAAAAAACTCACTCTTCTCCGCAACAAGAACTGAGACTGAAAGAAAAGAAAGCAATACAATAATTGAGAACCAAACCCAAGGGGCATTAAAAAGATTACGGTTTCAGCAGCTCAACCTTTTGGACACGCCAACTCAATACTTCTTAGATTTTGAATCTCAGGTTCCTCACCCCCAAATTACTGCTCTAAAATGCGCTGACAATTCTGTCATCACTCACCCTGAAGGAATCAAGAGGGAAGCTAGACTCTTTTTCTCCAACCTTTCCAAAACAAAAGAAGTTGATCCAAATGGTGTCTCCACCTTAACCCCAGAGCAAAGGCAGAGTTCCTCAAGTGTGAGAAACCACTCACACTTGAGGAACTCTCCATCGCATTAAAGAGCCTTGGCAAAGGAAAATCACCTGGCATCGATGGTCTACCGTCAGAATTTTTCGAATCTTTCTGGGATCTAATTGGCCCTGAACTGCTATCAGTCTTCCAGGAAAGCCTTGAAAAGAATGAACTCACGCTGAGCTGCAGAAGAGCAGTACTTACCTTTCTTCCAAAGAAAGGCGACCCTTTACTCATCTCCCAGTGGAGGCCAATATCATTACTATGTACTGATTACAAGATCTTTTCCAAAGCTATTGCCTTACGTTTTTCACCCTTCCTAAAGAACATTGTAGACATAGACCAAACTTAGTGTTCCTGGTCCTAATATCCATGACAGTATTTCTGTTATTCGTGATTTGATTGATGTTTGTGATATCCATCATGAAAGTGTTGGCCTTGTTTTTCTAGATCAGGAGAAGACTTTTGATTATGTTTCTCATGAATACTTGTCCGAAGTCTTAAATCGATTTGGTTTTGGACCCTTTATTTTATCATGTATACTTATGTGTTACTCAAACGTATCTGCCCTGCTAAACATAAATAATGAGCTTGTGCCCCCTTTTTGTGTTAAAAGAGGTGTCAGGCAGGGCTGCCCACTGTCAGGTGCTTTATACACCCTTTCCCTTGAACCCCTATTAAACACGCTTCGAAAGTCTTTGACTGGTTTCGCTGTTAGAGGTTTAAACCACACTATAAAGACCATTGCCTACGTTGATGATATATGTGTTTGTATCAAAAACTCTGATGACATTGCTAAGATGATGCATGCTTTAGCACTTTTTAACAGAGCCTCGTCAGCAAAAATCAATTGGAAAAAGACTGAGGCACTGTGGCTCGAATCCCTTTCCCAACCCCCATTCTCCCCACCCCCCCTCACCCCCGTTTCTCCCTGCAAATATTGCTTGGAGAAGAGATGGGATCAAGTTTTTGGGAGTTTTTCTAGGTCCTGGAGATCTCATCAGGCATAACTGGGAAGGTTTGCCTGAACGCATTGAACTGCTTTTAATAAAATGGAAAGGCCTACTCTGCCAATTGTCTTACCGTGGCAGAGTATTGGTCATAAACAACCTGGTTACCTCCATTCTGTGGCACAAGGTCTTGGCTCTGCAACCACCTGCTGGGTTAATCGACGGAATACAGAAGAGCGTCACTCATTTCTTCCTGTCTGGAATGCATTGGCTACGACCGGAAAGATTGAATTTGCCGATATCTGAGGGTGGTCAAGGACTTGTCAATGTAAAATGCCGAATCATGGCTTTTCATCTATGCACGATATGGTCCTTTTTGCACGAGCCTGTTGTGCTTTGGAGGCAACTTGCATGCTGTATTTTGGGTCATTTTGAGAATTTCGGTCATGCTAAGGAGATTTTCCTGATGGACTTGACAATGTTTGATTTCTCTTCACTCCCCTCTTTCTACCGAAGTTTGTTAAATGCATGGCAAGCTCTCTAAAGCCCCGCGATCATGCTACGTACGAGAGATCCATGTTTTTCAACGAGCCACTGTTTTACAACTCACTTTTTGAGGGTTTTGATAACAGCAGGGCCTTCATTCAAAGGTTTGTGGCTGCATCAATAATTAAAGTGTGCCACCTTAGAAACAATGCAAATGATAAGTGGCTCAGTGTTGCTGCTATTGCCTCGGCGACTGGCGTCAGATCATCTCGCCAACTAGACAGATGTTTAAGGGTGGTGCTTCGTGCCTACGGTACCTCCCAACCTTGGTTGGTTCGTCCTGTACCTCCCTCTGAGCCGAGCCTCTCTCCTTTCCCAACCTTCTTTTGTCGGCCTCTGAAAACTTGGAGCCAATAAATTTTGGCCGCTACTTTTCCTCTTCCAGTGGTAACCGTAAAACATTGTATCTCCAATGTTTAAAAGCCCTTTTCCCCTCCTTGTTTCCCCCAGCACCTTGCAGGTGGTCTGCAGTCCTGCCACACTCCTCCTTTCTCCCCAAACTGGGGATGGTATTATAAAAATCCTGTGCCAAAACGTGCTGGTGATCTCCAATGGAGAATCGCACATTGGATAATACCCACAAACTCTCTTTCACCGGTTTTCACAAGCGACAAGTGATCAGTGTCCCTTTTGTGGACAGAGAGAAACCTTGCCCTATGCGTATATTCAATGCAGTCGTTTAACTCCTCTTTTTGTTTTCTTGAAAGTGCTATTTGAACGTCTTTCCATTGATTTCAGTTTTCCAATCTTCATTTTTGGTCCAAGTGGCCCTTTAAACATCCAAGCAACAATTCTTGCAAACTTTTTCATTTCCCAAGCAAAATTGACAATTTACAAAACCAGAAAATCAAAGATAAAGAATGATTTGTACAGTACAGATACTGTAGCAATGTTCAGAGCATTTTGCGAAAGCCGGATAAATCTTGATTTTTACTGTTACTCGCTTTCCAGCCAACTTGAACTCTTTGAAAGAATGTGGTGTGTAAAGGATTTTTGTAAAATATCTGAGGGTCATTTGGTGCTTTCTCTAGTCTTTACTAAATATCCTTTGTGTTTTTTTGGTAGCTTAACGGTTTGTTGGTTTTGATTTCCCCGATGGTAAAATTGTATGTAACTAGTTTGTTTATTTTGTTTTGACTGTAAAAATCTTTTTATACTTTTGTAATAAAAGGACATAAAAGTCGTCTCCTTCTCGACATATTTTATTTATTGACACACACACACACACACACACACACACACACACACACACACACACACACACACACACACACACACACACACACACACACACACACACACACACACACACACACACACGAATTAAACATAACATTCAATTGAAATTAATATGTTCCTTGATCATAAACTGACGTTCGTAGACGGAATGGGCCGCAGAAGTGGAGCGATTGTTTAAATCGGATTTTTATGCCTCCGCCGACAAAGTCGCCGGAGGAATTATGTTTTTGGGTTGTCCATCCGTCCGTCCGTACGGGCTAAACCTCGTTTTTCTCAGCAACCACATGTCCGATTGAGACAAAACTTTCAGGGTAGGCGTGAAGCCTATGCAGAATGTTTTTGTGATAATTGTAACGTCATAGGTCAAGTGGTATGGCAGCCATCTTGGATTGAAAGCAATTAATTTAAAAAAATTCTCAGAAACCACTGGATGGAAAAATTTGAAACTTGGCACATTGTCAAGTACTCCCAATGGGAAATAAGCATGATAATGATGACATCATAGGTGAAGTGGTATACCAGCCAAAATGTTTTTATCGAAATCCTTATCCTAAAAATCTGAAATTGCATGCACATGATCTATGACCCATTTCTATTGAAATATTAAATTTATGACATCATAGGTCACATGGTTTGGCAGCCATATTGGATTGAAGGAAAATATTAAATAATTATATCTTTGAAACCGCTCACCCTATCAATGCAAAATTTTACAAATATCATCGAACAGCACTGTTGCATATTGTTTGAAAATGATGGTCATATGTCACGTGGTTTGGCAGCCATCTTGGATAGAAAAACGAACCTTATCCGATCAACACGAAACTTCACGAACGCAATTCCCTACACATACATATGCAGAGTGATGGCATCTACCCGTTGTGGGACTATGCGGAGGCATATTGGCGACAGTCACATTGTTCTAGTTGCATATTAAAACGCAGTGTCATTTGGTGTGTTTGTACTGATGTCTGTCCCATTCACAAGGACGATTTGAGTCAGGTTTTAAAGGCCAATCTTTTCGTACGAATGTGTGTTCACTACAGTCTATTTTTTGAGGATAAAACAAACTCGAAAAACCTTTTCCATAAAAGAGTAATTATGTCTCTCCTATTGGAATTGTAGATGGTGGCTTGCAAACCAAGCTTCAAGGGCGGTGTACAGAATATATATATATATATATATATATATATATATATATATATATATATATATATATATATATATATATATATAACTGTAAGAAATAGTAGAAACTCCAAAGTACGAGCAGGGCGTCTCATTTGTATTGAATAAATAATCGTTAGATTAAATAAGACGCGGACGTAGCTTCAGGACGTCGATCTTTAATTGTCGACAAGCTTTCGACCAACAAAGGTCTTCTTCTGAGTCAGCCCCAAGTTCAACGGAAGTTCCGTTGAACTTGGGGCTGACTCAGAAGAAGACCTTTGTTGGTCGAAAGCTTGTCGACAATTAAAGATCGACGTCCTGAAGCTACGTCCGCGTCTTATTTAATCTAACGATTATATATATATATACTGTATATATATATATATATAATAACGATAAATACAAGGCAGATGGACATGAAATTTGCTGCATGTGATGTGCAATCACACAGAGTAAAACGAGTGTTCATTTACATCCATATGATATCTAATAAATAAATAAATAATATATAAGCACATCTGGCACGAGGCCGAGGCTTCAGACCTCGGCATGCTCACTATGCTGTACCATCACATATACTGTTCCAACCCATCATTTTTGATGGGCGTTTATACTAGTATATATATATCTATCTATATATATATAAAAAAGTTTTTGTTTGTTTGTCTGCACGCGCTAATCTCCTGAACGGTGAAAGACAGGAGGAAATCTCTAAAATCAGAAATGTCGGGACGGGCCTCGGGAAGGTTATAGGCTAGGTGGCGAGGCCGGACAATGCTACCTCGGCCGGGCTGGGCCCATTTCACAATTAAAAGCTGAGCTGAATTATAGTTGTCATTCTTCTATGGCCGTGAGTAAAAGCTGAATTACAGTTGTAACTTCATTCAAAAAGAACCAAAAATGTCGGGATGGGTCCCGGGAAGGTTATAGGCGAGGTGGTGAGGCCGGTCGAGGCCGCCTCGGCCGGGCTGGGCCAATTTCGCAATTAAAAGCTGAGCTGAATTATAGTAGTCAATCTTCTACGGCCGCAGGGTAAAAGCTGAATTATAGTAGTAAATTCATTCAAAAGGAATCCGGGCAACGCCGTGTGCTTTCGGCTAGTTCATATATATATATATATATATATATATATATATATATATATATATATATGTACATTTGTGTGTTTGTGTGTGTGGGAAAGTTGCTGTTGTTGTGTGTGCAATTCCAAGACTTACCTCATCATGCTTCCCGATGGTAACAGCAGATCTTTTCAAATGGGGAGGGTTTCCCAGGTATCCCATGGCTAACATGTTTTGCTCCACACACCAGTGTCATGGAGCATTCATTCTGGTTTATAAACTGTTGCAGGAAAGAGCTTTTGTTTTGCAGTGCAGCGTTCTGTGTATTCAAGTTTGCATGAGAAGCTGCACTTGATGGCATTAGGCCTTGGTCACTATTTCAAGAAACTTGGTGGTCGTGATGGTCATCACGGAAGCCGCAGGCAAAATGTTGGTCGTTGGAACATGTGCATGCCTGTAGCGGCTGATGGCAGCATTTCAATGAGCAAAGTTACAACTAATTCAAGAGGGGTTTACATTTCATCGTATTGCTGAACTTGAACAATTATACTGTAATTGAAGAGATAATGAGGATGAGCATTGAATATTATAGGAATTAGTGAGACAAATTGGTTTGGACAGGCAGTATATGATGTGGAAGGACACACCATACTCTATTATGGTCGCCCAATTCCAGAGAAGGTAAAACGGGTTGAACATAATGAAGGGGTGGGAATTGTGTTGGACTCTCATAGGATGGCGGCATTGCTGGTGAGGTCTGGATAGCAGTTGGTTCCAGAATTGTAACGGTTGGAGTGAAGCATGCTGGACAGCATGATATAACAAGCAAGACAACAATCTTCCTGTTTTTGTAACTGTGCTAAGTGTGTACAAACCAACACCTGGGAGAAGAAGGAAAAATGTAATTGATGACCTTCAGGCAACTCTCGATGGTGTTCACAGAGGTGATGTACTACTGCTGGCAGTGAGACTTCGATGCAAGAGTGGGATGTAGTCTGGGCCAACCCAATGTCCCAATTTGGGAGACTGTGAGAAGGTATTATAATGTTAGGAAGACGACTGAAAGTGTGGAAGCACTCCACTCACCCAGTACATTGACCGAGCTCACCATCATGAATACATGTTTTGAGAAGAACATCCACATGTACACAAGGAAACACCCTAGAAGTAAGAATAGGGCATTTCATTGATTACCTTATGATGAAGCAGAAGAGGTTGTGCTGACATATGTCACTGGTCTATGTTCTGCAGAATGTTAGACTGAACACAAACTACCGGGAGCACACATTTGGCTGCAAGAATCGGCCAAGGTAGCAAAAGTAAGGATCACACAGGTATGGAGTTGGGACACTGCAAAATAAGGATGTGCAGAAGGAATACATCAAGCTTTCTCATAAAACCGTTGGAAAGGAATGAAGCAATGAAGGGGATTGAGTTAATAAATGGAGTATGCTTCAAAATTGTGTGATAGAGGCAGATGACAGAGTTCTCGGATTGGAAAGACTGGAACCACACGTTTGGTTTCAAGAGAACATCAACTTACAAAAGCTGATCATTAGTCCTCATCCTATCTACCAGCTGGGGTATTTGCGGACCCCAGGCCTAAATTTTGGCGTGTTATTAGTCCCCTACCCTGAGGGCACTATAAGTTTGCTCTCTGTCTGTCCATCCGTCCCACCTTTGGTTTTCTGCACTTTTTGTCCATAACCTTAAACATATTCAACTGAAACTTGGTACATGGCTTTATTATGATACGTTACAGACCAAGTTTGAGTTTCGGGGGGATTCACCAATTTTTCACGCAGGTATGGCATTTTTGGTCTTAGATAATATCACATTATACATGGGTCAGTTTTCCAGACTTTCCCCCCTTGTCCTTTAAGATATTGAACTGAAACTTGGTAGGGGACATGTATTGCAAATCACTTCTTCCTCTTCTTTCTATATCAGTTGCACAATGTATTTCATGTTTTATTTACTTGTTTCCATAGATGTGCCAGTAATAAATGTTGATGATGTTTTAAAATACTATTTTTTTCCCACCTCTGGAACAAACTCCCCCACTCTCTTCAATCCCACTCCTCCCTCCAGGTCTTTAAAACAGCTGTTCACCACCATCTCTTATCTTCCCCCATACAAAACCTTGATCTCTTCTACCCCTTCCCCCTCCCCCTGTTAATTCACCCCAGAACCACTTTTTTTTTGAAATACCGACTTCTTTCCTGGAAGTTCTAGCAGTGTCCATGTGTTTTATACCTCTCTCCCCCCCCCCCCCCCCGCCTTCCCATACCTCCTCCCCCCAAGCTCTCTCCCTCCCACAGATTTTCCGATGTCCCTGTTTTCTGCTGTTGTACTTGTGTGTGCTTCCTTCTCTCTCCTCCATCTTGTCTCCCGCTCCCTTTATTGCATGTTTTGTGTGTCCGTTTTTTTTTTTTTGTGATTGATGCTAGCTCTCACACGAGCCTCGATCTTGTATACAAAAAAAAGAAAAATCCCATATTGCAAATATCCCATATTAAAAGTACATTGTGTTCACCAAAAACAAGTTCACCATTCACCATACTTTCGTGTAAGGAGGATGAAGAAGAACATTTTCAAAAGGTCATTTGTACCATGTGCAATTCAAATGCTAAACTCAAATTCCTAGACATTTTGCTGTTTAGTCAATCTTCCATATTTTATATTTATTTTATATTTTATATCTTTTTATATTGTTTTTCTTATTCCCTTTGTGTTCTATGTTTTAATGATGGCCAACTTACGGTGTCACCAAAGAATAATTTCCCTGAAAATGGGACAATAAAGATTTATTATTATTATTATTAGTTTTTGTTCATCGTTCTGCATCTCAATCAATGGCGTCAGCAGGAAGGTCTTTTCTACGTTTACCTCCCCTTTGTTATCCACTTATCACTTTATTTTTGCATTTGACAGGATGTCTTTTCTGACTGTACCCCACATTTATTTTCCACTTACTATCATCTACTTTCTTTTGTAATTGCTCTTTCCCATCATCCTCTTTGTGTGTAAATAGGAGCCGACTCACTCTTCAATGAGCATAGATTTGGTATTCGAAGAAGAGCACAAGCAAGTGAAGCAAAGCTCAAAAGTAGAAATAGGAGAGAATATGTCGGTGGGCTACAAACATGATATGTTGAAGTTGAGACCCTGAGACGATCGACCTCGGTGGTGTGGTTAGAGCGTCCACTCTGAGCCTGCGAGATCGGTGAGCAATACCAGAGATTTAAAAATATACCGCAAAATGCTTTCGGTTGAAAAAGTAAGAATACATTTTTTTTCCTTCCTGTGGTTCTTGCAAGGGAAATGGCAATGGTACGTGTTACATCGTGCTTGACACGAAGCTTTTAAAAAGGATAAATCATGGACAAACAACCACAACTAGTTGGTAAAATAGCACAGGCTTTGATGGGCCGAATGGCCTCCAGCATTGAGGGTCCTTGGAAGGAAACGGATATTTAAGTAAATGGAGGTAAGCATTAAGCTAAGACTTCGGAGTGTAAATCGGTCTGGATTATGTGAGATTCCATGTAACATGGAGGACCTGAGTGGTGAAATGAGGTTTTGTAATGAGTGATGAGAGTGTAACAAGAGTAAAATAAGAACAAGGCAGGAACAGACTGAATGAATGAATGAATGATCGTTTTAAGGCCATTTTCCCCGCTAGAGCAGGGGTTAGCCTGGCGGGCCCCATGACAATCATGGTTCCCTGTTTGAGGCAATGTTTTTACGGCCGGATGCCCTTCCTGACGCCAATCCTTGGTCGCCTCTTACGATGCGCAGGGATACGGTGTACCTATTCTAAGCCGGGGTACACACCGGGATCATTCATCCCAGCAAGCTGGTACTCAATTTGCCGACCTCGGAAGGATGACAGGCTGAGTCAACCCCCCTGGTGTTAATTTAACGATCGACCGGGATTCGAACCCAGGATCCTAGGATCCCAAGCCGGCACCCTAACCGCTAAGCCAACACCAGGCTTTACCAGACTGCAGGAGACAATTCGGTATTCCGTGGATAACATACATACCCTGAGACTCAGCATTTTTCAAATACTGTACAGTGCATATCATTTCAGTTTTGTAATACCATAAATATTCGACAAACATAAGAAATTATAGGAGTTGTTTTTTCTTTTGTTTTGCAAAATTAGATTAAACCATCATGGCGTCAATTAGCTCCACCACCAAATGTAGGCGGATGTTATGTTTTAACCTATGTATGTTTGTTTGTCTGCCTGCCTCTGTTTGTCTGTCTGTGAACAGGTAATCTCAAAAAATGGGACAGATTCAGACAAAATTTGGTGGACAGGTTGGGTATCTATCTATATAATAATACCGTAAGGACTCGACTTTGTTATCCCTTTTACGCCGCACCCAGTGACCCGATGCCCACGGCACTAATGCATTTACGATCTACGAACCGCGCTCTTTGTTTATCACCTACAGCCATACTCGAAAAATCTGAATTAGCCGACGTTTGGGCCCAAAAGCATCCGATTAACGGCCGATACGACGCCATCTTACGACTCCATCGTATTGGCGTCTCCTGGGTGAAGGCGCAGCAAGCCGTCCGCTGATTGGACAGTCGAAGGCGACAGCAAGCCGTCCACTGAGTGGACAATCCTGAGCATGCATTCCGCCATTTGTGCCGGTGTCGTCGATCGCGCTGTACGCTAACCTCATCAGGTGGGTTTACCATAATTTCTTCCATATACTGTGATTACAACGAAGTGAAACCGAGGAGCAGCCCATCAGTATCATATAAAGCAATAAATACCAAGGCTTCAGCTTCTGAAAGCTTAAAACAAAGTGTACTTCGCCGAGTGACGAAACGTCGGCGTAGACCTCGGCCCTACCTATCCAGTTGTTGTTTCCGTTGTGTAAGGGGGGAAAAAAAACAAACATTTTGGCCTCAGACCTTTGAGAGTACGTCGTTCCGTGAACTTTTTGAACGGGCCTCGTATTTTTATTTTTTATTTTTTTTGTATACAAGATCGAGGCTCGTGAAAGAGCTAACATTAATCACACAAAAAGTCAAACCGACACATAAAACACAAAATAAGGGGAGCGGAACACAAGATGGGGTGAGAGGGGGGAGGACACAAACACAACATTTGAGAGCAGGGACATCGAGAGAAATGTGCGAGGGAGAGAGCTTAGGGGGAGGTGGGAGAGGTATAAAACATGTGAACACTGCAAGGACTTCCAGGAAAGAAGTTGGAATTTCAAAAAAGTGTATCTGGGGTGAATTAGCGGGGGTAGAAAAGATCAAGGTTTTGGATGGAGGAAGATAAGAGATGGTGGTGAATAGCTGTTTTAAAGACCTGGAGGGAGGAGTGGGATTGAAGGGAGTGGGGGAGTTTGTTCCAGAGGTGGGAGAAAAGAGGAATGAAGGAGTGAAGGTGAGCAGAGAATCTTGATTTTGGCAGTTTAGCCATAAGAGGGTTGCAGGCAGATTTTGTGCGACCTGTAGGAATATTTGGGGGACAGAGAACAGAGAGAGCTGGGGGAGCAAGGCCAGATCGGAGTGGGGATAACACAGAAAGACCACCAACCTGCCTGCAGTGAGCGAGTGAAAGGCCCTCGGAGTTAGCTTCATCGCAAGATATTCCAATGATTCTGAAAGCTTTGGTTTCAACAGCGTGAAGCTGAGCTAGATGTGAGGCAGGAGCACCGGCCCAGAGGGGGGAACAGTATTCCATTGAGCTGCGGATGAAATCCTTGTATGTGGTGAGGAGCTCAGGTGTGCCAAGGAAGGACCTCGCACGACGGAGGATGCCCAGTATGCCATGCTTCGTCAACGTTGGGTTGTTTTTAAATGATTTGAAGGATTAACTTAAGCACCGTGAATAGAGCAGTTTATTGTTCCTCAAAGACCAGTGTGTAAGTTGACTCAATATGATGGTAACTTTGCAATTCCTGCGTTGTCTCTGAATCAGCTGGCCGAGTCATATTGGCGTAGGGTAGGTCATGATCAGCCCCCCCCCCCCCTTTCGTCTCACCAACTCCTGCATCTACTACCGTTCATGATTATCAAAGTAGGCTTTACCCTGTTCACGATAAGGTAGAAATCAGAGTTGTATACGAAGAGATAAAAGGATGCCATTGACTTCGAGACGGTACGTGATATTTTCAAAAGTATTGTTACGGTACGCGGTTAAGGATGTTATATTTGCCGAGCGGAGGCTCCGCGACCGAACAGTTGTTCCCCGACTAAACCCGATTCACCCAAACGTTGGCCGTATCGCGCCACCGCTATTCAATGAGGGAAAAGACTAAGACGACGGATGTGAAGAAAAGGAAGACGAAGGCAAAGAAAGGTTTGAAATACGATTACTATTTATTACTATTTACAGGCTCAAAGTAACCAAGGAGAAGGAAAGATAATAAAATAATATACAGAAGCTTTTAGAGACACAGGGAAAATACTAGCTTATCTAACAGGCTTAATTAATACCCAGGACAGAACAAACGAAGACGACTCACACGGGGAATGATGATAGGAATTGGCTGGAAGGAGAGGAAAGTCCAATTGGTTCGGCAGGACGAATCGGTGCGTTGGGCAGCTGCCGTTCCTCCGCGGCCCTGCTCCAAACCGCCGTCCAGGCCCCAAATGGCTGGCGAGCGTTGTGGCTGCTGGGGACACTGCTGCTGGTGAGCAAGGTGATGAATAGCAGGCTTTTGCACTTCCCTGGATGACCTCTGCTTTTGGACCTCACAACTCAGCTCTGCTCTGACGACCCAGCTCTTTCCTGTCCACCTCACCACGCAGCTCAGCTCAGCCTTTCAGCTCATCTCTTGGACTCATCTGCTTGTCTCCTCTGCTTTTGGACCTCACAACTCAGCTCTGCTCTGACGACCCAGCTCTTTCCTGTCCACCTCACCACGCAGCTCAGCTCAGCCTTTCAGCTCATCTCTTGGACTCATCTGCTTGTCTCCTCTGCTTTTGGACCTCACAACTCAGCTCTGCTCTGACGACCCAGCTCTTTCCTGTCCACCTCACCACGCAGCTCAGCTCAGCCTTTCAGCTCATCTCTTGGACTCATCTGCTTGTCTCCTCTGCTTTTGGACCTCACAACTCAGCTCTGCTCTGACGACCCAGCTCTTTCCTGTCCACCTCACCACGCAGCTCAGCTCAGCCTTTCAGCTCATCTCTTGGACTCATCTGCTTGTCTCCTTGGGGAGCGCCCCGCGGCGGGTTATATAGGCCCCGCCCTTCACCCTTTGCGAACCTCCCCCAAGCATTCTCTCTCCGCCCTCTCAAGCCAAACCCCTCGTTCTGGGTTGGATGAGCGGGGCCGACTTACTCCTCCCCTCTATGACGAGGTGGAGACCCGCCTTTCTTCCCCAACCCTGCCTCGTGGTCAATGGCAGCTTTTGAGGGGATGTAATTGCCAAATTGAGGCTTGGCCATTACGAAAAGGGGAAATGGAGGTTTTTGGGAATGGGAATGAAGGGAATCTATCTCTTTTACTCGGTGCAATGGAGTGTCATTTTAATGGAAGACAAGGCCTTACTCTAAAACACATAATAAGATATAAGCTACTGAACAAGGGTTTTATCGGGTCCTGCAATGTGGTGTTTCATGGAATAACTACCGAGACGCCCTTTTTATCTTTACACAACTCCGGAGGCAGGAGGCGCAGAATAAACAATAATAATAATAAAGCACACAATAAAAAAAATACAGTCCTCATATCCGCAACAGTATATTGTAGCATTGTCATTTAAGTAGATTGCAATAAATACGTTGTTCATATACGCACTCTTCATTCTCATCTTTCTTCCTAACTCTTACTCGGACAAGCAAATCCCCTATGCCATCCATAATGGTACACTCTATCCATACACCACATCGTCCCTTCTGTGGATGTTCCACGGGTTTCGGCTAGTATAATATAATAGCGTAAGGACTCGACTTTGTTATCCCTTTTACGCCACACCCAGTGACCCGATGCCCACGGCACTAATGGATTTACGATCTACGAACCGCTCTTTGTTTATCACGTACAGCCATACTCGAAAAATCTGAATTAGCCGACGTTGGGGCCCAAAAGCATCCGATTAACTGCCAATACGACGCCATCTTACGACACCATCGTATTGGCGTCTGCTGGGCGAAGGCGAAGCAAGCCGTCCGCTGATTGGACAGGCGAAGGCGAAAGCAAGCCGTCCACTGAGTGGACAATCCAGAGCATGCATTTGTGCCGGTGTCGGCGATCGTTGTTCATATACGCACTCTTCATTCTCATCTTTCTTCCTAACTCTTACTCGGACAAGCAAATCCCCTATGCCATCCATAATGGTACACTCTATCCATACACCACATCCTCCCTTCCGTGGATGTTCCACGGGTTTCGGCTAGTGTGACAAGGATGAAATTATACTTTGGTGAAGATCCGGATCTGGGCAGATCATTTTAAAAGTGATTCTTCACTATTGAGTGATCGGGCTAACACCGATATATAGCACGATATCGCGTGAAGTTATGGACGGATTCGGACGAAACTTGGTAAACCGGTTGGGTGTGTGAAAAGGACAAATCGATTCGATTTTGGCGAAGATGCGAATACAAAAACGAGTACGATTTATTTTTTTCAAGGGATTCTTCCCCATAGAGAGATCGGGCCAAAAACTATAATATATATCACGATGTTTCAAAAACTTGTTGACTGATTATGGCAAAACTTGGTGGATGGGTTGGTTAAGCGACAAGAACAAAGCGATTCGATTTTGGTTCAGGTCCGGATCCAGATCTGACCTGTCGGTGTGATACAAAACGTAAACTGTTCAACCTGGCAAAGGTATGCCTTCTAACGAGTATCGTTCTCGTCATTAAATTAAATTGGTGAATACATATTAATTTAAATTGTGTTAACAAATTTTGATAAAACATGATAAAAATGGTAAATTTATTGACACACACACACACACACACACACACACACACACACACACACACACACAATGCTAACCTCTCCGTTTCAGACAGTATGCAAAACTTGTAAATCAAACGGCACCTTAACAGATAAAGCCATCAGGGCGCGGATCCAATTTCAAGCTTTCTGACACAATTTTCTTCACCCTAATCGTCTCCTTGTGCTTCTGTCGGTTGCAATGTACACAGTAACATGACAAATAGCAGCACAATGATGGCTTTGGTCAGGGATCATGTCACCGTGGTCCATTTCCTTGTCTGGTTTAATTACAGTGCCTGGAAAAGAGGTGCTTCACATCCTTGGGGGGGGGGGGGGGGGGGGTGGGGAGAGGGGGAGAGAAGGGTTGGGGGGGATGAAAAGCAAGAATACAATTTTTTCTTCATGTGATTCTTGTAAGGGAGATGACAAATCACGATCATGCAAAATGTGTGATGGCAATGCTACAGGCTAAATTCTGCAGACTGTCGTGATGTATTCCTCGTCAGCCATCAATCTGCTTCTTTTTCCAAAGAGAAACACGGCAGGCTGGCTAAGCGGGTGCCAAAGCCATTAAAATCTCAGCCTGCTTTCCCTTTACAGAAAGTCCTGCCAGCCTTGAGCTGAAGACTAAAGCTACGTCTGATTTTCTCTCCTTTGACTGTGCAGAAAGTTTTCTTTTGAACATGTGCAATCTTATGAAAATGTGCAATGACCTTGTTGATATTGTGCAAGGCAAAATTTTGGATGAAAACAGCCACACCTTTGCCATTTAAATTTCCAAAAAGGTGCATCAGCAAACAGGACACTTTATTGATTGCTCCGATAGGTGGTAGGAAATAGAATATATATATATATATATATATATATATATATATATATATATATATATATATATATATATATATATATATATATATATACTATATATATATATGTACACACACACACATGAAACAAAAAAACACGGTTCGTCCTTGAAGCCGTGTGACTATAAAAAATTAATTAGGTACTGTTAAGATTACTCTGTCTATTAATTAAGACCCTTAAAGACCCAAAATACCGTGAAGACGCAAAAGACCCGTAAAACCTATAAGACCCTTTAGACCCACTAGACTGACCCCAGGATCCTGAAGACTCCCAAGACTCTTAAGACCACTTTTTTCCTTTAAGACCCTTTCAATACTTTAGAGACATTTAGATCCCTTCAACCTTTTATAACCTTTAGACCACTTACACCCTTCAGACCGATTATACAGCTGGGACTCTTGACCATTTAGAGCTTTACACGACTTGGACCATTTTAGAGTACAAATAAATTATAAATAAATAATATCACCAATATTACAAATAAATTTCAGCAAAAGAAATGTTAGCATTATGATTGGAGTAAATCATGACAACACAGCAACTCGCATACAGTCACGTCATTATCCTCAGTTAAAACATGCCTGTGCCTCTGTAGCAATGTGTGGTGAGGTGAGCGCAGCGAGCCAATCCATGCTAGTATATACAGTATATGCCTATCAATATGTACGAGTATACATATCTCTGTTTATACATGCGTACATAAATATATACATATATAGCACCGCGACAGAGCAGCAGGCTTGTTTTAACCGAGGATAATGACTGTATGTGAGTTGCTGTGTTGTCATTATTTACAAAATCCATAGTAAACTATAATAAAACCACAATGTCCAGACTTTGGACACCAGCACAAATTTGTCTCCCAGCAAATGCTCAGATCGTGTTGACCTCAAATTACAATTCATCAATGCCCAACCTATGTGTTTTATGCAATACATTCCCCTAGTGGTCAAAATGACCACAGTGGCGGTTTTAGGTATAGCAGCCTGGAATTCAAATTTCATTTTTTCAGGAGGTCATGAGGCCAATTTTTTATGTAAATATTTAACACCCAGAATCATGAAAAGTCAAGGAGTCTCAAAACTGTAAACAAAAAATTACACTCACAGTCAGCTATAAAACGTTTGCTTGCTGTCAAAATGACCGATCCGGGGGTTCGAGTGATATATATATATATATGTATCACTGGTTCAGTGATAACAGTGATATGGTTTTGGTAAAAGCATTGCAGTTTCTACAATAGTGCATATTCGTGAAAGGCCCTCATAATCGGCTTCATCATGGGAGATACCAATGATTCTGAAAAGCTTTGGTTTCTACAGCGTGAAGCCACGCTGGGTGTGAGGCAGGAGCGCCAGCCCATAGAGGAGAGCAGTATTCCATTGAGCTGCAGATGAAAGCTTTGTATGTGGTGATCAGCTCAGTAGGGCCAAGGAAGGACTTTGCATGACGGAGGATGCCCAGTGAGCGACTGGCTTTGCAGGCTAGCTTAGAAATGTGTTTTCCAAGAAAACATCTTGGAAGATAGTGAGACCCAAAAGTTTGAGTGACAGAACTTCTTCGAGAGGATTGTTGAGAAGGTAGATGGGAGGGTGTTCCAGACGGTCTTTTCAGAAAGACATTTTTCACCATCTTCTCATATCCTTGTAATTTATGTAAATAGTACATTGATTTCTCCTAATATCCTTGTCCCTCCTGTACGTATACACAATCCTCCACTGGACTTGCATCATTCTAAAACAAACACATTGATTTAGACACAACCGAGATGTTCATGGAGCAGAGATCGTCATACTTACTTTGTGCATTATGGTCAAAGTGTAGGTTTTTAATTTAGGTCTGCAGCATGTCTCTCCACTTGCACAGTCAGAGTAAAAAACTGGTTCCCGAGAGGCAAAGCAAATCAGTTTCTTCGCCATCTGTCCTCAAATGCCAAAGCTCAGACATGTATGCCCTAAAATTTGCGGCCATGACTATTAATGCGCAATTCTCACCGTAGGGAAGTCGACGTCTGTTCCCCCACCTATTGCACTGCTTTTTCACTTTACACTTCTCTACCATTCTACCACTTTCCATCCCTGCCACAATCTAATGATCTACCCTATACTAGCCAGAGCCTTCATATCGAAGTAACAAACGCAGGTCTCAAACAGGCCACTCGGTTGTGTTTTAACCGTTGTAGAGGAAATGGCAGCGCTCATCCAAATGCTGAAGTAAGCTCGCTTTACCTGTGGTATGTGATGCGTGCCATGTGAGGAAGGATGTGGTGAAGACCTTCCGGCGCCGAGCGGAGGGGATAGATGTCTTGTTTTGTCGAGCTCAGCAGTGACATTGTGATGGGCCCGAACTATATAAGAGCAGAATGAATTTATGAATGTGCATAGCCCATGCAGCTTTACCCCGTCAGTCATCTTGTTCCATGTAATAATATTGTAGTTTGACTCTCATAAACCATAATTTGTAGCTCACTAAGTGATTATATTGCACAATCCATATTTTCATAAGCAGGGCAAGCACTGTGATTGGCAATCCAATTTACACTCCGGTGTGTTTCGACAAAACATATAATGTTAGTGAAATCAAAATTATACCATTTGCAGAAACTGCTCATATTTGTAATAAGGAAAAGGATCAAGAATATTCATCTATTATATCAACACCGTTTTTCACTTTAATACAATTTTATTTGATGCTCACTGCACTGTATTTTGATCAGACTAGTTTTATTCAATGCATTTTAAATGCACAAATAAAAAGCTCACTGCCATGAATAATTGATATTATGAAAGTGTTGCACAGAGATGTTTTCCAAAGCGATTAATAGTACCAGATCAAATTGAAGACCAGATACTGCACTGGAGTCATCAGGAGGAACCTTGATGGGATTGGAGTTTCATTCGCTACTCAACTACCCTTCAACCCAACCAGACGCAGTCATGTGAGCCTCACAGAAATAATTTCTGCAAGAATTCAGTTCTCCCAAGACAAATAGAGGCAGAAAGAGAAATAGAGGAAAAGAGATTTAAAAAAAGGAAAAGCAAGAATTACAATGAATAAAGAGAAATGTGAAATGTAGAAAGAAATGTGAAAGGAACTAAGATGTCGGGAAGAACTCGGATAGACAGATTTCAGTAGTTACTTAACGGGCTCAAACGCAGAAAGAGGTGCAAGCTGCTAGAGTAATAAGTGTTTGTATGTACTGAACCTGCTTGACAAAGCAAGACTTGTTTTATTGAGGATAGCTAGTTTGATACGATGCATGCCGTAGAGCTGTCTCCTCTGGGTTTTGATAAATGCCCGGATCAGACTTAACTAATATTATCCTTACGGTTTAGTGCCAACAAGTTTTGCTGCATCTTGAGGCATGCTTTCTCTGAGATTTTTTTATGGCGGAG
The DNA here is from genome assembly GCF_964187855.1 of Myxine glutinosa. Classification (NCBI taxonomy): domain Eukaryota; kingdom Metazoa; phylum Chordata; class Myxini; order Myxiniformes; family Myxinidae; genus Myxine; species Myxine glutinosa. The sequence continues at coordinate 171,499,298 of NC_136264.1, forward strand.
CCCATAGGGCAAAGCCGTCTAGAACAGTGTTTGTCCATCCGTATGTATTTATGTATGTTAATATGTATGTATGTCCACTCAAACGTATACCAATCAGAGCTGAGGATCTGGTAACATTACAGGGTGATGTGATTATGTCTGATGTCATGACAGCGGTATGGCGGCTGACTACGCACACTGCCATTTTGACTCAAATTCCATTCAAGCCGAACATATCGTCAAACCTGTCGTATATCACAATTACCATGCTCTAGCTTCACGTTTTTCATTCTGTGTGAAACATAAACAAACCGATTGTTAAAATGACCATCAAATATCGAAAGCATCGGCGTTACGACTCTTTCAACAACACAGTATGTATAGGCCTTAGGCTTCAAGCCTCACCTTCAGGCCGCTTTGTACAAATTAAGCCCAGGTTTCTTAATATAGTAGTATCGTTTCAGTAGTATCGTTTTCGTAATAATAATAATAATAATAAGAATATAATAAATATAACCATCACACTTTAATCCCAATGTTGTGAATGCAAGGTTAATGGATTGAAGCGGTGTATGGTTCATGAATAAATGATAAGCATTGTACGATACTAATAACTGCGGAATAAAGGAATTAGCCTCGGTTTTTTGATAGTAATATCATTTTTCGTAAAAATGATAACGTAACATTAATATTATAATAAATCTAATTGATCCCTTCATAGTGACTAATCCCTTCGTAGTGACTGCAAAGTTACTGTAGGATAAAATATATAATCTTCTATATATTAAAGTAGCAGCAGCGTTTTGTGTCCATCCGTCATGCTACGTCATTACGGCCATGACGTCATGACGGGGTACGACCACGGCTGACTCCACCGACCGACGTTTTAATTTATATGTCGTACAGGATGAACATGTCGTCGAAGCCGTCAAACCTGTCATGTGTTTTTACAAACGGACAGCTGTACATTGCAGCGAGCAGAGTAGGAGACCCACTCGATCTGCACATCTTTGCCAACCAGAGTGAATTCCAGATAAGGAGAGGAACTGCACATGCTGCAGGCCGACTAACCCCCAACGTTGTTTGTAAACTAAGGATCATATAAACTAAGGAGCAGATCGAGAGTGAAACCTGAAGGGTTAAAAGCTCGCAAGAAAATGTTGCTTTAAAACATTTTTTAATGGACGAAAGAACCTTTATATAAATTGATTTATATATATAATGCACTGCAACATTATATAAATAAATGAATGCACTGCAACACTGAATGAATGCACTTTATATAAATGAATGCACTGCAACACTCCACCGATCTGGGCTTTATGGCAGTGGCCAGACGGAAGCCTCTCCTCAGTGAAAGACACATGAAAGCATGCTTGGAGTTTGCACAAAAGCACCTAAAGGACTCAGACTGTGAGAAACAAGATTCCCTGGTCTGATGAAACCAAGATTGAACTGTTTGGCTTCTGTCTGGCCACTGCCATAAAGCCCAGATCGGTGGAGTGTTGCAGTGATGGTTGTCCTTCTGGAAGTTTCTCCCATCTCCACACAGGATCTCTGGAGCTCAGCCAGAGTGACCATCGGGTTCTTGGTCACCTCTCTTACCAAGGCCCTTCTCCCCGGATTGCTCAGTTTGGCCAGGCGGCCAGCTCTAGGAAGAGTCCTGGTTGTTCCAAGCTTCTTCCATTTAAGTATTATTGAGGCCACTGTGCTCTTGGGAACCTTCAATGCAGCAGAGATTTTTTTGTAGGCTTCCCCAGATCCGTGCCTCGACACAATCCCGTCTCTGAGCTCTGCAGGCAGTTCCTTCGACCTCATGGCTTGGTTTTTGCTCTGATATGCATTGTCAGCTGTGAGACCTTATATAGACAGGTGTGTGCCTTTCCAAATCATGTCCAATCAATTGAATTTACCACAGGTGGACTCCAATCAAGGTGTAGAAACATCTCAAAGATGATCAAGAGAAATGGGAGGCACCTGAGCTAAATTTCAAATGTCATGGCAAAGGGTATGAATACTATGTAAATGTGATATTTCAGTTTTTTCTTTTTAATAAATTTGCAAAACTTTCTAAAATCCTGTTTTATCTGTCATTATGGGGTATCGAGTGTAGATTGATGAGGTAAAAAATGAATTTAAACGATTTCAGCATAAGGCTGCAACATAACAAAATGTGAAAAAAGTGAAGGGGTCTGAATACTTTCGGAATGCACTGTATATGGTATATATATAGTATATTTTTTGGGGTGTTTTTACACATACAGAATCAAGACTCGTGTAAGAGCTAACACATTGAACATGAAAACATGCACAGACACAGAACACACAATGAAGGGAGCGGGAGACAAGAGGGGGAGAGATATGGAAGCACACAAGTAGAACAACAGTAGAGAACAGGGACGTCGGTAGATCTGTAGAAGGGGGAGGGCATGGGGGGGGAGCAGGGGGAGATAGACAGACAGACGAAAAGCAAACTATAGTCCCCGCTGCGTAGGGGACTACTAACTTGCAAGTGAGAGGGTTGTGTTAGATAGGATCAATAAGGGTAGAAAATATTATGAGCGAGGACGGGAGATAACATGAGACAAGGAACCCAAACCGGCCGTCTCGTTTCTCACAGATAGTTTTCATAAGAGTAGAGCAGTGTGTACTAGTGGTGCCTTGGGCAAATTATCTTCTGTGATTTTGTTTGAGATTCTTAATTAGAATGAACTGGAGTAGGTGGGTCTCCTCTCACGTTTAAGTTTCCTTGTATATATTTCCTTTTATGTATCTGCAAAGTCAATACATACCAAGTGTTCTATGATAAACAAAGAATAAATGCACTTTCGATATTATATTTATTCCACCCACATTTCATCCGGTTGCACAATTAATGTTTAAAAGTGAAAAACGTTAAATTATCTGTTCATTTGCGAGATGTTTTGTATTCTCTACAGTGACAAGCATCTTAAAAAGTATCTTAACCACATATTAAATGCAACCCACGTATGTTTAATATTTATTTAATCCAATGTCCCACATGTTATTATTTAATCTACCATTCTCTGCAATCCTTTTTTCTCTCTCCCACCCTCTACCTCGTAAATGAAAAAGTAATTGCTCACTATTCAAACCCTCGTGCATAATACCTTTAAGTGGTTCGATAAACAACACTGAGCGTGTATTTCAATTTAAATGTCCAACCATAAATCACAGCTACTGCAAAACATGACATGTCTCCCCACTTGCACCCACACCCCAGCACTACATTGCTCCCATTAATGGAGCAGGATGTCAGCCAATGGAAAGTGTATCTTGTACAATCTATACTCTCAAAGTCCCAGCAGTATAAAAACGAGTCCAAGATTAAAAAGAGACGCTGGATCGGCTGACTACGTAGAATGTTCCACCAATAAATTCCAGAGACATTTGGGGGTGTCTAGGAGACCTTAGCTGGCAGGTTATTCTTTGGAGATTTGCAAAATTGCCCCTCAAGCTCAAGGATCGTTGAGTACCTCTCTTGTGGAATGGGTACGCCGTTTGGAATGGATTTAAGTGACTGTAGTGAATGCTATATTTACAGGCTACTGGGTAAACTCTGGCCACTGACCGGCGAATTGGCAGTCCAAAATCTTGCTCTGGGGGTTCCCAATGGAGCATAACATGAACTGATCCACAAAAACAAACTGAAATATTGCTTTGCAGCATTTTACTTCATAATAGCCAACAGCAGTTTGATTCATAAATGAGAGGTGTTGGCAGGAAGCTAATTAATTCTGGTTTTAGTAGCCAGAAGCACAGCTGTCCATTTTAGTGCAACATTACAAAATAGATTTATAGAAATTATGCATCTCCTGCTATACTGCACAGTACTTGAGGTTATAAACACACATGGACTGCAGCATTCACATAATTATACGAGCATTTGCCTACATTATAGGAATATGTAACTACTTCAATAAATGAGTAGGGGAGTTGCTTCGTGAAGATGACTTGATCAAGTCGAGAAAGAGAGTAGTATCAACAAATACCAATTACCTTAGGTGAAGTGACTCTTGAGGTCTTCTCAACAAAATGCAAAAACACCAACAAATATGAAACAACTGAAAAGGGCAATCCAGAATGTATTTTTTAACAACATGAACACATTTATATTGGAGATTCAACGAATGTTTAGAATATCCAATAAAATGTCGTGGCTAAATACAAAACTCCCTCAATATTAGAGCAAAGTAAACATGTCGTGTCTTCCAAAACACACATATATATATATATATATATATATATATATATATATATATATATATATATATATATACACACACACACACACACACACACACACAGACTTGGCATTTAATATGGAATTTTTTTTTTTTCTTGACGAGTTTACTTTCTGATCTCGGTATATCAATCTGGTGAGTTTCTTTTACGCTTCGGTGATTTATTTGTTAAAAGAACCATGTCACTGATTGTCTGTCGTAGCAAGAAGCCAATAACAGGATTATATCACAGGTGGCATGACAAAATGTACGGACAGGTACATTTGACGATTGGCTTCACAATCGGGTATATAAGGGTTGTTGCGTTCTGTATTAGTGGAAAACAACTGCTGCACGTCTACAAAAGTTATTGCCGCTTCCCCTGGAGATGGTCCGTCAACTCGACAATGCTGTTTGTCATTTAGTGGTGGCTTTACGAAATTCCGGCATGAAACAGCGTGCTATTGCTTGGCAGTATGGCATCACTCAAGGTCAGGTGTCAAAGATCCTGAAACGAAATGCTCAGAAGGGTGTCCCTACTCCAATACCGAGGTCAGGACGTCCACGCAGAACCACAAGGAGGGATGATCGCCAGCTGCACCGGTTAGTCCGCAATGGCCGTACCAATTCAGCTAATCGGCTTAGGGCTGAGTGGCAGCAACTGACAAATGTGCCTGTATCCAGAAGGCTAGTCAACCAACGACTGGTTCAAGCAGGCTATCATGCCAGGCGTCCGCTGAGAAAGCCACGTCTGACCAGACAACACCACCAGCGCCGATTGCAGTGGGCCAGAGAGCACCGTCAATGGCAGCCAGGACACTGGAATGACGTGATCTTCAGTGACAAGTCTAGATTTCTGGTCTATCGTCAATATGGCCGCGTCCGAGTGCGCAGCCAAGTGCATGAAGCCTACAACGAAGATTGTATAGTGCCAAGAGTCCAAGCTGGAGGTGGTGGGGTGACCGTTTGGGCTGCTTTCCATGCAGGGGGCAAAACTGACCTGGTTGTTCTGAATGGAAACCTGAACCAGTTCAAGCACAGGGCCATTCTGGAAGAAGCATTGCTTCCATTTGTTCGTGCAGCCTTTCGAGGAAACTTTGTCTTCCAAGATGACAATGCACGGCCTCATCGTGCTCGCATGATCCAACACTTTCTTGCTGACCGTGGTGTAGAGCATATGGAGTGACCTGCCATGTCCCTGGATATGAATCCGAAAGAGAACTTGTGGGCAGAATTAACGCGTCAAATCGACAACTTGGACCAGCAGCCTGCCTCTGTGCATGAATTGCAGCAGGCTATTGTAACTGCATGGCAAGCGATTCCTGTCCAAACCTTGGCAAATCTCGTGAACAGCATGCCTCAACGTGTCCGTGCTCTCCTGAATCCTCGTGGGGGTTACACGAAGTACTGAACTGTAATTTTACTGTCCGTAATCCCAGTCGTAATTTAACTTTTGTTTTTGTTAAAAAAAATTTTTTGGCTAATGTGCAAAATAAAGAGATACATTCTGGAAAACGCACAGAAGTTTAACACTACTGTCCGTGAATTGAGTTCGATATCAGTTTACATCACTTTCAAGGATCAATTTATTTGCTTTGAAATGTCAAATGTGGTTTTTGTTTCTTTTAAAGGTCACATTGACAAAATCTAGAATAATTTCAACATAATTCCAATGTACTTTTGGTTCTAAATCATCTTGAAATGTAAGTTCACCCCCACAAAAAAAATATTCCATATTAAATGCCAAGTCTGTATAATATATATATATACACTCAACCCTCGGCTATCGCGAACTCAGCTATCGCGTTTCTCTGCTAACGCGGCTACCTAAAAAACTGCACAACACACGACTATGGCGCCCCAAATACGCGATATCGCGCACCGGAAATGGTGGAAAGGGTGCTACGTCATCATCGAGCGTGGGGAAAGATAAATCAAGGGAAATGAAGAAGAGGAAGAACTTAACTTACGCTCAGAAATTTGAAATTGTGCAGTTGATAGACAATCACAATGGTGAAACAAAGCGAAGTGTTGGAAAGAAATTTGGGATAAATGAGTCAACAGTGCGAGGTATTTACCAACACCGTGATTATCGTAGAAACGTAGATAAGATTTAACAATCAACAGTGAAGCAAGGTGCTCCTTTATTAATACGGCACTGGCAGGTTACGAGGAGCAGTATCATGCCTACGTCAACTCCCTCCGCCAACGCCAGATCACCGAATTCTTACGGCCAGACTCGGCGTCAGAACAAGTCTAATCGGGGGACATTAGGGTAACCACGGGGGTGGGCACAAACTGCCGTTCGAGACCTCAATCTATGATGTAAACGCTTGATAATAAGAGTTTGCCGTCAACAACCAACACACCAACCCAGTTCCAATTTAAAAACATGCTGCAAAGTCTCTCTCCATCACACAAACACACACACACACACACACACACTGCACAAAATATAGCCAACGTGCAAGTTTGGTGCCAAAGGCTTGGCCTGCGGGTGGGTGTGGGTGTGGGGGGGGGGGGCGCTTCTCTGGTGCTACAGCTGACGCAATCCTGGACGAGTTAGAGGCACGTAGGGGTGGTCAATAAGACTCCACCCAAGCCTCGGAACCTACCCAACCACCTAAGCCCCTCATCGTTCCCAAAAAGGTAATTAAAATGGTAAAAAAAGTGCTTTTTTACCATTTTATTTTTATTTACATATTGTGATTCTTGTTTTATGGTGGAAATGGTAGAAACATAGGTCTTTATGTTTACATAGGTAGGTCTTTATATGGTAGAAACACTTGGTAAAAAAGTGGAAAAAATAGGTTAAATATGTGGTCAACTTGGGGGTCCTGGCACCAATTAGAATTATTACCATACGTTCTTCAGTTCGGCTATCGTGATTTCGGCTGACGCGCACCGATAGCAGCACCAATTAGGCGCGATAGCCGAGGGTTGAGTGTATATATATGTATATATATATATATATATATATATATATATATATATATATATATTGTTACCGACGCGGTTTTAGATGTTATATTGACCGAGCGGTGGTGTATTTAACCGCGTCCGAACAGTTACTCCCCGATTAGAACCCGATTCCACCCGACGTTGACCAGATCGCCCCACAGATATTCAATCGGGAAACCTCTAAAGCGACCGAAAGAGAATGAAAAAGAAGAAGAAGAAGAATACGGAGGAAGAACAGATTTATTATACACACACAAGCAATGGATGGAAGAAGCAGTAACACAGCGAATCGTTAACTTACACTATTCATTTTTACTTAACCCCAAGACAACGAGCAGGACAGGACGTTCACACTTACACAGGGGATATTGCAGGCAGGTAGGGCTTGAGGTGGATTGCTTGAGAGGGAGGCAAAGTCGGAGGCAGCAGCTCTCAATTCCTCGCGGTTTTGGCGGGAAAACCCTCCGTCGCGTATCCGCTGCGGTAGACGTCACGCGCTGGTTCGGCACACCTGCTCCTCTTCTTGTGGTGGAGCCGTCTCTCTCCTTTCAGCGCGTCTCTCCAAAGCTGGTTTCCTTGCCGAGTACCTCTCCTCTTTGGCTTGGAGTGTTTCGCATCTCACCGCTCCTCTTGGTGCCGCCTCTTTGCTCATCTCCCAGGTCATCTCGTAAAGCAGTCCCTTACAGTCGCTTTTATCACCTCGGGCGAAATCAAGCCGCCGGCTCCGAGGGCACGCCTACCGGGTCGCTTACCGCGGTGCTGATTGGCTGTTAGGGCTGGTTCACTCCTTCCCTCTTATGACGAGGTGGAGACACGCCTTTCTTCTCCGACTCAAAGCACATGGGCAATGGCGGCCTGCGGGATTGAAAACAACTCCCCTTTTGAAAGGAACTTTGGAGAGCGGAGATGTTTGGGGAAATTGGAAGGGCCTACGCTTATTTTGTTTGATACAATGCAAAGTCAATCTAGTGGGAAACACATATTTAGCCTACATGGAATAAGGAAATACACTATTTAAAAGATATATCGTGACCTGCGTGTAAGTTTCATGGAATTAACTAGGAGGACGGCTGCGACCATTATTTACATTACGAGGATGTTACCATACTTTTGTAACGTTCACATTGTAACGTTTCCACATTCGTTACACTTCCTCCAAAATTGTTACACTTCTCAAAAACCGTTACACTTCTCAAATTCGTTACACACTTCTCAAAATCGTTACACTGCACCCTCCTTTCTTCAGGCCCGCTCTCGGGCCTACTAAACTTTAACTTAGTGTGACACGTAGGTGTAATTCCCTCTACAATTAACCTGACCCTGAGTGTGACAATTTTAAAACACAAATAAGTATGTCCCCCTATTGCATTGCACCCTGTCTAACAGACTCAAGCCCACAGCTAACCGAATTACGGAATTATTCTCAAACTATACATTTACGGTGGGGAGCATTATTTACAATGACGTGATTTCTTATTTACAACGCAACCCAGGACCTGTGTTTTTTCTTTTTTCTTTTTAGGGAACAAGAAAAAAAAGAAATTCCTGTTGGGAGGGAGGAGACAGCACGCATTGCATCGATGCACCAGTACCAATACCACCAAAGCACCCAAAAGCACCAAAAACACCACAAAGCACCAAAAGCACCACTCGGTGCGCAGTCACCATGGTTCTTAATAAACACAACAAAACAACTGGTGGTGGTCTTCACTTTCTCTGCTGGGCCGATGTTCTTCCCGACGTCTTCTGGCTTCATGCGGCCTATTTGGACATAATAAAAAGCACAACTTGTGTTCGTTTTTATTTAGGGCCTCAGGGGCCAGCTAAGGGTGGTCCACCTGTTTGGCATAGGTGCCACCTTACCGAGGTCCGCAAGCAAGATTCCCTGGCCACTATGGCCGGTCTCCAACAGAGGTGCCGTGCCCCAGAACCTGGGGTCCATCAAGTGGTACTTGGCCGCAGAACAGCGGTCCATAAAGTGGTACATCAACGCAATGCATGCTGGTTCTGGGAATCTCGGGCGCACAATGGCCACCTCACGCACGCTCCCCTCGGCACCCAATGGCGCACAGGTCATGTGGGAGACAAAAGAAAGACAATTGAGCGAGGGGTAAGGTCACAAGGGTACACGTCAATAAGGCAATGCAAGGCGAAATGCGTACGGAGGGCGAAGTGAGAAAGCTCGTCCCTACCGTACGTCACCCCCCTGTCACCTACCCTACCCTTGCCCTTGCCCTTACCCCATATGTACAAAATCTACACATTACCAATTCGTCACTACTGTCACGTCTTCCCCATATTTCCCCTATACCAAATTCGTCTCCACAATCCCTCTACTTCAAAATTTGCCATCAACAATTCATCATCAATCCTCATAAGGAGGGAGAGATGGAATTACGCACAATGTCACACCCACGTCATGATGCGTCTCACAATCCAAACATTTGCATCATAAAAAATAATCAAAACATGGCATGGTGTGGAGTACCTGTCACCTCAGGTGAGTGGATGCAGATGGTGCGAGGAGATCCTTCATCCTAACTATCCTCTTAATGACTTTAACACACTTTACACTACCCGGGGTCTTTCCCTGCCAATCCATTGGCCAACTTACACTATGGGTTCTAAAAACCAATTCCCATTGACCAAACTGTGGTGCCTCTCAATTTGGGGTCTCACTCCCCCGATTCATCTCCCGGTGCTCTCGCACAATTTCTGGGCTGCGACGTCTAGCTCTCCCAACAGGTCTACCCACCTGCACACCTCCACCACTGTCGTTGCCACCCAAGCTTACCTAGCTCCTCACCCTAACCTATCTAACTGGGGCAGGCCCCTCCTGGCTCTGTCACCCCACTTGGTGCCCTCTGGCACTGGGCTACCCAGGTCCGTCCTCCGGATCCTCGGGCCCCATCCACAACAACTACTACCGGCTCCCAGAGCCCACCTGCGGCCTCACCTGGCCGACATCCTTACAGTGGTGGAGTGCCCAAACCAACTACACACACTAACAGGCTACACGCCCAGCCATTTCCACAACACGAATGCACCCATCCACATACCATTCTGCATCCGCACCACAGATGCCAATATCCAACCACAATTTACCTGTACCCTCTACCTAACACTTACACTACCCGCCCCGGGTATCCGTGATGGGGGTCCACTCTTCCCCCATTCACACCATCGCACCATCCACTCCACTCCACAATTTCCACCATTCTCACTCCACGACCATCCATTCCAATACTCCAGATATTCCACACTACCATTTATTCCACACAGCCACATACACCTGTTGTTGCACACCTGTGCCCTCACACCTGGTGCCACCTGCACCCTCCTTTCTTCCTGGACCATTTGGTCAACACAACACGCAATCACCACCACTCCCTCATACACTGCTCCACACACCTGTTCAGTTGCACACCTGTGCAATCACACCTGTTCCATTCTCACCTGTTCAATCCTCACACACACGGCATCATCTCAGCTAACTACTCCCCTCTGAAACTTGCGCTTCCCAGTCGTCCCTTTAAACTATTGCGCTCCCACGTCATTATAATCCACACTAATCTACCTGCGTCCCCACTACAGGTATCAGTCACTAACTAATCTTAACGTTACCTAATGTCATCTTCGCTAGATCCCTACAATTATCCAAGCCCTCCCTGGCTCGGTTGTCATAGCCACCCCATAAACTATTGCGCATTTGCCCCCACTGTGAGGGATGGTGGATTTGCCATCCCACCACATCGGGGGCCTCTCACTATAAATTTTGTTCGTCCAGATTTCAACCAATTCAAAAATTTCCCATTTACTGCCAATTCTACTCACTTTTCTAAATTTCGTTTTAAATCACTATCACTATCACGATCACCATCATCACAGTCCGCTATATCCTAGCCTCGGTGCGTCATGACATCATTAAACTCGGCTTCGTAAAGCCGAGCAATGAATTCGGGTGGTTTGGTTGCCTGCAGGTTGAATCCGTCCAGCTTTCGGTTCAAGGGAGGTGGTTTGGTTGGACCGAGGCTCCACGCACCATCTCGGCGCGGCACCTTGCGGTCCCGGGCCCGATGGCTCAATCTCCCCCGGTCGGAACCACGTCCCCACGAGGGGGCACCGTTCCGCTTCCCCCCACTCGCCCTCGAACCGGACCGGTCGCCTCGCCCGACAAAGCCCGGACTCGACCGTGCGGGGCGGGGCCAAGCCCGAATCGGCAACGACGCTTCGAAGAGAAGCGACGCAGCATCGACCCGCGCCGGGCCTCGCACCCAACAAAGCACCCCTCGCACCGAGCGCTCGCATCGGCTATCCGTCGCCCTAACCGCTAACCTGGTTACCGTCGATGCTTTACTTGCATGCTTACAAGCATACGCTACCCCTTTCACCCTCACAAAACCTGGCATTCCAACGCCGTCCGTACATTCCACCAACGCTCTCTCTGTTACACACCACACCTCTTGCGCACACTTCGGTCCACACCTCTCCTTCGTTACGTCCTCCGTAACACTCACCATGGGCATGCACTCCGTATTGCTCTCACTCCCTGTGTCACACCCCGTACGCACCGACGTGCTTTCTCGCTCGCACTCGGTTTCACTCCCACACTTTATAACACACCCACTCGCCGACGCACACTTTTTCCTCCCACGCGTGCCATTTCCACTCACACGGGACCCTTCACCAATGCCCGGGTGCTTCCTCGATCCCAAGCGCGCGAAAATTCTTTTGTCGCCAAACATCCTCTTACAAAATCTCCCCGCACAATACACAACAGCACGACTCACCTGGGGGATCCTTTTCTCCACGCGAACCTGCAAACTTCCATTTGGGTTAAGCACAGCATCGTGATGTGAGCAGGGACTTTGCACATATTCCATTTCTCCCTGCAATTCCCGGGCTACCTCCGTCATCTCTTCAATTTCAATGCCCACTTCCGCTTTTTCTGTACTCACCTCGACGACCGTTGGCTTTAATAAAATTCCCTCTACCTCATCGGTCGTCGGCTTTTCCAAACCCCGTGTCGCGATTTCTACCCCCGTCATTGTACCCGCGCTTTCCTCCGCTTCGCTCAACCAGCGCTTTTCGACCCGCGTTACTTCCTCGTGCACCCCTGGGACCCTTTCGCCCAACTTGCGGTCTCTGTCCCTCTGCTCCCTTGCCTCTCTATCGGCCCTCATTCCGTTCGTTGTTGCTTCAATTTGGTTTCCCATTACCCCCATTTTGGCTTCTAGCCTGTCCATAAGGGCCCCCATTTTTCTGCTTTCCATTTTCTCACTATCGTTTTTTTTCTGCATTTCCACCATGAATTGGGTCATGAAGGCTTGCATTTGGGTCGCGCTCATTGGTTCCGCGGCTGTGGCCCCCTCAACCACGTGCGCGAGAGCGCCATTTTGTGCGTCTGAAACCTCCGCAACCACATTGCCATTTTTCTCCTCCTCCCTTTCCTCCACATACATTTCCCCGAGGTCCTGGGTCGATTCCACCCTGTCTATCTCTCCCACCGACATCCGATCGCCTTGATTGTCCATGGCGCGATCTCAAAATTCGGGTTTTGCTTTATAAAACAAAATAAATTTCGGCAGCTTGTAATTTTGAGCGCGTTAAGCGCGCTTCGGGTCCGATTTTGGGTCCGATCTCCCTCCTCGACACCAATTGTTACTCTAATAGTACAATTGGTGTTCCAAAATTTGGGCCTAACAAATTTAGTCCCAGGTCCGAATCCAACTCCTGACAACCAATTGTTACCGACGCGGTTTTAGATGTTATATTGACCGAGCGGTGGTGTATTTAACCACGTCCGAACAGTTACTCCCCGATTAGAACCCGATTCCACCCGACGTTGACCAGATCGCCCCACAGATATTCAATCGGGAAACCTCTAAAGCGACCGAAAGAGAATGAAAAAGAAGAAGAAGAAGAATACGGAGGAAGAACAGATTTATTATACACACACAAGCAATGGATGGAAGAAGCAGTAACACAGCGAATCGTTAACTTACACTATTCATTTTTACTTAACCCCAAGACAACGAGCAGGACAGGACATTCACACTTACACAGGGGATATTGCAGGCAGGTAGGGCTTGAGGTGGATTGCTTGAGAGGGAGGCAAAGTCGGAGGCAGCAGCTCTCAATTCCTCGCGGTTTTGGCGGGAAAACCCTCCGTCGCGTATCCGCTGCGGTAGACGTCACGCGCTGGTTCGGCACACCTGCTCCTCTTCTTGTGGTGGAGCCGTCTCCCTCCTTTCAGCGCGTCTCTCCAAAGCTGGTTTCCTTGCCGAGTACCTCTCCTCTTTGGCTTGGAGCGTTTCGCATCTCACCGCTCCTCTTGGTGCCGCCTCTTTGCTCATCTCCCAGGTCATCTCATAAAGCAGTCCCTTACAGTCGCTTTTATCACCTCGGGCGAAATCAAGCCGCCGGCTCCGAGGGCACGCCTACCGGGTCGCTTACCGTGGTGCTGATTGGCTGTTAGGGCTGGTTCACTCCTTCCCTCTTATGACGAGGTGGAGACACGCCTTTCTTCTCCGACTCAAAGCACATGGGCAATGGCGGCCTGCGGGATTGAAAACAACTCCCCTTTTGAAAGGAACTTTGGAGAGCGGAGATGTTTGGGGAAATTGGAAGGGCCTACGCTTATTTTGTTTGATACAATGCAAAGTCAATCTAGTGGGAAACACATATTTAGCCTACATGGAATAAGGAAATACACTATTTAAAAGATATATCGTGACCTGCGTGTAAGTTTCATGGAATTAACTAGGAGGACGGCTGCGACCATTATTTACATTACGAGGATGTTACCATACTTTTGTAACGTTCACATTGTAACGTTTCCACATTCGTTACACTTCCTCCAAAATTGTTACACTTCTCAAAAACCGTTACACTTCTCAAATTCGTTACACACTTCTCAAAATCGTTACAATATATATATATATATATATATATATATATATATATATATATATATATATATATATATATATATATATATATATATATATATATAATGTTTGTAGGGGGTAGACAATGATTACCTTAGAGCCAGGAAGAGTGTATAAATTACCATGCTCCGTATGTCTCGTGAAGAAGAAGAAACACCATGTAATAAGTATGAAATTCGTTTAGATGTATCTTCGGATGTCGGATGTCGTGAAAGTGTATCTTCGTTGCCATGAGAGGGATGGGGTTTGTTAAATAGCTCGGCATTATGGGTAAATTAATCCCCTGTATGTAATGGCCTCTGTTATTTTTCCTTTGTTCCTTATGACATCAGCAGCACACACAAATAGTAAGAAAATGCCCATTAACCACACTAAATAAAAACCAACCGGAAACAGGACATTGAGCACTACCGTGGATAACATCGACCTGGTGAGCACAGAGGCACAAAAGGTCCGTGAAGCCATGCCCTGAAGAGCAGTGATTAGTCCTGGATTTGATTGGCGCAAGACTGGTAAGATGGGACTCGCTGATAGGAGCGCACACGGAGACATTGTGGGATGACATCAGAGCCTCGAGGACAAAACAATTAGAATGGCAAACATTTTCTCTCTCGGGTTATGGATCTGGTGGTGAATGGTCGTGTCCCAACATCGCTCTTCTTCTCGTTCTGGATACCATAGTGAACGGTCGCTTATTGCCTCTTGCGTTGGGACACTGGCGCTGTGCAGTCACATTTTGTCTTCTTGCGTCAGGAAATTGATTGCGTGCAGTCGGCATTTTAGATCCCTGACTTTGGGTTTTCGACAATCGTGAGGAAAAGCGGTCATGGCTCGTGGACTCTGGTGTGCTTTGCCATGGCTTTGTGATGGCTGAGGGCCGTGCCGAGTGAACGGGAGGCAGCGGTCCTGGGTGGAGCAGAGACGAGTGGATGGGCGTGGCCTGCTCGCCGCATGCTCGATAACTAGAGGAGTGAACGGTGCACTGAGGCCTGGTTTTCCCGCCCACGAGCTGCGCGGAAAAGCGTGCGTTTCCCACGCAAGGATGATCTTTGACGATTCCTGACGACGTTCAAGAGCAACCCGGAGCTAAGTGCACACAATAAATAACACATATTTATTTTTGTTCTTTTATATTTCCCTTTGTCTGTATTTGGGTCTGTGTGGGAGCGCTCCATTTAGGAATCATAGTTTTATCGTGCATTATTTTATGACCGGCATTTTCTTTAATAAAGCCAGTATTTTTGTACATATTAATTCCATGTCGTTTGAGTTGATTTATTACAGGGTCAAGGATGTCGGGTGGACTCGTGCAGGTAAGCGCTCACAGCTTCTCCCCCACTTGCTCCCCGCGCATATAACGAAGGTCCACCAGTGAATTAAATGCCTCGGAGTTAAAGCTCGTTTGGTCACCTGTGTCGCCCTGCAGTGTTCACCAGAGGGCAGGCACATGACAACTGGTGTCAGGAGTAGGATTTGAACTCGACGGACACACGGTGTTCGGGAGTTGCGAGATCGACACCCGCTGGGTGGAAATTGTGCCCAGAATTTGGAATTCAAAAATTTTAACGATTATCTTTCCCTCATAGAGGGGGAGGTAATTGTAGTACCGGGGTGTCCAAAATTTGTAGTAAATTGGTGTGTGAAGCGCAACATCGAGTCTTCGAAAAATTTTAAATATCTTTTTTGTCTGAGGTAAAATACACGTGTGGGAAAGAACCGCCGGCCAGCACGTAATGGTGGACGTGAACGACATGGCTGAGCGAGTGGGAGATCCCGAAGAGTATGGAGGTGAGCCAGAGATAGAGTGATTGAGGAAACGAGTGGAACTTCCCCTGTCCCGAGCGTTGGTCCAACCCCCTCTCCTATGAGGGAATTATGGACAATGGGAAAAGGTCCGATGGATTTTCAGGCCATGTACAAATTGTTGGAGAGATTGAATGAAAGATCAAACACACAAATGAGGGGAAAAATAAGGGGATTGAGTGACAAAATTGATGGGTTAATGGAATAAATGAATGCCCAGAGTGACAAAATTGATGGGTTGAAAGGAGAATTTAAGGGACAAATTATGGGGATGGAAAATAAAATTGATGGTTTGGAGGGAATGAACGAACGAATGAATGAACAAGGGAATTAAATAAGGGAGATGAATGAACAATTGGAAGGAAAAATAGGGGAAATAACAACAACTGGGGTAACGAATTGATAAAATGGCAGGGAAAATGGATAGTCAAATTACGGACAGGCTGGGTGAGTTCGAGGTCAAATAAGAGACAAAATTTGGGGAGATGGAGCAGGTAATGGTAGTAGAATTTGAATCAAAAATGGAAGAATTGACATTAAAAATAGAAGAGGGCACGACCCAGGCTGTCCGAATGGGGGAAAAGTTGGAAGAGAGAATAGGGGCCACTAATATACTAATGGATAAAGTCAATGAGGAACTGGAAGGTTATCGGGTCCGTGTGGATGCCAAAATGCGGCAACAGGTAGAGGAATGGGGACTCTTCAAACAACAGGGGGGTGAATTGGCTGAGGAGGTAAAGCGGTGGGAAGCCAGCGTAACAGAACAGGAGCGGGTGTTTATTGTCCCCAGTCGCACCACGGAGCGAAAGGGAGACTATGGTTTTCCCCTCCGTCCGTGTGTGTGTCCGTCCGTCCGTCCGTGCGTGCGTGCGTCCGTCCGTCCGTGTGGACGTGCGTGCGTAAGCGAAGGACCTAATTCTAATTTGGTGTGTGGGTGCAACTAGGCATAAGGAAGAACGCTATTGAAAATTGGGTCGCCACGTCAAACGCCAAGATGGCCGCCACCATATATATATTGTTGTAGGTGACGGGTCGCGCCTCCCAGCACGGCCGTCCCACGGGTGCAACGCCGGCTGGTTCGACACAGATCTCGGGTTACGCGCCTCTATCGCGATACCAAATTACACCTGTGCCTTGCCAGTTGGGGAGACACCCGTCGCTACAGGTTGGGTTTGTCAGAGACCGAGCGAAGTCTGCCGCAACCTGTAGCCAGCTTGGTTTTAATTACAAATCGAGCGGATTGCTCTTCAATGCGACACAGATGAATGCAGTGCGGCAACTTCCATACGAATCAACCAGATTTAATGGGGGAACATTAGGGTACACAAAACAAGCAAGGCGTTCATGATAACATTATAATTCAACTATGAGTAATAACCCGCTCTTATCTAGGGAGCTATAATTAAGGGTTTCGCGGGGTGACCCTAACGAGATAAACCTTAGGCCTGGACAACATTCATACAAGACAGGGGGGTACTTGGTGGTGTTGATGGACGAGAGGTGAAGATGTGAAAAGGGCGAATGCAGCTCGTAACAAGCCGATGTCGCCGGATTCGAAGGCCCCGCTTGGGCCTGCAGTCTGCCAAATGGCGGCCCGCCCTCTTATCGGCCACGCATCAAGCGTCGCGAAATGGCGGCCACCCGCTCTCCTTATCGGCCACGCGATCAGCACGATTTTCCGTTTCTCCCGCTCAACCACGCGCGGAGAGAGCTCTCCGGCGGGAACCCGCCGCGAAGGCCTGTCCACACGCCATCCGCGCATGCGTCTTTTTCCACCTCCTCCCTCGCCCGTGCTCAGCGACTACCTCGAAGCACCGCTTCCGGTTTTTGACGGCGCTTGTCGTTTTTGCCCGCTCAATCGCGCTTTCTCACGTCAATCCATTGCCTCGATCATGGCATTGCAACCGAGGCCGGTCTTAATGGAACTTGCACCTTGTTTGATTGTCAAGATGTAATTAAAAGGGAACCGTCTCTTGTACACCACCAA
The DNA here is from genome assembly GCF_964187855.1 of Myxine glutinosa. Classification (NCBI taxonomy): domain Eukaryota; kingdom Metazoa; phylum Chordata; class Myxini; order Myxiniformes; family Myxinidae; genus Myxine; species Myxine glutinosa. The sequence continues at coordinate 171,517,222 of NC_136264.1, forward strand.
TGCACCACACAAAACAGCCTGCTACACCTTCCGACACAAAACTACCATCCCAGTACAGACGATCTATGGTAAACATACATCTAAGAGGGGACCTGAACTAATTCTATATTTAATAAACCACTAAGGGCCATTTCCGCAACACTACCCCCACCTTTCTCCCGAGGCTCTCCCGAGCCTCCACTAGGGGCAGCCCGCGGGAATGGCCCTGTCTAACGTACAGCACAAATCTCCCATTTACTCTAACCCACAACATTGCAAGCACTTAACTCCAAGAAGCAAAGTATCAGTAAGATTGGCATGTCCCTATCCTAGTGTGTCGTATCACTAATCTAACAAACACATCCACACTCTATGCACAATACTTAACATTCTAATTATGCATTTGCGCAGGAGGGCATTCAATGTTACTTTCAACACCAATATTCACATCGGAGCAAGACATTCAGAGTTTCAAAGCTTCTTGACGTGCTCACTCCTTCACGCCTCCTCCCGGCAGTGTTGTGTCTTCACCCCAGAGGGGTTTCCTTACTTCGTGGCCTTATTGGCCTCTCACCAGGTGAGTTCAGTCGGCCCAGTGGCCTAATCTCACAAAGAGTCCTTCGGCCTACTGAGCCCACAAGACGGCATGAATCTTCGGCTGCAACAGCCCGCAAAAGCACTTTGGCCTCCATGGCCCACAAAAATGCTTCGGCCCACATGGCACACAACCGAGCAGCAGCAGGCAACAAGCCCTGCCTTGGACAGCAGGTGGCACAGTTCTACCGATGGTAAGCAAATGCAGTCTGGAGGCATTCTTGAGGGTGCAAGTGGGGGTGATGACCTCAGCCCAGGCAAAATGAAGAGTACCCTTAACCTTCCTTGCCTGACTTATCTTGGTACGACTTGTTTTAGTATGGTCTTCTTAAAAAAGTCCTTTCACTTTTTAGCTGACAGGATGGTGTGCTTCTTAATCAATTGTTATCTGTGTGCTCATGACACACTGGTGGCTTCTCTGGCACTTGGAGAGGGCGACCGAACCTGGCCCTTGTTCACAACTTTCCCATCAACACGACTCGTACCAGGTGTCACACATGAATGGTGCGGAGGAGAGTTCATCGAACCTAACCTTTTACTTAAAGCTCTAACCAATGGCACAAACCCTGCCATTGCCACAATGATCCTAATGACCCATTTTTCCCAACCTGGCACACTGTTCCATTCTTTTAAACCTGGGCAAGGCCCTTATTTGTCTCTTTTTCTTCACTTGGTGGTGCCAGGCATAACTCATTGGCTGGGGAGTGTGACTACAACTAGGCCTCTTTGCCTGCTTCCAATAGGTGGTGAGGGACACCTAGCGACCTCGGGGTTCACCTGAGCGCGCCTCTGGCGCTCCTAAATAAGGGGTGGCTCTCTAGCCCCCACACTGTGCTCTCCAAGCACTCTAACCGGGTGGCTCTCTAGCCCCCGCACTGTGCTCTCTTAGCACTCTAAACCCTACTGTCTGGTGTCCCCTCCCGACTCACCAACTTCCAATACCATGTCACACTCCCAGCCAGTACCACCATACCTTGGCTGCACCTACCCCTAGCAGTCCGCCTGCACAATGGAACAGCAGCCAGAATCCATGTCAAATCCACTAAGTCCCCCTAACCTACACTCACTTGGTTAGGAGACTCCTACCAACAGGGTACATTGTTCGCACTCACTCTCCTCATTCACACAATCACGCCATTCATCCCAAACACCTTCGTCATTCATTCCACAGTGCCACACACCCAGTCCACAACACCATCCAACACCTTCCACTTTTTGCAGGGGTGTTTAACGCCCTGTCTGTCATGTCCCCACTATTTCTCTCACTTTTTTTTTTTTTTTTTTTTTTAATAGTCACGCACATCCACTTGTGCCACTCTTGTCTCTTCTGTCAGTCTCTCAATTTGCAATCTCTCTCGATATTATTTTCAGTCAAGAATTCCCTTTTTTTTTTTCTTTCCAATCTGGCCTGCTTCTGTGGCTCATTGGAAAGGGAGTGAGGGAAGGAATCCCTCATTACCCCTTACATGGCCCCGCCGCCTTTCCGCCACGGCTCATAAGGGTCACGTCTCAATTGGGGTCGTGGTCCACCCCCTCCTTTTCTCCAGGGTTCGCGGAAGTCAGGTAGACCCCACTTGGGGGAGCGGCCTCCCCCTCTTCTCTTTAATTCCCTGAAGACAGGTAAATCCCATTTAGCTAGCCGAACCCCTCGTGTCCTCAGAGAGGTCCGATGACCAAGGGACACCTGGCGGTGTCGTTGCTGGGCCCCTCTTGTTCGAAAATGGGTCCAGGGAGTATGTGACGCATGCCAATGCCGCCTGCTACGCATCTGCGCTCTACCTCGAAGTTCCTGTGAAGCTGAGGGAGAAATTACAATCCCCTTTCTAAAGCCTGCTCCTGGTGGAATTTCTATTTCCCCTTGCACCTCGAACCTATTTCCTACGTCACCACTCATTCCATGCTCCGCACTCACACACGTTTCGGCCTTGACAGCACACCCCGGTGCTGTAAACTGGACTATGGGCTCACAGCATTCATCCACAGGCATTCCATCCACACATTCAGGTGTCACGCATACGTGCACCCCATCGGACGGAGTCTCTTGATTAACATCAAATCCAATTGCGAACTTAAGCTCATCGTCCGCACCATGTATGCAGATGCCCACGTACCTGCTTCGTTCCAAAGTCACATCGGTCCGGTCGCTCATCATTGGTTCGCCACACTCCTCTGGGCCTGTCAGCTTCACTTGCTGGACCTGCTCAAAATGTGTTTCATGAGTCAACAACCCCGTATACTCCCTCCATGTCTCCATCACCAGGGTTTGCTCCAATTGTTGTTTCATTCGACGAGTGATGCCAATCAAGTCCTGCACCACTAACATTCCTCCCTGTGATGACGTCACACATCCCACATTATTGTGCTGCCCTACTTCCTGGCTCCATTTTCTTTCCCAGTTGAGTCGTTCTTCCTCTCTGAGCCTTTTTAGTTGTTCGTTACCTTTCCGGAGTCTTTCCATCTCTGCGGACTCCACCCTTGCTTTCTCCTTTACTTGGTCAATTTCCGATTCATATTCCTCTTGTTTCTTATGCCACCGTCCCTCTTGTGCTTCATTCTCCAATCTCGTCGTTTCTCTCAATTGATTGATTTCCTTTTCCTGCTTCATTCGTTGTTCTTTCATTACACGTTCATCCATCTCATTCTTTGACCTTGCTTTGGCTTCTGCCTGTTCGATCTGCACAGTGTAGTTCCTTTTTAGTTGATCAATTTCAAATTCATATTCTTTTTGTTTCGTATCCCATCGTCTCTTTTGTTCTTCATTCTCCAATCTCGTCGTTTCTCTCAATTGATTGATTTCCTTCTCCTGCTTCATTCGTTGTTCTTTCATTACCCTTTCATCCATGTCATTCTTTAACCTGGCTTTGGCTTCCATCTGTTCAATCTGCACAGTGTGGTTCCTTAACATTTCACTCTCCATCCTCTCTTTTTCCTCACTTATCTCCTCTACTCTTTCGCATGCTTCCTCTCTCCTTTTGTCCATCCTCTTCCCGTATTCCTTGCTACTTTCCATTTGACGTGCCAGTTCATTTCCTCTGTACTCTGATTCCCGAAACTGGCTTGATTTCTCAGACAATTCTCCCTTCAGTTGTTCCAATTCCAAATCGTGTTCCTCTCTTTCCTTTTTCAAGTTCTCCCGATCCCGGGAGTTTCTGCTTTGTTCTTTCTCTATTCTCTTGTTCAGTTTGCTCTTCTCTTGTTCCATGTATTCCTCCCCTCTTTTTATCTTCTGTTCTAGGCTTTCTCTTGTCTGATCACCGGATCTTATCTTTTCCTTCAGTTGTTCCAACTCATGGGTACTCCCCTCTACTTTCCTCTTTTCTCCCTGTAGTACCTGGACTTTTTCCACCAATTGATTCCCTATGCCTTCCAATTCGAGAATCCGTGCTCGTTCCCATCTGGAATCTGTGTTGTCTCGCAATGCGCCGGCCAAGGCCATTTCCGTCCAGTGAATTCGTTCCTGTGCATCGACCAATTGTTGTGACTCCCTTTGCTCCTCATTTTCCTGAACCTCACTTGCCTGCTGTAGTGCCTCATGCAATTTCGTGTGTAACTCCCCAATATAATCCTCCTTACACTCCACCTGCTCCCAGGCATCCTCCAATCGTGCATGAAGCTCGTTAATGTACGCATTGTCATCCTGCTTATTTTGCCATGATGCATGCTGTGACCACGTGGTTTGGATCGGTGGGTGGGAGCGTTTTCTTCGTGATGTGCGGCTCGTTGCACTCTTAATACCGATTCTCTCCCACCTCGTGTCACGCTGCTGAGCCGCGCAGCCATTTTGCGACTCCATCTTCCTTTATAAATTACGAAGTTTGACACCCAATCCACTCAAAATAAAAATGAAACCAAATTTGGAATTTGCGAGCGACGTGTTTTTTTTTTTTTTTTCTCTCTTTACGCGCCTCTCACAATCGATGTTCGGGGTGCGAAATGCACCCCAGGTCCAAATCCCACTCCTGACACCAGTGTTGTAGGTGACGGGTCGCGCCTCCCAGCACGGCCGTCCCACGGGTGCAACGCCGGCTGGTTCGACACAGATCTCGGGTTACGCGCCTCTATCGCGATACCAAATTACACCTGTGCCTTGCCAGTTGGGGAGACACCCGTCGCTACAGGTTGGGTTTGTCAGAGACCGAGCGAAGTCTGCCGCAACCTGTAGCCAGCTTGGTTTTAATTACAAATCGAGCGGATTGCTCTTCAATGCGACACAGATGAATGCAGTGCGGCAACTTCCATACGAATCAACCAGATTTAATGGGGGAACATTAGGGTACACAAAACAAGCAAGGCGTTCATGATAACATTATAATTCAACTATGAGTAATAACCCGCTCTTATCTAGGGAGCTATAATTAAGGGTTTCGCGGGGTGACCCTAACGAGATAAACCTTAGGCCTGGACAACATTCATACAAGACAGGGGGGTACTTGGTGGTGTTGATGGACGAGAGGTGAAGATGTGAAAAGGGCGAATGCAGCTCGTAACAAGCCGATGTCGCCGGATTCGAAGGCCCCGCTTGGGCCTGCAGTCTGCCAAATGGCGGCCCGCCCTCTTATCGGCCACGCATCAAGCGTCGCGAAATGGCGGCCACCCGCTCTCCTTATCGGCCACGCGATCAGCACGATTTTCCGTTTCTCCCGCTCAACCACGCGCGGAGAGAGCTCTCCGGCGGGAACCCGCCGCGAAGGCCTGTCCACACGCCATCCGCGCATGCGTCTTTTTCCACCTCCTCCCTCGCCCGTGCTCAGCGACTACCTCGAAGCACCGCTTCCGGTTTTTGACGGCGCTTGTCGTTTTTGCCCGCTCAATCGCGCTTTCTCACGTCAATCCATTGCCTCGATCATGGCATTGCAACCGAGGCCGGTCTTAATGGAACTTGCACCTTGTTTGATTGTCAAGATGTAATTAAAAGGGAACCGTCTCTTGTACACCACCAATGCACCACACAAAACAGCCTGCTACACCTTCCGACACAAAACTACCATCCCAGTACAGACGATCTATGGTAAACATACATCTAAGAGGGGACCTGAACTAATTCTATATTTAATAAACCACTAAGGGCCATTTCCGCAACACTATATATATATATATGTCTGAAACTTGTGAGCGAATATCTTGAAAAATAAACGAACTACTAACTTCTAATCTGGTGTGTGGGTGTATCTACGCATAAGGAAGAAAGCTATTGAAAATTGGGTCGCCACGTCAAAATCCAAGATGGCCGCCGCCATGTATGTCTGAACATTGTGAGCGGATTATCTTGAAAAATAAGCGAAGTACCAACTTCTAATCTGGTGAGTGGGTGTATCTAGGCATAAGGAAGAAAGCTATTGAAAATTGGGTCGCCATGTCAAAATCCAAGATGGCCGCCACCATGTATGTCAACCTTGTGAGCGAAATATCTTGAAAATTACGCGAAGTACTAACTTCTAATCTGGTGTGTGGGTGTATCTAGGCATAAGGAAGAAAGCTATTGAAAATTGGGTCCCCACGTCAAAATCCAAGATGGCCGCCGCCATATATGTCTGAACCTTGTGAGCGGATTATCTTGAAAAATAAGCGAAGTACCAGCTTCTAATCTGGTGTGTGGGTGTATCTAGACCTAAGGAAGAACGCTATTGCAAATTGGGTCGCCACGTCAAAATCCAAGATGGCCGCCACCATATATACGTCTGAACCTTGTGAGCGAAATATCTTGAAATATAAATGAACTGCTAACTTCTAATCTGGTGTGTGGGTGTATTTACGCATAAGGAAGAATGCTATTGAAAATTGGGTTGCCACATCAAAATTCAAGATGGCCGCATTGCGTCTTCCACTTTGTTAACTCACATCACTTCACCGACGGGGGACCTAGGCGTAACGCTTGTTGATAAAGGCCTGTGGGGTCTGCAAATGACTGATGAGAGGGTGAGTGATTTGATGCAGGAGCGACTGGAGACCTGGGACAATACCGTCAAAGGAGAGGTTGCTTGGGTCCAACAGAGTCTGAGGGAAGAGGTGAGTCCGTCCATTAAGTATCTCCAGGATGAGATTAAAGTGACCGAGGGGACCCTCAGCACGAGCCACATTTGGGCACCAGAGGCTCCGAAACTGATTACCCAGCAGGAGGTGGGTGTTTTGACTTTGAGATGGATTCGGACATGGAAGAGTCGGGAGATAGAGCCTTGGAAAAACTGGTCCCCATAGAGAATTTGGAGCAGCTGCAGGGAGCGGCGGAGTAACCCTAGGAAGGGGTTGTTACCTGCAGCTGTGGTTGGACACACGAGGCCAAAATTTTTGAAAGAAAAATTGAATTGAAATTTAAATGGGAAGTTGATTTGGAGCAGCCTTGGAGAGAATTGGTCCCCGGGCTACGGATTTCGGACCAGGAGGGGTCATTGGGGTCGGCCTTGTTCAAAAGTTGCCCCTTTCAAAATTGGGGTATTCCAGCCAGCTGGGGGGGGGGGGGGGCTGTGCTGGCGAGATTGGGACGTGGGGTCTGACCATGGGTGTCATGGTACGACCTGGGCCCCATGGGGGTCTGGTGGAAGGTGGCGTCCCTTGTCCATTGGGGTGCCGCCTGAGCGTGTGTCTCGGGCCGGCAGGGTCACCGGACCCTGGTGAGGGTTAAGACCTCCGGGGGGGGGGGGGGGGGGTCCGAGGTGGTTTCTCACAGGTACCTAGGATGTTTTTTTTTTGTTGTTTTGTTTTTCCTCATCTAGAAGGCTCCATGCACAGACTATGTCGTCCTCATCGAGGCCAGGCCTAAATAAAAGACCTGCATTGATAGAAAAGGAAAGAAGGAGAGAATAGTCTAAGAGTTTTTGAGAAAGCAGAAAATCTGCTTTTTGAAAAGGGGAATATCATAAGTGTTTGGAAAGACATGTGAAGGTTAAGAGTTCCAGAGTTTGGCAGTGGAGGGGAAGAAACAAACATCAAAACAGCCCACCCTTGAGTTGCCAATGGCCACACAATAATCATGAGATGTAGTGGCTTGTCGAGTATTCCGTGGTCTTGCTAATGGCGGAAGTATACAAGCAGCAAGTTATTGGGAGCAGAAACCAAATATATGATAATGAGGACATAATGAGGTGCTTAATGAGGGCCAACGGTGCATAATGAGGACCACTAGGGGGAGGTGTTGTAGGTCGTGCTTTGGTGGTGGCACCACAGACAGTCTTAAAGGGCCTGATGGGCTGACCGCCCGGGAATGCGGCCTGGCAGAATCTCCCTGAAACAGCCAGCATGTGATGACCTGCCATTCTGTGCTGGTCTATGGACACGGGTCGATCCGCATGGACAGCGATGGATTATAGCCCACCGGACAACCATTGGAGCATCTGTGGAACGTGATGGTGTGAGAATGATCTTCCACAGATGTTCCGTTGTGATTTGTGGATTCTTGGCTTGGGAAGAGAGCCATGGGTTTGATGGAATCGGGAAATTTGGAACGAGCCGGCAAATGGGGCCATGCTCGGCTGGCAGGTGTATGGAGAAGTACCCTTCTTTGGTGAAATTAGTGAATGCTGAAAAATCATTGGCACAGGTAATCTGAGGGTTTTATGTAAATGTAAGGTGAATTTTGTGAGGCCAAGGAGGTGGACACTGAAAGCAGTGACACCATTATTGATCCAGGTGTGTAAGACCAAAGTGTTGGAGGCTGGGACAAAAATGGATACAGTATTAGGACACAGCCTTCAACTGGCTACGGGGGCGACGGTGCCAATATTTGGGACACGGTGTTGTGGAGATGTAGTTGGGTAGTCTGGATGTCAACGTGGTGCTGTGGGTGTTGGAGGTGTGTGGACCATGTCTTCTGGATAAGTCTCCTGGTGGAGCATGGCTGTCAACTAGACCTTTGGTGTGGTCAAGTGTGGGTGGGCACTGGGGGCTGTATGTGAGGAGACTGGGGGATGTGAAAAGTCCAGGGGACGTGATGAGGATGCCACACACTGCAACCATGCCCCCCAGGTCCGAGGCCTTGGGAATGGTGGAGTTGGCAGCAGGTGCTCACCACATTGGCCAGCTGGGGCTAGCGAAGCCGTGTTCCTTGCAGGGGGCCAAAGGATGGATGGTGGGTCGCACCCTTATAGACACTCATGGGCCATGTTGGCGTTTTGGCTGCTCAACTTGTATTCCACGGCGGCTGCTCCATGACGGCTGCTCCACGTTCTTGAACAGTAGAGGGGCGGAGCTGTCGTAGCCAAATGTAGTAGTGTAGTAAAGGTCACCGGGGGAGACGGATCCACATACTTGGCAGTACAGAGGATAAAAGGAGATTTGGTGAAATTTGATCGGCCTTATGGGACAAATTAGGAGATTCATTTGGGTGGATGGCACTCTTGGACCCGACCAACCTGCAACTACCTGCACATCAAGGTAAGGTAAGGCCTTGATGTTTACTGTCCCAGGGTTCAGTACTTGCTTATTTAAATTGGGACATGAGTAATTTGGAAAAGGGGACGGGTTTGAGTGATGGCATGGCCGGAGAGTGGCTTGGTATGTGTGCAACAAAGTGTCATGTGGGTGGTGTTTGTTTATATTTGGAGGTTTTTGTGTGTTTATGTGGTCGTGGGAATGGAAATGGAATGGAAATGATTATTGAAATGGGATTGAAATGTGAATGGGGATTTCCCATGTAAGCAGGACATGGCAGCATCCTTGTGGTGACATCTTTTATTGGAAATATGTGGTTAAGAATTGAATGGCATTGGGGGAGGAAATGTTTTTGTGGATTTTGTGGGTGGGGAAGGTGTGTGTGTCTGCAGGTATGGATCAAGCTCTGGAGGAGAGGTGACTGCGGTCCCCTCTGCAGTAATTGCCTCTGGCAGCCAGTGGTGTCTGGAAATTGGGAGCCCGTTGGTGGTGGGGTCTGTTTGGGCGTCCGGCAGTATGGAGACCCTCAGAGACCCGTGAGGCTGTGTGAAAGCCTGAGGCACGGAAGCCTGGTGTGGAGACCTCACCAATGGGACGACAGCATAAGGAGCTTGTAGTGAAATCGTATCCGTACTGAACCCGGGTGGGGATGCTCGCTGCTCGCTGTCATTGTTGTCCCCACTAGGGGCGTGACTATAAGACCCGTTGCTGTGTCAGTGCTCCGAGACTTCTCCCTTGTGACATGTTACATCGGTAGCCTCGTTAATGGTACGCCTTTATAGAATATCTAGCTTGCTTGCATTGACTGATATGAATGGCTTTATGAGATGTCGCATCGTATGCTTATTGTGTATTTCTACTTACAGGAATGATCTGATGATCTAAATGCAATTAACCAAACCGTTGGACTAAAGTTGTGCGGACCTGAATGGTTTTCCACTACACTTAATTGCATTTAAGATCTGCTGACATGGCTGGCAACAAGACGTTGACGGTGTCCATTTTCAGCGCCGACCCACAAGCCACGGACGGAGGCTTGCAACTCAAGCACTGGCTCCGACAACTGGAGCATCTCTTTGATGAGCCTGAGACCGCTCCGACGCCTGCCGCGAAGCTGGCAATATTACACTCAAAAATCGACTACCGGGTCTACCACGCGGTCGCTCAATGCACGACGTATGATCTGACCATCGCGGAGCTCAAGCGGCTTTATATAAAAGAAAAAAGCCCTGTGTATGCGCGTTATTTGCTGCAGACGCGGCGGCAGCAGCCCAACGAGCCTATGGATCATTACGCCCAGGAGCTCCGGCAGCTCATGCTGGACAGCGCCAAGGAGCCACGGACTCCCGAGCAGGCTAAAGATGATCGACTTTTAGATGCCTTCATAGCAGGGGTCTCCTCCCAGGAACTACGTCTCAAACTCTTGGAGAAGACCGACCTGACCTTCGCTACGGCGGTTGAGCAAGCGACGGTGTATACCGAAGCGCGGATGCAATCGAACGCCTATGATCGCACGCGCCTTTTGGCGGGCACCTCACTACACGCCCGGCCGGAGAGTACCACTGACGAGGACGTGGATCCGCCTGCTGAACTCCGGGATGCTCCGGAGGATGACCCTACCCTGACAGCTGCCGTTACGACCAGCAGACCCAAGGCCTTGCGCGGGGCCGCATGTTTTTTTTGTGGAGGGCCTCGTCATGCCCGAGTCGTGTGTCCGGCACGTGACGCTATTTGCCATTTGTGCTCGCTAAAGGGACATTACGCGAAAGTGTGCAAGAAATCGGCACGCGGCTCGCGGCCCTTCGACTCGCGCAGCCGCGGTCGCGCAGGCGCGGCAACCTTGAACGGGCTTGTAGCAGAACCCACGAGCCCAGCGCCTTACCCGACTTCGAAGGGGAGGGCCCCTCTCTGCGGCCCGCTGGGCGCGCAGACAACCTTGACTGGCGCCACCGGACAGCCACCACCGTCTCATTCTCCATCGGGGACAAAGGCCGCGTCCTTGGCCAAACCTCGAGCCACGCAAGGGAAGAAACAGCTTTCGAATACTACGGAAGCCTTTTGTCAAAGCGACCAAACGAAAAAGGCGATTTCGAATACTACTACGGAAGCCTTTTGTCAAAGCGACCAAACGAAAAAGGCGATTTCGAATACTACGGAAGCCTTTTGTCAAAGCGACCAAACGAAAAAGGCGATTTCGGCTACAACGGAAGCCTTTATCTGCCAGGAGTGTCAAAAGGCGATGCCAAATACTACGGAGGCCTTTTCTCGTCGGATTTTGAATCGCGAAACACCGGAATGCTGGGGAAAGCCCTCTGATGACGATAATGGATTCCCCATGGTCAACGCAGACTCCGGCCACGATCGCAAAACTGCTGCTGGTGTAGGATCCACCCGCGAGGCTGGTCCGACCCATTCGGGGGGCTCAGTCCCGCTCCCAGCTGCCTCGTCTGGCCTGGCTCAAGCCCTTATTCCCCTTATGGTTGAGGGCCATTGTGTTCAGGCCTTGGTGGACACCGGATCTACGGATAGTTTTATCGACCAGCGACTTGTGCTCAGGCATGGATGGCGGATCGGGCGGTCTACGAGACGGATCTTCATGGCTTCCCAGGGACTCCGGCTTAGCACAAAAGGGGAATGCCGATTGAAACTAGTGCTAAAGGGACGGGTTTTCCCTGATGTACACCTTATGGTTTTACCCGCATTATGTGCTGATATTCTGCTAGGACAAGATTTTCTTAAGCTGCATGGACGTCTGGTAATGGAGTTCGGTGGGCCTGACACTCTTGTTGTGGGGGCGGACGACGCGCTAACGGTGTGCACCCTAGCGCAAATGGACGTCCGTCCGCTTTCACTGTTCCCCAATCTAACCTCCGACTGTACCCCTGTCGCGGTAAAATCGAGACGCTACTCTCGCGCGGACATGCAATTCATTGCGGACGAAACGACTCAGCTCTTGAAAGACGGCATCATAGAACCTAGTAGGTCGCCGTGGCGTGCCCAGGTCTTAGTGGTGCGCAGTGAGGCCCATCGCAAACGCATGGTGATCGACTATTCCCAAACGATTAACCGCTTTACACAGCTGGATGCCTACCCCCTTCCGGGGATGGACGCGCTAGTGCAACAGGTGTCCCAGTATTCGGTCTATAGTACTCTCGATCTCCGTAGTGCGTACCACCAGATCCCTATCTCTAGGGCGGATCGTATCTATACCGCTTTCGAGTCGGGGCAGCGGTTGTACCAATTCACACGATTGCCCTTTGGGGTGACGAACGGGGTCGCTTGTTTCCAGAGGGCCATGGATGACCTCGTTGCGCGGGAGCACTTAACCGATGTTTTCGTCTACCTCGATAACCTTACGGTTTGTGGATATGACCAAGGGCACCATGACGCTAATCTGAAGCGCTTCCTTGAGGTCGCGCAACGGTATCACTTAACTATGAACGAGGATAAGTGCCGATACTCCCTACGCACCATAGATCTTCTGGGGTACACCGTGACCCATGGCTCTGTCTCTCCGGATAAGGAACGTCTGCGACCTTTGCTCGACATGGCCCCTCCCTGCGATCGGGCGTCCCTGAAACGCGACCTTGGGCTGTTCGCCCATTACTCCAAATGGGTGCAAAATTTCTCCGCGAAACTTCGCCCCCTTGTGGCCTGCGACACTTTTCCCCTGAGTTCGGCCGCATTGACGGCCTTTGAAGGTCTTAAGACCGACATCGCCCGATCCGCCGTAGCAACCATCGACGAGAGCGGCTCGTTCGTCCTCGAAAGTGACGCCTCGGATCAGGCCATCGCGGCGACCCTCTCCCAAGGGGGACGTCCCGTGGCTTTCTTTTCACGGACTCTTACCTCCGCTGAGCGGCGGCACTCGTCCGTTGAAAAGGAAGCGTATGCGATCGTCGAGTCTATTCGGCGATGGCGCCCGTACCTACTCGGGCGGAGCTTCCAAATCATCACGGACCAGCAAAGCGTTGCGTTCATGTACGACACCTTACACGCCCAGCGCATTAAGAACGAGAAAATCACTCGCTGGCGTATCGAACTCGCCGACTTCTGTTACACCATCAAATATCGCCCAGGGAAGGATAACCAGGCCGCCGATGCCTTATCGCGCCCCACTACATGTGCTGGTATAACCTCGTTGGAGGGCCTACGGGTGCTGCATGCTACTGCGGGCCATCCCGGCGTAACGCGTTTCGCTCATTTCGTGCGGAGTGGGAATCTCCCTTACTCGATTGACGATATCCGCCGTATCTGTCGCGACTGCGCTATCTGCGCGGAAATCAAACCGCGTTTCTATAACCCCCCTATGGGGACTCTGGTGAAGGCTACACGCCCGTGGGAACGCTTGGCGATGGATTTCAAGGGCCCTTTGCCGGTGTCGAGCGGCTCTCGCTATCTGCTCACTATCGTTGATGAGTACTCACGATTCCCCTTTGCTTATATGTGCGCGGACATGACTGCTGCCACGGTGATGCGTTGCTTACAGAACTTGTTCTCAATGTTCGGTTACCCGGCCTATGTCCATACCGACCGGGGTGCAGTCTTCTTGTCTCAGGAGGTGCGCGGCTATCTGCTCCAAAACAACGTTGCGTCTAGTTACACCACGCCGTATAGACCCCAGGCTAATGGGCAGATCGAACGCTTCAACGGGATTATCTGGAGGGCCGTCATGCTCCATCTCCGGACCCACGGCCGGGGCCTCGATAAATGGGCTTGGTCGCTACCTGCGGCGTTGAACTCAATCCGGGCACTCCTGAGTACGGCAACTAACCAAACTCCCCACGAGCGTCTTTTCCACCACCCCAGGAGCTCGGGGTGTATACGGTCTTTGCCCAGTTGGCTCGCTGGGCCCGGGCCGGCCTACCTTAAACGGGCAGTTCGCGCGAGCAAGTACGACCCCCTTGTGGACAAAGTGCAGATTCTCCAGGCTAATCCTGAGCATGCTCGTGTGATGACGTCTGATGGTCGTGAGACTACTGTCTCCGTTCGTCATCTTGCCCCTTGCGGGGTCGACGACCTTAGTAGGGAATCGGACGAACCGGTCGAACCCATCTATGAGACTATGACCTCTCCCGACGCTCCCATCGCCGATAGTCCACCGACCCTCCCCCCGTCGAGTCTGCCCGGGTCCGACGACTTGGCGTTACCCCCTTCATCACCCGACCCTGTTGACGCCTCTGTCACCGGGGATACAGGGTTACGAGACGCCGTACCCGGGGAATTTCGAACGCGTGCTGGCAGAGAAATTCGCCGCCCGGCCCGCTACGGTTGGGCCGACTGATACTCCGCGCCCATGCTGTCGCTCACTCGCTTTTAGCCACGCGGCCGTATAATTCTGACGGGGGGTGAATGTAGTGAAATCGTATCCGTACTGAACCCGGGTGGGGATGCTCGCTGCTCGCTGTCATTGTTGTCCCCACTAGGGGCGTGACTATAAGACCCGTTGCTGTGTCAGTGCTCCGAGACTTCTCCCTTGTGACATGTTACATCGGTAGCCTCGTTAATGGTACGCCTTTATAGAATATCTAGCTTGCTTGCATTGACTGATATGAATGGCTTTATGAGATGTCGCATCGTATGCTTATTGTGTATTTCTACTTACAGGAATGATCTGATGATCTAAATGCAATTAACCAAACCGTTGGACTAAAGTTGTGCGGACCTGAATGGTTTTCCACTACAGAGCTGTTTGGCTGTCAGGGGGCCAAGAGTTAAAGGGGGTTTCGGGGAAGTCATAAGTCGGGCGACTTGTTTTTGGACTGCGGGCACCACAGCCTGACGCACCCCCACCATCTTGCTTATACGGTACCTCCTTGCTGCCTAGTAGAAACACACACACATGTGTAATGACATCTATGCCATGGTCTGGCAGGGGGGGGGGGGGGATGAAATACATGCTTTGATGATTCTGTGCTTTGAAGATTTTTTAAACGTGTGTGAATGGTTATGGGATTTGTGTGAACTAGGGCGTGCCCGTACTATATATATATCTAAAATTATATCCCCCCCCTCTATTTACATTAAATGGTTTGGTCCATACGGGTTTGGTCCCATACGTGCGTGCAAAAAAACATGCGTGCAAACAACAACAACAAAAAAAAACTTTGAAACCACATGGCAGTAACGACCACAGAACCCCCCCCTCTATTTACATGAAATGGTTTGGTCCATTGGCAACTTTGAAACCACGTGGCAGTAACGACCACAGAACCCCCCCCCCTCTATTTACATGAAATGGTTTGGTCCATTCGCAAAGCCAAAGCGAACGGCTTGCGAGTACGGTGACCATACCTTGGGAACCACTTGTCCGATTAATTTCAAACCTTGAAAAGGCACATCCTCGGGTCCCCAGCAATATATCTGGCAAGTTTCAATTAGATCGGACCTGTGGTTGTCGAGAAACAGCGGTCACAGACAAACACACACACACACACACAGACACACACACACACACACAGACACACACACATACACACAGAGATTACTGGAATTATAGATAGACTAGGATGTGCCCGTACGTGGGTGCCCGTTCCTTGGTGCGGCCCAGCATCTAGTCGAGACCCAGTCACCCAGGCCGATCACCCATTCCGACCCCAAATTCCTCATCGACGATAACTAAACAATATATTATATGAATCGCACCGTACATACCTCCTTCTAGATCTTGTTCTTGTCTTGTAATCCTCACTCAAGCTCACTCTATCACGACTGAGTCCTCCCAGCTCCTCCAAATGGCGCCCGCTACGCCTCGAATTCACATCGGCCACGCCTACGCAACAACGTGTTCTGTGATTGGCTGGCCTACCCCGCAACCTGTTCTGTGATTAGTTTGGTAAATAAATCGCCATAGCTCGGTAACTACTTCTCCGATTAATATGAAACCTTGAAGAGGCACATCCTCAGGTCCCCAGCAATATATCTGGCAAGTTTCAATTAGATCGGACCCGTGGTTGTCGAGAAACAGCGGTCACAGACAAACACACACACACACACACACACAGACACACACACACACACACACAGACACACACACACACACACAGACACACACACATACACACAGAGATTACTGGAATTATAGATAGATGAATGTGGGCGAAATCCACCGAGCCATGTCACTCACCTGTAACACCAGGACAGGGCACACGGAAATTTGGGGCACATTGGTATGGCTCAACAGGTAACTTTGGGTATTGTGGCAACCACCAGGGGGACGTGGTCTGTCGGAAGGGGTTGTATAAATGTTTGTGAATTTTTGAAATTTTTGGCATTTATTGATGGTTACGTTTTGTGATTAAGGTAGTTGTTTTGTGTTTTGACCTTTCCTTCCTGCCCCAGGAGTTAGGAGCAAGGACTTCGAGTTTTGTAAATATTTGAAACGTGAATGGTTGCTTAAGGGGGTAGAATGATAAGGAGAATAGGTAAGTAGCTACGGCTCGCTTCCCACAGCCCTCCTGATTTATTTCATCGGGTAATTACGTGTGAGTCAGTAAGTGTTAAGAATGGGATGGTGGCACCTGCAGTGAACCTTGTGGGAGCTATGGTTCCAGGGGGCGGGGGCTGTGTTACATTTGTGGGGGGTCGGGATACCTTAGTTCAGGTAGAGTGTATAGATTAGTGTGTTCCGACTGTCGTGAAGAAGAAGAACCACCTCGATGTACCAGAAGTAGGGATCCGGCAGACTGTGTGTCGTGGGTAAGCTTGTATCTTCGTTCCCATCATGAAGGGTGGGGCTTGTTAATTAGCGAGGGATTATGGGTAAATTAATCCCATGTGTGTCGTTGCCTCTGTAAATTATTCCTGTTCCTTATGATGCACCAGACACCTAGCCAGAAATCGCGCATTTAAACACACTAATTAAAAACCTACCGGAAGCCAGGCATGAAGCATTGTCGTGGATAATACCGACTTCCTCATCCACCATACTCGCCAGAACTCGCCCTTTCGGATTACCACATATTTGGGCCACTTAAAGAGGTGCTTGGTGGAACCACTTTCCAATCTGATGAAGAGGTCCAAGAGGTGGTGCAAGAATGGCTATACAAGTAGCCAAATTTTTTTTTTTTTAGAGGAATCCAGGCCTTCGTAAAGTGCTGGAAAAAATGCATTGAATGCAATGGAGATTATGTTGAAAAATAACAGTTGTCACACACGTAAGTAGTGTATATATGTTGCTTCTGGGACACTCTCATTTTCCCATTGACTTACATGTTAATTTTCCTCTTAACCTCATTGCCCATTAACACCTCTATTTCTCCCACCCTAATCTTTATGAACCTTTTGTCTATAGTACCTATCCTTAATGTTGTTCATTAGACCACTCAAACACTACAAATATTTGTTTTCCCTTATAGACCTATAATCCTTCTTCTACATATCATCTGGCAGATTATCTTTGACCCACTCAAACATCGACCCATTCACTTACATGTTAATTTTCCTCTCACCTCTTTACGAACCTTTTAGCCTTTTGACACCTATCCTTAATGTTGTTCATTAGACCACTCAAACAATGATCCCCGCTTGGTCTTATGGTACTCTTACTATCAATGATCCCGAGTAGACCACTCAAACATTGATCCTACAAATATTTGTTTATGCGTGGGAAATAATTTAATTCTCTTGCCACTCTC
The DNA here is from genome assembly GCF_964187855.1 of Myxine glutinosa. Lineage (NCBI taxonomy): Eukaryota > Metazoa > Chordata > Myxini > Myxiniformes > Myxinidae > Myxine > Myxine glutinosa. Next base: position 171,534,795 of record NC_136264.1, read on the forward strand.
TTCACCATCTAATATATTAACAAAGTATATGTTTGAGTTTGGTTCTTTATCAAGATATTTTAACTGAGATAAAATAAAATGGTAAACCTCCCTCAATGTCCTTGTCTGAGCGCCTCCAGTGCCACACACTTTTTGGTAGGCTCTGCCCACTTTTTGTTAAGCTCCGTCCACTTTTTGTTAAGCCCGCCCACTTTTTGTTAAGCCACGCCCACTTTTTGGTAATCCCCGCCCACTTTTTGTTAAGCCACGCCCACTTTTTACTAAGTCTCGCCCACTTTTGCTAAGCTCCGCCCACTTCTGCTAAGCCCCACTCACTTTGTTAAGTCCCACCCACTTTATAAACTCTTCAGCATTGTATCATTTCCAGGTAATACATTACATCATTTTCAGGGAATTTCCATCACATCATTTCCAGTTAAGACACGCCCAGGTTTGCCCAGGGAATTTCCACATGAAATGACACACACCCAGCTCTTCTTATAAAAGGCACCGACCACACAGGCTTTTTCAAACACGCTTTCTGCTTCACTTGAGAATGGACTACTATGCTGAAATGGAATGGGATAACTTTGCTATTCCTTGGAGTCCTACTACCTGTGTAGAACTCAACCTTCAGATTGATGAACTGGACTCGAACCTCTTATCAATGGAGGTAAGCTTGTTTGTTAATTTATTTATTTATTTATTTAATTAATTATTTATTTTAATTTTTTTTTTTTTTTTTTTTTTTTTTAGATGAGACTCGTGTAAGAGTTAACAAAGTTAATTTTAATATTCACAGAGCTTGATTTATACAAATAAAAATATTGTATTAAATTAATACATTGTTATTTTCTTTCACAGGAAATTGTATCTGAGATACGAAATGAAAATTCTGCTTTTAACACAACTTGGGATGAAGTTATTTTTTTGTTTGAAGACATTTTGAACAACCAAGACCCCCAGAACGAGTTCTACCTTGATGACCCAGCCAAAGAGTTATACCTTGGAGATCCACAAAATCCTGAAAAATAGTTTTACCATGATGATACTTGTTGTGAGTTATCAAAACAAAACCCACTGAACAAGTTCTACCTTGATGAGCCAGAATACAAGTCATACATTGGAGACCCACAAATTTCGGAAAATTGGGAAAGGGAACTCCCTGATGGTCCGCAGTTATACTATGTGAGACACATCATAGAAACCCTAAAAAATTGTGAAACGGGAATTCTCCCTGATGGTCCGCAGTTATACTATGTGAGACACATCACAGAAACCCTAAAAAATTGGGCAAGGAGAGTTCTCCCTGATGGTCCGCAGTTATACTATGTGAGACACATCATAGAAACCCTAAAAAATTGGGAAACGGGAATTCTCCCTGATGGTCCGTAGTTATACTATGTGAGACACATCACAGAAACCCTAAAAAATTGGGCAAGGAGAGTTCTCCCTGATGGTCTGCAGTTATACTATGTGAGACACATCATAGAAACCCTAAAAAATTGGGAAAGGGAAGTTTTCCCTGATGGTCCGCAGTTATACTATGTGAGACTTATCACGGAAACCCCCAATATTTCTGAAAATTGTGGTTCTACCTTGGAGACTTGGAAAGATGGTTATATTTTTGGAGACTCGGAATGGGGGTTTTGTTTTGATGACTCAGAATGTGATACCTATCTTGGAGGCTCAACAGGAATGTGGTTATACCTTGGGAACTTGGAAAGTTGGTTTTATTTTGGAGACTCTACCTGTGGGGTCCATCTTGGAGACTCTTTGCATTCTAAAGCAATGAACAATATTCTTTGTTTAATGACGCTTGATTTAAGCAATATCAAGAAAGTTCGAGGAAGAAAATGCTGGAAAATTCTTTCTTCCCATTTCTACTTCTTCAAACTTGAAAGCCTTGAAAGACAGAATTGGAAGAAGAGGAAAAAAAAAATGAAATACGGATTTAAAAAAGAAGAAAAAAATAGATTATGTTAGGGTTCGGGTGGGATTTTGAATGTGAGGGTTAGGGATGGGGTTGGGTTAGGGATGGGGTTGGGTTAGGGTGGGATTTTGAATGTGAGGGTTAGGGATGGGTTGGGTTAGGGATGGGGATGGGGTTGGGATTTTGAATGTGAGGGTTAGGGATGGGTTGGGTTAGGGATGGGGTTGGGGATGGGGTTGGGTTAGGGATGGGGTTGGGTTGGGTTAGGGATGGGGTTGGGTTAGGGATGGGGTTGGGTTAGGGATGGGGTTGGGTTAGGGATGGGGTTGGGTTAGGGATGGGGTTGGGTTAGGGATGGGGTTGGGTTCGGGATGGGGTTGGGTTAGGGTTTGTATATTATTATGACTCACTCACACATATACACACACACACAACAGTTAAGCCCCAACTGAAAAGTTGAGGGATTCTGTGTTTGGGGTTCACAGATCTCAAGAACGTATCCCCATTGTACACACAAAAGTTAAGCCCCAACTGAAAAGTTGAGGGATTCTGTGTTTGGGGTTCACACATTTAAAAACGTATCCCCATTATACACACACAAAAGTTAAGCCCCAACTGAAAAGTTGTGGGATTCTGTGTTTGGGGTTCACAGATTTAAAAACGTATCCCCATTATACACACACAAAAGTTAAGCCCCAACTGAAAAGTTGTGGGATTCTGTGTTTGGGGTTCACAGATTTAAAAACGTATCCCCATTATACACACACAAAAGTTAAGCCCCAACTAAAAAGTTGTGGGATTCTGTGTTTGGGGTTCACAGATTTAAAAACGTATCCCCATTACATTTTATTTATTTATTTATTATTTTCAAGGGTATTATCTGCTTACTTGTGTTTTTTGTAATTCTTGCGAGTAAAATGAACCCAAGATTTCTTCTCCATTTAAATCATATAATTTGTAGGTCCAAGGGACTGTATCCATTACATCAATGATTTTAAATAATTCACGAGTCCATTTTTGTGTATAACCTTTCTCAAAATGACTTTTCCATTTGTATATTCTTACAATATCACCAACTTTAAACTTGGGCTTTCTCAAATTAATCTCCTTTTCATATTCTAATTTTGTAAATGTTTCCGATGGTTTTGATTTTGTTGATGAATGAACTGTATTATTGTAATTATCTACAATATCCTGAATTAAATACACCCATTTTTGAGAACCGAGTTGTGTGAATTTTTTATATAGTCTCTTTTTCAAAGTACGATTAAAACGCTCAATAACAACTGCTTTTCCTTCATTAAAGGTGCTGTATAATTTAATACCCTCCCCCTTAAGAAATTTCATAAATATTTTGTTATAGAACTCTGTTCCCTCATCAGTCCATAACTTCTTTGTTTTCCTTTTATTCCTATTAAATATTAGCTTAAAGGCTAACATTAAAGTATTACCTCTCTTGTTTTTCAAAGGAACAACCCAGGCAAATCTACTCCTCAAATCAATAACGGTTAAAGCATACCTGTATCCCTTATCATTATTTAGTTCGATTAAATCAGCGGACCATATGTGGTCGGTGTATTTAGAATAAACTTTCCTTCTTTTAAACTTTGTGATTATAGGTTTATGTAATTCATTAGCCAAAAGCTCCTCAGTCTTGATAACATAATTGGAGTTTAATAGTTTTTTGGGAAATAACCAAGACCAAGTTTCAATTTAGCACTTATCATTTTTTTCACAATAAACCTATCAACTTTCTCTCTCAATGTAGGATTTCGTATCAAGGACAAATTATACAACATTTCTCTGTCTGCTTCATGTTTTTCATCCAATGTCGTGGTATTCCCATAAGCAATATCATGCTTCATACACACTTCATCAACCCTATTTATCAGATTGGACCAAGGTTTAGGATTGTCAGCCTCATCTAATCTTTTATCCAGGTTTGTTCCAGGACCACAGAAAGAATATCCAGGTAGATGTAGTTCCCCAGGAATTCCAGTTGTTGTAAATTTACTTCCTGACAGAAACTTTTGTATGTCTCCTCCACTTTTAGGAGAGATGAATTGGCACTTTTTAGAGCCACACACTTCACATATTCCTTTTTGATAAACTCTATTATTTTTACCTTTAACATGAGATATTTTTAGATTTGGTTTTCTTTTTACATTTGAGACAATAACTCATATTTATTTATCAGAAAAATTCCGACAGAGTATCAAAACCTTTTTGGTTTTCAACATATACATTTCTATCTTAATTTTTAAAACATAAAGAATCCTTAGGAATGCCTTCACTCTCTCCTCCATTTATTTACAAATAAAAACTAACTAAAGTCAATAACACCAACATCATCAACTATATGACGTTTGTCTTCTTCATGCAAATCTCCTTGCTGAACTCATCTCAACCATTTTTAAAATCGTTATCTTAGTAAGAGTTGTTAATTCTTTATTTTCCTCTTCGGTGTGTTGAGATTGATTTATTTGCTGTAATACACTCAATCTTTTACGAATCTCACTGATTTCCATCTTTTTATATTTTTCCTCCCTCTCTCTTTGCTCCCTTTCCTCCCTCTCCTCCTTCTCCTTTTTCTCTCTTTCCTCCTTCTCCCTTTTCTCTCTTTCCTCCTTCTCCCTTTTCTCCCTCTCCTCTTTCTCCTTTTTCTCCCTCTCCTCCTCCTTTTTCTCCCTTTCCTCTTCCTTTTTCTCCCTTTCCTCCTTCTCCTTTTTCTCTCTTTCCTCCTTCTCTTCTTCAACTCCTTCCTCATCCCTTGCTACCCTTGAGTTTGAGCCCCGAAGAATATTATACATATACTCATCTGGATTTTGAGATATTCTTGTATCTTTAATTATTTTTCTCATAATAGGATACCAATAAGATTTGTTGATGATTTCTAAAAGAGTTTTATGTTTCATAACTTTGAGAAGTTCATTTTTATTTAATATTTTAAACAAGTCTCTATTTGTGGGTTTAACAATATCAGTATAAGGCCAGTTTTTAATGACAAAATTCCCATGTATATGCTCCACATCATAAGGTATGTAATACCGAGCACCCTTTTCTTGTAGGTATCCTTGAATACAAAAATTATAATTCTCTTGTAGTCTTCTTCCTGCCATTTATGTATCAGAAATATATGTGAGATTAATATTATGTCAGGTAATACCACCCCATCTCCCCACTACCAAATCGGTTTGTATTCCTCGGCTTTCTATCCTTATCTCATTACCTTCCTTCTTTGTCATGCTAACCATCGCTATACTATCATATATTTTTCTTTTCTTAAAACCATGTATTTGTTGTTTATTAATTGTACTTCCACATAAATCCTTATCCTCACCAAGCGGATAATATTCCTCTTTACGAGACTGATTAAAATCATGTAGGTCTTCTATGTTTATTGAAAAAGACCAATTATACCCTAAATCAGGCATATCATACCCCCATTTATTAATTCGCATATTAACTATATGTCCTTCTTTATAAAATTCAATTGTAAGCAGGTAGTTAAATTCAATGAGGAAAGGTGTATGGTCAGTATAACCAGGTGTTGTGGTTGTAAATTTTACTTGTTTAACAAAACGTGCTGTTTTCTTTAAAAATATATATTGTGATAAATCACTGTATCTAATTAAGTCATTCGCATCTGTAGGGTTTGGATAATTGATTAATTTATAAGTATTCTTCATATTAATATTTTTACTTATACTATATATTTGTTGTTCAGCCTGTGTGCCTTTGTATAATAATTTGATAAATCAATATCCTGAGAGGATTCTCCAAAGATAGAACCATCTTTTCCAACATAAGTCATTTATATTAGATTAAAAATGATATCATAAAAATTTTCATTATTGTTGAGTTGAAATAATACATATAAACATAATTGACCACAACATTTAGAATTAATTTCTTGAACTTGAAATGTTTGATAAACACCATTCTGTAAGAATTGTATTACTTCAACAGGCGGTGGCATACCATAACTATCAAAATAATATTTATCCTGACTACTATGAATACAAACCCAATGAGAACCATTCTGTGTGTCTAAATTCATAATAATATTCTTTGTATTCTTATTTATATATATTAATTCATCTCTCATACAAATAACCACATTATCAATTTTTAGTGTTTTACAATACTTAGCTAGTTCTATATTTGACGTTGTATTCTTTCCAAATTGTTTAAACCATTTATCCATTTATTTATGAGAAAGATACAATCCATTACCCCGTTTAGTTAGTTTAACACCCGCTTGAGCGATAGAGGAAAGCATATCTCCAACCAACAATCTAGCTTTATCAGGTAGACTTTCAAGTTTTTGAGCAAAATCTACAATTACACCACTTCCACTAATTTGTTTCTCCAACTCCTTGTTATGTCTTTCCAATTCTTTTTGAGATTTTAGTTGTGCCTTCCTTTCGTTAGCAGTTTTTACCACTGCTGAAATACCACCAGTCAATGCTCCCACCGCACTTAAACCAGCAAATAAAGGAATTAGAAACGGGAGAAATCCTCCCTCTTGTATTGAATATTTCTTTAACATAGGTTTTGTCATTTTAATTTTAAGTGAACCAGTATCATTTAGTGTTTTTACTTGTGTGTGTGTGTGAGTAAAACATCAATTCTTACTGCTCCTTTTCTTTGAATTGTATTAACATTAATAATACAAGGCTTTTGATTTTGAATACAAGATGTTAATTTATTAAGATTGATTTGATTAACATATACCGGTTCTTTCCGACTCATTTATTTATGAGAAAAAACCTATGTGATATTAATCATAACACCATTATCTGTATTACTCTGTAATTCTGTTTCCTCCAAAAGCAAACAATAAGCATCAACTTCTTCATTCTCTCCTCTTTCAATGTATAGAGAAGTATCCACTCTATTAGACTTTATAGTTTCCTTTTGAGAACTCAGGTCAATTGCGTAGATTGTATAAAGTTTTTGAAACGCAACCATATCCAAAATAGGATCATTATTACCGTTGCTTTCACACACCTTTTGGTAAGACTTGTAGGCTTCCGCATAAGCATTTTTTTCCCAATCAATTTCCAATCAGCTCGCGGATAAAATGTACCATCAAGAGAAACCCGAAGTTGTTTCACCTTAGCATTATCACTCAGCGCATTATTCTTATCAGTACCTTCATCTCCATCTGGTTTCTTAAAAATGAGCCATAGGTATCATGGCTTTCCTTGAAGAACACCTTAATTCCAAGTGTAGGTAGTGTGTTCCAGTTTAACATGTTGACATCTTCTTTTGAGGTATGATACATTTAGTGGTTTCTTTGAGTTAAGTCTTCTATTTAACATCTCTTCCGTTTTAAGATTAGGAGTATATTCGCTGATATACCAACACAAATCATTAATAACAAATTTATTATTATCACCAAAAGCATTTTGAGCCCCAAAAAGCAATCTATTTACATTATCATTCCTTTGTAGTTGAAATCTAATTTTAAGCCCATACAAAACTTTATCATAATCACAAAATCCAAATATACCTTTAAGAGGTACTGCTACGGTAAAACTATTCTCTGCTTTTGTATCATCATTATACATTGACTTCCTTTGACTATAACCAGGGTCAGCATTTGTTCCTGTTGACATATCAGGAATAAAACCTTCAACAGCTCCCTTACCCATTCTATCACTAAACGAATATAGTGTAAATTTCATCATTTCAGATGTAGCAGAGACATAATCAACCGCTTCAACCTCTTGTGTTCCAATATACAGGCGGACACTATCAAACATTTTCCAGAAGAAATCATTTACGAGTGTAGCATTAGTATTATTCACAGCCTTAGTGAATTTAAATTTACACAGCAAGAAACTATCAGCTATATTCAAGTAAGTTTGTTGATTATTTATTTCAAAACTTTTTGTTTCATTTGAATTCCAGTCTGTTCCTGTTATAGCATTTACCTTGAAATAGTCTTCCTTTTTAGTGGAGTTTGAAATGATAATCGTATCATCCAAATCATAGATACTATCAATCGCTTCCATACTTGTATTTATATAGCATTAAAATTGTTGAAACCCTGACCCAAGTATTTTAATGATTTTTTGTCGTTCTTGTGAAGATAGTTGAGTTTTACCTTTTTTTATTTCTTTGATTGCTTGTAATTTATGAGACTCCTTTTGAGCATCTTTTATACACTTTATAGCATCCGCAACTGAGCCCACGGCAGAAGCAGTTGAACCAATTAGGTCTTTATGTTTAAGAATGGTTGAACCAATACCCATTAGAGTATCAATTATCCCATCTCCTTTATTTCTAAATTGATGTCCCACACCCCGTTGTCTCTTTGGTTTATAGTATCCTCTACCAAGAAACATACCTTCACCCTTATAGTATGGTGAAAGGAACATCCCATCCTCTGTAATTACTTTATATTTTCCCAACTCGTGTTTTCTCACAATAACCATTATTTATTTATTGAAAAACTTCACGTAGGTGAATTCTGATGGATATAATTTCTTCATTAAAGGAGATCATACGATTATCTTGATCGGTTATCCTAAAATTTACTCTGTATATGGTTTTTCCTGACACAGGTAAATAGACAAGATTTTTTGGTTCCATATTGAATTTATAACCAATCGGGGTTGAGTATGCACTGAATGAAAATATTGTATTTGTTCTTATTCCATCGTTATAAGCACCATCAATCAAATCACAATGAATTTATACCGGAGGATATTTGAATGACATTATCACTGTAAGACGTCCCGTTAGTTTCAATCTTTTTTGAAGAGAAACCCAATAGCTCTCTGAACGAATTTTCAATCGTGAAATCAACTTTATAATTATTTTTAAGTTTAATCGTTGATTTTGAAGTGTGTTTTTGAATATCTATTACCATATTTTTTGGTTCATCACCTTTTTCTTTCATAAGGCGAGAGACTTCAGAAGATATTCGAGAAATCTCGTAAGCTCCGGGTGAAACTGTTATAGTTTTGTACCCACTTCCTGGATTATAACTAAACTTTTTGTTTTTCTCTGTGATATTAAAAAGTGTATTGTAAGTCTCCATTGACAACAAAGAAGCCTCATATGAGGTAAGGGGGTCAAGTTGTAGTGGGTAAGGGAATGATGCTGTGTAATCACTCGTTGTGAAATTAAAACTAAGAATTGTGCTTCTCATCTTATTTAATATCTAATAAAATATCTTTGTATTGACATTTATTAATTATTTTCATATTCATCAACTGATCTAAAATGGCAGATGCTTCATTAAAACAATTGTTGTTTCCAGCCTTCTTACTACCTAACAACAATAATAACCTATTATATTAACTAATTGTGATGGGTCATTTGGAAGAAAACTAACACCCGAACCAAGCTTACTTAAAGCATCAATAATATGTTTCTCCTTCTCATTCTTCTTACTTTTACCGGCAACAGAAACTCCATAATCAAGTGAGTTTAGTAAATCAATATATACCCTATCTTCCACGTTTTCTATATCAAGTGGTTCATCAAAATATTTTGAACCGCTGAATCCGGAGTTTGTTAGAAGAAACATTAATCTTGGAGTTAATTCAACATTTGGTTGAGCAGAACTTAAGAACACCAATTTATCATTAAATATCAATAACTTTTCTTTCACAAGATGGAACTGTGCTGGTTCTTCTGTTGGAATGAGACCTGCTCTGGTTTTTGAACCCGCCGAATATTCATTGTTTTGAAGAGCTTCCACAACATAATTAGGTGGTTGATTTACCTCCTCAAGTTTCCGAAATAATCCTTCATCATCATATTCTAATTCTCCAAGTTCTTGCGCCGTCATTTGACTAAAATCTTTGAGCATTTGAAGTTTTTTTGGAGTAAATTCTACTGTGGGAACTGTAGGTGAGTGTTGAGTTTTCAAAAGTGGTTTAAAAAATTTCTCTTGTTTTCTTTCAAAGGCTTCTTCACCAGTTAGTTTCTGTCTCCGTTTCTTCTTTATCTCTTCCTGTTGCTTTACAACTTTTGAAACCAACTCCTGATGTTCTTTAAACTTTCTTGCTCTTTCTTCGGTATTCATTTTCTGTATTTATTTATTGAAAAATATCATTTAATGAATTGTAAAGGTTAATGGGAAAATTTTCCTTTTCTTCGTCATTATAGTAAATGTGTTGAAATAAATCCTTTTCTTGAAATATTTTATCAAACTCTTTATTGGTATTAATACGAGTTGTTATTTCTTCTTCAGTAATACTTGTATCTCTGCTTTTCATACGTTTGCGTTGAGTCTCCTCATCGATATCAAAACCGAATGATAAAATCTTAACTCCATCACCACGCAAATGTTTAATAATTTGTCTCATTCCTTCAGGATTAGTTTCTAAAATCCCAAGACCATTAGATTTTACTTTATTTAACTCACTCTTACAATGTGAATATTTTGTAGAACCAAGAGAGACCTCCTCAAATATTTGACCTTCGTTCCTCAATCGCATATGTTTCTCCATTGAAATGTAGTAATAATCTTTCCCTTCTACTTCTCCTGGTCGCATTGCTCTGGTTGTAGTACTTACAAAACGAATCATAGGGTGTTTTAAAAAAAAAACTTACAATCTTTTCATTTTTACTATTCAAGAGTTTAGATTTATGAAAGTTCTTTCCTGAAGCAGATTTACCCACAAGATTAATAATAATAGTTGTCATTTATGTGTGTAAAATATCAGTGAGTATCTCATCTTGTTTCACAACAATATATTTATATTTTCCAATCGTGTGTTTCATATAATTTTCAAATTCTTTTTTATTACATAACGTAGAGCAATTATCTCTCCAAAAATTATTCACATCTATTGAATTTAACTTAAATAAAATAAAAGTATTGGCATTGTTTCTTATTGAGCGCCGAGGGAGTTCAAAATATGACTGACTAAGATAAATACAATTACAAGAAGAATGTCTCCCTCTTGTATAGTAGCTATCCATTACTGTTTGGTTTCTCTCATTAACACAATCATCAAAGATAATGAGGTTCTTTTTTGATTTATCTAAATCTTGAGGTGAAGGTATATCATCCGTATTATCACTGAGAATACAAGTTATGGGTTTTGATTTTGATTTCTGTGTATCACAAAATAGTTGTATTATATCCTCAATGTTGTAATCATTTAGTTTGTTTTGAAGTTTAAATAAACCGATAATGTCTTCCTTTTTAAGACCCGCATTAAAACGTTGTGATAGTAGTTGATACTCGGGTTGAAAACTTGACTTCGTAAAAAATATTAAATTATCATAATCTAAAAAGTTAGGGGTAAGGAGCATCTTTAAAAGCAAACAGGTTTTTCCACATCTGCTTGAACCAACTATTAGACATCTCAATGAATTTGGAATGTTTTTATGGTTATTAAATTTTATCTTATTTTCCCAAACGGGTAAAAAATCATTCATTTATATATTTGGAAAACAAGTCATCTAACTTTTTTTGAGCTATTTTAGAAACTCTATATTTTATCCTGAGTTCGGGTTTAATTTCAAAATAATTCATTATTTTATTTATATAGTATCTTGTATTAACATTTCCATTAAAATTATTTTGAATAATAAATATCATTAAACCCTTATACATTTCCTCAATACAAATAGTCTCTTCCCTTGAAAGAAATGGTGTATTATCATCACAATACTTAACATTCATCTCTCTTATTAATCTTGTAAAGTAATTCATTTTTGGTTCTAATTTAAAAGAGTTATATATATTTATATATTTTTTATTATCATTAATTAAAATTAAATCACAGAAAATACATTGTTTATATGAACCCTCATTATTAAGCCCTATTCTATCACAAACCAGACAATTCTCTAATTTATCATATGGAGAATCTGCAAATTCTAAATATCCTTCAGAACTTATCATATTTATATAGTAAATTTTTACTTAAACTAAACGCAAGTTTATTCATTAATAAATACAATGTTTCAAAGCACAAAAGACAAATTTCAATCAATCTCTACTTCGGTGGAAGATATAGAAAAATATGTCAAAGATGTTAAATTGAACAAAGATAAATATGGAAATTTTTGGGTAAAACCAATTATGGAAAATAACATGAGCCCCTCTATTTCATTTAAAGGAAGAGCTCTAACTATACCTGGAAAGACATCCATTAAAGTAAATCTAACAAAAGTTTCTCCTCTACTCCTGGCAATTTATTCAAAGCTTGAAAAAGTGATTGATCGTGATACTTTGAAAAAGAATGATAAGATCATCAACAATACTCGTGGGGAAATTTGTATTTACTTTAATAATCCAAAGGGTGTAGATCTAAGTAAAATGAATGATGTTAATATTTCTGGTGAAATGTCATTTCGTTCTATGATAGTTAGAGATTATTTAAAGTTAACTTTTGATATTAAAAATGTAGAGATTGAATCTGTTATTGAAAGAAAGTATATAGATATTGATGGGAATATTTTTCCTGCTAATTAAATATGAGTCATTACAGCAGTGAAGATTTTACTATTTTATTGAACTCGGACGACAGTAATGATAGTATTTCATTGAACTCGGACGATGGTGATGATAGTATTTCATTGAACTCAGATGATAGTTATGATGCTAATAGTTTGTGCTCAAATGATAGTTATGAGAGTAGCTTTATTGATGATTGAGTATGATTCTGAGTATTCATGTGATAGTTATGACTCAGATGATTCTGAATGAAAAAGTGTTTTAGTTTACGTATAGTTTCATATATAAAAAGCCTGTAAAAAGGCACTTTCTTCTATAAGTGTTTTACTTTAAGCACAGTTTCATCTTTTTTAAAACCTCTGAAAAGGTGTTTTACTTTAAGTATAATTTTGCTATATAAATATGATCAAAGCAACGTATTGCGACGTTTGTGAACAAGAATATAAACAATACAAAAGACACCTTAAAACTAACAAACACAAATTTAATCTACTTCACCTACTATCTCCTATTCAGAAAATACTGTTCTGCCTGTAATAAAAATATCCTCAAGAAAAGCTTCGAAATACATCTTAAAACAAATCAACATTTATCAAATTTTATCACAACTAAAAACTCTGATGGTGCATTCAAAGGACATATTAAAATAAGAGTCTTTAACTTCAAACCTCCTGAACCAGAGTCTATAGTTGATTCTGTAGAAATAGTTAAACCTGCTGTTCAAACGTTGATTGATAAAACACTAAAAGAAATGAAACCACTTAAATTTTATATGGGAGTAAAATTAGACATGACAAAGGACGAAGGAGTTATAGATACACCATACATGAGAACTGAGCCACACTTTATATCTTCATATCAAGATTTTAAAACATCAGGAGTCTATGATAAACTTATTAAACAAGAGCAAGATGTGGATAATTCAATCGTAGGAAGTGGATTCAAGATAGGAAAAATTATTTACATAGACATTCATATTCTTAAATCAGATCCTCTAAAAGCTTCTTCTTACATTGATTTACCCAGTGTTATCAAAAATAGAAAAGCAGTTATCAATATCAAAAATAAAGACAATAAATGTTTTCTCTGGTCTATTCTAGCACACTTACATCCTCCACATTTTCATGATGAAAGAGTATCTCATTATAAAAATTATGAGAATACATTAAATACGAAAGATCTAAAGTTGCGATGACTTTAAATGATATTCCTAAATTTGAAAAGTTGAATAATAATTTATCAGTTAATGTTTATGGTCTAACAGAAACAAACAACATTCAGGTTTTAAAGCTTTCTGACAATTGTAAACAAACTCATATTAATCTTCTATATTTTAATTCAGACGAAAATTCACATTATACATACATCAAAGATATTACAAAATAAATAAAACCACAAGTATGTCAAAGAACAAATAAAATATATATTTGTATGCGTTGTCTTAACTTCTTCCATACACAAGAAAGATTAGATAAACATTCAAATTATTGTGGTGAACATAAATCAACGGTAATCAACATGCCTAAAAAAGGCTCAAAGATCACATTCAAAGATGAAAAGAAAACAATAAAACATCCATTTGTTATATATGCTGATTTTGAAAGTATTTTAGAAAAAATTGATACTGCTTCTCCAGATCCAAAAGAATCATACACAAATAAATATCAAAAACATACTCCTTGTGGTTTTTGTTATTATATCAAATCATCCGTTGGTGATGAATATAACAAGTTAGAGGTGTATAGAGGCTCAAATACCCCAGAGGAGTTTGTGAAACGACTAGAAAAAGACTGTGTCAGATTAACCAAGATAATGAAGGAAACCAATAAACCAATGTCCTTAACAAGTAAAGAAAAAAGAGAATTTAGACAGCCAAAGGTTGCCTGTCATATTTGTGAGAAGAAAATTGGTAAAGGTCTAAAGGTTAGAGACCATTGTCATCTCACTGGTAAATATAGAGGTCCGGCTCATCAAAGTTGTCATATTAATTATCAACTCCCCTCTTTCATTCCTGTTTTTCTTCATAACAACGCTCATTATGATACACATCTATTTATCAAGGAACTCTCAAAGACTTCTGGAAGTATCTCAGCAATTCCAAACATGGATCAGAAATACATTTCATTCACAAAAACAATTCACACATCTCCTATTACTCATATCAGATTTCTTGATACATTTAAATTCATGGCAAGTCCATTGGCTAACTTGGTTCAAAATCTAAAAGAGTTTCCATGTCTTTCAGAGTATTTTTTAGATAAAGATTTTCTAACACAAAAGGGAATTTACCCCTATGACTATATGGACTCATTTGAGAGATTCAATGAAACACAACTTCCTTCAAAAGAAAATTTCTATAACAAATTAAACAACAGTCATATATCTGATAAAGATTATGTACACGCACAAAATGTTTGGGAAAAATATAACATCAAGAATCTTGGCGAGTATCACGATTTGTATCTCAAAACTGATGTGCTTTTATTGGCCGATGTATTTGAAGCCTTTAGATCTGTTTGTCGCACTGGATATGGATTGGATCCTGCTCACTACTACACAGCACCTGGATTGGCCTGGAGTGCGATGTTGAAAATGACAAAACAAGCTTTAGATTTGATAACCGATGTTGATATGCTTTTGATGATTGAAAAGGCAAAAAGAGGTGGAATTTCACAAGTGTGCTCGAGTAGATACGCAAAAGCAAATAACAAATATCTTCCAAATTATGATTCAACGAAAGAGAGTTCTTACTTGATGTACTATGACGCGAACAACCTGTATGGCTGGGCAATGTCTCAGGCTCTTCCTTATGGAAAACTGGGTAAAGGAAAGAGAGTACAAAAAGGTTTTACAAGATGTATGTATCTCTACACAAAAAGAATTGGAGAAAGAAAAAGTTGGTTATTATTTTGAAGTTGATTTGAAATATCCAGAGGAACTTTATAACCAACACAAAGATCTCCCATTTGCTTGTGAAAAGGAAAGTCCAATGAAGGAGTGGTTAAGTGATTATCAACAATCATTTAATATAGGTGAATCAACAGAAAAATTACTTACTACATTATATAACAAGAAAAATTCTGTTCTACAACAAAGAAATTTGCGACAATATTTATCAAAAGGTCTAAGAGTAGAGAAGATCCATAGGGTTCTAAAGTTCAATCAAAGTCATTGGTTAAAGGGGTACATTGATTTTAATACACAAAGAAGAACAGAGTCAAAAACAGATTTTGAGAAAGACTTTTATAAATTGATGAATAATGCGGTCTTTGGTAAGACCATGGAAAATGTGAGGAAAAGACAAAATATCAGACTATCAACATCTTGGAAACAAGCATCAAAATTAATTAATAGACCGAGTTTTACTAGAGCTGAGGTCTTTACTGAGAACTTTTGTGCGATCCATTTGATTAAAGAGAGTATTGAAATGGACAAACCTATTTATATTGGAACATCAATTCTTGATTTATCAAAGTCATTAATGTATGATTACTTTTATAATAACTTGAGGAAGAAATATCAAAATGATGTTAATCTACTTTATATGGATACAGATCGTTTTATTTTGCAAATTAATACTGATGATGTTTATTCAGACATGAAAAAGGACATTAATATCTATGACACTAGTAATTACAGTCCAGAGAGTGAGTTGATCTCTTCAAAAAAAATAAAAAGGTGATTGGAAAGTTTAAGGATGAATTAGGAGGAAATTTCATGAGTGAATTTGTGGGATTGAGGTCTAAGGCTTATGCTTATAAATACATTGTGAATAACATTGAAAAGACTGATAAGAAGTTAAAAGGTGTAAAGAAAAATGTTATTAAAGAAACAATAAACTTTAAGGATTATTATAACTGTTTAACAACAAAGAAAGAAGAGTTTAGAAAGATTAATGGAATAAGAAGTTATAAACATAAATTACATTCAGAAGAGGTGAATAAGAAAGCATTGGGGGCTTTTGATGATAAGAGGTTTATTTTAGAAAATGGAATTGATAGTCTCCCTTATATTATGGTTATATAAGTATATAAGTGATAAGTTAAAAAGGGGGGTAAGGGATTTTAACGGGCTACCGCCGCCTTTTTACTATTATATAAATGATAGAACCAAGTACCAACCAGACTAAAGAGTGGAGGTGTAATCGGCCTTGGTATATAAATGGTAAACATAACGAATGTGAAAAATATCAAATAGGTATAATTGAAAAGACAACTGGTAAAAAAAATTACAAAACAAATAAGAGAATTAATTTAAATACCGGTGAATTGGGTAAAAAAGATGGAAATATTTTTGAGTGGACGGAAAACTTTGATGGTTGTCAGGAAAATATATACTTTAATTTTAAAATGGTATGTGGCACTGGAGGCACTCAAACAAGAACATTGAGGGAGGTTTACCATTTTATCTTAGCTCAGTTAAAATATCTTAATAAAGAACCAAACTCAAACATATACTTTGTTAATATATTAGATGGTGAAGAGAGTGGCAAGATAATTAAATTATTCCCCACGCATAAACAAATATTTGTAGGATCAATGTTTGAGTGGTCTACTCGGGATCATTGATAGTAAGAGTATCATAAGACCAAGGGGGGATCATTGTTTGAGTGGTCTAATGAACAACATTAAGGATAGGTGTCAAAAGGCTAAAAGGTTCGTACAGAGGTGAGAGGAAAATTAACATGTAAGTGAATGGGTCGATGTTTGAGTGGGTCAAAGATAATCTGCCAGATGATATGTAGAAGAAGGATTATAGGTCTATAAGGGAAAACAAATATTTGTAGTGTTTGAGTGGTCTAATGAACAACATTAAGGATAGGTACTATAGACAAAAGGTTCATAAAGATTAGGGTGGGAGAAATAGAGGTGTTAATGGGCAATGAGGTTAAGAGGAAAATTAACATGTAAGTCAATGGGAAAATGAGAGTGTCCCAGAAGCAACATATATACACTACTCACGTAGATGCAATAAACGAGTTGTGAAAATATATATTTTAAGGTTACTTATTGACTGCCCCTCATATATATATATATATATATATATATATATATATATATATATATATATATATATATATATATATATATTGTTATGGATATGAGAATGGTGTTTTTTTTTGTTGTTGTGTAAATTGTTGTAAAAATATCGCCCTCCTTGCTCCAGTTATGTATAAAGGTCAAAGTGTGTCCCGTAATTAGTTCATAAGCACTCACGTTAGCCAATCATAGATTTCCCCCTTGTTGACAGTTATTTCCTTATTCTGTGTATTAGGCTAAGGATTTGTCTTCCATTAATTTGACACTCCATTGCACTGCATTAAATAAAGTAGATCCCTCCGACATGGCATCTTCAAAGTGCCATGTTTGCCAGGTTTGCTGCAATTGCCAACTGCATTTGGGCGGTTTTCTTCATTCGCCATTGCTGCCCTTTGGCTGGGGCTAGCTCGAATCGCCCCAAAACCACCATTAGCCAGGAGGTAAGGTCGGGGAAGAAAGGCGTGTCTCCACCTCGTCATAGAGGGGAGGAGTGAACCAGCCCTTGCCGACCAACCCAGAATGAGGGGTTGGCTTTAGAGGGCGGAGAGAGAACGTTTGGGGGAGGTTCGCAAAAGGGTCAAGGGCGGGGCTTATATAACCCGAGGAAGACGCCCCCAGAAGAATCGAGGAGGGAGGAGATCAGATGACAGACAAGCCAAAAGAGAGTCCTGCGAGTTTGTGAGAGAGGGAGAGAGAACCCGTCACGCCAGACCCCCCACCAGCAGCGTTGGCTCCACCAGGCAGCTCCGACCCGTTACCCCACGCACACGACAGGATCGGTGGCATCGGCGGCCGTCGAGGTCCAGCCCGACGTCCCGTGCGGGATCAAGCTCCAGCCAGCTCCGTGCCTTCCTCCCCCTCCAGCCACCCACCTCCTTCCATTCCTGCCTGCAAATTCCCCATTCGTGTGAGTCTGTCTTTTGTTTGTTCTGTCCAGGGTATAAGTTAAACCTGTTTAGATAAGCTAGCAATTTTCACTGTGTCTCCTTGATTTCTTCTGTAAATTATTTTATTATCCTTCCTTCTCCTTGGTTATAACTTCTAATTATATTCGTATTCCCTCCTTCTGTCTTCCTCTTCTTCACATCCGTGTCGCCTTTGTCTTTTCCCCATTGAATATCTGTGGCACGATTTGGCCCACGTTTAAGGGATCGGGTCTAGTCATTGTAAAAACAGTTCGGGCCATGGCGCCATCCGCTCGGCAAATTAACATCTTATCCACGGTCCGTAACAATTGGTGCCTGGGAGTGAGATACGGACCTGAAGCGCTGAGTGCGCTCAAATTACGAGTGGGCCAAAATTTAGTTTTATTTAACATCGTAAATTTGAAAATCGTGCCATGGATAGTCAAGGAGACGGGATGCCGGTGGGGGAACTAGAAGAGGGGTTAGGGGTAACCCAGGACCAGAGGGAGGAAATGGAGGAGGAGAACAATGGTGAAGTGGTTGAGGAGGTTTCAGGTGCGCAAAATGGCGCCCTCGCGCACGTGGTTGTAGCGGCACCAAATTTAGCCGCGCCTGTGGTCGCAGCAGCCGAGCCCGAGATGCCAGAGTACATGCTAGTCTTTATGATTCAAATGATGGCAAAAATGGATGCCCAAAGTGATAAGTCCACCCGAGAGCGAAGAGAAATGGGTGGCCAATTGACAGACGGGTTAAACAATATGGGAAACAAATTTGAGGGGTTAGACAATAATTTTAAGGGGTTGGACAATAAATTGGAGGGGTTAGACAATAAATTTGAGGGGTTAGACAATAAATTTGAGGGGTTAGACAATAAATTTGAGGGGTTAAACAACGGGATAAAAGAGGTGAAGAATGGGTTAACGGGGGTGGAAAATAGAATGGCTGCCCAGGAGAATCAGACAGAGGGGGTGAAAAATGGGTTAAGGGGGTTAGAAAACACAATGGACGACAAATTGGGGGAAGTAGGGGAGAAATCCGCCCGGGAAATCAAATGGATGGGGAACCAGATAGAGGAGGTGAAAATCGGGTTAGAAGGTAAATTGGATGCTCAGAGGGATGAATTAGAACAAATGAGGGTGGCATCTACCAAAGAGATGGGAGAAATGAAGGAGGAAATAAGACGAGGTGTAAGCGAGGAGGTCTCGGGGGTACGCGAGGAGGTAAAGCGAGGTGAGAAGCGTAAGGAGAAAGAGGTGAGAAATGGGACGGCCAAGTTACAAGGGGGCATAGAGGACCTGACGGAGGAGGTGGAACAGCTGACGGAGGAGGTGGAACAGCTGACGGTGGGACAGAGGGAGTTAGTGGAGCAGATACAAAAGAATACTGCGGTACTAGGGGGGCTAAAAGCGACACAAAAAGAAATCAAAAATGACTTGATAGCGACGAAGAGGGAATGTCAGATGGTACGTGAGGGACTGACAACGAGGTTGGACGAGGTGACGGAGGCAATGCAGACAAAGGACCGGGAGGTGAGGACGCACATAGAAACGGTCAAGGTAGCGTTAGAGGACGAAATTGAGGAGATGCACCAGGAAATAAAAGAGGCGAAGCAAAAGTTAGAGGAAGTGGAAGAGGGGGTGAGTGAAATTAAGAAGAGACATACAGAAACTAAGAGAGAAATACAGGAGGAGGTGATGGAATATGTGCAAGGTCGGTGCTCAAATCATGATGATGTGCTCACCACCCCAAATAAAGAGTTTGCAGGTGGCGAAGGAGGTGCGGAGACGAGGTACCGAGGTGAGTGGCGATATACGCGGAAATGTATATGATGTGAGGGGAGCTTCAGTCGGCTTGGGGGTTGGTGTGGACCCGGGTGTTCGTGAGAGGCCGTTGGTGAAGTGCGCGACAGGTACGGTGTGCGAAAGAGGAGGTGTGCGAGAATGTCCAACTCTGGGGTGTGTGAGGAAAAAGTGCGCGCCGAGGAGTGAGTGTGCTGTCGAGAGTGAGTTGGTCGTAGCGCGTGTGTGAGGGAGCACATGGAAGCGCGTAGTGGGGAGTGTTACAGAGGATGTAACGAAAGAGTGCACACCTGTGGTGAGTGTTACGGAGGGTGTAACGGGAGAGTGTGCGCAAGAGGATGCGCGAGAAAGGTGTGTAACGGACGGGTGCATGAGGAAAGAGTGCGCTGGCAAGAGTGAGGGTGAGTGCGCGACCGAGTGTGGTGGTGAAAGTAGTAAGAGTGACACGGAGCGTGAGTTGGTTGTGGCAGGTGAGAGAGGATGTACACCTGGAATGGAAGGATGCACACCTGGAATGGTAGAGCGCGTATGGGAATGCACGCTGGAGTTGGTAGTGAGGCACGTGGTTGGGTGTGCAAGTGAGAGCACACCTGTGGTTGTCACAGAGGAGGTGACCGAGGAGGGAGCGCAAAGAGGTGTGTTGGTGAGGTGTGCGAACGACGAGTGTGTGCAAAGGTGTGCGGTGGTCAGGTGTGTGACCAAGTCTGTGAGCGGATGAGTGTACCTGGGTGTGTCAGGGAAGGTGCAATGACAAAGAGCATGGAGACGGCTGGATGTATGAGCAAGGAACGGGCTGCGGGGTGTAAGCATGCGAATGGAGCATCGACGCTAACCGGGTTAGCGGTTAGAGCGACGTATAGCCGAAACGGGCCCTCGGTGCGTGCCGGGCAGCTTTGCGTGCCGCGGGGATCCGCGGGGATTGTGACTGTGGCGGTTTCGAAAGAACCGCCATGCGGGATTCACGCCGGGCCGTGCTCTGACCGGCCGCGTCCGTGCTCCGCTATGCGGAGCGGGCGGCCCGGTAGGAAGGGTCGTCATGGCGACCCCTTTTTGTTGAGGCGTTCCGGCAGGGCGAGATCGGGCCATTGGACGGCTCTGTGCCGAGATGGTGCGTGGGATCTCGGCCCGGGTAAGCCCCCTTCCCTGCACCGAGTGCCGGACGGATCCAGTCGCCGGCACCAAGCAACCCGCAGTCATTGCTCGGCTGTGCGAAGCCGGGCTGTAGAAGTGAATTGGCGCACCGAGAGGCTCAAGTGAGTAGACGTGTGATGAGGATAGTGTTTTGGACCCGAAATTAGAAAAAATATATTTGATGATTGGCAAAGGATTGGCAGAGTGATTGGCAGATGATTGGTAGTGATTGGCAAATTTTTAATTAGCTGGAATTTGGTGTGCAAAATTGGTAGTGAGAGATACCCGATGTGGTGGGATGGCAACTCTGCCATCTCTCACAGCGGGGGCAAAGGAGCACTAGTTTTATGGGGTTTATGGCAGTGAAAACTAGCCGGGGAGGGTTAGGATATAGTGTGTAGGGACCGAGAGAAGATGACCTTAGGTAACGGTAAGATTAGGTAGTGACAATGATACCTGTAGTGGGGACACAGGTAGATTAGTTTGGATGATAATGACGTGGTATATGCTTAGTTTAAAGGGAAGACGGGGAGCACTAAGTTAGCAGGGCAACAGGTAGTTCAGATGATGCCGTGTGGGTGGTTAAAAGGTGTGATTGCACAGGTGTGAAACTGGACAGGTGTATGGAGCAGTATTTGAGTGAGTGATAGTGATGTGAGTTGTGCTGACCAAATGGTCCAGGAAGGAAGGAGGGTGCAGGTGGCACCAGGTGTGATTGCACATGTGTGCAACTACAGGTGAATGGAGAACAGGTGTATGGAATAAATGGTCTGGAGTATATGGAGTATTGGAATGGATGGTCGTGGAGTGAGTATGGTGGAAACTGTGGAGTGGAGTGGATGGTGCGAAGGTGTGAATGGGGGAAGGATGGACCCCCATCACGAATACCCGGGGAGGGTAGTGTAAGTGTTAGGTAGAAGGTATAGGTAAATTGTGGTTGGATATTGGCATCTGTGGTGCATGGTGGAAGAATGGAGTTTGAATGGGTGCATTAGTGTTGTGGAAATGGCTGGGCGTGTAGCCTGTTAGTGTGTATAGTTGGTTGGGCACTCCACCACTCTGAGGATGTCGGCCAGGTGAGGCCGCAGGTGGGCTCTGGGAGCCGGTAGTTGTTGTGGATGGGGCCCGAGGATCCGGAGGACGGACCCGGGTAGCCCAGTGCCAGAGGGCACCAAGGGGTGACAGAGCCAGGAGGGGCCTTCCCCAATTAGATAGGTTAGGGTGAGGAGCTAGGTAAGCTCGGGTGGCAACTGCAGTGGTGGAGGTGTGCAGGTGGGTAGACCTGCTGGGAGAGCTACACGCCCCAGTCCTGAAATTGTGCAAGGGCACAGGGAGTTGCATCGGGGGAGTGAGACCCCAAATTGAGGAAGCACCACAGTTTGGTCAATGGGAATTTGGTTCTTAAAACCGCATAGAGTAAGATGATGGCCAATGGTTTGGCAGGGAAAGACCCCGGGTAGTGTAAAGTGTGTTAATGTCATTTAGAGGATAGTTAGGATTAAGAATCTCCTTGCACCATCTACATCCACTCACCTGAGGTGACGCTACTCCACGCCATGCCATGGATGTTTTGTTATTTTATTATTTTGATGCAAATGTTTGGAATGTGAGACGCATCATGACGTGGGTGTGACATTGTGCTTTGTGTTCCATCTCTTCCTCCTTATGAGGATTGATGATGAATTGGGTGATGGCAAATTTTGAAGTAGAGGGAGTGAAGATGAATTTGGTGTAGAAGAAATATGGGGGAGACGTGACGGTAGTGACGAATTTGTAAATGTGTAGATTGTTGTAATTATGGGGTAAGGGCAAGGGTAGAGGAGGTGACAAGGGGGGTGACGTACGGTAGGGATGAGCTTTTCTCCGCTCCGTCTCCATACGCACCTCACCTTGCATTGCCTTGTTTGATGTGTACCCTTGAGACCTTACCCCTCGCTCATCTGTCTTTTCCCCCCTTTGTCTCCCACATGAGGACTGTGCGCCACTGGGTGCCGAGGGGAGCATGCAAGAGTCCGCCATTTGGCGCCCGAACCTCTCGCAACCACAGCTGTCTGCATCGATGCACCACCTTATGGACCACATGTCTGTGGCTGAGCACCACTTATGGACCCCATGGGTTGGGGCATGGCCCCTCTGCTGGAACCGGCCATGAAGGCCCGAGATCTTGCTGGCGGACCTGGGTCACAGGGCACCTATGCCCCACAGGTGAACCACACAATAGTCGGCCCTGTGGGCCATAAATAAATAAAGATGGACACGTTTGTGCATTTTTATTGCAAATAGGCCGCCAGCAAAGAAGATGACAACATCAGGAAAATAGCAATAGCCAGCAGAGGGAGCCGAAGAACAAGACACCACCAAGGGTTTGTTGTTTTTATTTTTATTGAACCGTGGTGACTGTGCACCGATTGGTGCTTGAGGGTGTATTGGTGCGTGTTTGGGTGCTTTCATGGTGCATCGATGCAGGGCAGACTGTCTCCCCCCCCCCCCCCCCCAAAAAGAACGATCACAGGTCCTGGGTTAGTATTGTAAATAAAAGCAGAGTCATTGTAAATAATGTGCCCCCACCGTAAATGTATAGTTTGAAGACAATTCCGCAATTCGGTTAGCTGTGGGCGTGAGTCTGTTAGGTAGGGTGCAATGGAGCAGCGGGACATATTTATTTATGTTTTAAAACTGTCACACTCAGGGTCAGGTTAAATGTAGAGGGAACTACACCTACGTGCCACACTAAAAGTCAAGGTAAGAGGCCCGGGCCATGCCTAAGAGGAGGAGGGTGCAGTGTTGTGGATATGAGAATGGTGTTTTTTTTTGTTGTTGTGTAAATTGTTGTAAAAATATCGCCCTCCTTGCTCCAGTTATGTATAAAGGTCAAAGTGCGTCCCGTAATTAGTTCATAAGCACTCACGTTAGCCAATCATAGATTTCCCCCTTGTTGACAGTTATTTCCTTATTCTGTGTATTAGGCTAAGGATTTGTCTTCCATTAATTTGACACTCCATTGCACTGCATTAAATAAAGTAGATCCCTCCGACATGGCATCTTCAAAGTGCCAGGTTTGCCAGGTTTGCTGCAATTGCCAACTGCATTTGGGCGGTTTTCTTCATTTGCCATTGCTGCCCTTTGGCTGGGGCTAGCTCGAAGCGCCCCAAAACCACCATTAGCCACAAGGTAAGGTCGGGGAAGAAAGGCGTGTCTCCACCTCGTCATAGAGGGGAGGATTGAACCAGCCCTTGCCGAACAACCCAGAACGAGGGGTTGGCTTTAGAGGGCGGAGAGAGAATGTTTGGGGGAGGTTCGCAAAAGGGTCAAGGGTGGGGCTTATATAACCCGAGGAAGACGCCCCCAGAAGAGTCGAGGAGGGAGGAGATCAGATGACAGACAAGCCAAAAGAGAGTCCTGCGAGTTTGTGAGAGAGGGAGAGAGAACCCGTCATGCCAGACCCCCCACCAGCAGCGTTGGCTCCACCAGGCAGCTCCGACCCGTTACCCCGCGCACACGACAGGATCGGTGGCATCGGCGGCCGTCGAGGTCGAGCCCGACGTCCCGTGCGGGATCAAGCTCCAGCCAGCTCCGTGCCTTCCTCCCCCTCCAGCCACCCACCTCCTTCCATTCCTGCCTGCAAATTCCCCATTCGTGTGAGTCCGTCTTTTGTTTGTTCTGTCCAGGGTATAAGTTAAGCCTGTTTAGATAAGCTGGCAATTTTCACTGTGTCTCCTTGATTTCTTCTGTAAATTATTTTATTATCCTTCCTTCTCCTTGGTTACTTTTTGGTTGTAAATAGCAAATAAATTATATTCGTATTCCCTCCTTCTGTCTTCCTCTTCTTCACATCCGTGTCGCCTTTGTCTTTTCCCCATTGAATATCTGTGGCACGATTTCGCCCACGTTTAAGGGATCGGGTCTAGTCATTGTAAAAACAGTTCGGGCTGCGGCGCCATCCGCTCGGCAAATTAACATCTTATCTGCGGTCCGTAACAATATATATATATATATATATATATATATATATATATATATATATATATATATATATATATATATATACATATATATATATATATATATATACATATATATATATATATCTATATATATATATATATATATATATATATATATATACATATACATATATATATATATCTATATATATATATATATATATATATATACATATATATATATATATATATATATATATATATATATATATATATATATATATATATATATATATATATATACTAGCTTGGCTCGGCTCGCTACGCTCACCTCACCAAGCGTCGTTACTGAGGAACGGGCTTATTTTAGCTGAGGATAATGACTGT
Organism: Myxine glutinosa; assembly: GCF_964187855.1. Lineage (NCBI taxonomy): Eukaryota > Metazoa > Chordata > Myxini > Myxiniformes > Myxinidae > Myxine > Myxine glutinosa. The sequence goes on from NC_136264.1 coordinate 171,560,347, forward strand.
ACCTGAGTTGCTGTGTTGTCATGATTTCCATCAATCATAATACAAACAATTATTTTGCACAAATGTATTTGTTTTGCTTGTGATATTACATTTTTATAGGCAATTTAGGTTGAATGTTTTTTTTTCAAGAAAGAGCCCCTCAGCACATGCATAGGGGAGGGGTAGGTGCAGACTGGAAGTTTGGGACGATTACACCTCACCACCAAGTAATTCAAAACACCTCACCACCAAGTAATTTAAAACACCTCACATCCATAAAACACGTAATAAAAACACCTCACCACCACGAAATTCAAAACACCTCACCACCACGAAATTAAAAACAGCTCACCACCACGAAATTAAAAACACCTCACAGCCATAAAACACGTAATAAAAACACCTCACAGCCACGAATTTAAAAACACCTCAGCCATAAAATACGTAATAAAAACACCTCACCACCACGAAATTAAATACACTTCACAGCCATAAAACACGTAATAAAAACACCTCACACCACGAAATAAAAAACACTTCACAGGCATAAAACACGTAATAAAAACACCTCACCACCGCAAAATTAAAAACACCTCACAGCCATAAAACACGTAATAAAAACACCTCATCACCACGAAATTGAAAACACCTCACAGCCATAAAACACGTAATAAAAACACATTACCACCACGAAATTAAAAACACCTCTACAGTCATAAAACACGTAATAAAAACACTTCACAGCCACGAAATTAAAAACACCTCACCACCACGAAATTAAAAACACACCACCACGAAATTGAAAACACCTCACAGCCATAAAACACGTAATAAAAACACTTCACAGCCACGAAATTAAAAACACCTCACCACCACGAAATTAAAAACATCTCACCACCACGAAATTAAAAACACCTCACCACCACGAAATTCAAAACACCTCACCACCACGAAATTAAAAACAGCTCACCACCACGAAATTAAAAACACCTCACAGCCATAAAACACGTAATAAAAACACCTCACAGCCACGAATTTAAAAACACCTCAGCCATAAAATACGTAATAAAAACACCTCACCACCACGAAATTAAATACACTTCACAGCCATAAAACACGTAATAAAAACACCTCACCACCACAAAATAAAAAACACCTCACAGCCATAAAACACATAATAAAAACACCGCACAGCCATAAAACACGTAATAAAAACACCTCACCACCACAAAATTAAAAACCCCTCACAGCCATAAACACGTAATAAAAACACCTCACCACCACAAAATTCAAAACACCTCACAGTCATAAAACACACAATAAAAACACCTCACAGCCACGAAATTAAAAACACCTCACCACCAAGAAATTAAAAACACCTCACCGCCAAGAAATTAAAAACACCTCACAGCCATAAAACATGTAATAAAACACCTCACCACCACGAAATTAAAAACACCTCACCACCACGAAATTAAAAACACCTCACAGCCATAAAACACGTAATAAAAACACCTCACCACCATGAAATTAAAAACACTTCACAGCCATAAAACACGTAATAAAAACACCTCACAGCCACGAAATTAAAAACACCTCACAGCCATAAAACACGTAATAAAAACACCTCACACCACGAAATAAAAAACACTTCACAGGCATAAAACACGTAATAAAAACACCTCACCACCGCAAAATTAAAAACACCTCACAGCCATAAAACACGTAATAAAAACACCTCATCACCACGAAATTGAAAACACCTCACAGCCATAAAACACGTAATAAAAACACATTACCACCACGAAATTAAAAACACCTCTACAGTCATAAAACACGTAATAAAAACACTTCACAGCCACGAAATTAAAAACACCTCACCACCACGAAATTAAAAACACACCACCACGAAATTGAAAACACCTCACAGCCATAAAACACGTAATAAAAACACTTCACAGCCACGAAATTAAAAACACCTCACCACCACGAAATTAAAAACATCTCACCACCACGAAATTAAAAACACCTCACCACCACGAAATTAAAAACACCTCTACAGTCATAAAACACGTAATAAAAACACTTCACAGCCACAAAATTAAAAACACCTCACCACCACGAAATTAAAAACACCTCACAGCCATAAAACACGTAATAAAAACACCTCACAGCCACAAAATTAAAAACACCTCACCACCAAGTAATTCAAAACACCTCACCACCACGTAATTCAAAACACCTCATCACCAACTAATTCAAAACACCTCACCACCACATAATTAAAAACACCTCACCACCACGTAATTCAAAACACCTCACCACCATGTGAATTAAAAACACCTCACCACCACATATTTCAAAATACCTCACCACCATGTGATTCAAAACCACCACAACCTTATCAAAAACACTTCACAACCACGGAAACAAAAGTTTGAGGGAGTCGTTAAGTGACAACACAGACACTGCCCAGATGTGTAGATATATATATAGATGACTGTACCCGAGTTGCCGTTTTGTCATGGTTTAAACCAATCATAATTCAAACAATTATTTTGCACAAATGTATTTGTAATATACGTGATATCACATTTTATAAACAATTGAAGTTGAAAAAAAAAATTCCCCCAAAAAATAAAAATAAAAATTGGAAAATTTTTCAAAACAAATACCATTAGGACATACCTACGGGAGAGATATGTGCATTCCAGAAGTTTGGTATGATTTCACAAAAGTTTGAGAAAGTAGTTCAATGACAACACAGGACAACACAGGACAGATGCTGCACAGATATATATATACTAGCTTGGCTCGGCTCGCTGCGCTCGCCTCACCAAGCGTCGATACTGAGGAACGGGCTTATTTTAACTGAGGCTAATGACTGTACCTGAGTTGCTGTGTTGTCATGATTTTCACCAATCATAATACAAACAATTACTTTGCACAAATGTATTTGTTGTGTTTGTGATATTACACTTTTGTAGGCAATTTAGGTTGAAGATTTTGGTTGAATGTTTTTTTTTCAAGAAGCAGACTGGAAGTTTGGGACGATTACACCTCACCACCACGTAATTCAAAACACCTCACCACCAAGTAATTCAAAACACCTCACCACCATGTAATTCAAAACACCTCACCACCAATTAATTCAAAACACCGCACCACCACATAATTCAAAAGACTTCACCACCAAGTAATTCAAAACACCTCACCACTCTAAAACACGTAATAAAAACACCTCACCACCACGATATTGAAAACACCTCAGCCATCAAGCACGTAATAAAAACACCTCACAGCCATAAAACACGTAATAAAAACACCTCACCACAACAAAATTAAAAACACCTCACAGCCATAAAACACGTAATAAAAACACCTCACAGCCATAAAACACGTAATAAAAACACCTCACCACCACAAAGTTAAAAATACCTCACAGCCATAAAACACGTAATAAAACACCTCACAGCCATAAAACACGGAATAAAAACACCTCACAGCCACGGAATTAAAAACACCTCACCACCATGTGATATTAAAACACCTCACCACCACATAATTAAAAATACCTCACCACCACGTGATTCAAAACCACCACAACGTTATTAAAAACACTTCACAATCACGGAAACAAAAGTTTGAGGGAGTCGTTAAGTGACAACACAGACATTGCCCAGATGTGTCGATATATAGATAAATGACTGTACCCGAGTGCCGTTTTGTCATGGTTTAAACCAATCATAATTCAAACAATTATTTTGCACAAATGTATTTGTAATATACGTGATATCACATTTTATAAACAATTGAAGTTGAAAAAAAAAAATTCCCCAAAAAATTCCCCCCCCCCAAAAAAAAAAAATTGGAAATTTAAAAAAACAATACCCTTAGGACATACCGATGGGAGAGATATGTGCATACCAGAAGTTTGGTACGATTTCACAAAAGTTTGAAAAAGTAGTTCAGTGACAAGACAACACAACACAACACAGGACAGCACAGACGCTGCACAAATATATATATATATATATATATATATATATATATATATATATATATATATATATATATATATATATATATATATATATATATATATATATATATATATATATATGGTGGTCCAGAAAGTCCGGGCACATTTTGAAGATCGATACCTGCAACAAACAACTAAGTTTATTATTGTGCTTTGGTGCAAAGCAAAACATGATTACTCGTAAATAGATGTGACCGCTTCAACTTGCACAGGCATCACGAGATACGCAATAGGGTGAGGTCCATCACATGATATTGATGTGCTGCACATGTTTGTCTTTGCATTAGTTCAGTTCATTGTGAATTAGATGCCCTAATATGACTGAGGATATCGTGAGACAGAAAATTTGCGCTGTACGCTTGTATTCTGTATCTGGAAATTCGGCTGAAGTTCACAACCAAATTGTCAAAGAATGTGGCGCCGATACAATTGACAGAAGAACCATCGGCAGAATAAACAAACAGTTTGATGAAACCGGCAGCATTAATCCAAAACAGTCACCAGGTAGGCCTCGTACTGTTTGAATGGAGGAAAGCAGAACGGTCATTCAACAACAACTCGACAGTAACACACCATTATCAACTCGTCTTTATCAAACTTCATCAACATAAGCTGATCAATCGATTGGAAGAATACTAAAATACCTTGTTGTGAAACCATACATACCCAGATTAATTCACCAACTATCTGAGGATGATTTTGATAGGCAAGTTGAGGCATGTGAGACATTGCTTGTGTTAATGGATATGGAAAATGGATATGGTAGTGTACATATACATACATATATTTACATATATTTCATATATTTCTAAAATAATTCTGGAAAAAAAATCCACTTTGATATTGTCGGGAGATCAGTGACAAAAAAAAATCTGAATTTAATCCATTTTAAAATTAGGCTGCAACAGAACAAAATATGAAAAAGTCAAGGAGTATGAATACTTTCTGAAAGCACTGTACATTTATATATACCAGCAACAGTACCCGCCCTATGGGCGGGGCTTCAATTGAAGGCTTTTTTATTAATTTTTTTATTTTTATAAACATCCGTTGAATCATATCACACGCAAATCATCAAAATCTAAACAGTACATGGCGCACATTTTGAAAAAAAGATTGAATTCTGCAAAACGGAAGCATCCGCTGCACATCTTCCTCAGTCGCACGTTTATGTGTGAAGAGTGCGCGCCGAATCTGTAACACGGAAGCGGCAGCTACACCTGTTTCTCAGTCGCTTTGCACATGCTGTCATGTTACTTTGGAGCCGCACGTTTATATAGGAAGAGTTCATCAGGAGTCGATCTACTCTCTCCTGGTACGTAGAATAAACAGTATTTGTAGAATTTCAACAAAAGCCACATCATTGTTCATATCGGTAAATATTATTCCATCGTGTTTGGAAAAACTGGAAAATTGGAAAACTTGGAAAAACTGGAAAATTGGAAAAATTGGAAAAATTAGAAAAACAATAGAGCCTATTTTACTCCCAGGGGTCCCAGGAATACCCACCCAATATATCGTGGCGATCGGTTGAGCCGTTTTTGCGGTACCTTCGAACGGACGGACGGACATTTGGTGAATTATAGTAAGATGCTGGCAGGACAGCCTCGAGTTATATGCACTACAGCAGCACCGACTCAAATCTGGGCTGTCCTCGTCTGAGTTTGAATCTCTGTCCTGCTATAGACTGTCACCCTGATTTTTTTAGGAAGGAAGTAAATTGTTGTGTATGTTGTCTTTTTGGTGTATACCAAACTCGATGTCCCATCTATTGAAATTAGTTTGTGGACGATAAAGTGCCCATGGTGTTATTCTTGAAAAGCATGTGAGCTAGTGTTTGTGGCACCCTGGCCAAATTCCAAGTTCCTGCCCTGACTGACTGCTGGGAAGGTAACGGCAAACCACCCAGTGTAACCCATGCCCAGTAACTGCTTTGGCAGCACTGGCATTCTGTGAAAACGATGGCACATTGATGATGATGACGATGATGATAATGACGATGATAATGATTATTTGCATAGAAATTGAGGTTAGAAGATGACAAAGCAAGTTGGTTGGAATCGCATTTTTGGAAAAATATTCCACAATCATTCAACATTTAACGCATGAAAACAAAATGTGATGCTCCGTTAATATGCATAAGAATAATATTAGTTTGTAAAACATAATTTTTTGTGGTTGTGATATACTGTTGTACTATTTAATACATTCACAATATAAATGCAACTTTACTGGTTATTTGTGAACCTGGTATGTGCATGTATATGAACATTAATATTTGATTCCTTGATTGATGATGTTGTTTTAATGTTGTATAATTAATTTAGACATTGAAGGACAGCTTGGAACCAACTTTCCTGTGATCTTGAAAAGGTGACTTAGGCTGGAGATGTAGAAAATATCCTTTATTATCGCTGCATGATTTTGTCAGAAAAAAGACTACCTGATATATCTACATATTGTTATCCTTTTATGAGTTCAAGGCTTTGGAACTCCTTCCACTCCAGAATTAAGAAATGCCTTCCTTTGAGCTAAGTACATCATTGTGGCATTCAGACCTTTGTGAGTGATTAATTTCAAATTCAAGCTTTGCATCTCACATGTTCTATAAAGTCTTTTTAGTGTCTTAGAAATAGCTCATTTAGTGAGGGAGGAATAATTATAAGGCATGAAGAATAGGCTGTTTTTAATTATCTGAATAATATCCTGGGGTTCAAGGACTCTGGTGGGCCTGTTTGACTCCACCCATGCAGGGAGGAGGTATTTAAGATATGGATATCCGTTGTCTAAATAGTCTCTGATGAAGATTACTTTGAGGCCAAAACATTGGACTCTCGAGTGAAATTTTAATTTTTCAATACCCTTTTCACACCTCAAGAAAGCTCACAGCTTGCACTGAGCTGTGATTGTTTTTCACTGCATGCCCTTGGCAACCGAAAAGCATGCCTTAGTTGGGCCATACAGCAGAAATGCTGACCACCCCCAATGGGTAAGTGCAGTGAGCAAAAAGACAGGAAAGTTTACAGGGTATTCCCATCAAATATTATCACATGCTTTGTACTTCCTGCTTCTTTTCCAAGGCTACAAAATGATAAATATGGGAAAAAAAAAATTGTCATTCAGTGAGGCAAGGGGGAATTCCCAGAAATTTCGGATCCTATAAAAATAAAATAACCATAAACAGCAATAACTCCATCAAGCAGCAAATATTTTTTCAAGGGTGAATTTGAACTGATTCATATATCTGAGAGATATACAGTACATATACAAACAAGCGTGGATCAGCTTTTTTTTTCTTTTTTGTATCCAAGATCGAGGCTCATGTAAAAGCTGGCACATTAAACACCCATTAGAGCATACAAACACAAAACTATAGACGGACACATAAAACAATAAAGAGGAAACTCTGGAGATTCCCTTGGGGGTCTGTCCGGCCAGATGTTCTCGTCCCTCACCTCTGCGACTTGGATAACTGGGGTGCAGTCTGTTACATTTGCACCCCGTCTGATAGTGCGTGGTTCCATGCTAATATTAATTACTCTGACGGCCACAACGAGCCCATCGGTATTGACGAGTGTTCGACCCACAGCTAAGCCCGGGATTGGTTGCCCCGCCAGCTGCTCAACATGGCCACAGGTTCCCGGCCACGATGGGTGAGCTCGCCATCGTGCCGGGACTATCGTTACTGCACCTGGGGGAATGGTCATGGGATCGGGAGCCTCAAGATCCACCTTGTCGTCTGTGCTCATGCCCCCTAATGGCAGCTCTTCAAAACCCACCTTCATGACACCCCTGCCCAGGTCTATTTTACACTCACTGGCGGTCAACAAATCCAATCCTATGAAGCACGGGTCGCACACCTCCACCACCCAAACCTCTATGTTTTTTTTTTATGAACCCAACTTAAGGGCCACAAAACCACGCCCTATGATGGGAGCCATTGATTCAGTAGCCAGCTGCAGGCTATGATTTTCCACACGGCGGATTTTATCCCAACCGTCTATACTCGAATCCAGGATCACAGGGCTGATAATTGTGGCACTTGCTCCTGTGTCCACCATGGCGTCTACCCCTATGCCAGCAATTTTGCACCAAATTGTCAAACTACCACAGTCAATTTGGCCACAATAAATGACCTGTCGCATCGATGGGGGACCTATCCATCTACCATTGCCGAACACCACCCTGCACGCTCTGCACATACTAGTTTCCCGGGGCCTGGTGGGGGCTAGAGGGGGGATGTTGGGGCTGGCTAGTCTGGTCTGTACGGGGCGGGACTGTTGGCCTGGGGTAACGAGGTCTATCCCTGCGCGGACCACTGCAGTCTCGCGACAGATGCCCCGCTTGACCACAGTTATAACACCTCACCTGGTAATGTAGATGCCTCCGGTATTCTGAATTGCCCCCCCTGAAGTTCAGACTCGGGGTATTTACTCCTGGCCTACCAGGCGTCACCCTTGGAGCTGCCTGCCATGGTCCAGATCTTGCCAACTAGCAGTCCACCATACCCTGGACTATCACCTCCAGGTCCGCTGTCATCTCGGGGGCGGCCTCCTTCGTGGACCTGCCATCATGCGCCGGGCCCACCTGTCTCACCACCACCACATGTTGCTCAACCCCCTGAGCCGGGGGCCTCACCGCTTCATAATGTGCGGCGGCCTCAACCGCATGGCTCAGGCTGGTGTACGGGTGCCACATGGCCGGCTGGGCCCCACACTCTGAATCCGACAGGACCCGGATTAAATGGTCCAGCACCAGGTTTTCCTGGGTGGCCATGGCCATGTCCATGTACGCGATCCCTACTGCATGGTGAATGTCGTTTGCCAATTCCCCAATGCCCTCATGGGGTTTCCTTTTGCGATTTGTGAGCTGAGTTTTAACAAGCTCTCTCTGTTGTTCCATCAACAAGGTTTGAGCGAAGGTCCCGGATGTTTGAGGTCCATATCGTTAATGAGGAGAGAGGGGGAGCATCGGGTGCAGGAGAGGGGAGGGGAGGGATCGGGTCAGATGAAGGATGAGAGGGGGAGGTAGGAAGAGCAGTTGATAGTGTGTCAGAGAATACAGAAGAGTTACAAGAAAGGGAAGGATGAGGAGGACGAAGGGTTTGATGGTGATGGGATGAGGCACAGTGAGGGGTTCTTTGAGGGGGGGGGGGGGGGGGGGAGGCAGAGGAAAGTAAAGTAAATTTACTTCCAAACAATCCCTATTTACTTCTGAACATTCCCCATTTAAATTTGAGTGTTCCCTCTTTACCCCGAAACATACCACTTTTACTTTTAAACCTTCCCTCTCCCGTGCCCCAAGTGTAACAGCTTGGGTTTCACACTTTTCCATTCCCAATGCCATCTCTTCCCGTTTTGAATCAAATTCTGTTACCCATTCCTGCTGCTCCTGTGCAGCATATATAGTCCCATCTTAGCAGTCCTTGCTCCAATCAATCCCGTACCAATCACTGCTGTTCGTGGCGTGGCCTTACGAACCTTGCCGGCCTTTGTTATCACCAGGTCGGTGGTATCAGCGGTAGTGCTCAATGTCCTGTTTCCGGTTGGTTTTATTTCGTGTTATAAATGCGCAATTTCTTGCCATGTGTGTGTGCTGCGTTGTCATAAGGAACAGAGGAAAAACAAGCATTCTGAGTATTGCGCTGCAATACATGTCCCCTACCGGCAGTCTGTCATCCGGATAAAACGGTTGGGGAAATTCCCAAAGTTCAAAGTGCCATAACTTTGTCAAAAATGATAGAAACGTCGTGAAGTTCGAACTTGATCTGTAACTTATCATGAGGAAACCATGTACCAAGTTTGAAATCATTAGCATTAAGAGTTTAGAAAAAAAGTCTGGAAAACTGTTCTTTGCGTGACGGACTGACTGACAGACTGACAGACGGAGGGACGGAGTGCAAACCTATAGTCCCCTATAGTGTACATCGGTAGGGGACTAATAACAGAGGCCATTACATACAGGGGATTAATTACCCATAATCCCCAACTAATTAACATAACCCCACCCCTCGTGATGGGAAAGAACATACGCGCTTACACGACATATGGTCTACCGGATCCCTACTTATAATACAGGGGGTTTCTTCTTCTTCACGCAGCCAGAGCACACTACCTATGCAATTCTACCTGGACTAAGGTAATTACTGCCTTCCCCCTACAAACGTAACAATATATAGCTATATATTGTCATGTTCACAGTCCGGTTAAAAAGTCAAGAAACTTTCTAACATCAACTCCACTTAAACCAACACTGACAGGATGGCCTAAAGATACCACACTCACCTCTGAACTGTCAAGCCTGTGTTTGAATCCAGACCCAAGCTATAAACTGCCATCCTGGTGTTTCACAGGCAGGGTGATTCATCAATGTGTGTGCCTCCCTCGGATGGACGTTAAACTGGGTGTCCCATCTGCTGGCATTCGTTGGTGGACGTCAAAGACCCCACAGTGTCCTTTGCAAACAGTTGGCAAGTTATCACCAGCACCCTGGCTAAATTCCAAATTGCTGCCCAAACCTACAGATGGCATTGCATCAGTGGCACAACTGCACCCTTGTACAATGATGCCATTCACAACCTTGTGCTGCAAAGAGGATTTTGCATGAGATATACAATGCAAGCTACTCTTACAAGAAGACATTGTCAGGATATATTTAGTATTGTCTCAAACAATGTGGCCTTAATATTCATGCATTCAGACTGCAGGGAGTTATACATAGTTTATCTTAAACAAAACTTAAATATATGTAAAATCACGTTATATATTGTTGCGGTTTTGGGAAACCACTAAAAAGTAATGGCAACCACCATACAGGCCCCCTAGAATAGTTATTTCATAGCAGACCATTATATTAGTCCCTTCCCCTTTTTCCGGTTTGTATGTCATGCATTGGGAAAGGAAAGATAGGTCCTCCACCTATAAGGGATGATTTACCGGATAATGCACCAGGCTCCAAGGCACACCATGGTGTCCATGTTCAGAAACCCACCAATCAGGGTGAAAGTTACTTTGGGGGAACTTGTGGGGTGCAGTAACAGGCTGCACCATTAGGGAGACAGGACACCTCCAAGATTCCCCCCTCCCTTGATGAGGGTGATCAAAGGGATTTTGAACACGTTTTTGCATTCTCTTGGGCATGGACTTTGTGGCTCAGCACACTTGCATTCGCTCGCTCTGGCCATTCTCTCTCGGCCCACTCACGACGTGTCTGCAAGATTATTCGACTCTGGGCCTGTCTCACTCTGCCTGGTTCACTCAGCCTCTGCACATGATTGCTCTCTTGGCCGAACTATCCCTGCTCCCTCTCGCTGCATGTGGACACGACAGAGAGGCCTTGAACTTGCTCGTTTTGCACGTGTTCATTGTTCTCTGCTGGCTGCCAGACTCTCTCTTATGAACCTGCACACAACCTTACCTGCCCAAGTCCTTGCTGATGATCGACTTCACCTTACCGTGCAGGATGGTATCTGAAGTATCGTAACCTTTGTGCTATCAGGTTTCCAATGTTCGTTCATTCCCCTCCCCTCCCCCGTGAAAGTGTGCTGGGCCCATGTGGTGTTTAATCACAGTTATTGTAATAAGGTGTAGAATAAGCTAAGTTCCTGCTTCTCGTCCGTTTTTCTTTCCTGTTGAATAATTATCTGTAATTGTAAATATCTGTAATACATCAAATTGTTAAACGTTTCCTTTCTCTCTGTCCGTGAAAGTCTTTTCCTTCATTGATCCGCCATTGTTCGTACCCAGAGTAAAGATTAGCCGTAACGATATTGGCATTACCTTGGCAGTTACCAACGGTTTTCACTCAGCCATCTAAATTGGTATACCGCCGGAGGGTACGGTGCGTTCCCCGATTGGGACCGTCATATGGTACAGGTAAGCTATCACGTGATGGACCAATCGGCGTTCGTAGTTGCTGATGCGCAACCTGCTAAGCACGAAGTTATTTGTGCACGTCAGCCGCAGGTCCGGTAAGTTCGGGAGGGAACGGAGGTTAACTACCTCGTAGTAAATCCGAACCCCGGAGGTTAACTACCTCGTAGTAAACCCGAACCCCGGACCGTAACAATTCGGTATTCGGTATTCAGGATTCAGGATTCAGCTCCGGCAACCGTAACAATACATATCTTCTTTTTTTTACCCACACACACAGTCAAAACCATAAAAAAAATAATCTGCAAAAAAAGTATCTTCTCATTCTTCAATATGGAGCATGTTGCAGGCTTTTCCTCATTGTATGGAGTTCAGCTATGCTGCTTATGCAGTGCCCTATTACAAAGGATTTTTTCAGGCTTCTGGCGATAACTCGCCCATTCTTCACAAAGGACGCTCTGAGGTATTTGGTCTTTCACATCCAAAAAGTAATACAAGCAGATGGGACCTTCTGCCTAACAAATTGTGATGGATGGCGCTTCACTCTACATGCAAAACACGAGGATGACAGTTTATAACTGGGCCGAGATTCAAACCCAGGCTAGACAGCTCAGATGTGAGTATGCATCCTTCTAGGGGAATCTAGGCTATCCTGACAGTCACATAATCAAAGGTAAAAAGCAGTGAATACTCACCTACTGTGCTTGCTTTACATGGTTTTGGAGGCTACACAAAAATGTATAAAAAATAATGTACTGATATTTGCAGTGAAACCAGCTTTCTCAAAAACAGTTCAAGGAAAAATACAGAATTGAGATGGAGAGTGGATAATTTTCAATATCCCTGCGTCTTGGATAGACAACACTCAAAAATGGTTTGAGATGAGAGAGATGAACGCAGGGCTGCCTTGCAATAAAATGCAGACACTGGCATTCAAATGGATCTCGAAGGATGAAGATAAATTTATTCATGGCAACAGAGCAACGCTTTTCTTTTTTTTTTTTATAGTAATGGATGATGGACGGTCAAAATACGCTAGAACAAAGACTGGATGGATGATGCTACACCCTTATTCTCCAGATGGCACTAAATATAATCTGGGAAGATCATTGTAGTAACAGCAAGTTATGCGGTGACTTACCCAGAGTCTCTCTATTCATGAAACACAGGACAAAAAGAGCCTGATACCTGCATGAAGACTAAGGAAGAACCTGTCTTGAAACTATTGCTGTACAAGCCATCACTGGATGGAGATGGTAGAGGAAGATTGCAAATGACATATATTGGTCGAGCTTAGCAATAATACGTCAAGCAGATTAGTTATGGCTACCTATGGAAGATTGTGAATCTACGTCACATGATTTGATGATGCATATTGATTATGATGATAAATAAGAAGCAGGGAAATTTAAAAATAAACAAGTACAGATACATTCAAAGTACACCGCCCCAAGCCAAATAAATAAATATCCTCCAACGCGGCATTGCCGGGGCACCTTCAGTGCCCAGCGATGCTGCCGTGAAGCACATATATATGGTATTGGGAGGGAGAGGTGTACAATAATTGATTGATTAATTGAGCAAACAAATTAATAAATAATAATCGTAAAATAATTTCTTAATCAATTGGCTAATAGCATACCTAAACCACCAGTGCTTCACCCGAAGCTGTAACTTTTTTAAAATGTATTAAATCCATTAATCAAAAATTAAATAAATAACTGATTAATCAATAAATAATTAATCGATTAATTGATCAATCAATAAGTCAAAAATATCCTTTACAGCCAAATCACTTGGTCATTGTCATGTCTGAATATCAGCTTCCTAGCTCAAAAGGTGCCTGAGATATTTCCCAGATAAGAAAGAAAATAAATAAGTGATTAATAATTAAAAGAAATAATAATCGTAAAATAAGTAAATTATTAATCAATTGGCTACTACAATACCTAAACCACCACCCTTTCATCCAAATCTGTAACTAAAGAAAAAAGAAAAAATAAAGTAATTAATCGAATAATTAAATAATTAATCGATTAATTGATTACTCAATACATCAAAAATACCCTTTGCAGCCAAATCACTTGGTCATTATCCTGTCCAAATATCAGTTTCCTAACTCAAAAGTTGCCTGATATATTGCCCAGATGACAAAGGAAATAAGTACTTAATTAATCGATAATAATTAAGTAACTAATCAATTAATTGATTAATCAAAAAACTAAAAATACTCTTTTTGCCAAAGCACGTACTCACTATTGTGCCGAAATTTCAGCTTCCTGGCTCAAAGGATGGCTGAGATATCGCCCGGAAAAACAAACAAGCAAGAAAGCAAGAAAACGGAGTGAAAACTGAGTACTCCCTTTCAGCGTGCGTCATCGCCGGACCCCCTTGTTTGCCCGGCGATGACGTCATGCAGCGTCTGGAGATGGCATAGGAAATGGGCAGTGTACAAAAAGTGAATTGTAAAATTGGAAACAAATTAAAATGACAACAACAAAACAGCTGAAAGTTTGGAACTACTGGAGGAAGTCAAACTCACAAGAATCAGCAATTAGAAGTTAAAAGGCATAAAGTAGTGAATTGTGTTTCAAAGCAATAAGCTTCGAGTCTCACCATATGATGCACCTTCATATTCACAAAGGAAGAGAAAACAAGATTAGAAAAATAATTGCTGCAAAAATTGTGCACGCATGTAACAATCCGAAAGAGTTATGACATATATTGGGCAAATATAAACAATCTTCAGGACAAATACAATATTACCAATAATATTGGGACAGGACACAGACGTGAAACAAACTCTTCCAACCTGGCTGTGCAAATGTTTTCCCACAATGCAAAACAGCAGGTGATTTATTATGGTGTCTACTTATGACATTTTTGACTACACTGCACTATTGGTTTTGATGCAATTGTTTGGTGTCTCTCAGCATGACAACATATCTTTCTGGACCGCTGTTTATTTGGAGTTGGTTCAAAAACAAAATGTTGGAAATCTGCAACGTCCAGCTCAGAGCCCTAATTTTTGGTATCTACCTAAATACAGTACAAACTGGGAGAGAGTAGTACTCCGTTGGGGTTTACGTAAATAAAAGGTTGAGAATTAATATTTCCTTCATATCCCAATACTTTACAATTACAATTTTCTCTGAATAATGGCTGTAACAACCAAAGAGTTGATAGAGAACACCTTACCCCAATACCCCATGCTGTCTTGAGAAACAAGGACATGAGCAGGGTCTATGGTCAGCAAATTTGATTGGTCATGATAACATAAAATGCTGTAATATTTTGTCCAAGGACTGGTAACCGGGAGTGTTTTGAAAGCATAAAAAAGTGATTTGTGTTCTCCAGTGTTCGAGTGTATAATTTAATTGAAATAAATGAAGATTTTACAGGTCTTTACGAAAAAAAAAAACTTTTTTTCGGAGGTTTACTGCTGTTGATGCAGCGTCTTTTAGACCACCCTATTTAAAACGTTACATTAGTTGTTCGTGCCTGTTGTTTGTGTCCTTTATGACTTCCTTAAAAACAGGAAGTTTCCTGTTTGGAATGATTTTCAATTTTGTTTGACCGAGGCAGGCAGACAGAGTAAAATCATCATCATCATCATCTCTGCGCATGTGCAATCAGGGGGAATTCAGAGCTAAATTAGGGTCAAATGACAGGTTCATTTTATGATTTGTGTTTTTTATTTCTCCTTTTTTGCATACATAGTTGAAGCTAATGGAGGAGCTACAACATAGAGTGGAAAAGGACATAACAGAACAAAATGAACAGCAGAAAGAGAGGGGAAAACACACCAACAGCAGTGCTGAGGAACTAAATAGAGGAAGACTTTGGACATGTCCTGTGGCGCTGTCGGTATCTATGCAGGAGGACGAAAGTCAGAGTCTTTAAGTCCTTGGTGCTTCCAATCTTGCTCTATGGATGCGAGACTTGGACCCTCACCAAGGGCCTAGAGAATGAGACTTAACTCCTTTGGAACGAAGTCTCTTTGGAGAATTCTTGGCGATCGCTGGTCGGACTTTGTGTCCAACAAGCGGTTGCTGAGAGAGACTCAGATGAGATTTGTTTCCTGTATGGTCTTGAGCGTCAGATGCGGCTGATGTACATGTGGCTCGTTTTGAGCCCCGTGAGTGGAGGAGGCCAACGGGCCGAACTCCTGTTTACAGTTTGAATTCGTACAATCTGTGCTTTTTTCTTTACTAGGGCGTGCCCGTACGTGGGTGCAAAAAAACATGCGTGCAAACAACAACAACAAAAAAAAACTTTGAAACCACGTGGCAGTAACGACCACAGAACCCCCCCTCTATTTACATGAAATGGTTTGGTCCATTCGCAAAGCCAAAGCGAACGGCTTGCGAGTACGGTAGAACCCCCCCCTCTATTTACATGAAATGGTTTGGTCCATTCGCAAAGCCAAAGCGAACGGCTTGCGAGTACGGTGACCATTCCTTGGGAACCACTTGTCCGATTAATTTCAAACCTTGAAAAGGCACATCCTCGGGTCCCCAGCAATATACCTGGCAAGTTTCAAGTATATCGGACCCGTGGTTGTCGAGAAACAGCGGTCACAGACAAACACACAGACACACACACATACACACACACATACACACACACATACACACAGAGATTACTGGAATTATAGATAGATATTATATGATCTCGCCTCGTGGAAGAGCTGAGACACAGAACAGATCAGGGCACAACATAACAAAGGGAACAGCAGGAGAGAGGGGAATGCCTACAGCAGGGTGGAGGGAGAAAATAGATGAAGATGAACAAACAAGGGATGCAGGTAATGATGAGGGGTAGGATAGACCGCAAGGGATGGACAAGATGGATGCATAAGCAAAATTTTGACAAGGGTGAGGGTGGTATAATGGGTGTAGAAAACATCATGGTTTTGGATGGGGAAATTTTCCTTATCCAAAAAATCTGAATGAAATTTCACATATCTATTCTACGACCTGATGTGAGTGAAGAATGAAATTCATGACATCGGTCACGTGGTCTGGTGGCCATACTGGATTGAAAATAAAACCGTAAATAAATTATTCTCCAGAACCGCCAAACAGATCGATGCAAAATTTCATTCACATGATTGACTATCCACGGGAAATATAACTTGAAATTCATTTCATATCCTTCTTCATTGATGCAATTTAGCCTTCATGTGCACAAAGTGGTTGTTAAATATCCTAATAATTATTAATCAATAATCAATGGTGGTGGTGAACAACTGTCTTGAAGATCCAGAGGGAAGAAATGGATGGAAGTGTGGAATGTGGTTCCACAGGTGGGAAAAGAGAGGAATAAATGAGTGAATGTGGATTTAGGCAGTTTCACTAGGATGGTGTTGCTGGGTGGACATGACCGTGCGCGTCCTGCATATATTTGGGAGGAGGAACATTACAGAGCACGAAGAGGGCACAGGGTGTAGTACTTGTCATAGAAATAGCCTTTTCCAGTACTTGTCATAGAAAATTACATTGGTGCAGTCAGAGCAAATTTATATACAATGTTCCGTTCCAAACTTTATTTCACACAAACCAGAGCCTACTCTAAGGGTTGCAGGTCATAGCTGTGAAGGATAATATTTGTTTTTGGTATCTGCGGTTGCAGGGATGCTCCTTAGTGCTGTAAGTGACTTCTTTTTTTCCTGGCTCAACTCCTCATTTGTTGGTCACCCCGAATGGTTGTATCTTAATGAGCCGAGATACAATGCTCTTGCACTTTAGAACAGGAATTTGGCCAAAGAGTTGGTGCCCAATCCGCTCATCATCATCATCATCATCCACATCATACTGTATATAACCTGTCCTAACACCTGGTCTGATAACATGATGAGTCATCATGAGATATTGTGGAGTAACCATTGGCTGGGGGACCCCAGTCCACCATATGAAGAGTATGAAGTTATGGTAAGAACTTTGAATTTGGCCATTGTGCTGGCGTAACTTGCTTACTCTTTGGCAAAGACAATGAGCGATCTTTAACGACTGCCAGAAATCAATAAGAGCAGATAGGTCTTCGGCTCAATGTGCATTTGATGGACTGAGTACTCATTGATGAAAAATCCTGCCTGTGAAGCACCAAAATGACAGATCGGGAATCGAACGCATACAATGCAGCTCAAAGCGAAGTATGCTTCTTCTGTGCCATCTTATCAAGCATCTTCATAGTTGTTTTCCTCATTGCAGACGACAATGATTTTCTCAAGTGCTGCTGCCCTCCAGGGCTGCTTTCCAGTGACAGGTTGTTCCACTGCTATTGGCCGTATAAACAAAACATATCCGATAAAAAATCCCCATTGCAGAGTGATGTGCATACACTAAATTATTGTTTTGCTCAAGTAGCTGTCACTTTTGTCTTTATGGAAGTCTCCTTCAAAAAGTCTCTGATTGAAAAGCCAAAATTTAATAGAAAAGCACAGTTCATCACAAAATAATGACTCATGCAATTTACATTTGCAACTCCAGCTGCACATTCCATTATATCTTTTTTCCCTATTTAAAAAAAAAAATCTTTTTAGTGTCGCCCAGAGGGGATGCGAGACTATTGAAACACCCCTTGTCTGTCTGTCTCTCTCTTTGTCTGTGTATCCACATTCTATATATTTTCACTTTAAAAATGTTTTTTTTCCTGTTACCGCTTGTCCGATCGATGCAAAACTTTAAACAAAGGAGGCACTCCCCACGGAGAATATTTTATTGATAACTGATGTCATAGGTCTCATATGGCAGCCATATTGGTTTAAAAGGAAAAAATTTGACATAATTTCCTTCAAAACCACTCAACCAAAATAACTGAAACTTGGCATATGTCATTAACTCCCCATAGGGTATATAGGGTGACAACGATGACATAATCGGTGAAGTGGTTTTCCAGCCATAATTGGTTGAACCAAAATCCTTATCCGAATAATCTGAAATTTCACATACAGTATCTGATCTATGACCCAATTTGAGTGAATGATTAAATTTATGGCGTCATCGGTCACGTGGTCTGGTGGCCATACTGGATTGAAAATATGAACATAAAAAAATATATTCTCCAGAACCGCTTTACAGATCGATGCAAAACTTCATACATATGCTCGACTAACCATGGGAAATATAGTTTGAAATTTATTTCATATCCATCTTCATTGATGCAATTTAGCCTGCATGTGCACAGAACTGGTTGTTAAATATCCTAATTATTAATCAGTAATCAATAAAGCTATGGATAATGGCAATGTGTATGACATATGGTGCATGGATGATATGGGCCTTAATAACAGTGGGCCATAATTGTAGCATGCACAGGTAATGATGAATGTTCAGAATGAGTACGTGAGGCGAGACTATGCGCTCTCCAGGTGCCGTTCTAGTTGAGGTTTTCTCTTCTGCAATTGGATTAGCGTAAGTGTGTGATTTTGTTGTATTGTTTGGTTTTTACTCTTCGATTCTAGCAATTTCACAAAGGGACATAATCTTAACAAGCATCTGCTTATCTTTACGTTCTCCCACAAGATTGTTTCAGCAATCATTTTTGGTGTTGGTTTCTAGATAATTCCAATGCTTATTGTATGTGACCCTGATTTTCGTGACTGTACAGGTACACAGAAATATTATTGTATTGAAGAAATATGTGAAAATAATCTCAATTCAATTCAAATGATTACATCCTCCTTTTGAGGAACATTTTTGTTGTCCTGACATTAGAATCGTATTCTATGATTTGGTATATACTCTGTAACCACTCGCAACGTTATATATAACAGAAATGCATTCCATTATGTCTTTATGATGACCTTAATTTTGTCTCTTGTAAGTCTTAAATGTGAGAGTAAAGCATTTGAATATTCAGGTCTGATTTTTATGAAAGAGCAAAAGTTACTTTAACCCTCCATTAGTGCGTCGAGGCTTTGGACATGGTTAGTAAAAGGGGTTTCAGATAACCCACCACATTAAGGCAGGGTTAAACATGACAATAAGTATATGATAGTGCTAAAAAGATTTTAAAACTACAAAATCAAACTTCGCTATTTTCTCCATACTTTATAACCAGTGAATTATCAACACAGCTGTCAGGACAGCTTACTTATAGCATACTCCACTTTGAGCTGTCTGCTTCTGGATTCACCTCCTGGCAGAATTGGATCCAAGAAAAAGTACCATTTGGTGCATTGCTCGTGTGAGAATTGTAACTTGGCTGACACTAATCGACAGAGATGCCATTAAACTGGCTGTTTCCTCCACAATGAAAACATTAAAGTTTAAACAATTCATGGAATATTTCACTTAAGTTTATGTTTCAGCTGATCATTTGTTCAAATAACAAATTCCCTGAATGTGCAAAGGGTTGAGCATCTTACCAACTTCTAGTTATTACAGGTCGACAACCACTAAAGAGATTCCGTTAAAATGTCAACAATGACAAAAGGTACATACATATAAGTCCAAAAAAAATAATTCATGTCAATTATATTCCAGTTAAATTGTGGCTCTTGACATGACTAATGGATGGTGTTAACATGGTTCCTGTCTTATTTTGCTGAGGGTCATGATGCAGGTATGATGCAATACCATGGATGCAAATTCAATGTAATTGTTCAGTAAAAAAAATCCCCTTGATTAATACTGGTCTTGTTGTTGGCATTAGGTGCAATACTCCAAAAAACTCCATTGCCATAGTCATCGAATATATATATATATATATATATATATATATATATATATATATATATATATATATATATATATATATATACACATATATATATATATATATATATATACATATATATATACATATATATAGTAACGGATTTGGGAAACCGTGCACTGTGTGTGTAATTCATGTAATGATTCCTGTAAATACCTCCATTCATGTAAAGATCAAAGGTCGTCCTTAAGTTAGTCCATCGCACACACGTAGGCCATCATAGAACCTCTCAATAGTTATTTCTTTAGTCTGTGTATCAGTATAAGGCTCTGTTTTCCACTAGTTGACCTTGCGCTGCACCAAATCAAATAAGATAGATCCCCTTTCAATGGCCCCAGAACCTTCGTTACCAACTGCATTTACCCTCCATTGCACATGTGCTACAATGCGTACAGGCGTTGCCCGCCCATCATCATCAGGAGGAGGAGCGAGCCAGCCCCGACCGATATTAGGGGAGATATGGGAAGACAGGACGTAGTGACGAATTTGTAAATGTGTAGGTATTGTAAATATGGGGTAAGGGCAAGGGTAGAGTAGGTGACAGGGGGGGGTGACGTACGTTAGGGACGAGCTTTCTCACTTCGCTCTCCGTGCGCACCTCATTCTGCATTGCCTTGTTTTGGTGTGTACCCTTGCGCTTTGCCCTTGCTAACTCTGTGGCTTTATCTTCCTTCCCTGACCCATGGATCGTGCTCTCTGGTCACTGAGGGGGAGTGTGCAGGAGGCCGCGTCTGTGTGCCTGAATCCCCGCAACTAGCTGCCTGCATCCACGCACCACTTTATGGACCACGTTGTTGTGGCCGAGCACCACCATATGGACCACAGTACTGTGGCCGAGCACCACACTCATGGACCCCACGTTTTGGGGCCTGGCACCTCTGCTGGGGACCGGCCATTGTGGCCAGGGAGATCTTGCTTGCGGACCATGGTAAAGGTGGCACCAAGCCCACAGGTGAACCACCCATAGTCGGCCCCTGTTGGCCATAAAAAAAAAAGTGGACGCATTCTTTGCCCTTTTATTACCAACTAGGCAGCAAGCAAGAAGTCATCAGGAACATCGGCCCAGCAGCCAAGAACATCGGCCCAGCAGAGAAGACGTCTCAAGTCATCTGCTGATTATTTTTATTATGTGATGACTGTGCACTGGATTGGTGCTTTTTGTGTTGATTGGTGCTTTATGGTGCTTGGGTGTTTATTGGTGCTGGTGCGTCGATGCAGTGCATGCTGTCTCTCTCCTCCCTCCCACAGGAATTTCTTTTTTGTCTCCCAAAGAGAAAAATAACAGGTCCTGGGTTGCAGTGTAAATACAATTAACGTCACTTGTAAATAATGCTCCTCACCGTAAATGTGTAGTTTGAAAATCATTCCGTAATTCGGTTATTCTGTGGGTGTGAATCTGTTAGGTAGGGTGCAACGCAACAGGGGGGCATATTTATTTGTGTTTTAAAATTGTCGCACTCAGGGTCAGATTAATAGTAGAGGGTGTTACATCTACGTGCCACATTAAGTTAAAGATTTATCGGCCTGGGACGTGCCTGGAGGAAGAAGGGGGCAGTGTAACAGATTTGGGAAACCGTGCACCGTGTGTGTAATTCATTGTAAATATACCCCCATTGTAAATAATGTAATGATTCCTGTAAATACCTCCATTCATGTAAAGATCAAAGGTCGTCCTTTAGTTAGGCCATCACACACACGTAGGCCATCATAGAACCTCTCAATAGTTATTTCTTTAGTCTGTGTATCAGTATAAGGCTCTGTTTTCCACTAGTTGACCTTGCGCTGCACCAAATCAAATAAGATAGATCCCCTTTCAATGGCCCCAGAACCTTCGTTACCAACTGCATTTACCCTCCATTGCACATGTGCCACAACTCAAAGAAGAAGGGCGTTGCCCGCCCATCATCATCAGGAGGAGGAGTGAGCCAGCCCAGACCAAGCAACCAAGAATGAGGGGTTTGGCTTGAGAGGGCGGAGAGAGAACCATCAAGCAGTTTCGCGAACGTCCCAGGGTGTGGCGCTATATAACCCGTTGCGCAGAGCCCCCACCGAGAGGGTTGAGAGGGTTGAAGGTTTGAGGGGTTTTGAAGAGTTGAGTTCTGTGAGGAGTTGAGGAGTTCGGCAGGAGGTTCTGAGTGCCGAGAGAGACGCGCAACCCGCAGAGGTACGAGGGGAAGACGACGCTGTTCAAACAGCCCTTGCTCGCGCACAGCTTTGACGCGCTGCTGCAAGCAAACGCCGCAGTGCGTGAACGAGATTGCGGTGGAGTCGGTAGCCGCACACTTCCAGCCCCGATGTCCCGTGCGGGATCAAGCTCCAGCCCTGCGTCCAGCTGAACCTTCCTCTCCTTCCAGCCATTCGTTCCTGCCTTCAGTTCCCCATTCGTGTGAGTCTGCCTGTCGTCTGTCCTTTGTGTTGTCCTGGGAATAAGTAAGCCTGTGTAGATAAGCTAGGAAATGCTCTGTGTCCTTCTGATCCTTCCATTTTCCTGTATATTACTTTTATTTCTTCTCTTCTCCTTGATTTTGGTTTGTGTAAATAATTAATAAATATCTGTTCTTCCTACCTTCGTCTTCTTCTTCATGCTCGTCCGATCGCCCCTGTCTTTTACCCATTGAACACCTGTGACACGATTTGGCCAACGCTCAGAATCGGGTTTAGTCCTTGTTAACGGTTCGAACTCCGGGTTACTAAAACCGCTCGGCAATTAGTCCACCTAAAACCGGGGTTCGAGCGGTACTTGTCTCCCTGTTCTGTGGAGGGACGGATAAAGGTATTCGGGATGAACCCTGGACCCATAACCCTGATCCGTTCCATCCTGCGGGAGAGCGTTACAAATACCAGGAGCGGAGACGGTCACCTTAACAAGACAAGGGGCTAGCCACCTCTTGCTAAGGGGAGAGCCGTACTCCGTTTCCGTAACAATATATACTGAAACGCAAAAGAAACTTACCACCTTTGAAACCTTTAAATATCAACAATAACACTGCGTGTAGTAAATGTGTGAACTTATTTGTGGACAATAGTGTCCTCGCTGTCAGACAAAACGGTCACGGATGGTCACTTGAACCTTCAATGGTCACTTCATAGCACAGCTGTTGAACAGCCGTTTTGACTGTCAGTGATTAGCCAAGGGGTACGGGATGATTTTAATGAGCTGCACGTGATGTCTTGATATTGGCTTTAAAAAGGCCAGTGCAAAATGGGCATTTTGACCGAAAAATTTGACCATTTTGACCAACTTCAAAAAGACCGAAAACACAAAAGAAACTTACCACCTTTGAAACCTTTAAATATCAACAATAACACTGCGTATAGTAAATGTGTGAACTTATTTGTGGACAATAGTGTCCTCACTGTCAGACAAAACGGTCATGGATGGTCACTTGAACCTTCAATGGTCACTTCATAGCACAGCTGTTGAACAGCCGTTTTGACTGTCAGTGATTACCTAAGGGGTACGGGATGATTTTAATGAGCTGCACGTGATGTCTTGATATTGGCTTTAAAAAGGCCAGTGCAAAATGGGCATTTTGACCGAAACATTTGACCATTTTGACCATTTTGACCAACTTCAAAAAGACCGAAAACGCAAAAGAAACTTACCACTTGTTTGAAATGTAATAAAATTGTAACAGTTCAAAATAAAACAAACCAACAATTGCTAATTGAAACATTGGCATTTTATTGATGACATGTCAAGTTTTTGACCAAGATACACCATCTCATAAGTTTGTTCTACAGTACAGAACAGCACAGGGTGCAATGTCAGTCCCCTTTCAATAGCGTGTATGGCCACCATTGTTTTAGATACAGGCAGTGCATCGTCGGCGTATACTGCCTACCAGTCTTTGGATGGATTGCTGCTGGATTCTGTCCCACTCAGTCCTCAATGTCTGAAGCAGCTCTGCCCGTGTCCTGGCCCTGCCAACTACGCGTCTCCCAAGCTCATCCCACAGGTGCTCTATGGGATTCAGGTCAGGGGAGAGCGCAGGCCACTGCATGGTGTTGATGTTCTCGCCTTGGAGAAATGCAGTGGTAAAGCGAGCAGCATGGGGACGAGCGTTGTCATGCTGAAAGGTTCTCAGTTCTGGGTGGTCTAGCAGGAATGGCAGCAGATGAGGTCGCAGGATGTTATCCACATACCGCTGGGCATTAAGATTCCCATCCACAACCACCAGTGGCGTCCTGTACCGGCCTGATATGGCTGCCCACACCATCACACTTGGGCCACCCCACCTGTTGGCTTGACGCACGCAACAATCGGCATATCGCTCGCCAGTTCTTCTCCAGACACGCTCACGCCCATCAGGACTGTCCACACAGAACCTTGACTCTTCGCTGAAAGTGACCTCGTTCCACTGCGCCAAGGTCCACCGCTGATGCTGCTGGCACCATCTCTGACGGTTGCGGCGATGGGCAACCGTCATCACGGGGCCTCTGTATGGTCTTCTGGCAGTCAGACCATAGTCATGCAGTCGTCTTCGTGCAGTATCATTGGAGATCCGTGGGTTTGCACGCCCCGGAGTTTCTGCCGCAGTGCGGGATGCTGGACGGAATCGATCCCGCAGGTGACTTCGGACCATCTGCCTGTCCTGCCTTGCAGTGGTGACTCTTGGCCTCCCTGATCGAGGTCTGTCATCTGCAGAGTTGTGGAGGGTGTCTCTGTCCACCAGGGCCGATATCGTCTGGTGTGAACAGCCAAGGCGACGTGCCACCTCACGGTAGTTCAGTCCGCCTTGCAGCATGCCCAGGGCACGCTGCCGTTGATCCCTTGACAATCGTGGCATGTTGATTAAAATGCCCATTTTGCACTGGCCTTTTTAAAGCCAATATCAAGACATCACGTGCAGCTCATTAAAATCATCCCGTACCCCTTGGCTAATCACTGACAGTCAAAACGGCTGTTCAACAGCTGTGCTATGAAGTGACCATTGAAGATTCAAGTGACCATCCGTGACCGTTTTATCTGACAGTGAGGACACTATTGTCCACAAATAAGTTCACACATTTACTATACGCAGTGTTATTGTTGATATTTAAAGGTTTCAAAGGTGGTAAGTTTCTTTTGTGTTTTCAGTCTTTTTGAAGTTGGTCAAAATGGTCAAATTTTTCGGTCAAAATGCCCATTTTGCACTGGCCTTTTTAAAGCCAATATCAAGACATCACGTGCAGCTCATTAAAATCATCCCGTACCCCTTGGCTAATCACTGACAGTAAAAACGGCTGTTCAACAGCTGTGCTATGAAGTGACCATTGAAGGTTCAAGTGACCATCCGTGACCATTTTATCTGACAGTGAGGACACTATTGTCCACAAATAAGTTCACACATTTACTATACGCAGTGTTATTGTTGATATTTAAAGGTTTCAAAGGTGGTAAGTTTCTTTTGTGTTTTCGGTCTTTTTGAAGTTGGTCAAAATGGTCAAATTTTTCGGTCAAAATGCCCATTTTGCACTGGCCTTTTTAAAGCCAATATCAAGACATCACGTGCAGCTCATTAAAATCATCCCGTACCCCTTGGCTAATCACTGACAGTCAAAACGGCTGTTCAACAGCTGTGCTATGAAGTGACCATTGAAGGTTCAAGTGACCATCCGTGACTGTTTTGTCTGACAGTGAGGACACTATTGTCCACAAATAAGTTCACACATTTACTACATGCAGTGTTATTGTTGATATTTAAAGGTTTCAAAGGTGGCAAGTTTCTTTTGCGTTTCAGTATATATATATATATTTATTTATATACAGTGAAACCTTGACTTACGAGTTTAATTCGTTCTGTGACCGAGCTCGTAACACAATTTGCTCGTTTCTCAAATTAAATTTCCCCATTAAAATGAATTGAAATGCTATTAATCCGTTACAGCCCCCCAAAAACCACACCAATTTTTTTTGAAATATATATATATAAATATCTCGCGCTTTATATTTCACCTGTATGCAGCATACAAGTTGGCAGGATGGCCTGGACTGGAGATACGCACACTTGACTCTAAACTGTTCAGCCTGGGTTTGAATCCCGACCCAGCTATAACCTGTCATGTCGGTGTTTCACAGGCAGGGTGATTCATCAATGTGTGTACCGCTAAACTGGGCGCCTCGTTTGCGTCCCATTAGTTGTTGGATGTTAAGGATCTCACAGTGTCTTCCACAAAGAGAAGGCGAGCTATCGCCGGCACTCTGAACAAGTTGTGGCCTGGCATGCTCTTCTCCTCTGCCGTTATATACGTCCTCCTCGACATCTTTTTCCAGAAGAGCCCTGTCTCGTCACAGTTGAAGATTTGCTGGGGGATGTATCCTTCGGCTTCTATCAGTTCGGCAAAAGTTATAATAAAATCTTCAGCTGCCTTCACATCCGAGCTTGCTGCCTCACCATGCCTGACGACGGAGTGAATGCCGGTCCTCTTCTTAAAATTATCAAACCATCCCCGACTGGCTTTGAATGACTCTTCCGATGCCTCGTCCGTTGATGTTCCCGCCGTCTGCTGCACCAAATCCCCGTAAATGTCTCGTGCCTTCTCACAGATGATGCTCTCGGTCACGGTATCTCCTGCGAGCTGCTTCTCCGTCAACCACACAAACAACAACTTCTCCATCTCTTCAGGGACAGAGGTCTGGAGCTTTGAAATTATCTTAACGCCCTTGGCTGGCGTTATAGCCTTTATCGACTCCTTCTGCTTCAAAATCGTACATATCGTAGAAGTACTACGATCGTACTGCCTCGCCAAGTCGACAACACGCACACCTCGCTCATAACTCAGATCTCGGCCCGCATCACAAAGCAAAAAATCGACCGAGCGACGACTCGTATCTCGGAAAACTCGTAAGTTGGTGCACTCGTAAGTCAAGGTTTCACTGTATATATATATATAATTATATATATATATATATATATATATATATATATATATATATATATATATATATATATATACACTAGCTGAGGTACCCGGCTTCGCCCGGGTTGAATAAGTAATACAAATATATGATGAAAAGAACATGTATATTTTAGAGCAATATCACAGTACATTTCCTACATGACGTTTTGTCAATTTTCAATTTCTCAAAACCTGTTGGTATACAACATTTCTGGTTTTCTTACTTGGTGCCAAGACAT